>NC_056001.1:92029630-92734630 GCF_018446385.1 Zingiber officinale
CAAGGAGTTTTTTGTTGCCAATTCTTAGGGTTTTTGGAGGATAATGTTGTTGCAAGATATCAAGCAAGCAAGATTTTTAATTGTAAAGTGTTATTTTTTTCATATTCATTTGTGTCTTGTATTGCTTGCCCTTGTTCTTGTAAGAACGCATTGTATGAGGCTTCTCCGCCTCTGGAAAGTTTTCAAGAAAAAGGAATTTCTTAGTGGATGTGATATCTAGGAGTGGACTCTTGGATTAGTCACCTCAAGGAGGTGGATACCAAGTAACTCTCGGAGTCATGTATGTGGAGTCGAGATTGAAGCAAGGTTTCCACTGCACATTCAACGATAAGCACAAAGCATCGAAGAAAAACGATCGAAGCTATTCACCTCCCCCCCCCCCCCCCCCTCCCAGCTCTTACTAGTCCTAACAAGTAGTATGAGAATGAGGCCACTTTTCATTGAATTAACCTCCGCTGGAGCATAAGCTGAGCAGGAAGAAGAAGTTGAAGTTTGGAGCCTGAATTTCAACAAGTCAAAGGACTAATCTTCAAAGGAGCTCAACTTCAAAATGGAACCCCAAGATAGATTTGGATATGATATCTAGGCACCTCCACCCTTCGGATTTGGAAGCTTTAATATTTGGAAGTCAAGGATGAAATACTTCCTTATGATGGACACAGAGCAATGATTTGTTCTAATGAAAGGATTTGAAGCTCCAAGAGATGGCCAAGGAAAACTTTTCAAGAAGAAGAAATGGTCTAAGGAGCAAGTTCAAAGATCCAAGGTTCATGGAAAGGTAATGAAATTATTGTCAAGTATTTTACAAAACAATATCTTGTGCAAGGTAGGTCAATATCGAGATGCAAAGGATCTAAAACAAGCTTGCAAATCTTCATGAAGATGTAACCTCAACGCCAAGTGACAACGAATCTAAAGAGGGAGACTTTTTGGATCAAGAGCATGAGTGTTAGGACCTTCGGATACGGCTAGAGAGGGGGGGTGTGAATAGTCGACCCCAAATTCACGTTTCTTCCTACAATTTTAGTTAGCGCAGCGGAAATAAAAGATAGAAACAAAACAGGAGAATATCAAACCTCAAACGCGATGATATAACGAGGTTCGGAGATGATACTCCTACTCCTCGGCGTGTCCGTAAGGTGGACGAATCCTATCAATCCGTCGGTGGATGAGACCCCGGAAAATCGGCTAATAAAAACTCCTTCTGGGTGGAGAAACCTCGCCACAATCTCTCTTGCAACAGCAAGATCAGCGTACAAGAAATACAGCAAGAAGCCAAGAACAATATGAATGTAAAAACACTAGTTTGCTTGCCTTCTTGTCGACTGTTGATGAAGCAGCAACTTCAAGGAGGCCAACCACAGCAGCAACTATCAGTTGGAGACCCAGCCGAGGGAAGCTCACACGAAGCTTCAGTAAAGGAGTGCTCAGCAAAGCTCAGATCGCAAGGAACAAGAACCAGTCTCCTCTTCCCTGTCGTGACCCTCTTATATGAACCTGCGAAGAAGAAGACACAGAAAGAAATCTAGCCGTTGTGACTCAACGGCTAGACCTAGACCGATCAGGCTCCACCCTGATCGGTCCAGGATGGCTCTGATCGGTCAGGGGATCGATCAGGCCCTAGGCTGATCGGTCCCCAGACCGATCCCAACTCTCACAGAGAGTTGGTTGCGATCTCTGATCGGTCTGTGGACCGATCAGGCCCTAGGCTGATCGGTCCCCAGACTGATCCCAACTCTCACAGAGAATTGGTTGCCAGAGCCCTGATCGGTCTGTGGACCGATCAGGCCATTCCTTCTCCCAATCTGTTTGGTTACTGATCGGTCACCAGATCGATCAGATGACCCAGTGTATCACTAGATCGGTCAGCAAACCGATACAGATACCCATAGTATCACTGGATCGGTCAGCAGACCGATTCAATTTCCCAGCCTTAAACCTAAAGCCTTCCTGATCTAGAGAACGAGCTACCGAGCCCTCTCTGACCTAGTCCAGAGAACGAGCTACCGAGCCCTCTCCGACTTCCACGTCCGGTCCAGAGAACGAGCTACCGAGCCCTCTCTGACCTCGTCCGGTCCAGAGAACGAGCTACCGAGCCCTCTCTGACATAGTCCGGAGAACGAGCTACCGAGCCCTCTCCGACTCCATCCAGTTCAGAGAACGAGCTACCGAGCCCTCTCCGACCTCCCATGCCAAGCTTCCATACTTGGACTTTTCCCTGTGCCAAGCTCCCTGCTTGGACTTTTCCTATGCCAAGCTCCCTGCTTGGACTTTTCCCGTGCCAAGTCTCCATACTTGGACTTTTCCCGAATCAGGTCAACTCAAGTCGGGTCAACCAGGTCAACCTTGACCAAAGGTTGCACCCACAATCCCCCAAGTTCCTATTCTTGTCAAACATCAAAATACAACTTCTCTATTCTTGTCAAACATCAAAATATACCTCGAGTCAGGTCAACTCGAGTCGGGTCACCCAGGTCAACCTTGACCTAAGGTTGCACCAACAATCTCCCCCTTTTTGATGTTTGACAAAAACCATAATCAAGTTAGGTTAACCCGATAACCTAACTTTGGTTTTCCAATAGTTCTCCAATGTTCTTCCTCGAACATTCTCTGAACATTCTCCCCAAACTCTAATGTTCTTCCTTGAACATTCTCTGGACATTCTCCCCCTTTTTGACACACATCAAAAAGAGTGAATCAAGGTCAAAAGTTTCTTCCTAATGAAAGTCCCATACCTTTCATTGAAACCCTTAATTTCTCCCTTGATACTAACATCAACAATCAACTTACTTGACGAGCAGAAATTCCCCCTAAAAGTCAACTCCTCCTTGACCATTAGGTAAAACTCCCCCTAAAAGTCAACTCCTCCTTGACCATTAGGTAAAACTCCCCCTAAAGGTCAACTCCTCCTTGACCATTGCACCAACAATGTCTTGGAGAGTTTCAACCCTTTAGAAATCTAAAGCACCAACTTCCATAGCTGAAATTTCAGACAACAGTCGAAAATCAGCATTTTGGCACGCTCTGATCGGTCACCAGACCGATCAGGACTCCACTGGATCGGTCACCAGACCGATCTACACTACCCTGGATCGGTCCAGTGGCCGATCCAGACTTCCCTGGACCGATCAGGATCTTCTCTGATCGGTCCACAATTCTCTGATAAGAATTTCTGATTTTTCTCCCAAAATTCAGAAACCCCTAAAATATTACAAAAAATTCCAAAAATTGTAAAATTTTGAGGATACATTCCTCATAGCATCTATTATCATGGAAAAATAGTTTTCTATGAAAATAACTTCCATTTTTAAATCTTGATACAAAGTTCGAAAGACTTTGAAATAGCTCAAGGTTAATCCATCTTTGTATCAACTTGCTCAATGATGAATACTATCACTAGAAAAGCTTTATCAAGATTTTTCAAATCAATTTTGAAATGATCTTAAACCATTCAATTTAGGACCACAATCTTAGGGCTAAATGTACATGACTTGTACACAAGTTTTCCCTATGATCCTCAATTTCGAATTAGGCTCATCTAGGTACAAGAACTATGCACCTTGATCCTAACTCATCATCCTAATATCTCACACACATCTAAGGTGTATCAAACACATCCAAGTCAATTTTGATGTGAGATATGGGTTTAGGTCATCTTAAGCTAAGTTCTCATGCATTTTCTAAACAACAATTTGATCTCCATATCAAATTGTGTTTCTATCCTTAAATCAAATTAATTGATCATAAATGTAAGTGATGATGACATGGCATAAAATAATGTCATAAGTGGAAATATGTGCCAATGTCATGATGTCATGTCATCAAGTATGAAACTTAAATAAGGCATGACATATATTAACCTAAGCATTATCATGACATTTCAAATGATAATTAGATAAATATGATGTCATGACATGGCAAATGACAAACAATGTATGGCAAATAACATACAAAGGTATAGAAAATACCTAATTCTAGCCTTAGTTGCCATTTTTGATAATTTTGATCATTTTACCATAAATTCTATATTCCTAAGTGTAATAGACCTAAAATCATATACTAAAGATTTTTAGATCACTATGTGCCAATTAGATTGACCCTAGAAAACTCCTCAAATGTGGTTGACACATCCTAATCACCTTAGGAATAATTCTTAATTTCATTTTCAAGGCTTGATTACACCTTGAAAATTCCTAAAATGCCACCTTTTGCCATGAGTAGGTTAACTACCTATCCAATTAAGGTTGGCACACCCTAAACCATCTAGCGTGAAGGAATCACGCTCCTAGGAACCCAATACCTATTTGAGCTCATTGGGTTCACTAAATATTCACTAGGGATGACTTCCCTAGCAACCCTCCTAATGACCCTCCTAGGCTTTAAGGCCTTGGTCATTTGGGACTCATCAAGATCAACTCTAGGGGTGACTCCCCTTATGACCTTGGTGATGGTCTTCCTAGCCCTAGGTCTTGTTCCATAATCGAATGGAACATTATGATAAGCGGGCTTGACCACTTGAGACTTAGGTTTGTGACCCAAACCTCTCATGTCCCTGGGCTTTGATTTTTGACCCTTAGACCCTAGAGTTGACTTCTCCAAGTTCTTAAGAGTCTTTTCTAAAGTGTCAAGTCTTGACCTCAAGACTTGATTTTCCTTCTTTAATACCTCAAGCTTTAATTTTCCATTTTTCTTTGAGGTATTCCTAGGCATATGTCTAGTTGTTTTGGGATTCCTATCTAGGTTTTCCTTAATCTTAGATGAGTTAGCTCTAGGGTTGGCATTTCTAGCATTGTCCTTATCTAGGCTAACATGTTTGGCACCTAAGCACATGTATCGGTTTCTATGGTTATCATGCTTATCATTATTGATAATTGCAATAAAACTACTAGCATGTGTCTTATTAGAATTGCAAGAATGTGCCTTAAAGGATACCTTAGGGTTTGCCTTAGCTCCCCCCATAGATGTGCTTGGTCTCTTGTCCTTGTGAGGTTGCCTCCCCCTTGGACATTGACTCCTATAATGTCCCCTTTGCTTGCATTGGAAGCACACCACGTGCTCCTTGCCCTTGCGTATCGGGACTCCGGCTTCCTTGACTTTTGGTGCCGGTGGAATCTTCCTAATCCTCTTTGGACATTTACTTTTGTAATGTCTATATTCCCTACACTCAAAGCATATTATATGTAATTTACTTGAAATTAAGTTGCTTGAGTTACCTAGGGTTGAGGATGGATATAGGCTCTCTCCTTCATCCCTTCCGGAGGTAGAGGCTTCTTCTTCTTGCTCCAGTCTTGAAGAAGAACTCTCCTCCTCTTCTTCCTTAGATGTTGAGTAGCCCTCAACTTCTAATTCCATACCTCCATGATGTGAGCTACTTGGCTCACTTGACTACTCTTCATGACTTGAATTGGAGCTCTCCTCATGGAACTTAGCCAAGTTGTTCCACAACTCCTTGGCATTGTTGTATCTACCTATCTTACACAAGATATCATTAGGTAATGAAAATTCAAAGATTTTCGTTACCTCGTCGTTGATTATGGATTAGTGGATTTGTTCCTTCGTCCACTTCTTCTTCTCGAGAGGTTCTCCTCCTTTATCCACCGGAGGAATAAAACCTACTTGTACACAATTCCAATTTACTAGGTTAGTCATAAGAAAATACTTCATTCTTACCTTCCAATACGCGAAGTCATCGCGATTGTAGAAGGGTGGAATCGTGATGTCTTCTCCAAGTTGATCCATTCTCTAGCTCGCCCGGGTGTTAATCCGACGAAGAGCAACCTTGCTCTGATACCACTTGTTAGGAACTTCGGATACGGCTAGAGAGGGGGGGTGTGAATAGCCGACCCCAAATTCACGTTTCTTCCAACAATTTTAGTTAGCGCAGCGGAAATAAAAGATAGAAACGAAACAGGAGAATATCAAACCTCAAACGCGATGATATAACGAGGTTCAAAGATGATACTCCTACTTCTCGGCGTGTCCGTAAGGTGGACGAATCCTATCAATCCGTCGGTGGATGAGACCCCGGAAAATTGGCTAATAAAAACTCCTTCGGGGTGGAGAAACCTCGCCACAATCTCTCTTGCAACAGCAAGATCAGCGTACAAGAAATACAGCAAGAAGCCAAGAACAATATGAATGTAAAACACTAGTTTGCTTGCCTTCTTGTCGACTGTTGATGAAGCAGCAACTTCACGGAGGCCAACCACAGCAGCAACTATCAGTTGGAGACCCAACCGAGGGAAGCTCACACGAAGCTTCAGTAAAGGAGAGCTCAGCAAAGCTCAGATCGCAAGGAACAAGAACCAGTCTCCTCTTCCCTGTCGTGGCCCTCTTATATGAACTTGCGAAGAAGAAGACACAGAAAGAAATCTAGCCGTTGTGACTCAACGGCTAGACTTGGACCGATCAGGCTCCACCCTGATCGGTCCAGGATGGCTCTGATCGGTCAGGGGACCGATCAGGCCCTAGGCTGATCGGTCCCCAGACCGATCCCAACTCTCACAGAGAGTTGGTTGCGATCTCTGATCGGTCTGTGGACCGATCAGGCCCTAGGCTGATCGGTCCCAGACCGATCCCTCCTAGTTGGTTCTCCCGATCTGTTTGGACCGATCAGGCCATTCCTTCTCCCAATCTGTTTGGTTACTGATCGGTCACCAGATCAATCAGATGACCCAGTGTATCACTGGATCGGTCAGCAAACCGATCCAGATACTCATAGTATCACTGGATCGGTCAGCAGACTGATCCAATTTCCCAGCCTTAAACCTAAAGCCTTTCTGATCTAGAGAACGAGCTACCGAGCCCTCTCTGACCTAGTCCGGAGAACAAGCTACCGAGCCCTCTCCGACTTCTACGTCCGGTCCAGAGAACGAGCTACCGAGCCCTCTCTGACCTAGTCCGGAGAACAAGCTACTGAGCCCTCTCCGACTCCATCCAGTTCAGAGAACAAGCTACCGAGCCCTCTCCGACCTCCCATGCCAAGCTTCCATACTTGGACTTTTCCCCGTGCCAAGCTCCCTGCTTGGACTTTTCCCATGCCAAGCTCCCTGCTTGGACTTTTCCCGTGCCAAGTCTCCATACTTGGACTTTTCCCGAATCAGGTCAACTCAAGTCGGGTCAACCAGGTCAACCTTGACCAAAGGTTGCACCCACAATCCCCCAAGTTTCTATTCTTGTCAAACATCAAAATACAACTTCTCTATTCTTATCAAACATCAAAATATACCTCGAGTCAGGTCAACTCGTGTCGGGTCACCCAGGTCAACCTTGACCTAAGGTTGCACCAACAATGAGGACTCGGAGGTTGAGAGTTGTTCAACATCTAAGGATGAAATTGAAGAAGCATCCACCTTAAGAATTGAGGGGAAGAGCTCATTGACATCGTAACAAGAAAAACTCTCAACTTCCATAACCAATGAGGAAGAAGCATGTGCCACCTCCACAAATGGAGATAACTCAACTCATGAAGTCATAACAAATTTGTGTATTAAAAATAATAATCATATATTGTGTTTTGAGTGCAGAGAAAGAGGACATTATAAGATCAAGTGTCCCAAATTGATGAAGAAGAAGAAGGCTCAAGTGACATTCAAGGTGAAGGAGAAGTCTAAGGAGACCGGAACCTTAATAAAAAAGGGCAAAGAGCATATTGTGTGCTTCTTGTGCATTCAAAAGAGACACTATTAAAATTAATGCCCAAAGAGAAGGTCTTCAAGCATGAACAAAAAAGAGAGCTTAAATCAAGGGGGAGCTTTTAAAAGTAAAAATAAGGTACCATTAGTTAATGGTATTGCCTTATATCATGATAAGAATGTTAGAAATAGATTTTATCAACTTGGTGTAAATTATCATGAAAATAGAAATTTTCATGAGCATAATGAAAATTTTAGGGTGTTTAATGGTAAACCTACAAAATCTAAGGATAGAAATAATCTAGGCAAGAATTATAAGAAAATTAGAAATATGCCTAGAAGGAATATCCAAGGAAATCATGAAAAATTCAAATTTGGTGATTTAGCATTGAAAATCAAGTTTTGAGGTCAAGACTTGATAAATTTGAGAAGATCCTAGAGAAAATAACAAATAGTGTCAAAAGGTCCAAGAAACAAAACCTGGGTTTATGAAGACAAGAGTCATCTAAGGGCAAGAAAGATTTGAGATACAAACCTAAGTCCAAGGCAAGCATGGATTCCTATCATATAGTTCCATCTAGCTATGGAACTAATTCTAGGTCTAGGAGTCAAGCTAAGGTTACAATGGGAGTTATCACTAGAGTTGACCTTGAGAAGACTAGTATGACAAAGCTTCTAAGAAGCCTAGGAAAGGCATTAGGAAGATATCTATGGAGAACATCCCTAGTGAGTACTTAATGTACCCAAGGAGTACCAATAGGTTTTGGGTTCCTAAGAGTGTATTCTCTACACCCTATGTGGGTTTAGGATATGTTAACCCAAATTAGAAGGGTAGTTAATCCGACCATAGTGAAGTTAACACTTTAGAAAATTTTCAAGGTATTATTGTTGGAGTGTATACTGAAAGCCTAAGCTTTGTAAACATTCATTATGAATAAAGAATCACATTTGGTCTAATTATCTACATTTGTTTGTAGTTGTTCATTTAATTTATATTGTAGATAACATAGTATGTGGTGTCACAGACAGAAGATGATGTTATCAGTACCTTATAAATTATAAACAGTAGCTCACGACCAGAATGGAAAGGAACAAACCATTAGAAGGTCGTAGTGTAATTAGGTATTAGTTTATCTTGACTATATAATTACACTAGTACACTCAGAGTGTATTGAGTAGGACCATTTGAGGTCGTTTCTTTTATACTGACTTTATAAAGGAACAAAGACCTCAGTTATTATGGAAGTGTGTGCTCTTAATCCTAATATAATAACAAGCACATATGTTTGATATTTATTTCTTTAATTTATCAATGGGTGAGATTTAGTTCGATGAATCAATAAACCCGATAAGTTGGGAAATGGTATCACTTATAGTGTGTGTTGTTGATTATAGAAGGAAACTGTGTCCTAGAGATACTAGGTTGATAATGTCCCCAAGAGGAGCTCATAAGGATTGTCATGTTAAACCCTGCAGGTGGACTTAGTCCGACATGACGATAAGGTTGAGTGGTACTACTCTTGGACTTAGACATTAATTAAATGAGTTGTCAGTAACTCACTTAATTAGTGGACATTCGATATCTTAAACACAGGGAGACTAACACACTCATAATAAGAAGGAGCCCAAAAATGTAATTTGGGATTGGTGCGGTAGTTCAATGATAGTTCTCTAGTGGAATGAATTATCATTGGTAAAATTAAGTTGTGTGTTCGGGGCGAACACGGGATGCTTAATTTTATCGGGAGACCAAAACCAATTCCTCCTCTCGGTCCCTATCGTAGCCTCTTATTTATAGAGTTCTATACCCACCTATACCCACCTTCTAAACCCACCCAATAGGGGCCGGCCAAGCTAGCTTGGGAACAAGCTAGGGCCGGCCTAGGTATAAAATTGGGTGGCCGGCCCTAGCTTGAACCCAAGCTAGTAGGGCCGGCCAAAATAAATTAAAAAAGAAATTTAATTTTAATTTTTATTATGTGGTAGATATAATTTAAAGAGAATTAAAATTAAAATATCTCTCTTGTAAAAGATTTACAAAAGATTAAAGAAAGAGATTAGATCTCTTTCCTTATTTGTAGATTGGAGAGATTTTTATTTTCTCTTTAAAATTATTCACATGTTAATAAAATTAAAATTATAGATATTTCCTTTTATTAACCATGAAGAGATTTTTAAAGAGAAATTTTATTTTTTAAAATTTCCGGAAACAAATAAGGAAAGTTTTAATTGTTGATTGAAACTTGTCCAATTTGCTTCCTCTTGATGTGGCCGGCCATTAGAGTTTATTTGGGAAATTTTATTTTATTTTTCTCAAATAAATCATGTCAAGGAAATTAAGGAAATTTTATTGTAAATAAATTTCCTAATTTGCCTAGGCCAAGGAATATAAAAGAAGGGGTAGGGGTGCCTTCATGAGACACAACCTCTATTGTTTTCTCTCCCTTTTTCCTTGGTGTTGTGGCCGGCCATTACCCTCTCCCTCTCTTCCTCTTGTGGTGGCCGAATACTTCATCTCTCTTGGAGTTCTTGTGGTGGCCGGATACTACTTGGAGAAGAAGAAGAAGAAGGAGAGAAAGCTAGCATCTCTTGGAGCTTGGTTAGTATTTTGATTTTCTTCTTTGGTAAAGTTCTTCCTTTGTGGACGAACCTTGCTTGGAGGAGAAGAAGGTGGTTGGTGGTTTCTCATCTTGGTAGATCGTTGTCCACACAACGTCCGAGGTTAGAAGAGGAATACGGTAGAAGATCAAGAGGTTTTTCTACAAGGTATAACTAGTAATTTCTATTTCCGCATCATGCTAGTTATTTATGGAAATAATACCAAATACAAGAGGCTTACGTTCTAGAATTTCGAATATGTTTTTTCGAAGTTGTGTTCTTTTGTTTTTTTTTCTTTTCCTTGTGATTTGATTGTTCTCTTTGGTTAACCTAAAGTTATTTTAGGAAATTAAATATTAGCTTTCTATTAAAGGTTTTGTCTAGTCGGTGGTGGTTGCTCCCATATCCAAGAAGGCCATGTGCCTCGCCACGTCAGTACTGGGAACCTTTTATGGAAATTAATATTTAATGGAATTAATAACTTAAGGAGACTTGGGTCGAACGTGTTAAGTTCCGCAGGAGATCCAAGTCAAAACCTAAAAGAACAAATAGATTAAGTTTTGGATCAAACGTGTTAAGTTCCGCAGGCGATCCAAAATTTAATTTAAAAGAACACATGGTAGCTAGGAAAAGGTTCAGACCTTTGTACAAAATTTTTGTACAGTGGAACCTATAGGTTTTCCGAGTAGCAACCAACAATTATGACACCTTAAAAATGAGAAGTTGATTTTTACTCTTGAATAGTAAAAGTGTGTTAATCAAATTTTTGAAGTATTGAGCTTGATCAAATTGACACAAAGATGATAAACTTCAAAGGAATGCCAAGTTGGGATTTTTGCACATTCTAGGGAATGGGGTAGCTTATGCTTATTTTGGCATAGCAAATTAGTTGATAATAGTTAGATAGAAAATCTAGGTAATTTTTCTTATGAGCCATAAATACCATGATTATGTTCCCTATCACATGCCATAATATCATATCTTGCATTCATATTGTTATGAAAAATGATACATGTCATGCCATATATGTATCATTATTTATGATAATCTTTCTTTTGAAAGTATGCATTATGATGTATGTCATAGTCATTGTCATGCATTGTGTTAATTCCTTATAATTAAGGACTATGACCTTAATCGACATCTTAGGTAGGATGATCAAAGTTAAAATGCCTAGTTAGAGATGCATGATCCCTTAGCTTTAAGGAAAACTTATTTTACATCTCACAAAGACTATACAATTGACTTGTATGTGTATTGAGATACATTAGACATAAGTGAGATGTTAGGAGGATGAACAAAGCTCTAGATGTTGATTTAGTGTATCTATTTGAGCTTTAGTTTCATCAAAACAAATGATTATGTGAAGTCAAATTATGGGCAAAGCTAATGTGCAATGCATTTAGCCCAAAGATCATGATTAAAAATTTGATTTGAAAATCATTTCAAAAATATTTTTAAAAATCTTAGTAAAATTTATTTGTTGATAAGAATCACCATTGCTTAGATTGATACATAATTAGAGTGAAACATTAAAGTTTTCAATGGTTTTAAACTTTTTGTCATTCTTTAAAAATAAGATATATTTTTATAGAAAACTATTTTTACCTAATAATATTTAACATAAGTAATGTCTATATAAAATTTTAGACCTTTTTGAAAATCATAGAATTACTTATGTATTTATTAAATTCAGTCTGAAAATTAAATTGTAGTTTTCATAGAAGTAGTCGACTGATATAGAGCATCAATTGACTAATGACTATGTTTTTGACTGAAATAGGTTTCAATGCATCTTGCATGTTTTCTTAGCGGTGTAAGTCCAAGTGTGTAGCATTGGCAACGTAAGTCCAAATGTGTTATTAGCATGTTATTTTGCTATTAAGTCCATGTGACCATGTGTTTTGATGTTTGGGCAAAAGTTTTAAGTTAGGTTTACCCTTGTATTTGATATGTGTATTTGAGTTGTACAGATTTGCAAGATACATATATGACTTAGTTTGATGACTTCGGGTCCGGTGAAGAATGGAGCATCCGAGGGACCATGGACAAGGCAGTAAGGACAAGAGCCGAGGGAAGCGCACTTCGAGGCATATGCGAAGGATGACATTGGGACAAGCTGCGAGCTTAAATGCATCCAAGGGACGAGAGCCAAAGGAACAAGGCTTGAAGGTAAGAGGTCAAGATTGTGATGAAAAGTCAAGTGAGTCGTGAGGATCCGAGTGCGAGAGAAATATATGCGGGAAGAGAACTCCTAGGTTTAGGATTTATACACCAGTCGACTGGTGGTCGTGCTGGGGAGAATAGAATATTTCTATTATCTTAACCGAAGTGGACCAATCGATTAGTCTTGGAATCAATCGACTGGTATCGAGCCGTTAGGACTGTAACAGTCAAATTTCATAAAAGACTAGTCGACTGGTCCTGACACCAGTCGATTGGTAATGGTATAATCAGCTTGGTTATTTTCCCCAAGCTCTATATAATGGAGCTTGAGGTGGCTTGCAATGGTTGACAAAATTAGTAGCAGTTAACCCTAATTAGTAGTCAACGAGTTCTCAAATGCTCTTTGTAATCCAAGAGGTCTTGGTTGCTATTGTGGTGAGGTTTATCCACCCACAAGGAGACTTGAGGTTGCTGGAATTTGTCAAGGGCTAATCCATTGAAGGATAGGGATCATCCACCTTACGAATAGCCGTGGATTAGGAGCAAGTTATCTCTGAACCACGTAAACGAGTGTGTCATTGTGGTTTGCTCTTCTTATATTTTGATTAGCTTTTTATTTGTTATTGTTTGTATTCCGCTGTGCTAACATCTTAAGAAAGTGAATTGGAGCAACGAGCTATTTAACCCTCCTCTAGTCGGCCACCGATCTTCAACAAGTGGTATCAGAGTAAGGTCGTACTTCACAAGACTAACCACCGAGAAGAGCAACTTTCAAGGATGACCGACTTGATTGAACCACCGAAGTATAAAAGGGAAAGTCTATAGAACATCACATTTTGATACCTCATGGTAGTTTTGATGTGATCAACCAAGTCAGGTTAGGTCATGTTGGTGTTTAACCCTGTGTCTAAGTGTGCAGGAGCTTAAGAGCACAAGAAGTCAAGCGGAAGACACGGCTAGTGAGAAGGATGGCACGAGAGAGAGCCAACGGGCTCGGTGCGTCCGAGGGACGAGGTGCTGCGGAAGAGTACACCGAATGATGAGAAGGACGCGCGTGTGGTGGTCCGAGGGATAAGAAGCCGGAGCGAAAGTCTGCTTGAGGAGAAGGCTATAAAAAGAGTTCGGGTGAGCCCTATTCCAATTGGCCGAAATCATCCAGATGATCGGAGTGGCAAAAGAGCATAATGTGTCTCTGTAAGTGCTGCTAGAAGCGCCTTCAAAGGAAGTTGAAGGCACCCCGTGCCTTCTGTGGAAGGCACCTTCCATGGTTGAAAGGCGCCTTCTATGAATAGTACGAAGGCGCCTTTCAGCCCTATGGAAGGTGCCTTCAACCGACAGATTTTGTCGTTGGCAGTGGATAAACTTTTATCCACTGGCGCCTAGCTGGAGGTGCCTTCTTGTCCTATGGAAGGCACCTTCCAGCCCAGGATAAGATTTTCCAGGGGATATAAGATGACCCCTGGACCTAGGAAATAGAATACAACACTTGTAATTGAATCTTCTTGAGTTCTATTCTATAATTGAGTGTGCAAATTGCTGTGAAGAGGCTTCTCTGCATGAAGGAGAGTTTTAGTATGCTTTTAACTTCCTTGGATTAACAACCTCCCCGGTTGTAACCAAGTAAATTGATTGAGCCTCTTTTTCTTTATTTAATTTCTTAATTCCGCTTATGCAAGTGTTAGATTTAATTACGCTATAAAAGTTTTAGGAAGGTTCATTTTTTATTGCAGGGCTATTCTCCCCCACTAACCGGGCACTACCGGGTCCAACAAATGGTATCAGAGCCAAGTTCGCTTTAGGAGGACTAACCACCGAATGAAACACACGAGATGGACGGATCAAGGATCTACCCACCGAAATTCTAGGGGGATTTCGCTAACTGAAAGAAGAAGATGGAGGTATTTTTCAAAATTGATTCGATTTGCTTTTAATAATGGAATTTGATTTTGGAGCACCCGAAGGCAAAGAAAAATACCACTGGATCAAAAAGGAGCAGGTCGATTTCGTGGTAAATGGAAAAGCAAAGTTCCATCTACTAAGTGTCTTACCGTCACAAGAAGTCAACCAGATCAGAGCCTACAAGTCTGTGAAGGAGCTCTGGGAGAAATTTCTAGAACTACACGAAGGAACCTCGGAGGCGAAACTCGCAAGATGGGATCTGCTTAGAAACCATATCAGCAACATCAAACTAGAAGAAGGCGAAACCATTGCACACCACTCAAGGATCAAGGAGCTCATCATTGGACTCATGAATCTCAGAGAAAAGGTAAGTAATCGAGATTCACTAAGGTACGCTCTTAAAGCATTCCCTAGAAATACTGAATGGACATCATTAATAGATGCTTATTATATATCTAAGGATCTAGATTCAATTACTTTAGAAGAATTATTTTCAACTTTTAAAGTTCATGAAACGAGATGTGCAGGTCTAAAGAAGGAGCATAACATTGCCTTAAAGGCAAAGGCAGACGAACATGATTCAGAATCTTCTCTCAATGATAATGAAACAGCACTGATGGTACGTAAATTCAAAAAGTTATTTAAAACTAAAAGATTTAATCAAGTGCAAGGTAGAAAAAGAAGAATAAAATGCTACCACTGCAATGAAGAAGGGCATGTGAAAG
Source organism: Zingiber officinale (assembly GCF_018446385.1). Taxonomy (NCBI): domain Eukaryota; kingdom Viridiplantae; phylum Streptophyta; class Magnoliopsida; order Zingiberales; family Zingiberaceae; genus Zingiber; species Zingiber officinale. The sequence continues at coordinate 92,044,653 of NC_056001.1, forward strand.
ATAACTGCCCTAAATTGAAAAACAAGGACAAGAGCAAGAATAAGAGCCGACCTAAGTGAATAAGTACAAGAATATAAAGGCGACGTGGGATGAAGCGTTGTTCGAATCAGAAATTGAAGTCATCATCGGACTTGCGCTAGTGGTAAGTCACCAAGAAGAAGGAGATAAAGCAAGCTCATCCGAAATGAGCATCAAAAGCATCGATGAAGAGGGAGCAACATCGGAAGAAAGTAGTACTTTAGGGGGAGCTTTGGATCACGGGATCAACAAGGTAAGTCAGGTACGATCTCTTCCTCCTGACAAGTTATTTCAGTTTATAAAACTATTAACAAAAAATTATTGTAAATTAGAAAAAGAAATTAAAGAATTGAAATCAACTCTAGCTAAATCTTATCAAATAGAAGAATTTGATAAAATAAAAAATGAAAATGAAAGCTTGAAAAATGAAATAGAAAATTTGAAAAATCGTGCATGCTCAAATATTCAATATATTAGAAAATATAGTGGATTGAATTGGTACCTTAAATACCATAAGGGCCAGATTAGGAAAATTTCTCAGAAATACATACCTAAGAAATTTTTAATTAACCAGTAGGATGGAACCTATATTGGGTTCCAAAATCATATTTGGACTGAATATTTTTAAATTATAGCTTTCAGAGTAAATTAAATATTAAATTTCTTTAAGAGACTTTGTCTAGAAAGTGGTTGCTGTTTCAATATCCAAGAAGGCTTAGTGTCTCGCCACAGCCTGGAGCCAATTATTGAAATAAGTATTTAATTAACTAACTGTTGAGCATTTAGAAGTTATAAAAATGCCTTAATTTTCTGTTAAAAATTAATTAAATATTTTTTAAGTATTTCTTATCTTTTTAAAATAGTTAGAAATTTTTTTCTAGTTTTATTATTTTTACTCTTAGACTTTTAAATAAACCTCATTTTTAATGTGATCAAAAGGGGGAGTAGGGAAGAACAAGTCTAGAGGGTGCTTGCATATTTTTTTTTCTTGCAAAAAGGTTAAATATTTTTTTTACTTGAAAAATTTTTTTTAGTAAAAACTTTTTTTAAAATTTTTTTTGCAAATTTTACTTAGAAAAATTTTCTTACTTATAAATTTTTTTACTTGCAAAAATTAGAAATTTTTTGTGCATATATTGAACTAATTAAGGATATGTACGAGGATGTAACGACCAGAGTAAAGATTTCAGGGGGAGTAATTGAAGCATTTCCAATAAAGATAGGGTTACATCAAGGATCAGCTCTAAGTCTTTATCTTTTTACACTAATTATGGGCGAACTCACTGCGTACATTCAAGACACAGTACCGTGGTGCATGTTATTTGTAGATGATATTATTTTGATAGATGAGACACGTGAAGAAGTAAATGCTAAGCTAAAATCTTGGAGGGAAATACTAGAAGGGAAAGGTTTTAAGCTTAGTAGATTAAAGACAGAATATATGAAATTTAAGTTTAGCAATATTAGAAGTAATGAAACAATTGTTAAGATAGGAGAGGACGAGTTGCCCGGAACCGAGAGATTTAAATATTTAGGATCATTTTTATAAAATGATTGAGGGATTGAGAGAGATATTTTACATAGAATACAAGCAAGATGGGTGAAATGGAGGGGAGCGTCCAGTGTTTTATGTGACCATAAAGTACCTCTTAAACTTAAAGGTAAGTTCTATAAAACCGCAGTTAGACCTGCTATGTTATATGGAGTTGCATGTTGGGCTATGACTCGAGCACATGAGCAGAAGATAAGAGTTGCAGAGATGAGGATGTTAAGGTGGATATGTGGGCATACGAAGATGGACAAAATAAGAAATGAGAGCATTAGAGAGAAAGTCAGAGTTGCATCTATTGAGGAAAAACTCCGAGAGACACGTTTAAGATGGTACGGACATGTACTTAAATGACCAATAAATGTTCCAGTTAGGTAATGTGAAACTATGATAAACATGTCTATCAAATGAGGAAGAGGAAAACCAAAAAAGACTTGGTTATCAACAATAAAATAAGATAAAATTTATTTAAATATAGATGATGATATAATAGGAGATAGAGCTTAATAGCATAAAAGGATTCATACAGCCGACCCCACCTAGTGGGAAAAGGCTTGGTTGTTGTTGTTGTTGTTATTGTTGTTGTTGTTGTTGTTGTTGTTGTTGTTGTTGTTGTTGTTGTAACTTAACTTGAGTTTGATCACATCAAAAAGGGGGAGATTGTTGGTACCCCGTGGTAGTTTTGATATGATCAACCAAGTCAGGTTAGGTCCTGTTGGTGTTTAACCTTGTGTCTAAGTGTGCAGGAGCTTAGGAGCACAGGAAGTTGAGCGAAAGACGCGGCTAGTGAGAAGGACGGCACGAGAGAGAGCCGATGGGCTTAGTCCATCTAAGGGACGAGGTGCTGCGGAAGAGTACATTGGTGGACGAGAAGGACGTGCACGACAGTCCGAGACTCCGAGAGATGAGAAACCGGAGCGGAAGCCTGCTTGAGGAGAATGCCAGAAAAAGGATTTGGGTGAGCCCTATTCGAATTGGCCAAAATCATCCAGGTGATCGGAGTGGCAAAAGAGTATAACGTGACTGTAAGCACTACTGGAGGCGCCTTCAAAGGAAGTTGAAGGTGCCTTCTGTGGAAGGTGTCTTCCATGACCGGAAGGCGCCTTCTATGAACAATACTAAGGTGTCTTCCAGTCCTATGGAAGGCACCTTCGACAGGAAGATTTTTCTATTGACAGTGGATAAACTGTTATCCATTGGCGCCTTCCAGCCCTATGGAAGGCGCCTTCTAGCCCATGATAAGATTTTCAGGGGCTATAAAATGACCCCTAGACCTAGGAAATAGAACACCACACTTGTAATTGAATCTTCTTGAGTTCTGTTCTATAATTGAGTGTGCAAATTATCATAAAGAGGCTTCTCCGCCTAAAGGAAAGTTTTAGTACGCTCTTAACTTCCTTGGATTAACAACCTCCCTAGTTGTAACCAAGTAAATCGATTGAGCCTCTTTTTCTTTATTTAATTTCTTAATTCTATTTATGCAAGTGTTAGATTTAATTATGCTATAAAAGTTCGAGGAAGGTTCATTTTTTATTGCAGGGCTATTCTCCCCCCTCTAGCCGGTCGCTACCGGGTCCAACAGTCTATGGGACATCACATTTTGGATGATAAAGATGGAGATTTTCTTCAAAACAAATTGGAACATCATGATAATTGTCAAGGATGTTTGAAGTCCCAAGAGACAAGAAAGGGAAGAGACTCCGACCACGTTATTGGACGGAAGAGCAAGCATCATGATCAAAGGAAAATTCAAAGTTAATATCAATTTTAATTGATATTTTGCCTAATGATGTGATAAATCATATAGGTGAATACGAGAACACTCATGATTTTTGGAAGAAAGTGAAGATGGTTCTAGGCAAAGAAAATAAGTCTGCACAAGAAGAAGAAAAATCTGAAGAAAGGAATGAAGCGGCTCAAGTGGAGGAGGAGCAACTAGAGGTTGACTCGTGCTCAACTTCCGAAGAGAAGGAAGATGAGAAAATGTCATCCACAAGTGTGGATGAGGAAACATCATCAAGGATTAAACAAGAAGCCAAGACGAATGAAAAAAAGGTCTTGGAAGTTGTCCACCTAGTGAGCACCTCCACCAAAGTGAAGTCAAAAGACCACATTATTTGCTTTGGATGCAATGAGAAGGGACACTACAAGAGTAGGTATCCAATGGGTAAGAAGAAGGTAAATCCTAAACTCATTCAAGTTATTTTAGATACTAATATGAGTTGTAGGAATTAAGAATCCCAAAGGAGGAGAATGTGCATCATTTGCTTCACGTGTGGGAAGAAGGGTCACTACCACACAAAATGTCCAAGGAAGGGAGAAATCAAGAAGCTAGCGCAATTGAAGAAATGGGAGAAGAAGAAGAAAAGCTCAACTCAAGAGGGAGCTTTAATAATGGCCAATTTGTTGTGAATTGGTATAAAATAATCACCGAACCCCTCTAAGCTAATAAAGCATAGGGAATGGCCCGGATCCTCTCTCTCAAGGAATGTAAACAATGATTGAATCTTAGGATCAATCTAGTAATATGAGGTTTTTGGGTTTTGTTGAGTTCTTAAACTAAGGAATGAAATAGAAAGACAATTATGAAACTAAATCTAATGCAATAAAAGAAATCCTATCTATCTATTAATTATGAACTCACAACATACTGTCACTCTATGCTATGGATTATATTATTAATAGATCCAAACAAATTGGAAACTAAACAAGAGTAAAACAAGAACAAACTAAACTCAAAGGATCAGATACTCAATGGATCCAACTAACCATTTGTCAGATGGTAGGAGATTTACTAAGATCCATGAAGATGAGCAGATAAGAAATAGATCTATAACTCCATGTACCCTAACAATTCAAATCTTTGTAATCGAATTGTATCAAAATAGAAACAAATTCATATTCAAGCACTTGTGAACTAAACATGAACTCAAGAACAGATCAGATCTCCACTCAAGGAGTTAGCAAACATTCAGATGAATTAAAGATAAGAAAAATCGATCTAAACTTCATCTAAACCTAAACAATTCAACCCTATGAAACTAAACAACCAAGAAAATTGAAAGTAAGCTGGAAATTGAAAGGACAGATATGCATAAATCAGATGAGGAAAATGAACCAAGGTGAGCTGGGAATCCCCAAGCACTCACTGATCATGACAAAGATGTCAAGATCATACAATCCGTGAAGAATCGATCAGCTCAGATATGCAAATACAGTGAATGAAATAGAAATTAGAATTCAGAAGAGGAAACGAGATGAATTGCCTCTCGCCATTTGATTGTGGTCGGAGCTTCACAGGAAGAAGATCGTCGATGGAAGGAGACGGAATCGGGATCAAATCTCTAGATTGCTCCACTTCTCAGCTTCTTCTTCACTCAGGAATCATGATAACTTGGCAGTCAGATCTGGATCAGATGGATGAAGTGGTGTCGTCGGCGGTAGAGAGGATGATGACTGGAGGAAGGGAAGTTCCCTTGACCTCAGAAAATCATCGGCGGTGGAATGGATCAGGATCACCGAAGCAAGATCGCTCCTGCCTCTATTTATGATGCCAGAGAAATTGATGAATGAAGCCAACACTGTGGCTTCTCATTTAAATCAGATCAAATTTAAATGGACAGCTAAGAATGTTTCAAATCTCATCTAACGGTTGGATCACTTCAGATCTGGATCAAAAGCTTTGGATCTTAATTAATGGCTGTGATCTACTTCTCCTTAACTTGGATGAAGTAGATCTTTGATGTATGGCTTAGATCGCTGCAGATCTTGAATGAACTATTCAGGTGGCTCCAAGCTTGATCTTCTCATTTAAGCCCTGATTTGAGTTCAATTTGGTTTAATCAACCTCAGATCCATGATCCCTTGATACCTACAAAGAATATAACCAAATATTAGCATCAAATACCGTAAATATAAGATAATTTATAATTAAGTCTACAAATGAATATAACTCGTGAAATATGATATAAACATGGAATTAACACATGAGAAGATCAAATGGTATGCTTATATGAATCAAAATATCATGACCAATTGATGGTTATCAAATTCCCCCACACTTATTCTTGCACATCCCGGGCAAGCAAACAAAATAAAGAAACAACTAAAAATCATCTCCATAATAATTTCCTAGCAATACTTAGAAGATAATAAAAGAAATTTAACTAAGACCATCTAAAAATCAAAATAATCATGAATTCAATCCAAACAATAATCAGTAAGCATGTTGATTTCAATCCAATTAAAAAATTAAGCAAGATACAATCTCACAAGGTATTCACCTATTCTAACTCTCACACTCAAACATGTGTATAAGTGGAGCCCAACCCAATGCAACTCATAACATTTGACTATCATAAGCTTGCTTATTTTCTAATTCTCCACCACCATAAAGCATAGTATACATGAATCAAAAGGATTTATTATGAATTGCAATGAAGTCAAAAAGATACTAAGTGAAGCAAACAAAATGGATAATAAAAAAATCAATGAAGGCAATAAGAAAATGAAAGAGTGAGAGAATGAGAGAATTGGAAGAATAAACTTGATGAGTTGGCCAATTTGATATGGAAATAAATGAATACTATTTGTCAATATCAACACAAAAGATCAAGCCCAACTCTCATTCAAGTTTATAATCACCAAAGAATCTTGGTACACTATATTCTCTACTTGATACTCTTTATTTGTCACTATAGAACCAATTTTTTTTTATTTTGCCTTCCATAAGCTATTGAACAAAAATTTCTCTACATGGACTTGTCAAGCTAACACTCCTTCCCCCACACTTAAACTTTGTATGTCTCGGACAAAGATGAAATTTCATACTTCATATTTTTGTCATCCATACTCAGAGAGGAGGATGCTAACATCACTATTAACCTTTGCAATTTATAGATTCAACACCAGATTCAGAAATCATACCAAAAGAAAAATCCAAGATGACATGTCTGAAATTTTGATTCCCATATTTCTGTTTTAGGATTTAGAGTTCAAGGGAATTTCAGCTTAATTCAAAAAGAGTTGTAATCAAAAAAATGTTTCATTTAACACTGTAGTGATAAGAGACTAGTTGCATGCTGTTGTTGGTTAGAAACAACATTAAGTTTTGGCACTAAACAAGTGAAATATTTAAATATCAGCACTATAAGTGGGCACTGTATCATTTTCAGAAACCTTGTCTGTCGAATTTTTTCCTTCAGTAATTTCCTTCTGTTAGCTTCCTTTGATCCACATTTCAAAAGCACTTATCCTCCACTAGTTTACACACACCCTACTTAAAAATTCCATAATTTAGACTAATTTTCTAATTCTTGTTCTTTAAGTTTCGGAATTGGAAATTAAGTTCAATGGATCCCTTTCATAAATTCAATGGAACTTCAAGAACCTCATAGCAAGACTGAATCTAAGTCTCAAAGAACTCTTGCATTTCAGAAAGCCATATTCTAATTCTAGACATTTTTGTATTTTTGTAGAATTTCATACTTAAATCTCTGATTCTAGGAATCAGGTTCAGCCCTTCAAGAGTGTTGTTCAAGAATAGCCTTCAGCATTGGCACATAAACACAGAACACTATTTTCAGAATTGGAATTGTAATATAACTTCAACTAAACTTTCAACAGCATAATCAGATTCAACTTGCTGGTTTAAGTTTTAGCTTAAATCATCAAGAATTTAGCTCATCAAAGGATAATATTTGATACTAGGCTAATAGGATTCAAACTTGGAGTTGTTGCTAGTAAGGAGCTTCAACATAATTGGCATATGGGCTTATACAGTTATTTCTGAATTCTGGGAATTGAAAATTCAGTTTTAAGCAGTAGCAGAAATCAACTCAGATGCACTTCTTCAAGTTGATTCCAAATGTCAACGACAAATATAACACTTAACTGTGGCATAAGACTGAATCTTCATAGAAGCACATAACAGATACTTCCAAGTTCAGCATTGTATTCATAAATCAGCTTCAATTTCTGTGCAATTTTATTACTATCCAGATTGTGTACCAGTGCAGACTTTTGGTTCACATTTATGTTGGTAACTGACCTTTAGGCATTTCAATCTTTACTACAAAGGCTTGAGTTTAGTTTTATTATTGTATGTCATTTAGGAAATCAAAGCTAGGACGCAAGCTCAATAGAGTTTCAGGACAAAATATCACTTCAAATTCCAGCAACTCAGCTTGTGGAGTCAATGAGCTAAAACTAATTGAGTTCTGCAATCTAATAGCTCTCTGATTTTAGATTTTTTTCAAGGAATTAACTTATCAAAATGATTAGTGTATCACCACACTACTTCCAATTTCTAGCCCAGAAATTCTACTTTTTTCAACTTAACTTCCAGAATTATGACTCAACTAGATCATTGATTTCTTGCACTACAATGAGATTAGATAGTTTGGAAATCACCCTGGGAAAAAATTTCTAAAAAATTTGCTAGTGATCTTGCTTGTTGTCATCAATCATTATGATGCCACAGAAAACATAGTGAAGTCTACTTCCACACTTTTGTCATTCCAAAGGTTAGTTTTAAAAATCTGCAACTTTGGTCTATAATTTCAGATATAGGATTTCAATATAACTTCAGCTCAGCCCCTTAAAAATTCAACTTGGATGAAGATATTAATTGGCACTAAAATGATAGAAGAGTGAATTTAGATTGGTTGTTGGTCAGAGACATCCAAGCTCTAAACAAAGGTTAGTTGCCAAATTGCAGATCTACTGAATTTTTGCTCTTACTGCCTTAGTTTTAGAAATTAGAATCCTAGAACCTTTTGCCTAAAGCCATGTAGAACTAGACTTACCAAAAGGTATCATTCAGCACTAAATTGATAGGAACTTTAATTCTAAATGTTGTTGTCCAGAAACAACATCAAGTTTAGTAACTAAACTTGAACAAACAACACATCAGATTCTTAATTTCTTCTCAGCAATATCATATGTCAGCCCCTGGATTTTTTCAATAGCTCAAACAATCGAGACCAAAACTTTCCACCTTCAAATTACTCCCCTAAACCGAGCCAAAAGTATAAACTTAAAATAGAACTTTAAATTTTAGCTCCAATTACTGCACATTGTATCAAGTGACATAATCAAAATCCATGGTTGAGACTCCCACATCACCCTCAAAAATCACAATTCAATATTGAAATCATTCCTCATCTTCAAAATCTCTGAGCATAAGCTAATTCTCCCCCACACTTAGACTTTTGTCTGTCTAAACTCATCAAGTCATCCATCCAAAACTCTCAATGAAAGAATGACAAACAAAGATGATTAAAGGTTAAAATGCTAGATGAAAATATTTTAAGACAAATGTGGGAAAAAACTAGAAATTATAAGGGAACAAGAATAAAAAATATCCTTCATTTCCATGTATACATATGTTATTGTGATTTTGAAAAGAAACAAAGCAAGTTCTAGAGCTCAATTGTCATGAGTGCATATCACATAAAAATAATAATAGAGTATAGGCTTTAGGTAGTCCTCTCTGATGGATCGAAAGCGCTAGAGGGGGGGTGAATAGCGCTCGTGGCTATTTTAACGATTTAAAACACAGAATAGAAACGCAGCGGAAAGTAAAATCAAACACACAGAGACGCAGGTGTTTTACTTCGTTCGGAGCCTATGGCGACTCCTACTCGAAGGCCCGCGGTCCTTGACCGCTTTCGGTGGGCAACAACTATATATCGGAAAGATTACAATTTGAATTACAATTAAAGCAATAAGTAAACTAATACCGACAACAAAAGATCGAAGAGTCTGAGCTTCGGGTTGTCGACGTCGAGTAGTAGCACTTCAAGGTCGTCTTGTTGTCAGCACTTCACAAAAGAAAGCTTAGAATGTGTTGTCCTTTGGCTGCACCCTCGACCCTCTTTTTATATGACATTCCGAGCGCCTGGATCCCTTCCGGGCGCCTGGATCCCTTCTGGGCGCCTGGAGTGTGACGTGGCCAACCAACCAGGATGCTCCACGTGGCGAAGTCGCGGCAGGGATAAAACTTGGTCCCGGGCGCCCGGACCTGTTCCGGGCGCCCGGACCTGTTCCGGGCGCCTGGACCTCCGAGCGCCCGGATCCATCCCGGGCGCCCGGACCACCTTTTTCCAGCAGGTTCCTCACCTGCAAAACCAGATTAGTCCGAGCAAAATCCCCTGCAAGACAGTGTTAGAATCTGATAAAACACAGTAAGGAATAACTGACAGTCTTCAGACTGTCCGAGTCTGACTTCGGATTTCCAACCGGAAACCCTAGGTCGACCCGACGCATACTGTTCCCTCTATGGGGAACGCGTCCTCACCTACTCCCCTCAGGAGAGATTACCTGATGTCAGTCCGGTCCTCCAGACCGACTGGACTTTCCGCCTAGGGTTACCGCCCCCTAGGACCTAGGGTTACCGCCCCCTAGGGTTTTTCTCCACCTAGGGTTACCACCCCCTAGGACCTAAGGTTGCCGCCCCTTAGGGTTTTCCTCCACCTAGGGTTACCGCCCCCTAGGACCTAAGGTTGCCGCCCCTTAGGGTTTTCCTCCACCTAGGGTTACCACCCCCTAGGACCTAAGGTTACCACCCCTTAGGGTTTTCCCTCACCTAGGGTTACCGCCCCCTAGGACCTAAGGTTGCCGCCCCTTAGGGTTTTCCTCCACCTAGGGTTACCGCCCCCTAGGACCTAAGGTTGCCGCCCCTTAGGGTTTTCCTCCACCTAGGGTTACCACCCCCTAGGACCTAAGGTTACCACCCCTTAGGGTTTTCCCTCACCTAGGGTTACCGCCCCCTAGGACCTAAGGTTACCACCCCTTAGGATTTTCCCTTTGCCTAACCGCAGCTAGGACTTTCCTGAAACACTTATTCAACACGTTAGATCACCACAAACCTTAACTTTGAATCCTTTGCCATTATCAAAACTCAGGTTCGATCGTCGGATGCTTCCCGCACCAACACTCTCTAGGTAATTTTTGCAACCAAACTCAATTAATCAACATAGAATCCATCACCACACTAACCAATAGCATGCAAGTAAAGCATTCAATCATGTAAAATGACCTAAAAATTGACGGTCAAACTTAAAGAACTTTTACCATCTTAAAAGTATTACAAGAACAATTCCATGGAGAATTTTATTCAAAGTAAAATGCTATGTAGATTAAACAAAGTGCAAAGTATGGAAGAAAAATGAAAATGTAAAGTATGAAAGTAAAAGAAAAATATAAAGAAAAAAGAAAAGCAAAGGACGAATTCCCCTTTCTTCCCGATGGTTGAAGAAGATTTAGAAGTAGGAGTCATGCCGGTATTGGAATGATTCTTCCCGGTGGTTGGAGTCGGTTCAGATGCAAAATCCACCGTGGGAATGGAATACTATGAATTGAGGTAATAACCACTTCCTTCACCCTATTCTTCTTGAAATTTTTTCCCGAAGGTTGAAGACAGTTCAACTTAAGCATCCACTCTTGGAGCCTATAAAAATGGACAGTATAAATCTTCCACATGCATGCAGGGTAAGAAAAAGATGAAACAATGTCAGTCTCTATCAAACATGTATCTAAAAATAAATTACAACCAACAAAATTAATTACTGGTACCTCTATGAAATTTTCTAATGAATCACAAGAAATACTAACCTTGTCATGTTGTAAGGTACCTAGAGGTTCTAGAATGGTAGTTGTGACCTCATTATCAAGCAATAGCTCAAGCTATGGTTTAGGTGATTCTTCGGGTATTGCTTCCAATGTGCAATCCCCTACACTTACATCATCAACATCTAGCTTAGGTGATTGTGTAACTAGAAGAGGTGATTCTTGGGGTATTGCTCCCTCTATGCAATCCCCTACACTCTCCTCATCATCAATATCAGTACCTGCATCAGCAACAACATCTACAACAACACTATCAATAGAGTCAGAAATCCTTTCAACTACAGTATCACAATAAGAAATACTAGAGGAGTCCTGTGGAGTAATTGAAATAAGATCAGGTCTGCCAAAAACACTACAATCCCTCTTCTCAAGTACCTTGATATCCATAGGAATGGTCTCATCAACACTTAAGGTAACCGGTTGTCCATTTCTAAATTGTTGAGGGTTAGCGGCCATGGTTTCCAAAAGTTTCATAGCTTCATCAAGAGTCTTGTCAATCAAGGTCCCTCCACTAGCTTTATCCACCATGTACAAATCAAATGGAAATAACCCATCATAAAAATGTAAGACAAGCAATTAATCACTGATATGATGTTGAGGACAACTAGAGCAAAGTTCCTTGAATCTCTTCCAATATTCATGCAATGTCTCCTCCTTGAATTGTTGAATACCACGAATCATCTTCCACATAACTATATAATCATTCTGAACTCCCTGTGGGATTTGATATTATAGATATGACTCAGTAAATAGACTATATGCAACCTCATACCTAAAATGTGAATGATCCACCCCATTAAAATTATAGGTATTAGAAAATGACTCATACATATTCTGCTATTCCATAGGTAGGTAGTACTGATATTCAGGCTGATAGAACTGAGTCTGAGGCTGATAGTACTGATAAAATAGATCCATGGTCAAAGAAATTTCCTGCTCTTACACTGAAACACTAGCAGATAAGATCATAAGACACAGGAACATATAAGATCAAACACATAGATGTATGAACATGAAAGCAATTAAAATAATTTTTTTCCAATTTTTATATAAAAATAAGAAATAATCCTAAGATTATCAAACACTACTAACAATTCCCCATCAACGGTGCCAAATTTGATAATGGCCAATTTGTCATGAATTGGTATCAAATAATCACCAAACCCCTCTAAGATAATGAAGCATAGGGAATGGCCCGGATCCTCTCTCTCAAGGAATGTAAACAATGATTGAATCTTGGGATCAATGTATTAGAACATGAGGTTTTTGGGTTTTGTTGAGTTCTTAAACTAAGGAATGAAATATAAAGACAATTAAAAAACTAAATCTAATGCAATAAAAGAAATCATATCTATCTATTAATTATGAACCCACAACATACTGTCACTCTATACTATGGATTACATTATTAATAGATCCAAACATATTGGAAACTAAACAAGAGCAAAACAAGAACAAACCAAACTCAAAGGATCGAATACTCAATGGACCCAACTAACCATTTGTCAGATGGTAGGAGATCCACTAAGATCCGTGAAGATGAGCAAATAAGAAACAGATCTACAACTCCATCTACCCTAGAAATTCAGATCTTTGCAACCAAATTGTACCAAAATAGAAACAAATTCATATTCAAGCACTTGTGAACTAAACATGAACTCAAGAACATATCAGATCTCCACTCAAGGAGTTAGCAAACATTCAGATGAATTAAAGACAAGGAAAATAGATCTAAACTTCATCTAAACCTAAACAATTCAACCCTATGAAACTAAACAACCAAGAAAACTGAAAGTAAGCTAGAAATTAAAAGAACAGAGATGCATAAATCAGAAGAGGAAAATGAACCAAGGTGAGCTAGGAATCCCCAACCACTCACTGATCATGACAAAGATGTCGAGATCTTGCAATCGGCGAAGAACCGATCGGCTCAGATATGCAAATATAGTGAATGAAAATGAAATCAAAATTCAGAAGAGGAAATGGGAAGAATTGGCTCTCGCTATTTGATTGTGGTCAGAGCTTCACAGGAAGAAGATCGTCGATGAAAGGCGACGAAATCGGGATCAAACCTCCAGATTGCTCCACTTCTCAGCTTCTTCTTCACTTAGGAATCATGACAGAGTTGGCAGTTAGATATGGACCAGATGGATAAAGTGGCATCGTTGGCGGTAGAGAGGATGATGACCAGAGGAAGGGAAGTTCCCTTGACCTTAGAAAATCGCCGACGGTGGAATAGATCGGGATCACCAGAGCAAGATCGTGCCTGCCTCTATTTTTGATGCCAAAGAAATCAATGAACGAAGCCAGCACTGTACTTCTCATTTAAATCAGATCAAATCTGAATAGATGGCTAAGAATGTTTCAGATCTCATCTAACGGTTGGATCACTTCAGATCTAGATCAAAAGCTTCGAATCTTAATCAATGGCTATGATCTACTTCCCCTTGACTTGGATAAAGTAGATCTTTGATGTATGGCCCAGATCACTCTAGATCTTGAATGAATGGTTCGTGTGGTTCCAAAGCTTGATCTTCTCATTTAAGCTCGGATTTGAGTTCAATTTGGTTTGATCAACCTCGGATCCATGATCCCTTGATGCCTACAAAGAATATAACCAAATATTAGCATCAAATATCGTAAATATAAGATAATTTACAATTAAGTCCATAAATGAATACAATTCATGAAATGTGATATAAATATGGAATTAACACATGAGAAGATCAAATAGTATGCTTATATGAATCAAAATATCATGACCAATTGATGGTTATCAAGCTTCAAAGGTAAAGGGTAAGGTAAACCCTAGTTTAAATTTGAATTCAAATTTAAATTCTCCCATGCATGGTAAGAGAAATGATTTTGTTAATCATAATATGCCCATGCAAAATTTGGATTCTAAGTATCATGATAGAAATAGGGTCACTGTAAATCATAACCCTAAGATATCTATACATGATAAACCTAGACAAGTTAGATTCTCATTACCTATGGAGAAGAAGGTAATAGAAAACCTAGGTAAAAATCCCAAGAAAAGGAGACATATATCTAGAAATATAGGTAGGTCTAGGAATGTCCAATGTGGACAAGTCAATTCTAGGGTGAGGAATCTAGAAAAGGAAAATTAAGCTTTGAAGGCAAAGTTTGATAAGTTGGAGAGAACCCTAGAAAGATTCAATGTTGGATCTAGAGGGTTAGGTATGGTGTTGGGTAGCCAAAGATCCAACAATGATAAATCATATTTGGGATACCAATCTAGATCTTCAAGGTCAAAAAGAGATCATATGCAAGGGTGACACATGATAATGGCAAGGGAGGAGCAACCAAGGGCAAGGAAAATTCATCCAAGCCTAATGAGAAAAAAATATACTAGGGTTGCATATGATTATGGCAAGAATGAAGTGTCCAAGGTGTACCATTGTGGTTTATCCATAGTGGAGAAAGCATCTAAGAAAATGGCTAAGGTTAAGAGCCCTAGGGGAAGCTCAAAGAGTCAATTTGGGATCCATGGTCAATGGATCTCAAGTGGGTACTACTTGGGATTCTAGATGAATCATAGAATGTGCCAAGTGGTTTGAAGATGGACTTAAGTCTCAAACCTAGGAAATTGGCACATATGAGATGTATGTCATGCATATAAATATGAAATTGGGTTCATATTGCATGAAAATTAGTTTTTGATATATAAATGTCATATAAACTAATGCTAGGGATTCATTGAGGTTTAGTATGGGCAAATACATCAATAGAAAGCCAAAACTAGGACTTTAGGTTAAGGTTCAATTGAACCATTTACATAGTTTTGGGTTTTGTGTCAATCTTAGGATTGGTGATAGATATATTTTTGAATATATTTTTCCCAAGTAGACATAGGAAAATAAATCTCTCCATAAAATTTGAGAATTTTTTGAGGTCTGTAAAATTTTTGGAGTATTTCTGAAGTTGGGTCAGAAATATTATTTGGACTGAAAATAGGTGTCAATCGACTGATGCAGTTACCAGTCGACTGATAACACTATTCATCAAACATAGAATATCTTTGTGAGTTTATTTCAATAAGGGCAGTTGACTAATACAAGCCTGAAATTAATTTTCAACACTGATTTTGACTGGGTCAACTCATATAGGTGTATGAGATCCTTGAGGGATAAATACATGAGTTTAGGGACAGTTTGGATGATCAAGTTTTGACAATTGGGATATTGTTGGAAGCTTTTTGATATTAAACAAAGGGGAAGAAATAAGGTTTTAGTTAGGAAAACTTTAAATGCCTTTGCAAGAAATGCAAGAAAGCTTAGCTCAATAGGGAGCTTAGGTGTAGGGGAGTCTTTTGATAGGTGTTGGTGCAGGGTGCACCAGAATCAAACCTGAGTTTTGATATTGTCAAAAGTTCAAGTTAAATCTTGTTGTGATCTAACAAGTTGATTGAGTATGCAGGCTGTTTACTCAACCGGGAAAGCCCTAGTCGCGGCTAAGCAAGAAAGACTTAGCAAATTGTGTAAGCCAAGCAGAAAGACCAAGTGAGTCGAGAGGATTTGACAATTCTCAGGAAAGCTCGATAGGTTCGGAAGACCGAAGATGGAGGGAAAGTCCTAGGTGTTGGGATGTATACTATAAACCTAGCTTTTGTATGAACATCTGTTTTGAAATATTTTGAAATGAGAATCACTTTGGTTAAATGTTTACATTTTATTTTTATATATATGTTAATGTAGTTATCCATTTAATTTATATTGTAGATAATATAGTGTGTGGTGCCACATAGAAGATCATGTTATCGGTTCTTTATAAATTATAAATAGTAACTCACAACCAAGATGGATTGGGGCAAACCATTGGAATGGTTGTAGTGTAATTTGGTATTAATCTATCTTGACTATAAAATTACACTAGTACACTATGTGTGTATTGAGCAGAACCGTCTGAGGTTGTTCGATTTGTACTGACTACATAAAAGAATAGAACCTCTGTTATTATGGATGTGTGTCCTCTTAATCCCTATATAATAACAAGCACGTATACTTAGTATTTATTTCTTTAACTTATCAATAGGTGAGATTTATTTATTAAATCAATATGCCCGGTGAGTTGGGAAATAGTACTATTTATATGGTGTGTTATTGATTATAGAAGCAATCTGTGTCCTAATTATTTAGGCTGATGATGCCCCCTTGAGGAGTTCATAAGGATTATCATGTAAACCCTACAAGTGGACTTAGTCCGGCATGATAATAAAGTTGAGTGGTACTACTCTTGGAATCATATGTTAATTAATTGAGTTGTCAGTAACTCATTTAATTAACGGACATACGATATCTTAAACACGGGGAGATTAACGCACTCATGATAAGAAGGAGTCCATATTGTAATATGGGATTGGTGCGGTAGTTCAATAATAACCCTTTAGTGGTATGGGTTATTGTTGATGGACTTGGGTTGGGTGTTCGGGCCGAACACAGGAAGCCCAAGCCCATCAGGAGGCATAAACCAATTCCTCCTCTAGCTCCCTGTTGTAGCCTCTATATAAAGCCTCGCATCCACCCATCCATAACTTGGTTTAGTTTAACTTGGTTTAACTTAACTTAGTTTGGTTTAACTTGGTTTGGTTTAACTTAACTTAGTTTGGTTTAACTTGATTTAGTTTAACTTAACTTAGTTTGGTTTAACTTAACTTGGTTTGGTTTAACTTGGTTATAGAAAGGGAGATTTTTTCTAAATAGAATTTGGTTATAAAAATAAAAGGGAGATTTTTTCTAAAGAAAATTCTGTTATTTTTCTTTCTTTAAACCGATGGCAAAGTTATAAAAAGGAGTAGGTGGTGGCTCCTAAAACTTAATCTTATTAATTTTCTAATTCTCCACAATCCTCTTCTCTCCTTGTGGTCGGCGCCCCTCCTCACCTTGCTAGGGCCGCCCCTTCCTCTTGCAAGGGTCGCCCCCCCCCCCCCCTCCTCTCCTTACTTAGGGTCGGCGTCCCCCTTCCTCTCCTAGCTAGGGCCGGCACCCCTTCCTAGCAATCCATTGGTGGCCAACAACTTGAAGAAGAGGAAGAAGAGAAAGAAGATTAGAAGGTGTACCATCCTAGAGCCTCCTTTTGTAGCCAGCGGTTTGGAAATCGAGAAGATAAAGGAGGGTGGTGTTGTCTTGGTAGATCGTCGCCCACATGACGTCCAAGAAGAGGAGAGGAATACGGCAGAAGATTAAGAGGTCTTTAGCTACAAAGAAAAGGTACAACTAGTTCTTTTATTCCACTGCGTAATTAGTTAGTTTTCTTTGTATCATTTTTGGAATACCAACACAAGAGGCAAGCGATCTTGTACTTCGATCAAGGTGTGCTTTGATTCATTAAGAACTTTCTTGATCAAACACATGTCTGATCGAACATGCGGGTTGCTAGGAAAAGTTCTGTACTTGTACAATTTTTGTACAGGGAAATTTAAACAGAACGGAATTCTAGTATCTTCAAGTGGTATCAAAGCAAGTTTTCTAGTTCTGTGTGATTCATTTCAGTTAAATTATGCACTGTTGGTACATAAGTTTAGGTCGGATAATAGTAGAATGTGCTAGATAGATTAACTCTGTGGTTGCAGGCATCCTAGATCCAACTATTATGGCTCTTTGTGTGTTCGTGTATGATTTGAACCCTCGGGCATGTCGAGGTTGTTGTGTATGTATGATTGTAATAATTAAATATGGTTGGTTGCCGTATTATTATTTTTTACATTCTGTTCGATCTAAATTACATGTAAATTCCTTTGTGGAATATAGGATTGATAAATGTAAATTTTATTTTCTTTTGTTGCGGCTTGTATCCTTGCTATGCGAGGTGTTATTTTAAGGATTGGAGGCGCGACGAAGAAGGAAGCGAGATAGACGCGATGGCTTGATCCATTGGTGGCATATTGGAGGATAGCGATCCATTGGCGGCATATTGGAGGACAGTGTTGGATGAGGCCATAATAGTTAGAAATTTTATTTCCATATTTATTGCCTTTATATGTTGTTTTATGTGCTGTAATGTGTGTTGTGATGTGTGTGCATGTTAAATTTCTCAATTTAAATAACTAAGTAGGAGAGGGATTATTTAAATAAATCTCACGGTCTCCATTATTAGTTTGTAAGTGATGAATTCAAACTTGCGTGTTGGCTTTAAGTGTCTTCCTCCATATCGGATGAGTTTGTTTGCGGATTACTAGATCAAACTTCCTCTATGGATGATTATAGGAAATTATTTAGGTATGTGTGATCTTCTCCATCTGAAGGGGCATAATCCTAATTAATGGACTAAGTATCAAATAATGATATATACTTAGGTGCATTTAATAGTATCCTCCCCATCGGAGTCACTGCTATTATTTGTATGACCGAAGATGAACCAACTATTAATTTTATTTGTCATAAAGTTAGGTTGACAAGATAATAAAATTAATGGGTAAAACCTCCTCTTACAAATGTTTGAATTAGTATACGTCCACACTATCGTGGCATACGAAATTCACAGTGTTTTGAGGTGTTGGTGAATTTAAATTATATTGTTTGAGGAATTAATATTATTTTAAATTCTAAAGTTTTGACCAAATATTTTATTTTATGATTCTCAGGATTTTAAAATGACTTTCAATCCTCTTGCTGTTATTTTAAAAGAAAACAAACTTATTGGTCCAAATTATATTGATTGGAAATGAAACTTGGACATTGTCTTAACTGCTGAAGAATACAAGTTCGTACTTCTTGAGGTCTGTCCTAGCGTGCCTGATAAAGATTCTAGTGAAGAGGAGATAGAGAGACATAGGAAATGGGTCAAGGCAGATGAGATGGCGCGGTGTTACATTTTGGCTTCTATGTCAAATGTGTTGCAATATCAACATCAGGCCCTACCCACTGCCTATGACATGATGCTCAATCTCAAGGAACTCTTCGGACACCAGAATCGGGCTGCCAAGCAAGAGGCCATGAGAAAGGAGAACAGTAAAGGTATATCTTATTCATTAGTTGTTGAAACATGTTTAGCGGTGTTATCTATCGGTACCTGGTGTGTATCTGGAGCCACTGATCACGTCTGTAATTCATTGCAGGGGTTCCAGGATGCTCGATTTTTAGAAGAGGACTATGTAATGAACCACAAGCCCATGAGTAAAATTGTTCTTGAGGAAATAAGAGAGGACACTTCTATCTTAGTACCAACGATACAAGATGAGATTCCACAAGTAATTGTAACACGTGTCACAAATGATGCACAATTACAGGTAGTGCCTCGTCGTAGTGGGAGGATTATTAGACAACCTGATAGATTCATATTTTTGGGAGAATCTTCGAACTTAATCCCTGGTGAACATGAAGCTGCTCCCTGGACATATGATGAAGCACTCCAAGATAAAGATGCAACATCTTGGCAAAGTGCAATGAACTCTGAAATAGAATCTATGCATTCTAATCAGGTCTGGGAGCTTGTAAAACCACCAAATGGTGTAAAAGCCATTGGATGTAAATGGGTCTACAAAAGGAAAAGAGGAACAGACGGGAAGGTGGAAACCTTTAAAGTGAGGCTTGTTGCGAAGGGGTATACTCAGAAAGAGGGAATCGATTATGAGGAAACTTTTTCGCCAATAGTCATGCTTAAGTCTATCTGGATTCTTTTATCTATTGCTGCTCATATGGATTATGAGGTTTGACAAATGGATGTCAAGACAGCTTTCCTTAACGAAAGTCTTGAAGAAAACATCTATATGAAGCAACCAGAGGGATTCATTGCGAAGGGTAAAGAGTATCTTGTATGTAAGCTCAATCGGTTCATTTATGGACTGAACCAAGCTTCGAGATCTCGGAACATCCGATTTGATGAAGTGATCCAGTCTTATGGATTCATTCAGTGTCCAGATGAGTCTTGTGTATACAAAAAAAGTGACGGAAACGTGGTGGTATTTCTTATACTATACGTAGATGGCATTTTGCTCATTGGCAATAATGTCAAAGTATTGTCAGACATAAGGGTATGGTTGTCCAAGCAGTTTGATATGAAGGACTTAGGAGAATGTGAGCGTATTCTTGGGATCAAAGTAATAAGGGATCACAAGAAAAGGATGTTGTGCTTATCCCAGACTTCATATATCGATACTATCCTAACTCGTTTTAGCATGCAAAACTCCAAGAAAGGTTTTCTACCTTTTCGGCATAGAGTACCTTTATCTAAAAGGATGTGTCCTAATACATCAAAGGAGATAGAGGAGATGGCAGTTCCTTATACTTCGATTGTAGGAAGTCTAATATATGCGATGCTATGTACGAGATCGGATATATATTTTATCGTGGGTATGGTTAGCAGATATCAAAGTAACCCAGGACTAGGACATTGGACTGTCATAAAGCATATATTAAAGTACCTGAGAAGGACTAGAGATTATATGCTGGTTTACCAGGCAGATAATTTGCTCCCTGTGGGTTACACGGATTCAGACTTCCAATCAGATAGGGACAGCAGTAAATCAACCTCGGGGTATGTGTTTACTTTGGGAGGTGGAGCCATAGCATGGAGGAGTGTTAAGTAGAAATGCGTTTAAGACTCCACCATGGAAGCTGAGTATGTGGCAACCTCTGAGGCAGCCAAATAAGTTGTATGGCTCAGAAACTTCTTGATGGACTTAGATGTGATTCCTGGTTTGCCCAAAGTTATCACAATTTATTGTGACAACAGTGGTGCAGTAGCAAACTCGAAGCAACCACGAGCCCATAAGGCAAGTAAACACATTGAGCGCAAGTACCACTTGTTACGAGACATCGTAAAACGAGGAGAGGTTGTTGTCGCCAAGATTACATCAGCAAATAACCTGGCAGATTCTTTTACTAAGGCCCTTCCAGCGAGAGGTTTTGATAAGCATGTTGAGGTGATGGGAATCAGATGTATGGCAGCATAGTCTTTTAGTATAAGTGAGAGATTGTTGGGATATATACTATAAGCCTAGTTTTTGTATGAACATCTGTTTTGAAATATTTTGAAATGAGAATCACTTTGATCAAATGTTTGCATTTTATATTTATATATATATAAATGTAGTTGTCCATTTAATTTAAATTGTAAATAATGTGGTGTGTGGTGGCACACAGAAGATCATGTTATCGATTACTTATAAATTATAAATAGTAGCTCACAACCAAGATGGATTGGGATAAACCATTGGAATGGTTGTAGTGTAATTTGGTATTAGTCTGTCTTGACTATAAAATTACACTAGTACACTATGTGTGTATTGAGCAGGACCGTCTGAGGTTATTCGATTTGTACTGACTACATAAAAGAACAGAACCTCTATTATTATGGATGTGTGTCCTCTTAATCCCTATATAATAACAAGCACGTATACTTAGTATTTATTTCTTTAACTTATCAATGGGTGAGATTTATTCATTAAATCAATAGGCCCGATGAGTTGGGAAATAGTACTATTTATATGGTGTGTTGTTGATTATAGAAGCAATCTGTGTCCTAATTATTTAGGCTGATGATGTCCCCTTGAGGAGCTCATAAGGATTATCATGTAAACTCTATAGGTGGACTTAGTCCGACATGATAATAAAGTTGAGTGGTACTACTCTTGGAATCAGATGTTAATTAATTGAGTTGTCAGTAACTCATTTAATTAACGGACATACGATATCTTAAACACGGGGAGATTAACACACTCATGATAAGAAGGAGCTCATATTGTAATATGGGATTGGTGTGGTAGTTCAATATGGTATGGGTTATTGTTGATGGACTTGAGTTGGGTGTTCGGGCCGAACACAGGAAGCCCAAGCCCATCAGGAGGCCTAAACCAATTCCTCCTCTATGTCCTTGTTGTAGCCTCTATATAAAGCCTCGCATCCACTCATCCATAACTTGGTTTAACTTAACTTAGTTTGGTTTAACTTGGTTTGGTTTAACTTAACTTAGTTTGGTTTAACTTGGTTTGGTTTAACTTAACTTGGTTTGGTTTAACTTGGTTATAGAAAGGGAGATTTTTTCTAAACAGAATTTGGTTATAAAAAATAAAAGGGAGATTTTTTCTAAATAGAATTCTATTATTTTTATTTCTTTGTAACCGACGGCAAAGGTTATAAAAAGGAGTCGGTGGTTGCTCCTAAAACCTAATCTCAGCAATTTTCTAATTCTCCACAATCCTCTTCTCTCCTTGTGGTCGGCACCCCTCCTCACCTTCCTAGAGCCACCCCTCCTCACCTTACTAGGGTCGCCCCTTCCTCACCTTGCAAGGACTGCCCCCCCTCCTCTCCTTGCTTAGGGTCGGCGCCCCCCTTCCTCTCCTAGCTAGGGTTGGCGCCCCTTCCTAGCCATCCATTGGCGGCCGACGGCTTGAAGAAGTGGAAGAAGAGAAAGAAGATTAGAAAGTGTCCCATCCTAGAGCCTCCTTTTGTAGCCGACGGTTTGGAAACTGAGAAGAGAAAGGAGGGTCGTGTTGTCTTGGTAGATCATCACCCACACGATGTCCAAGAAGAGGAGAGGAATACGGTAGAATATCAAGAGGTTTTTAGCTACAAAGAAAATGTACAACTAGTTCTTTTATTCTGCTGCGTAATTAGTTAGTTTTCTTTGTATCATTTTTGGAATACCAACACAAGAGGCTAGCGATCTTGTACTTCGATCAAGGTGTTCTTTGATCCATCAAGAACTTGCTTGATCAAACACATGTCTGATCGAACATGCGGGTTACTAGGAAAAGTTCTGTACTTGTACAATTTTTGTACAGGGAAATTTAAACAGAATGGAATTCCAGCACCTTCACTAGGTGGTCGATCCAATGCTAAGCAGTAAAGTCCAAACATGCCTGGAGGACCATATTTGGCAGGTAGGTTGAGGTAAACAACTGGAGGAGCAATAGTAAGGTCATGTTCCGAAAGGGAACAACCCCTAGGTCACTGATCCAACTAAAGAAACCAGGAAGGTTTTCAAGTTGAGATCAAGATAATGTTACTGTCAATTACTACTCATACATATTACTATTACTGTGCTAACTCTATTTTGTAGGAGCTTTCGTTCTAACTCTGTGTTGCAACAACTGAAGTTTATCGGTGGACAAAATACCAGGATCAGTCGACCGAACCAAGTTGATTCAGACCAGAGAGTAGTCGAAGCAGAGTTGGTAAAGTGACTGATCGATCGACCGAACACATGGATCAGTCAACCAAACCAAGCAGACATGGTACAAATCAAATCAAGCTGAAGGGAAAAAGGAAACCAGACTGATTGGTCGACCGAACCAGAGGATCGGCCGACTGAACAATCATCGCATTACAGGCGCATTAATGAAGAATCTCAACGGACGGGGAAAGTGCACTGTTCGGTCAATCGAACAAGGTGATCGGTCAACTGAACCATTCAATGCCATCAATGTCCAAAGATCAAATCTCAGCAAAGAAGGAAGAGAGTGGGTTCGGTCGACTGAACCCAAGGATCAGTTGACCCAACGTTGATATTCTTATAAAAAAAGAGCTCGAGCTCCGAGACTTATATACGAATCAAGACAATCTGTTCTTCTGTTCATCCTGTGAAAAGCTTCTGTTAGTCTACGCTTCAATTTGACAAGCAAGCTGCTCCATCCAAGAGAACCGACCGAGCTTCATGTTCTACTTATTGTTGGTATACCTTTTTAAAAGCTTGTATTGTTTTAATTTCTAAAAGATAGTAGTTTGTTACTATCTTATATTCTCTATATTATACATACTACTCCTTTCTAGAGGATTTTCGGAAAGAAGAGTTTTAGTGAATTGTCCAACGGTACGATCAAGGATCACGGGTCTTGGAGTAGGAGTCTACCTAAACTCCGAACCAAGTGACCAACTTGTGTCATCTGTGTTGCTTTCGTTTTGATTTACACTACTTATTCTAATTTGTTTTACAAGCAAAATAAAAGTTTTTAATGTGCGATATTCACCCCCCCTCCTCCCCCTCTATCACATTCTTCGATCCTTCAATTGGTATCAAAGCCTGGTAGCTCTGAAAATACTTAATTATTTTTCAAAGCAATTTTAAAAAACTTTTCCTTTTCTTATTAAAAAGATTTTTTTTATTTTCGTTCTTAATCTTTTTATCCCGCACTACTAATCCCAAGACGAGAGTTTTGGAAATCTACTCTTTCCTTTTCTTTGACAACAAAGATGACAAACTCCTACCAAGAAGGGTACAACACAATTCGCCCTCCATTGTTCAAAGGAGATAATTTTAGCTACTGGAAGAATAGAATGGAGTGCTACGCCAAGTCCGATATCGAACTCTGGTTCACCATACTCAAAGGATACACTCTCCTGATGATAGATGGAAAGCCGGTAGAACCAGAAGACTTGACTCCTCCGATGATCAAGAAGGTGCAACTAAACTACAAACCAATCAACACCATTTAATGCAGCCTAACGAAAATGCAAAAGAACTCTGGGATCATTTGGTAAAGTTGCACAAAGGAACCGACGAATCTAAGATAAACAAAAGGGATTTGTTATTGAATAATCTGTTTAATATTAAAATGCTTCCCAGAGGGACGGCCACGCAACTACATGCTCGACTGAAAAACATTCTCAATGGCCTACATCTAATTGGACACAACCTGGAGAATCACGACACAATAAGGTACGCATTAAACACTTTCCCGAGAAATGTTTTGTGGGCATCAATAGTAGATGCATACAAAGTTTCAAGGGATCTTTCAAATCTTAAATTAGATGAACTAATTTGTGAATTAGAATTATGTAAACAATCTAACTTGAGTCAAGTCGAGAAAGGAATTGCTTTATATGTAGGATCAAGCAAAGAACCCAAGATCAGGGCCAAGAAGGAACCAAAAGTAAGTCTGACTCAGACTCAACCAATGAAGAGGAGCTGGTCAACATGGTTAAAAAACTACTAGCAAAGAAGAAATTCAAAAGGAGCACCATGAAGACACCAGTCAACTAGATACAAAATAAATCAGAATTGATTTGTTATGGATACAACAAAAGGGGCATCTCAAAAAGGAATGCCCTAACCAGAGGGAGGAAAATTCAAAATCAATAAGAAGAAAGAAGGCCTTCAAAGTGACGTGGGATGAGTCATCTTCCGAAAAGTTTGATATGGAAGAACCGAAGCACTTGAGTCATCTTGCCCTTATGGCAAGAAATGAAGATTCCAAGTCTGAGGAAGAGTATGAATCTGAAACTGAAACTGAGTCTGAGAGAATCCATTCAGCCTGACATTACCTACGAGGAGGTTCCGGTACGGATTCTGGACCACGGAGAGCGTCAGCTGCGGAACAAGACTATCCGGCTGGTTAAAGTCAGATGGAAGTACCATTATGATGAGGAGGCTACCTGGGAGCTCGAGGATACAATCCGAGCTCGATACCCTCATCTTTTTACTTAAGGTATGTGGGTTTAAGTTCCGTTCAACATTTATACTATTTATCTATTACTAGTACTTGCTGATGGTAAATAACAAAATTTGGGAATCAAATTTTTATTAGTGGGGGAGAATATAAAATACCATAACAAAATAATAATAATAATAATAATAATAATAATAATAAGGTTTAATGGACGAATAACCTTAATGAAATTTTTAAACATTTTTAGGAATTTTTAAGAATTTTTCGGAGCTCCTATGGCGTATTTTGAGGGGATGAATTTATAGGCTTGGGAAAAGCCTATTTGGAATAATCATTTAGTGGGAGTTGATTGAGGAGAGTACCTAGGGTTTGATTAAGCAAAACCCTAAGTATTTAAGTAATTGCTACAGTGACCTAAGCCTTATACGCAGCTTCACTTCTCCTCCCGACTTCTTTCCCTTATCATCGTGTCTCTGCCTCTACTCTCTCTCGTGTGATTCTGCCGCATCTCTCGGCCGATCCACCGCCATTCACTCCCTCTCCCCTCCGATTGTCGAAGCTAGCCGCCATCTTCCCATTCCTGGCTGTGGACACCAACCACTCGCCGTGAGCCAAGCATTCGACCCTAACGTGGTTGTCACGTCGGCTCATATCCACCGTCTCCGTGCCCTAGCTCCCGATCCACTCACGATAATGAGCCTAACCTGGCAATGTTGCCATCCTCCATTGCTTCGAGTCAGTGCCACCCATTTGACCTAGCACTGCCATTGTTTAGAGTGACGGATTTGAAATCGCAACCACCAGATTCTATCCTTCGTTCACAAGAGAGTACAATGAGCATCTTTATCTTTGTTTCCTTCCTATTTGATCATTAGTTAAGGTACTCATCTGATCTGTAGATGGGTTGTGGATCCAATCGGAAACACTATGAACATGTTGAACTCCAACAAGCAAGTGCTGATTTGGGGTTCTTGACCTAGAAGGCAGTAGCTTCTTTGACATCGGTCGAAACTTCTGGCAGCAACTCCTCTAGCCGAGAGTCTACAGAGATGTCTCTAGTTTTGGGTAAGTTTTGGAGTTGATTTATATATTAAATCTAATTCAGGTTGAAGTTATTGCTAAGACTAAATGGGTGGAGTTGTTAATTAGATAGTTAACTAGGTTATTAGAAGAATTATGTGGATTGAATTCATGATGTGTTGATTATTAAGCAAGCGGATTGATTCTTATTGGTAGGATTATGGTGATAAAAGATAATGGATTAGTTGGATTGTTGGTTTATATCTAGTCGGATAATTAAAGTATGTTAACAAGAAGGGTTAACTAATTGAATTTGATTAACTCATAAGAAGATTTACTGTGAAGGAAGTGTTGGATCATTTAAATGGAATTAAAATATGGATTTCCTATTCAAATTAGGATTTGGACTAAGTATGTGGCTTATGATAGAACTTAGCAGTACTATATATATTTTGTATTGCAGGATACTAGTCGGAGACATATCTTAACGTGGAGATAATTCAGGATGATCTACATTTAAGGCGGGTACCTTTGACTTATCTTCTTTTGATATTGTCATTACGATATGCATAGTATGTTATAGTTAGTAGTAATTGTTATGTTTATATCTGCCTTGGTATGTCACTACCTGATACCAACGGTATGTCTTTATTTTATCTTATATGCGTTTAGGCATATATCATCTTGTTTCTTGTCCTGTGTACTTATGTTCATAGAAGTAATGACATACAATGCATTACTGGTTACAGGACTAGCTAATAGTTATACCTGGTATGTGTACCTAGACATTATGATACCTAGTTTATTGTTATGGATTCATTGTTCTTTTTGGTACATATTAGATGGAGGCGCATATTGTCAGGTCTTACATGCTTTATTGTCATGCACTATCTTGCATGATTGCATGCTGAGCGATTGTCGACTCCTTTGTAGTTGAGCACATTGCTAGTTACATGATCTGCACACACAACCATGTAGGGATCTAGTGCACTAAACACGCTTAAGCGTGGCGGAAAATTAACTAGATCCTCTCCAGAAGATCCATACGAAGGAGAAAACAATCATATACTAAGTTTTACATGAGAGGTATGTTGGTGCAATCGACCTATAGGGTTTCGATGTTTGACAATATGATCAAGGGTTATTATTGTTGGAACCCCAAGGTTGTTTTGGTGTGATCAACAAGTTAAGTTAGGTCCTGTGTGTTTTTAACCTTGTATCTAACTATGCAAGAGCTTAGGAGCACAGGTGGTCGAGCGGAAGACGTAGCTAGCGAGAAGGATGGCACGCGGTGCGTCTGAGGGACGAGGCGCTACGGAAGAGTACACCAGAGGATGAGAAGGAAGCGTGCGGTGGTCCCAAGGGACGAGAAGCCGGAGCGGAAGACTGCTAGGGGAGCAAGAGACGCAGCTAGCGAGATGGTCGGCACAGGGTACGACCGAGGGACGAAGACTGCGGATGAGTACGCTGGTGGATGAGAAGAAAGCACACGACGATTCCGAGGGACAAGAAGCTGGAGTGGAAGCCTGCTCGAGAAGATCAAAAGTTGGGTTCGGATGAGCCCTATTCCGGATGACAGAGATCACCCAAGCGAGCATAACTGAAGCAGAAGACCCGGACTGAGGCGAATAGAGCCAGAGCAGAAGACCCGGGATGAAAAAGTCAATGGGGTTGACTTTTCCACCTGGGGTGCCCGGAACTATCTGAGGCCCCCGGAACTGTCTGGGCGCCCGGAGTTGGAATTTATCTAGATCACGGTCAAACCACAATCTGTGCGCAGGGGATAAAATTTTATCCCTCCAGGGCACCTGGAACCCTTCGGGGCGCCCCGACCAAGGCTATAAATACAGCCTTGGTCCAGAAGCTTTCAACGAACTCAAGCAATTTATTTCCAACACTTGTACACTTTATTTCTAGATTAGTTTCTCTATTTTACGCTTCACTGCTATAAGAGGCTTCTCCACTTGAAGGAGATACTAGTGCAACACTTTCCTTGGATTAACAACCTCCCCGGTTGTAACCAAGTAAAACATCCTTTGCCTCTTCTTTCTGTTTATTGCCGTCATTTATTTTGCAAGTGTTAGTTTAAGAAAAGTCGAGAAGGGTTGTACGTTTTATTATTTTTCAAGCTATTCAACCCCCTTCTAGCCAGTCCCAGTGATCCAACAAGTGGTATCAGAGCCAAGTTCGCCGTAGGAGGACTAACCACCGACTGAAGCAATGAGATGGCCGGAGCAAACATCTACCCACCAACTTTCGAGGGGGAGTTCGTTTTTTGGAAGCGACGGATGGAGGTTTATTTTAAAACCAATTTTAATTTGTTATTAATAATGACATATGGTTTTGATATGCCCAAAATCAAAGAAGGAAAAGAACTTGAGAAGCATTAATGGACTGACGAACAGCACGGCGAATTCATAACAAATGGTAAGGCTGAGTCTTGTCTTTTAAGCGTATTACCTACCAAGGATCTCGACAGAGTCAGAAAATACAAACAAAAGCACAAAAGAACTTTGGGAAAAGTTCTTGAAGCTCTACGAAGAACCACTTGAAGTCGAATCCAACTCCTCGATGGACACCGAACCACCGTCAGAAGAATCCGAGACGGAGAAAATTGTCAAAACAGCACTCAACACCGAGTATCTACCAGAAGATGCAATTAACTCTTCCTCAATATGCATCGAGAGCATCGATGAAGGGGGAGCAACGTCGGGAGAAAGCAGCTTAATAGAGGGAGAATCAACAGCCGACAAGGTAAGTCAGGTATGGTCTCCACCTCCTGACCTATTGTTTGATTCGATTAAAAAATTGTCAAAAGATTTTTTTTGAATTAGAAAACATATTGTCAAAAGGTTTTTGCAAATCAAAAATTATTTTATCGAAAGGATTTTGCAAATTAAAACCCAAAAAATTATTTAAGAATAGTGGGTTAAAGAAAACTCATGCAACAGCTTGTCGATCAAAGAATTTCGACAAACTAACAATAGAAAATAACATGATAATGAAAATGATACAATTTTCTGCATGCTCAATTTTTTTGCTTCAAATTTGAAAAATTGTGATTTGAGAAATAATGATAAACTAAAGTGTAAATTTAAATATCAAAATGAAAAAAAAATTATTAATTTGATCTAAATTAAAAACTTAGATTTTGCACTTTCAGTAAGAAAATTGAACCTTTAATTTCTTTATGCGGTTTTGTCTAAGAAAGTGGTTGTTGCTCCAATAACCAAGAAGGTCTAGTGCCTCGCCACTGCCTAAAAGCCAAGTATTGAAATAAAAAGTTTAATTGACTAACTGAAACAATACTAATTTGAAATTGAATAATGCTTTAAAGAGTTACTCAATTTGTTTTAGAAAATTCTCAAAAATAATTTTTGCTTGCAACAAGGCAGCAAGGACAAGAGCATCTGAGGGACCGTGGACAAGGCAGCAAGGACAAGAGCCAAGGGAAGCACACTTCAAGGTATATGTGAAGGATGGCATTGGGAAAAGTTGCTAGCTTGAATGCATCTGAGGGGCAAGAGCCAAAGAAACAAGGCTTGAAGGCAAGAGGTCAAGGTTGTGATGAAGAGTCAAGTGAGTCATGAGGGTCTGAGCGTGAGAAAAATATACTCGAAAAGGGAAATCCTAGATTTAGGATTTATACACTAGTCGACTAGTGGTCGAGATGGGGAGAACAGAATGTTTCTGTTATTTCAATCGAAGTGTGTAGGATCATTGCACACTAGAGGGGGTGAATAGTACTTGTGGCTTTCATGTTCTTTTTAAAACAATCTAGAGAGTAAAGGCAGCAGAAATAAAGACACAACAAACAATCGCAAACATCAAGATTTACTTGGTTCGGAGTCTGTGGTGACTCCTACTCCAAGGCTCGTATGTGAGAGTGCTTTCATTGGGCAATCACTATTAGTTTGAAATAATACAAGTAAAGATTTACAACTTTTTGAAGAACTGAAATAACATATACCGATGATCTACAGATTTGAAGAATTGAGTCTTTGGTCATCAGAATAGTGTTTGGGCTCCTAGAAGCATTTTCTGAGCAGAGCACAAGAGCGGAAGATGACCAGAATGTTGATGTTCAGGTGATGGTCGAACGTTGCTTATATAGGATGTTTCAAGTGCCTGGATCCCTTTCGGGTGCCTGGACCGTAACCTAGCTAGGCCCATTCAATCAACATGCTCTAGCTTGCCGATGAGATAAAATTCGGCGTTTTAGGGGCATGGACAAGCTCCGAGCACCCAGATCGCAAGGGCACTTGGCCCTCGCCCAAGCTGCTGCTCGGTAATGCTATCCCGGGAGCCTGAACCAGCTCTGGGTGCCCAGACTCCGAGCGCCCGAGCTCCAGGCGCCCTGATCCCCTCCAAGCATCCGGACCATCTTTTTCCAGCGTCTTCATTTTATACAAAATAAAGTTAGTCCAGGCAATAAAAAATATATAATATGAATTTGACAACCTCTTACTGTTCGGTCCCAACTTTGAGTTTCACTGAAACTCTAGGTCGGACCGATGCTTACTGTTCCCTCTTCGAGGAACATGTCATCACCTACTCCTCTCAAGAGAAATTATCTTTTGTCAAATCGGTCCTCCAAATCATCTGGACTTTTGCTTAGCGTCCGAGACTTTAGGACTTCATGCTAAATGTCCGCTCCACGACTAGTCCAGACTTCCACCTAGTCTGCGATCACCAAGATTTTCACCTAGAGTCCTTGACTCTAAGATTTCGCCCAAAGTCCTCGACCCGCCAAAACTTTGCTCAATCCCCTGAACTAGGACTTCATTACTCCCCCTAGGACCTAGGGTTACCTCCCCCTAGGGTTTTCCACCTGTCTAAAATCCACTAGGACTTTTTGCCTAAAAATACTTAGGACTTTCTGCCTAAGAACACTTAGGACGTTCCTGCAAGCTCAATCACACTTGTTAGACAATAAGTAACCTTAACTTTGAATCATTTGCCATAATTAAAACATAGGTTCGATGGTTTGGTGCTCCCTACACCAACAAAGTGGACCAGTCGACTGGTATTGAGCTATTGGGGGTGTAACGATCGAATTCCACAGAGGACCAGTCAATTGGTAATGATATAATCAGCTTGGCTATTTGCCCCAAGCTTTATACAATGGAGCTTGGGGTGGCTGGTAATAGTTATGAAATTAGTGGTGGTTAACCCTAATTAGTAGTCAACAAGTTCTCAAGTGTTCTTTGTAATCCAAAAGGTCTTGGTTGGTGTTATGGTGAGGTTTCTCCAACCACAAGGAGCCTTGAGGTAGCGGAAGTTTACCGGGGGCTAATTTGCCGAAGGATAGGGATCGTCCACCTTATAGACAACCATAGAGTAGGAGCAAGTTATCTCCGAACCATGTAAACAAGTGTGTCATTGTGGTTTGCTCTTCTTGTCTTTAGATTAGCTTTCTATTTGTTATTATTTGTATTCTACTATGCTAACATCGTAGGAAAGTGAATTGGGGCAACGAGCTATTCAACCCCCCTTCTAGTCAGTGACCTATCCTCAACACTTAAATCATATCTTTATTGTAACCGACTTTTGTACTTGTTATTTATGACTTATTAGTGAATATCCCACCAAAAGTGATTGTTGATCACGGGCCTTGGAGTCGTCACAGGCTCTGAACTAAGTAAAACCAATTGTGTTATTATTTTCTTTACTTCTCTATTTCCGCTACGTACTTTCAATTGTTTTCCAAAAATGAGAATAAGCCACGAGCGTTATTCACTGCCCCCTCTAGCGCAATGATCCTACATGTAACAGAAGTGCATGTATATATTTATATACCCACCTGTGCATGACGCATATGGGTGACTAAGTGCGTGGCCCGCCTGGAAGTGCACTGATATATATATATATATATAGAGAGAGAGAGAGAGAGAGAGAGATGATATCTAGCACACCATTATGTGAGTGAGCATGGACGACATCTGACATGGGCACCTAACACAACTAAAATTTAATTTTTTAAATCCTTCTCTAATCTACATGCAACAACTTTTCTCTTTTTCTTATTAAAATAAAATTCTATCTTCTCTCTCCTTTGATTACATACAACAATTAATAAGGTGATAATTTTTAAAAAACCAACACCACAACATAAATATACCAGCCACTGTTGTGAAGCTGATTTTTAAAGACCAACACTAAGGTAGTGCTAGTCTTAAAGACCAACACCTAGCACCTTGGTGCTAGTCTTAAACCAGGTGGTGTGGTTTTTAACCTGGTGTTGGTCTTTAAAAACCAGCCACCAAGTGGTGCTGGTCTTTAAAAACTTGTACCACCTTGGTGATGGTTTTTAAAAAATACTTTGGTGCTTTCTCTCTATGCATCATTGCTGGTTTTTAAAAATCAACACTAAGGTATTAAGGTATTTTTTGAAAAACAACATCAGGGTGGTACCATTTTTTAAAAACCATTAACAAGGTGATGTTGATTTTTGAAAACCAACACCAAGTTGAAAATTAGCACAACTTAGTGTTGGTCTTTAAAGACGAGCCACGAAGGGTGCTAGTCTTTAAAGACCAGCACCTCCTTGGTATTGGTATTTGAAAATCAGCACCACAGCGGTAGCTGGTGTATTTAAGTTATGATGCTGGTTTTTAAAAACTAGCACGGCGGTGATTGTTGCATGCAATCAATCAAGCACGCCTAGGTTGTAATGTAATATGAAGGAGAGAGAGAGAGAGTGTGTGTGTGTGTGTGTGTGTATGTATGTATACACCTACCTGTGTGCGATGCGCACTGGCGACTGAGTGTGCGGGTCACCCGAAAGTGCACAGATTTTAGGCGTCCGGATCACTTTCAAGTACCCCTCACACTCAATCGTCCATGTGCGTCACACACGGATAGGTGTGCAAGATTATATATATATATATATATATATATAGATAGATAGATAGATAGATAGAGAGAGAGAGAGAGAGAGAGAGAGAGAGAGAGAAATGATATCCTACACACCCTTATGTGAGTGAGCGTGAGCGACATTCGACGTGGGCATCTAACGCGACCAAAATTTAATTTTTTTAATCCTTCTCTTATCTACATGTAATAACTTTTCTCTCTTTTTTATTAAATTAAAATAAAGTTCTCTCTTCTGTCTCCTTTGATTGCATACAACAATTAATGTGATGCTGATTTTTTAAAAATTAGTACCATAGCTTAAATATACCAGCCACAATT
This sequence comes from Zingiber officinale, assembly GCF_018446385.1. Taxonomy (NCBI): domain Eukaryota; kingdom Viridiplantae; phylum Streptophyta; class Magnoliopsida; order Zingiberales; family Zingiberaceae; genus Zingiber; species Zingiber officinale. Next base: position 92,078,411 of record NC_056001.1, read on the forward strand.
GTGGTACTGGTTTTTAAAGACCAGCACTAAGGTAGTGCTAGTCTTAAAGACCAGCACCCAGCACCCTTGGTGTTGGCCTTTAACCAAGTGGTGCAGGTTTTTAACTTGGTGCTGGTCTTTAAAAACTAGCCATCAAGTGATGCTGGTCTTTAAAAACTAGCACCATCTTGGTTTTAGTTTTTTAAAAATACCTTGTTTTGGATTGAAAAGTGCTAGAGGGGGTGAATAGTGCTCGTGGCTTTCACTTTTCGGTTTAAAAATTATCGAATAACGCAGTGAAATAATAAAGAAATAATGCATAGAAGGACACCAGCAAACATAGAGATTTACTTGGTTCGGAGCATGTGACGACTCCTACTCCAAGGCCCATGCTCGTTGAGCGTTTACTTTGGGCAACAACTATAATCGCGTAAAAGGTTACAAGAGATTATTACAAAACTATACTGAAAAGCTATACCGACAACAAGAAATTGAAACTTCGCAGCTTTGGGTTGTCGAGGTCTTGTTGTAGCTCAGCCGAATCGTCTTGTTAGCAGTGCGCTGAAGAAGGATTGCCAAAACTGTTCTAAGCCTCTACTCGAGACAGGCTTATATAAGCCGTTGAGGGCGCCTTCAAGCCCCTTGAGGTTGCCTCCATTACCAGCGGATTTGCAACGTGGATGAGCTTTGACTCCTTCGCAGCCTATCCACCTGAGGGTGCCTCCGATACCCTTGAAGTCGCCTCCAAGGCCGTCCAAGGTGCCTCAACACTCTATGAGGGTGCCTCCAGTTCTGCTACGTACACTCCCCAGCTCTTGCACCTGAGGCACCTCCAAGCTCCATGGAGGGCGCCTCAGGTACTGTTCATCCGAGGTAAATCACTCTATTTTGTCCCTACAAGATATGTTAGTCCCAAAATACCAAGCATACCCTGTAAAACAAAGTTAGCACATAAAGATAACATAAATATGAATTTCTGACAGTCACCGGAATGTCCGGTTCTAACTTTAGATTTCCGACTAGAAACCCTAGGTCAAACCAACGCCTACTATTCCCTTTTTCGGGGAGCACGTCCTCACCTACTCCTCTTAGGAGAAGTTACCTTTTGCCAGTTCGGTCCTCCAGACCGACTGGACTTTTGCTCAGCTGTTGGTTGCTACTCGGAAAACCTATAGGTTCCACTGTACAAAAATTTTGTACAAAGGTCTGAACCTTTTCCTAGCTACCATGTGTTCTTTTAAATTAAATTTTGGATCGCCTGCGGAACTTAACACGTTTGATCCAAAACTTAATCTATTTGTTCTTTTAGGTTTTGACTTGGATCTCCTGCGGAACTTAACACATTCGACCCAAGTCTCCTTAAGTTATTAATTCCATTAAATATTAATTTCCATAATTGGTTCCCAGTACTGACGTGGCGAGGCACATGGCCTTCTTGGATATGGGAGCAACCACCACCGACTAGACAAAACCTTTTATAGAAAGCTAATATTTAATTTCCTAAAATAACTTTAGGTTAACCAAAGAGAACAATCAAATCACAAGGAAAAGAAAAAACAAAAGAACACAATATCGAAAACATATTCGAAATTCTAGAACGTAAGCCTCTTGTATTTGGTATTATTTCCATAAATAACTAGCATGATGCGGAAAGAAAAATTACTAGTTATACCTTGTAGAAAAACCTCTTGATCTTCTACCGTATTCCTCTTCTAACCTCGGACGTTGTGTGGGCAACGATCTTCCGAGATGAGAAACCACCAACCACCTTCTTCTCCTCCTAGCTAGGTTCGGCCACAAAGGAAAAGCTTCACCAAGGAAGAAAATCAAAACACTAACCAAGCTCCAAGAGATGCTAGCTTTCTCTCCTTCTTCTTCTTCTTCTCCGAGTAGTATCCGGCCACCACAAGAGCTCCAAAGGAAGAGAAGGGTTCGGCCACCACAAGAGGAAGAGAGGGAGAGGATGGCCGGCCACACCAAGGAACAAAAGAGGGAGAGAAATAATAGATGTTGTGTCTCATGAAGGCACCCTCACCCCTTCTTTTATATTCCTTGGCCTAGGCAAATTAGGAAATTTAATTACAATAAAATTTCCTCAATTTCCTTGACATGATTTAATTGAGAAAAATAAAATAAAATTTCTCAATTAAATCTACATTGGCCGGCCACATCATTGGAGAACAAATTGGACAAGTTTCAATCAACAATTAAAACTTCCTAATTTGTTTCCGGAAATTTTAAAAATTAAAATTTCTATTTAAAAATCTCTACATGGTTAATAAAAGAAATTTCTATAATTTTAATTTTATCAACATGTGAATAATTTTTAAAGAGAAAATAAAATATCTCACCAATCTACAAATAAGGAAAGAGATCTAATCTCTTTCTTTAATCTTTTGTAAATTTTAGAAGAGAGATAATTTAATTTTAATTCTCTTTAATAAATTATTACTTCCACATAATAAAAATTAAAATTAAAATTCTTTTTAATTTATTTTCGCCGGCCCTACTAGTTTGGATTCAAGCTAGGGCCGGCCACCCAATCTTATACCTAGGCCGACCCTAGCTTGTTTCCCAAGCTAGCTTGGCCGGCCCCTATTGGGTGGGTATAGAAGGTGGGTATAGAACTCTACAAATAAGAGGCTACGATAGGGACCGAGAGGAGGAATTGGTTTTGGTCTCCCGATAAAATTAAGCATCCCGTGTTCACCCCGAACACACAACTTAATTTTATCAATAATAATTCATTCCACTAGAGAACTATCATTGAACTACCGCACCAATCCCAAATTATATTTTTGGGCTCCTTCTTATTATGAGTGTGTTAGTCTCCCTGTGTTTAAGATATCGAATGTCCACTAATTAAGTGAGTTACTGACAACTCATTTAATTAATATCTAAGTTCAAGAGTAGTACCACTCAACCTTATCGTCATGTCGGACTAAGTCCACCTGCAGGGTTTAACATGACAATCCTTATGAGCTCCTCTTGGGGATATTATCAACCTAGTATCTCTAGGACACAGTTTCCTTCTATAATCAACAACACACACTATAAGTGATATCATTTCCCAACTTATCGGGCTTATTGATTCATCAAACTAAATCTCACTCATTGATAAATTAAAGAAATAAATATCAAATATATGTGTTTGTTATTATATTAGGATTAAGAGCACACGCTTCCATAATAACCGAGGTCTTTGTTCCTTTATAAAGTCAGTATAAAAGAAACGACCTCAAATGGTCCTACTCAATACACTCTGAGTGCACTAGTGTAATTATATAGTCAAGATAAACTAATACCTAATTACACTACGACCTTCTAATGGTTTGTTCCTTTCCATTCTGGTCGTGAGCTACTGTTTATAATTTATAAGGTACTGATAACATCATCTTCTGTATGTGACACCACATACTATGTTATCTACAATATAAATTAAATGAACAACTACAAACAAATGTAGACAATTTGACCAAATGTGATTCTTTATTCAAAATAAATGTTTACAAAAGCTTAGGCTTTCAGTATACATTCCAACATCAGCATCCGAGGCTCCAGGACTTTCAGCTGGATGTCCGCTCCACGACCCATCCAAACTTCCACCTAGTTTGCGACACCAGGACTTTTCAACCTAGGGTTACCGCCCCCTAGGATTTTGCCCGAAGCTTTTGACCCACCAAGACTTTCCGCCTAGGGTTACCACCCCCTAGGACCTAGGGTTACCGCCCCCTAGGGTTTTCCCTTTGCCTAACTACAGCTAGGACTTTTCTTCACCTAGGGTTACCACCCCCTAGGACCTAGGGTTACCACCCCCTAGGGTTTTCCACCTGCCTAATCGCAGTTAGGGCTTTTGCCTAAGTACACTTAGGACTTTCCTGCAATCTCATTTAAACATATTAGATAACAAGACAACTTAACTTTGAACCCTTTGACATAATCAAAACATAGGTTCGATCATTGGATGTTTCCTGCACCAACAATCTCCCCCTTTTTTATTATGGCAACATGTTTCAAAGTTAAGTAAAACATAGCAAGATAATAAAGGAATTTAAGCATGAATGAGTATAAAATTAATTCATAAAAAAAAATTCTTTATGCTCTCCCTTAGTTAAAAGATTATGTCTAAATTCTTAACTTTTTCTTAACTTTGACTTTGCTTAACTTTGACTTTTCTCTCCCCCTTTGACATCAATAAAAAAAAAACAAGTAGAGAGAAGGTTGTTTAAAAGATAGAAAACAATAGTCCATTTTATTTTAAACTCCCCCTGAAAGGTAGAACAACAAACTTAGCTAATATTCAAGTTTTGAAAATTTTTTGGATAAATACTTAGCTAAATTCTTTGAAAATACTTTAGCTTTTTCAAAAAAAACTTTGGCAAGTAATTAACTTTCAAAAGAAGTTGATAGGAACTTAGCTTTTAAAAATAATTACTTTGAAAAACACTTAGCTAATTTTGAAATATTTTGAAAATACTTTAGCATTTTCAAAAAAGCTTTGTCAGGTACTTAGGTTTTTTGAAAAACTTTTGAAAAAAAACTTGGTTTAAAAAAAAGGTTTAAAATTTTTTATAAAAGTTTAGTTTAAAAAAATTGATCAAAACCTAGTTAAGTACTTAGCTTAAAATGGATGTTAATAAAAAGCCCAGTTAAGTACTTAGCTTAAAAAGAATTAGATTAAAAATACTTTTACTTTTAAGAATATTTTTAAACTTTACTTAGCTTGAAGAATATTTTGTTAAAAAGAATTGGCTTTAAAAGTATTTTCTTGTAAAAATACTTACCTAAAGAAACTTAAAATACTTTATCAAATATTTTTTTAAAAAAAAATATTTTGAACCTTTTTGAAAAGTTTAACTTTGAAAAAAAAATGTTTTAACAAAAATTAATGTGTTAAATTTCTTTGCATTCCCCTTAATTAATGCCAAAATAAATGGTCATAGAGTCCAAGCATAAAAAAAAATATAATAGTTATTTTATATTTTCCTAATTTTCCATCTCATCCATTCTAGGTTATCAAACATGTTCATCTTATGAGTGAGTGTGAGATGGAGTTAACTTTATTTTAATTTTATCAATATTTTAAAAAAAATATTGGGATTTAAAATATAAGTTTAAATTTTCAATGAGTTTGAGTTTCTAATGAGTAAACACTTAAAATTTTGAAGATTTTGAAAATTTATTAAAAATTAAGTTTGAAATGATAATCTTAAGTATGAGTTGAAAATTAGTTATCATCAAAATTAATTAAGTTTTTTGAAAGACTAAGAATTAATGATTTGAAAATTTAATTATAATAATTAAGATTTTTGAACCTGTACCATGATTAAGATTTTAAAATTAAGTATAATATCAAAATTAATATTAAAATTAATTTTTTTAAAATTAATTAAGTTCACTTAATTGAATTGATTAACTATTTTAATCCTAGGTCCATCTCACCCTTTTTCTAAATTATCAATCAAAGAGCCTTAATAATTTTATGAGATGGTTAACTTTAATCTTCAATTTAAATTCCATCTAAGGATTAATTTATATTTAAGTTAGACTCAGGTTTTACAATAAGTTAATTAAATATACATTTCAAAGATTAGCTTCCAGGCTGTGGCGAGGCACTAGGCCTTCTTGAGTATGGGATCATCCACCACTTCTAGACAAAGCCTCTCAAAGAAATTGGATATTTAATTTCCTTACAGTAACCCCTAGGTCTAACTGGTCAAGTGTAAATAACGCCTAGGTCCTTATCTAACCATTCTAGATTATACAATTAATCATCATGATTGACATTTATCAAGTAATTACTTATATGCATATATCAAACTAGTCAAGCGTTTATAAGTTAACAAGTTATAATTTTAAGTTATCTTTTATGTTGAGTTTTAGGTTTACCGATTAATTTATTGAATGGTTTCATAATTAAAAGGTACTTGATTATAGCTTGGTTTGTAGAGTTTAAGTTTTACCTTCAACTTGTAATCCAAGTCTAGATTTTGTGACTTGGTTAAACTATTAATAATCTTTTCTAATTTATCAATTTTATCTTTTAAAACATTATTTTGTATTTCTAATTTTCTAAAAGTTAATTTCTTATGTTTATTAAATATTTTTGAGTTATTCTTATTTATATTTGAATTAACTTTATTCATTATATTATTAGCATGCATATCTAATTTTGAAGAGAAATCTATACTAGAGCAAGTAGGATTAGTTAGGGCACATGCATATGTTACAAAAATCGAATTTTCATGTAATGTAAATTTACTAATGTTGATTTCTCCCCCTGGATTCTTGGGTCTTCTTTCTGGGCATTGTCTTTTGCAGTGACCCATTCGTTTGCATTTAGAGCATTCAATGTGTTTCTTCCCTTTCCAGATCGATTTCTCCTTCTCCTCTGGTTGTGTCGATCGAATCTTACGAGTAGGGCACTTGTTTCTATAGTGCCCTCTCTCCCTGCACTTAAAACAGGTTATATGAAATTTATTATTTGAATTCACAATATTACCTTTTAGATCCATGATAGGATTCTCCGCCTTTACTATTGCCATCTCGAATTCAGATTCAGATTCAGCTACCTCTTCTTTGGCCATCAGTGCTATGAAATCAGTCTGATCCAATTCTTCTGAGTCTGGTTCAGAGGTTGACTCTGGAGATTCGAACTCTGGTTCGATTTGATCTTCTAACTCTGAAGGAATCTCATGAAGCTTGAGTAATTTCTCCCAAAGCTCCTTAGCATTGCTGAACTTTCCAACCCGATCAAGCTCTGAATTTGTTAATCCTCATAGGAGAGTCCATGTTGCTTTTGCATTTGCCTCAAATTTTCTTCTTGTTTGTGCATTCCACTTGTCACAAGCGATGGGTACACCTTCTTCAGTGGGGAGAATAAATCCGATCTTAACTGTGGTCCATATCTCCTCTTGGATTTTTAGTTGGTGCTCCATCTGATCTTTCCAATATTCGAAATCTTTTCTGGAGAAGAGTAGCAGGTGATCTATGTTGTAGCCCTTTTGATGGGTCATTTAGGAGAAAACTCTCACACACAAAAATAAAAAGAATCAAATATCCCAAGACTTGGTCTTGGATTAGTAGTGCGGGAGAGAAAAAAAATAGCAATTAAAAAAAATAAAAATATTAAAATATTAAAAAAAATATTAAAAAAAATATTATCACAAATTCGATATTTCGCTAATACCAACTAATGGTGAAAAGTTGAAAGTGAATTTTTTGAAAACAGTTTTAGAGGGAAAAAACGGACGAAAAAAGCCAAAAAAATTGCTCGAACGGTAGTTGTACCGATTCAGAGTGACCCCGCTCTGATACCAATTGTTGGATCGAAAAGCACTAGAGGGGGTGAATACCGCTCGTGACTTTCACTTTTCGGTTTAAAACTTATGCACAGAAGGACACCAGCAAACACAGGGATTTACTTAGTTCAGAGCTTGTGGCGACTCTTACTCCAAGGCCCACGCTCGTTAAGCATTTACTTTGCGCAACAACTATAATCGCGCAAAAGGTTACAAGAGATTATTACAAAACTGTACTAAAAAGCTATACCGACAACAAGGAATTGAAACTTCGCAGCTTCGAGTCGTCGGGGTCGTGTTGTAGCTCTGCCGGATCGTCTCGTTAGCAGTGCGCTGAAGAATGATTGCCAAAACTGTGTTGTTCTAAGCCTCTGCTCGAGACAGACTTATATATGTAAGATATCGAAACATTTAAATAAATAAGGTTATTTGGGAAATATCCTTATAGAATTTTTTCAGAATTTTTAGAAATTTTCTGGGAATTTTTCGGAGCTCATCCGACGGGTTTCGAGGAGACGAATTGACGGGTTCGGATAAAACCTATTTGGGACACCCGTTTAAATGAGGAAATGTTTTAATATAAATATTCCTTTTCCCCTTTTCTTTTTCCCAAATTGTCGATCCCGAACTCCTCTCTTCCCCCACTCGAACTCCCTTTCTTCCTCTTGCTCCGATCTCTCTCGATTTCTCTTGCCTTCACCGCCGATCCTGAGGAGCTCATCGCCGGATCTCGACGGAAACCAATGGTGTCTAGGTTGTCTTCGACCGAGGGTTCTCTATTCGGTGGATTTTGTGATCGATCGTCGACAATCGATGGCTAGGGCACGGCGGGAGGCTTGATTGGTGTTGTCCCCCAGCCGATCTTTATCCCTCTTTCTCGAGCTGCTCACAGAGTGATCCGCATCCTCACTGGCCGAATCGAACCAAGCGACGCCATCGGCGAGGAGTGATCTTAGAGGTAAGGCATCGCCGGATCTTTGATAGATTCAAGGGTTTCGCTAGACTAGTGTTCTTTTCTGTGTTGATCTTCCTTTATACTCACTATCCCTCCTCGGTTCTGCACCTGTGCCCTAGGTCTCTATCTTCAGTTCTGATCAATTATCACCACACAAAGCTGAGTCCTAGCGGCGATCTTTGAGTGGGGAGGAATCCAGTAGGCAAGTCTATTCTGTGGTTTCTTTGATCTAGCAATTCATCTTGTTACTGGCAGCAACAATCCCTGCTGTGGATCAACAATCAGGGCAGTGAGGTGAGGTTCTGTTTCCATGGAGTTGTTCTTGGTTCCGGTAACATTCCAACCAGCAGCTTCTCTGGTTCTAGCAATCAACAGTGGCTGTGAATTGAGGTAAGGTGTAAGAATTTGATACATGATGTAGATGATTGTTATATAGGTTAGTAAGAAGTGTGAATTAGGTTTATGTGTAGAATTAGGAATGTTTTGGATTACATGATTAGTTGATTGTGCATAGATATAATCTAATAGAATGATTAGGGTTAAGGCAATTAACCCTAGTCAATTGTTAGATATAATTTAAGTAAGACTTATAGTTATGTTGATTAGGGTTTTGTCCTAATTTGGTATTAGGGATTTTATTTAGCTATTCTTTTGGATTTAGCTAAATAAAATATATATATTATTTGACGCAGGACTCTGATTCGAGACAGGCGTCTCGACTTTGGAATGCTTGATTGTACCTTCTATTTGAGGTTGGTACCCTTTGACTTATCTCTTTGATATTGTCTTATGATATGTGTAGTATATATATAACTAGTGGTAATTGGTAGATTTATCACTTCCCTAGTTTTAGCTTATTTGATACCTGATACATGCTTCTACTGTTATCTACTATACATTAAACTTGTATGCTCTTATCTTCTGCCATGCGTATCTATGTTCATAGAGATAGATTTACTTAGTGCTTCTTTATACAGGATTAGTTGCTAGACATACTTGTTATGTGTTTTTGGATTTATGTTGTTTATATCACAGTTTTATATATGTGTTCATTTTTTTAGCACATATATATGGAGGAGGCTATGTTCAGGTATGACATACTGTAGCATCATGCACCATCCCGCATGATTGCATGTTGGGCGATTGACGACTCCATTATTTTTGAGCTCATCGGTCGGCTACATGGGCCTGCACACAACGTGACCATTACATGGGTAGTGGCACAGCACCCAGGGTGTGTATGGCAGTTGCTTTGTTAGGCTCCGCTGATCCGCTCATGGGTAGTGATCCGGATATAGGGAATGGCATGGGAGTAATTAAGGAGAAGGAGGAGGGCTTTTTTGTCATTTCGCCTTTAGGGTTTTTGGCCTTAAAAGAGCACGGTTCGTGCTCTTAGAGAGGGGGGGCGGCGGCTCGTGGGTGGAGGAGGCCGCCGCCAGTGGGTTTTTTCCCCTTTCTCGCCGGCGCCGAAGCCTGCCACCGATTGCCCCTCTCCTCCATCTCATGTCCTCCGGCCTCCTCAAGCAGACCTTCACCCTCTCGACGGCCAACGGCCGAACCTCATGCTTTCCTCGTCCTCGACCGTCGAGCTCCACGCCGGCCTCGTTGCGACGCACGGCTAGTGTCTCAGGCAGGGTCCAGGCTATCTTTCCCTTTCCTCCCTCTCCTCCTGTCTGCAGACACCTCCGGCGGAGGGCGCTGCTGCCCTTTCTCCACGCCAGCAGCGCCTCAGATCCTAGTCAGCGACGCCCCTAGTGGGCACCGCCTCTGGCGGTTCTCGCTGTCCTAGCGGCAATCGCCGCCCTTAGCGACATCTGTCGCCTCCAGCAGCCAGCGCTGCCTTCGGCAGCCACTGCCCTAGACGCCTTGGGCGGTCAGCGCCCCTGGCGCCCAGCGCTGCCACCTCCGGATGCCACTGTCGCAGTCGCCTCCGGCGACCAGCATCCCCCACAGCTAGCTCTGGCATCCCGACAGTCCGCATCGACGGCTGTACATTTGTTGTCTCCATTGCTTTTGGCCGTAGATCCGTCCCTCCGTGGTGATATGGACATCCATTGGGTTTTATTCTGCATCTTTATTATGATTATGAGCTAACTGTGCTATCCGGTCTGCGTGCCGCGTATCGGCCTATGAGCCATTATGTCTCGGCTTACATGCCGCCTTGTGGATACATGGCACACCGTACTCCACGCTGCTGCTCCTATATCCAGCTCCGTTATTGATTCATATCCATCCTTCCGGTGGGACCGTGACGACTCGGTCAGCATCCGATCAGCTCCTCCATCCATCCGAGGGCGCCCCCCTGGGCCAGGGTACGTTCTCATACTCGGTATCTGTTTATTTTACTACTATTCTATTATTATCGGGATACTCATACATTTGTGGGATTCGCCTCGAGCACCGAGGTACCAGAGACCGGGGGAGCCCGATCGCTGGATGCAGGTACAGTTGACCGGAGGAGGACCTCTGACGATCCGGTCAATGTAGAGGACAGATCATCAACCGGGTCATGGGGATGCGGTCAACCTTCCAGACACGTCACACCGGCAGGTTCGTTTTCTCAGCTTCCCGACAGGAACAAATTGGCGCTGTCTGTGGGAACGCGCCTGATCTGGAACGTGAAGATGGACGATGCCGGAGAGTTCTGCCATTCTCATGACCCCGGTCAGTTTTCCCGTTATTTATTCTGTCAGTTATATGATTTACATTAGTTCCTCGGGCGAAGACCCCCGAGCCGATCGGCCGGGCGGATTATATACGAGCCACACGCTCGATGTAGAAGACCCCCGAGCCGATCGGCCGGGCGGATTATATACGAGCCACACGCTCGATGTAGAAGACCCCCGAGCCAATCGGCCGGGCGGATTATATACGAGCCACACGCTCGATGTAGAAGACCCCCGAGCCGATCGGCCGGGCGGATTATATACGAGCCACACGCTCAATGGTGAAGACCCCCGAGCCGATCGGCCGGGCGGATTATATACGAGCCACACGCTCGATGGTGAAGACCCCCGAGCCGATCGGCCGGGAGGATTATATACGAGCCCGTGGCTGCCACGGGCTCGATGGCGAAGACCCCCGAGCCGATCGGCCGGGCGGATTATATACGAGCCACACGCTCGATGGTGAAGACCCCCGAGCCGATCGGCCGGGCGGATTATATACGAGCCACACGCTCGATGGTGAAGACCCCCGAGCCGATCGGCCGGGCGGATTATATCCGAGCTGCAGGCTCGATGACGAAGACCCCCGAGCCGATCGGCCGGGCGGATTATATACGAGCCCGTGGCTGCCACGGGCTCGATGGCGAAGACCCCCGAGCCGATCTGCCGGGCGGATTAAATACGAGCCACAGGCTCGATGTAGAAGACCCCCGAGCCGATCGGCCGAGCGGATTATATACGAGCCACACGCTCGATGTAGAAGACCCCTGAGCCGATCGGCCGGGCGGATTATATACGAGCCACACGCTCGATGGTGAAGACCCCCGAGCCGATCGGCCGGGAGGATTATATACGAGCCACACGCTCGATGGTGAAGACCCCCGAGCCGATCAGCCGGGAGGATTATATACGAGCCCGTGGCTGCCACGGGCTCGATGGCGAAGACCCCCGAGCCGATCGGCCGGGTTTGAATTAGCCCTCAAGGCCGTCTAGCCCAGACGTTAAACCGTAGAGTCGAACCGGCGACTATAAAAACCCCGGCTTGAAGACCGTCTAGCCCAGACGCTAAACCGTAGAGTCGAACCGGCGACTATAAAAACCCCGGCTTGAAGACCGTCTAGCCCAGACGTTAAACCGTAGAGTCAAACCGGCGACTATAAAAACCCCGGCTTGAAGACCGTCTAGCCCAGACGTTAAACCGTAGAGTCGAACCGACGACTATAAAACCCCCGGCTTGAAGACCGTCTAGCTCAGACATTAAACCGTAGAGTCGAACCGACGACTATAAAAATCCCGGCTTGAAGACCGTCGAGCTCCGACGTTAAATATCGAGAGTCGAACCGGCGACTATAAAACCCCGGCTTGAAGACCGCTACATGGACGAGTTTATCAGATATTCTATCTCCCCCGTTCGGGGTCGAGGACCAGCTTCAGATATTCTATCTCCCCCGTTCGGGGTCGAGCGGTCGGCACTGGTCTCGGACCAGCTTCAGATATTCTATCCACTTGGCATCGTCCTATTCAGTACCACGCGATTGCCAGGTCGACATTTCACGAGCGTTCGTTCGATATCCTATGGGCTGCTCGGTCAGCACCCTCGCAGTCATCCGACCAGTATCGCTTGACCGTCCATTCGGCCACACGCTTAAGCTAGGTCGCACGCTCGGCATCGTTCGCCTAGCATCTATCCATCTAATCGGCATCATTTCGATCGCTCGCACGACAGCGTCCGTCTAGCATTTATCCGACCGATCGACATCATTCCGGTCACACTCGCGGCATCGTCCACCCGGCATTTATTCAATCGATCGCCATCATTTCGATCGCTCGCACGACAGCGTCCGTCTAGCATCTTCGTTGTTGTGTGCCCGTTATCGTCATCGTTCGCAGATATGTTTTTGTCCCTCGTTCGGCATCTCCGCGGTCGCACATTCAGCAGCACTTATCCATTCAGTCTACTCGTTGTCCATCATGTCGCTCGGTCTGCTACCATTGCATTCGTCGCTTGCTTGTTTTGGCACTCGCTGGACGTGGTGTCACTTGCTCAGCATAGGTTCGATTATTGACTCGGTCCGCTCGGCATTGCTGCCATCTCAAGCGACGCCACAATTATATCGACCATTCGTGTGACATTGTACATTGGGTTCAGCGATCTGATGTTGATATTGAGAGTGGTTCAGCCCTTTGCGATAGACTTGTCTAGTCAGTCGGACTCATCGCCTCCTTCGACTAGACTTGAAGGGGAGGCTTGTGATCCGGATGTAGGGAATGGCATGGGAGTAATTAAGGAGAAGGAGGAGGGCTTTTTTGTCATTTCGCCTTTAGGGTTTTTGGGCTTAAAAGAGCACGGTTCGTGCTCTTAGAGAGGGGGGGCAGCGGCTCGTGGGTGGAGGAGGCCGCCGCCAGTGGGTTTTTTCCCCTTTCTCGCCGGCGCCGAAGCCTGCCACCGGTTGCCCCTCTCCTCCATCTCATGTCCTCCGGCCTCCTCAAGCAGACCTTCACCCTCTCGACGGCCAGCGGTCGAACCTCATGCTTTCCTCGTCCTCGACCGTCGAGCTCCACACCGGCCTCGCTGCGATGCACGGCTAGCGTCTCAGGCAGGGTCCAGGCTATCTTTCCCTTTCCTCCCTCTCCTCCTGTCTGCAGACACCTCCGGCGGAGGGCGCTGCTGCCCTTTCTCCACGCCAGCAGCACCTCGGATCCTAGTCAGCGACGCCCCTAGTGAGCACCGCCTCTGGCGGTTCTCGCTGTCCCAGCGGCAATCGCCGCCCTTAGCGACATCCGTCGCCTCCAGCAGCCAGCGCTGCCTTCGGCAGCCACTGCCCTAGCCGCCTTGGGCGGTCAGCGCCCCTGGCGCCCAGCGCTGCCACCTCCGGATGCCACTGTCGCAGTCACCTCCGGCGACCAGCATCCCCCACAGCTAGCTCTGGCATCCCGACAGTCCGCATCGACGGCTGTACATTTGTTGTCTCCATTGCTTTTGGCCGTAGATCCGTCCCTCCGTGGTGATATGGACATCCATTAGGTTTTATTCTGCATCTTTATTATGATTATGAGCTATCTGTGCTATCCGGTCTGCGTGCCGCGTATCGGCCTATGAGCCATTATGTCTCGGCTTACATGCCGCCTTGTGGATACATGGCACACCGTACTCCACGCTGCTGCTCCTATATCCAGCTCCGTTATTGATTCATATCCATCCTTCCGGCGGGACCGTGACGACTCGGTCAGCATCCGATCAGCTCCTCCATCCATCCGAGGGCGCCCCCCTGGGCCAGGGTACGTTCTCATACTCGGTATCTGTTTATTTTACTACTATTCTATTATTATCGGGATACTCATACATTTGTGGGATTCGCCTCGAGCACCGAGGTACCAGAGACCGGGGGAGCCCGATCGCTGGATGCAGGTACAGTTGACCGGAGGAGGACCTCTGACGATCCGGTCAACGTAGAGGACAGATCATCAACCGGGTCATGGGGATGCGGTCAACCTTCCAGACACGTCACACCGGCAGGTTCGTTTTCTCAACTTCCCGACAAGAACAGGTAGTGTGACTGCAGCGTGGTAGTCGGCAAGGATCCCTCTGTTAGAGTGTATACTAAAAGCCTAGCTTTTTGTAAACATTTATTTTTGAAATAAAGAATCACATTGGTCAAATGTCTACATTTATATGCTAAGTGTAGTTGTTCAATTAATTTATATTGTAGATAACATGGTGTGTGGTGTCACACATAGAAGATCATGTTATCAATTCCTTGTAAATTATAAATAGTAGCTCATTACTAAGATGGAAAAGAACAAATCATTGGAATAGTCGTAGTGTAATTTGGTATTAGTTTATCTTAACTATAAAATAACACTAGTACACTCAGAGTGTATTGAGCTGGATCATTTAAGGTAAGTTCTTTTTATACTGACTGCATAAAAGAAGAAGACCTTTGTTATTATGGAAGTGTGTGCTCTTAATCCTGATATAATAACAAGCACATATATCTAGTATTTATTTCTTTGACTTATCAAAGGGTGCGATTTAGTTCGATAAATCAATAGGCCCGATAAGTTGGGAAATGATATTATTTATAGTGTGTGTTGTTGATTATAGAAGGAAACTGTGTCCTAGTAATCTAGGTTGATGATGTCCCCAAGAGGAGCTCATAAGGATTGTCATGTAACCCCTGCAGGTGGACTTAGTCCGACATGACGATAAGGTTGAGTGGTAGTACTCTTGGAGCTAGATATTAATTGAGTTGTCAGTAACTTATTTAATTAGTGGGCATTCTATATCTTAAACACAGGGAGACTAACACACTCATGATAAGAAGGAGCCCAAAATGTAATTTGGGATTGGTGCGGTAGTTCAATAATAATTCTTTAGTGGTATGAATTATTATTGATGAAATTAAGTTGGGTGTTCGGGGCGAACACGGAAAGCTTAATTTCATCGGGAGACCAAAACCAATTCCTCCTCTCGGTCCCTATCGTAGCCTCTTATTTATAAAGTATTATACCCACCCATACCCACCTTCTTACTCACCTTAAGGTGGTCAGCCAAGCCTAGCTTGGAGCCCAAGCTAGGGCCGGCCAAACCAAGGTGAGTTGGTTTCATTAGGTGGTCGACCCTAGCTTGAACCCAAGCTTGGTGTGGTCGGCCACATTAAAATTAAAAGGTTTTTATTTTTTTTAAATCTTTCTTATTTGGAAGCCATAGTTTTAAAAGAGAGTTTAAAATTTAAATCTTTCCTTTTATAGTTTTCTACAAAAGATTAAGTGAAAGGTTTGATATCTTTCCATATTTGTAGTTAAAAGAAAGATTTTAATTTTTGATAAACTTTCCTTTTTGTAACCATCCTCATGATTTAAAAGAGAGTTTTAAAATTAATTTATAGTTTCTACAAAAGATTAAGAAAAGATTTGATATCTTTCCTTATTTGTAGATTGAAAGGAAGATTTTAATTTTAGAGAAAACTTTCCTTTTTATAAATCATCCACATGTTTTAATAGAGAGATTTTAATTTATAAAAGTTTCCTTTTATAACCAACCATGAAGGCAATTTTCAAAAGAGAAATTTTTATTTAAAAATTTCCGGAAACAAATTAGGAAGTTTTAATTTTGTGTTTAAAATTTTCCTTATTTGGAGGGATTAAGGTGGTCGGTCATATATAGTTTGAAAGGGAAATTTTATTAAACTTTCCTTTCATTGGCAAAGAGAATAAGGAAGTTTTAATAAAACTTTCCTTATTTGCCAAGACCAAGGAATATAAAAGAGAGGGTAGAGGTGCCTCACCTCATAACAATATCTCTTCTATTAGTTCCTCTCTTCCTTGGTTGGTGGTCGGCCCCTCTCTTCATCTCCCTCTCCTATTCTTCTTCCTTGGTCGGCGGCATCTTCATCTCAAGGATCTTGGTTGGTGGCCGGATCTTTCTAAAGGAAGAAGGAGAGATAGGAGGCTATGTTTCTTAGCATCCCTTGGAGCTTAGTGGTGGCCGAACCTCATCTTCTCTTGGAGTTCTTGAGGTGGCCGATGTTGGGACTTTCGAGCCGCAAAAACCGCTTTTTGCGTTGCGAAAACCCCGAAGTCCCATGCCACCGGATCCGTGCGAAGATAAAAATTTCATAATTTCGTGTACAAGTTTCTCTAATCCTAGATCTACCTTAGATCTACATGGAAGAAAGATATACCTTTGTAGCGAAGCCCTTCCCTTATCCCGCTCGTCCAAGAAGATGCCGGATCTCAAGGGTGTCAAGTGAACACCCCTCTATGTGTATCCACACGAACGATTAGGTGGAGAAGATGATGGATTGAAAGCGCTAGAGGGGGGGTGAATAGCGCTCGTGGCTATTTTAACGATTTTAAAACACAGAGTAGAAATGCAGCGGAAAGTAAAAGCAAACACAACAGACGCAGAAGTTTTACTTCGTTCGGAGCCTATGGCGACTCCTACTCGAAGGCCCGCGGTCCTTGACCGCTTTCGGTGGGCAACAACTATAATATCGAAAAGATTACAATTTGAATTACAATTAATGCAATAAGTAAACTAATACCGACAACAAAAGATCGAAGAGTCTGAGCTTCGGGTCGTCGACGTCGAGTAGTAGCACTTCAAGGTCGTCTCGTTGGCAGCACTTCACAAAAGAAAGCTTAGAATTCGTTGTCTTCTTGGCTGCTCCCTCGACCCTCTTTTTATATGACATTCCGGGCGCATGGATCCCTTCCGGGCGCCTGGAGTGTGACGTGGCCAACCAACCAGGATGCTCCACGTGGCGAAGTCGCGGCAGGGATAAAACTTGGTCCCGGGCGCCCGGATCTGTACCGGGCCCCTGGACCTGTACCGGGCCCCTGGACCTCCGGGCGCCCGGAGCCATCCCAGGCGCCCGGACCACCTTTTTCCAGCAGGTTCCTCTCCTGCAAAACAAGGTTAGTCCAAGCAAATACCCTGCAAGACAGTGTTAGAATCTGATAAAACATAGTAAAGAAGAACTGACAGTCTTTGGACTGTCTGAGTCTGACTTCGGATTCCCAACCGAAAACCCTAGGTCGACCCGACGCCTACTGTTCCCTCTACGGGGAACGCGTCCTCACCTACTCCCCTCAGGAGAGATTACCTGATGCCAGTCCAGTCCTCCAGACCGACTGGACTTTCCGCTTAGGGTTACCACCCCCTAGGACCTAGGGTTACCGCCCCCTAGGGTTTTTCTCCACCTAGGGTTGCCACCCCCTAGGACCTAAGGTTGCCGCCCCTTAGGGTTTTCCTTCACCAAGGGTTACCGCCCCCTAGGACCTAAGGTTGCCGCCCCTTAGGGTTTCCCCTCACCTAGGGTTACCGCCCCCTAGGACCTAAGGTTGCTGCCCCTTAGGGTTTTCCATCACCTAGGGTTACCGCCCCTTAGGACCTAAGGTTGCCACCCCTTAGGATTTTCCCTTTGCCTAACCGCAGCTAGAACTTTCCTGAAACACTTATTCAACACGTTAGATCACCACAAACCTTAACTTTGAATCCTTTGCCATTATCAAAACTCAGGTCCGATCGTCGGATGCTTCCCACACCAACAGAAGAAACCTTAGAGTGTGCTAGCACCCTTGAAGGTTTCGGCCAAGGTGGAGGAGAGGGAGAGAAGAAGATGGAGTTACAAAACAAAATGAAACTCTCTCAATGAGTTAAGTGACCGGCCACTTCAAGGAGAGGTTTTAAACCTCCATGGGATATCAAGAGTCACAACTCTTGATCTCCCTCATGATGTGGCACACACATAAGCCAACCTTGATGATGTGGAACATCATCATTGGCCCACTTAATGCCAACTCACAAATGAGGTGGCAATGGTCAAGTCAAACTTGACCTTTCATCTTCCCTCTCAAGTCAAGTCAAACTTGACCACTTCTCTCCCATGGTTGATCAAATCTAACCATTTGATTCAAATTAATTTAATATAATGAATCTCTATTCATTGATTAAATTGATTCATTGAAACATAATCTAAATTAGATCCATCGAACACATGAATCAAATCGAGTCCAACTCAATTAGTTTAATTTGGATAACTCTTAATCCAACTTGGTTCATCACATGAACCTAATCCTCTTGGTTCATCAAATGAAATTAATCTCCATCTAATTGCCCTTTGTGTGTGACCCTATAGGTTCTTGTAACGTTTACAATGCTCCTAAACCCATTTAGAAGCATAAGTAATGAGCGGTATCTAGCAACACATCATTACTACCCAAGTTACAAGAATGTTGAGATCCAACATCACCTTGTGACTACTAATTGTGACTCTTCACAATATATGACAAGTGTCCTTCTATCCTTGACACCTAGATTGATCAATGTGAGGCATAGACCGTGTCATCCTCTAATCAA
This sequence comes from Zingiber officinale, assembly GCF_018446385.1. Lineage (NCBI taxonomy): Eukaryota > Viridiplantae > Streptophyta > Magnoliopsida > Zingiberales > Zingiberaceae > Zingiber > Zingiber officinale. The sequence continues at coordinate 92,097,176 of NC_056001.1, forward strand.
TCTAAATCTTGAACTCCAAGTAGACTCACTATAATCAAATGAGCTCAATATCTCATATTGACTCATTTGGGCATGGTCATGCACTTAGTGGTCTCACTCTACCAAGAATAACGATGTCACTCCCATTATATAGGAGGGATAGATCCTAGATCACATCTACATCACTCACATCCCTCCACATAATTTGTTACATACCCAGTAATCGCCTTTATAATCCACCCAGTTACGGGTGACGTTTGACGAAGCCAAAGTATGAAACTCCTTATGTAGGGAATCATCGTGACTTCAGGTCCAAGGACTAATAGTCATACTAATAGCTACATGAGAAAGTATATGACACTCATATAACGATCCATGATACTTTCTCATGGCGGGTCATTCAGTATACATTCTACAATGCATACCCATGTGTCAACTTGATATCTCTATATCCATGACTTGTGAGATCAAGTCATCGAGTTGACCTACATGCTAGTCTTGTCGCATTAACATTGTCCCTGAATGCTAATACTTGATTAGGAATGATTAAGAGTAGTGTTCTCTATATCATCTCACTATCGATTCAACTAATCGATGATATAGATAAGAACTTTCTACTCAAGGACATTATTTTACTTAGTTATTTGGCACCAATACAAGTAAGTATAATAACCAAAAAGAAATGCCTTTATATACATAAGAATATGATATAACGAGTCCATACAATAATCATCATATAATTGGCTCTAGGGCTCTAACTAACAATCTCCCACTAGCACTAGTGACAATCAGTGTAGGCTCTAAGGCCCAATGACCTAGTGTGACCATCATGCTATCTCTGTGCCAAAGCCTTGGTCAAGGGATCTGCGATGTTAGCCTCTGTGGGTACTCTGCAAATCTTCACATCTCCTCTATCGATGATCTCTCGAATGAGATGGAAGCGCCGTAGTATGTGTTTGGTCCGCTCGTGTGAGAGAGGTTCCTTAGCCTACACAATTGCTCCATTGTTGTCACAATAGAGCTCTATCGGATCAGCTATGCTAGGAATCACCCCAAGCTCAGTAATGAACTTGCGGATCCAAACTGCCTCCTTTGCTGCTTCTGATGCAGCAATATACTCGGCATCTGTTGTAGAATCAGCAACTGTGTCCTGCTTCGAACTCTTCCAGCTCACAGCACCACCATTCAAGCAAAACACGAACCCAAACTGCGATCTATAATCATCCTGGTCAGTTTGGAACCTGGCATCACTGTAACCCTTTACAGCTAGCTCGTCATCGCCTCCATATATCAAGAAATATTCTTTAGTCCTTCTCAAGTACTTAAGAATATTCTTGACTGTTATCCAGTGACTTTCACCTGGATCTGACTGGTATCTGCTCGTCATGCTCAAAGCATACGAGACATCAGGACGAGTACATAGCATGACATACATGATAGATCCTATGGCTGAAGTATAAGGGATCTGATCCATGCGGTCTCTCTCCTCTCTAGAAGAGGGACTTTGAGTCTTTGAAAGACTCACACCATGTGACATCGGCTGAAATCCTTTCTTGAAATTTTGCATGGCAACCCGTAGTAATACCTTGTCAATATATGTACTCTGACTTAGGCCAAGCAATCTCTTAGATCTATCTCTATAGATCTTTATGCCTAGAATGCAGGCTGCTTCACCTAAGTCCTTCATTGAGAAACAATTCTCTAGCCAAGTCTTTACAGACTACAGCAAACGGATGTCGTTCCCAATGAGTAGTATGTCATTCACATACAATACAAGGAAGACAACTGTGTTCCCTACAACCTTCTTGTAGACACAGGGTTCATCTTCATTTTTGATGAAACCAAACTGTTTGATTGCATAATCGAATCGAAGATTCCAGCTCCGAGAAGCTTGCTTTAGTCCATAAATGGACTTATGCAGCTTGCATACTCTGCCAGTATGCTGTGGATCTACAAAACCCTCAGGTTGTGTCATGTACACATCCTCGAGCAGGTTTCCATTCAGAAACGCGGTTTTGACATCCATCTGCTAGATCTCATAATCGTGGTATGCTGCAATAGCAAGCATGATCCGAATGGACTTAAGGTTTCATCATAGTCAATACCATGAATTTGCTTGAAACCTTTAGCTACCAGAAGACCCTTATATATAAGTCCATCCATGTCAGTCTTTCTCTTAAAGACTCACTTACACCCAATGGGTTTTACCCCTTCAGGTGGATCAACTAAAGTCCATACTTGGTTGGTGTACATGGATTCCATTTCGGATCTCATGGTCTCTAGCCATTTCTCAGAATCTGGTCTCATCACAACTTCCTGATAAGAGGTAGGCTCATTCTCAATGAGCATAGCGTCATCATGATCAGACAAGAGAAATGAGTATCTCTCAGGCTGACGACGTACCCTATCAGACCTGCGAAGAGGTATGTCTACTTGAATTGGTTGTTGTTCCTCAACTCCTTGTGGAACAATCTCATCATCCACAACACTTTATGGTTCCAGTTCAACTTCTATCAAGGCTTTAGTGCTATGGTCCATATCTTGAACTTCTTCAAGATTGAACGTACTCCCACTAGTTTTTCTAAAAACAAAGTCCCTTTCTAGAAAAACCCTAGTCTTAGCCACAACTACTTTATGTTGACTGGGAATGTAGAAGTAATATCCCTTCATTTCCTTGGGATATCCTATAAAATAGCACTTATCGGATTTGGGTCCCAATTTATCTGAGACTTGACGTCGAATGTAAGCCTCACAACCCCAAATCCTCATAAAAGACACCTGGGCATCTCTCCCAGTCCATATCCTATATGGTGTCTTTATCACAGCCTTGGATGGAACACGGTTGAGTATGAAGGCTGCTGTGTCTAGAGCATAGCCCCAAAGAGATATAGGAAGATCTGTGTGACTTATCATAGACCATACCATATCTAATAGGGTACGATTCCTCTTTTCGGATACACCATTCCACTGTGGTGTTCCAGGAGGAGTGAGCTGGGATAGAATCCCACACTCAGCTAGATAGTCACGAAACTCAAGGCTAAGGTATTCTCCACCTCGATCTGATCGAAGTATCTTAATACTCTTGCCAAGCTGGTTTTGTACTTCATTCTTGAATTCTTTGAACTTTTCAAAGGATTCTGACTTATGTGTCATCAAATACATATAACTATATCTACTGAAGTCATCAGTAAATGTAATGAAGTACCTATAATCACCTCTAGCAGCGACATTGAAAGGTCCACATACATCACTATGTATAAGTCCTAACAAGTCAGTCGCTTTCTCGCTGTGTCCACTAAAGGGAGTCTTGGTCATCTTGCCCAATAGGCATGACTCACATGTCTCATATGATTCAAAATCAAATGAGTCCAGTAAACCATCTTTATGGAGCTGGGATAAGCGTTTGTCATTTATATGACCTAAGCGACAGTGCCAGAGATAGGTTTGGTTCATTTCATTTGATTTGAACCTTTTGATATTTATGTTATAGATGGGGTTCTCTAAGTCTAGAATATAGAGTCCGTTAATCAGAGGTGCACTACAATAGAACATATCATTTAAATAATCTGAACAACATTTGTTCTTTATTATAAATGAAAAACCTTTCTTGTCCAAACAAGAAACTGAAATTATGTTCTTAGTAAGAGCAGGCACATGACAACATTCATCTAGTTCTAGTACAAGCCCAGAGGACAAAGATAGATAGTAAGTCCCTACAGCAATAGCAGCAACCCGTGCTCCATTGCCTACTCGTAGGTCCACCTCGCCCTTCGTTAATGCCCTGCTATTTCTCAACGCCTGCACATTAGTACAAATATGAGAAGCACATCCGGTATATAATATCCATGATGAAGAAATAGAGAGATTAACTTCTATAACATATATACCTGAAGTAGAAGTCTCACTTCTCTTTTTCTTAAGATCTTCCAGGTAGACTTTGCAGTTCCTCTTTCAGTGCCCGGTTTGACCGCAGTGGAAGCAGGTAGCATCCTTGGCGACCTCTCCTTTGGGTTTCAGTGTCTTGCCTTTGCCCTTGGCTTGGGACTTTCCCTTACCTTTAGGCTTGCCCTTGCCTTTGTGCCTTTGCATCATCAAAATGGAGTTGGGCTTAACCTTCTTAAGGTTGATCTCAGCAGTTCTCAACATACTCAGAAGCTCAGGCAGTGGCTTGTCAATTTCATTCATGTTGTAGTTCATGATGAATTGACTGTAACTCTCTGGCAAGGATTGCAAGACCAAATCAGTGGCCAGCTCTTGGCCAAGGGGGAATCCCAACCTCTGTAGGTTTTCTATGTACCCAATCATCTTGAGTACATATGGACCTACGGGAGTCCCGTCTTGCATCTTGCACTAAAACAGTGCCTTAGAGATCTCTAATCTCTCGTGCCTAGCTTGTCCTTGATATAGTTGGCGAAGATGTTCAACCATATCATAAACACCCATCAACTCGTGTTGCTTCTGAAGCTCAGATTTCATGGTCGCAAGCATGAGACAGGACACATCTAATGCGTCATCTTGATGCTTCTTATAAGCATCACGGTCAGCTCGCGTGGCAGTGGCAGGAGGTGCCTCGGGAATGGGCTGCTCCAGGACGTACAGTTTTCGTTCCTGTGTGAGAACAATTCTCAGGTTCCTGTACCAGTCCAGGAAGTTTGCTTCATTGAGCTTGTCCTTATCAAGGACAGAACGCAGGGAGAAGGTGTTCATGTTTGACGACATGGCAATCTACAACAGAAAATGCAAAAAATAAATAATCATATTCCACTAATCATTTAATTAGGCCTTTAACTAAATTATGCTTCCACTGAATTATAGAACTTTTGTAGAATCAAATCATGGATGTGGTCAAACCACACCTACTAGATTCTAACCAACTAGCTATAATTCTTGCGGGATAAGATCCACATCATACTAAGCCTTGAGTTAGCTTTGGCTAAATCGCCCAAGACTTAGTATGATCGGTAGGTAACTAATTACCAATTACATCTCTATGCAACTCTTGTTTATAGGATCAAGATCCGCATATATATTAAAACTTGAGTTAACTTTGGCTAAATCACCCAAGAATTAATATAAATGTGATTTTGACCTATCTACCAACCATTGAAAAATGCCTATAGTTAAACCTGATCTAATTGAGTTTAACTAGTTTTACTCAATCTGATTGAGTTTGCACTCACCCATGCGTTGATAGGTGGGACCAAGATTGTCCCTCCGCACCCTACCAAGATAATATGCGTTGCTCTGCTTTGGCAGATTCAAAACAACATGTGATCGAGGTAGTGATGGGTATCACGGCATGGTAGGCATTTTGAGTTGTCACGATTAAGATCTAATCTAATCGTTGATGTGTATCATATACGCGATTTAGATCTAATCTAATCGTGGTGCATCATATACACGATTTAGATCTAATCTAATCGTTAAAGCACTAATTAATTACTCTACACTAGCATGCATCACATACACACATAAGCAATTAATTAAATTTTGTTAGGTCATGGCCCTACTACGATCTTCTCAAGCCAATGAGAAGATCGGACGGTCAACCTAGGGTCAACAGCTTCTCCAAGCTCCTCCTTGTAACTCCTCCTCGAGTGGACCTTCCACCGCTTCAATTTTGTACAATACAAATTTGAAACTCGAGTTACATTCGAGTCTAAACTATTTACAATAGGAATATAAAATAAAGGAAGGCACGACGCGCAGGTCGCGATCATATATAACACGCACAAACACACAAAATGGCACGCAGGGCATATTATGAATTACAACACAATTTATTTTTCAATCTAATTGGGGTTTTGGGCCATGACCATCATAAAATTATACATAATACTAAATTATGTATTTTCCATAAATTTCTGTAATTTTTACTACTATTTTTTACAATTTTATGAGTCAAAATTTTCTAGCGGCCCCATTTAGCGATTTTCGGGCGCGATCGCGGGACAATACCCCTTACGGGGTTAGGGGCAGCACCCCTTCTCGTGAAATGAATATCACGAGTGTCCTACGACGATCTTACAGCGCCTTAAGCCGCTTTCCCAAAATGATTTGGGTGAAACCTTACCGTTTCGGAAAGGTTTTCTCGTAGTCAAAGCCTACAAGTGTCCAAACACTTGTTGCTTCGCCTATACGAGAAAAATACCCATAAAATCTATAAAAATTGTAAATATACAGAAACTTACAGATCTGAATGTTTTTCATAAAAACAAAAATGAAACTCGTACATGCTTCGCACGTGACCCTAATACCACTGTTGGGACTTTCGAGTCGCAAAAATCGCTTTTTGCCTTGCGGAAACCCCGAAGTCCCATGCCACCGGATCCGTGCGAAGATAAAAATTTCATAATTTCATGTACAAGTTTCTCTAATCCTAGATCTACCTTAGATCTACATGGAAGAAAGATATACCTTTGTAGCGAAGCCCTTCGCTTATCCCGCTCGTCCAAGAAGATGCCGGATCTTAAGGGTGTCAAGTGAACACCCCTCTATGTGTATCCACACGAACGATTAGGTGGAGAAGAAACCTTAGAGTGTGGTAGCACCCTTGAAGGTTTCGGCCAAGGTGGAGGAGAGGGAGAGAAGAAGAAAGCAAGGAGGAAGAAGATGGAGTTACAAAACAAAATAAAACTCCCTCAATGAGTTAAGTGGCCGGCCACTTCAAGGAGAGGTTTTAAACCTCCATGGGATATCAAGAGTCACAACTCTTGATCTCTCTCATGATGTGACACACACATAAGCCAACCTTGATGATGTGGAACATCATCATTGGCCCACTTAATGCCAACTCACAAATGAGGTGGCAATGGTCAAGTCAAACTTGACATTTCATCTTCCCTCTCAAGTCAAGTCAAACTTGACAACTTCTCTCCCATGGTTGATCAAATCTAACCATTTGATTCAAATCAATTTAATATAATAAATCTCTATTCATTGATTAAATTGATTCAATGAAACATAATCTGAATTAGATCCATCAAACATATGAATCAAATCGAGTCCAACTCAATTAGTTTAATTTGGATAACTCTTAATCCAACTTGGTTCATCACATGAACCTAATCCTCTTGGTTCATCAAATGAAACTAATCTCCATCTAATTGCCCTTTGTGTGTGACTCTATAGGTTCTTGTAACGTTTACAATGCTCCTAAACCCATTTAGAAGCATAAGTAATGAGCGGTATCTAGCAACACATCATTACTACCCAAGTTACAAGAATGTTGAGATCCAACATCACCTTGTGACTACTAATTGTGACTCTTCACAATATATGACAAGTGTCCTTCTATCCTTGACACCTAGATTGATCAATGTGAGGCATAGACCGTGTCATCCTCTAATCAATCTAAACCTTGAACTCCAAGTAGACTCACTATAATCAAATGAGCTCAATATCTCATATTGACTCATTTGGGCATGGCCATGCACTTAGTGGTCTCACTCTACCAAGAATAACGATGTCACTCCCATTATATAGGAGGGATAGATCCTAGATCCCATCTACATCACTCACATCCCTCCACATAATTTGTTACATACCCAGTAATCGCCTTTATATTCCACCCAGTTACGGGTGACGTTTGACGAAGCCAAAGTATGCAACTTCTTATGTAGGGAACCATGGTGACTTCAAGTCCAAGGACTAATAGTCATACTAATAGCCACATGAGAAAGTATATGACACTCATATAATGATCCATGATACTTTCTCATGATGGGTCATTCAGTATACATTCTCCAATGTATACCCATGTGTCAACTTGATATCTCTATATCCATGACTTGTGAGATCAAGTCATCGAGTTGACCTACATGCTAGTCTCGTCGCATTAACATTGTCCCTGAATGTTAATACTTGACTAGAAATGATTAAGAGTAGTGTTCTCTATATCATCTCACTATCGATTCAACTAATCAATGATATAGATAAGAACATTCTACTCAAGGATATTATTTTACTTAGTTATTTGGCACCAATACAAGTAAGTATAATAACCAAAAAGAAATGTCTTTATATACATAAGAATATGATACAACGAGTCCATACAACAATCATCATATGATTGGCTCTAGGGCTCTAACTAACAGCCGAAACTTGCTTGGAGAAGAAGGAAGCTTGGGTGGTTCTCGTCTCGGTAGATCGTCGCCCACACGACGTCTGAGATAAGAAGAGGAATACAATAGAAGATCAAGAGGTTGTTGCTTACAAAGAAAGGTATAACTAGTAATTCTATTCCGCATCATACTAGTTTTCTTTGTATAAATTTTGAAATACCAAACACAAGAGGCATATGATTCTAGGTTTCGAATTTGTGATTCGAGTTTGTGTTCTTTTGTTTTTTTCGATCTTGTGATTCGATTGTTCCTTTTGGTTAAACCTAGGGTTACTATAAGGAAATTAAATATTAAATTTCGTTGAAAGGCTTTGTCTAGGAAGTGGTGGATGCTCTCATACCCAAGAAGGCCTAGTGTCTCACCATGTTTATCCTGGAAGCCAATCTCTGAAATTAATATTTAATTGAATTTGTAACATGTGTGGATTTGGATCAATAATATTAAGTATCGTTTACGATCCAAGTCTAAACCTCTAAGAATAGATAAGTTAAATTTAGAATTAATAATGTTAAGTTCTGCTTGCGATTCCTAATTTAATTTCTAAAGAACACAATAGGTTGTTAGGAATAGTTCAGGATTTGTACAAAATTTTTTGTACAGGGAAACCAGTACGATATTCCGAGTATCAACTAACACCCTCCCCGTCATCGCATACTGGGAGATGAGAGCATTGCGCTCCCTCACTATATTTGAGGTAGGAGGATAGGTGTACTCCGACAGTAGCCCATCCACTCGGTCACTCTTCAAGAGTAGTAATGGCAGAGTGCATGGTTGTCATAGCCCTACCCACTCGGTCTCACCATCGCATGTGAGATGGCAGACTGGCGTCAGGGGTGACCATGTCATATTGCATCATATGCACAGATTACATTTATTGTGATTGTTGCATATTAGATGATGCATTTTGGTGACTGCATATGATTGACATGCATACATGATACATGCTTATTTGCTCTGACTATTTTTATTTATGTATGTTCATAGTCATATGGTCAAGCCTTGCAGGTGAGTACAGTTTATTTTAGTTATGCATTTCTTATTATTCTTGCTGTAGACTGTATTAGATGCTTATTGTTAGTTACTACAGTTTATTCAGCTATGCGTACCTATTATACTGTTAGGAGACTGTACTATAGGTTATTGCCGGTAGTTATATGTTATTGTACATATCTATTGGTTACCTGCTGAGTTCTTTGGACTCACACCATTACATTACTACTTTTCAGGTTGAGGTCGTCGGGAGATTCCAGTCGCTAGCCCCCCTTATTGCGAGGATTTTTGGTTGTAGACTTTCGTATTCGATTTTATGTCTTTAGGCACTTATGATGTGGGTTCTTGTATTGTGGATTTTATATCGACTATTTGGGTTTGCTACTTTTGTTTTTCGACTGCAGGTGTTTTCATTACTTCGTGGATTTCATTTCTTCGTTGTAGTGGAGTAGGATTTACATATATCTGCGATGATTCCTTTATCGTCTTTTCTTTTAGTAATTTCTGTTGTCAGCCGGAGGCTGTTTATATAAACTGCGTGGATTGGTTATATAATTGCGTGGATTGTTTGTTATTTGTATTGTATTGTTCCGGTCGTGTGGGTCGAGGTATGGATATGTATATCAAGATTCATATTGTCACTCGTACAGGGAGATGCTGCCGAAATTTCATCGATAGGGACTACCTGGGGCGTGACAATATAAGTCGTTAAGGGCGCCTTCAAGCCCCTTGAGTTGGCAACGTGGATAAGCTTTGACTCCTTCGCAGCCTATCCACCTAAGGGCGCCTCCGATGCCCTTGAAGGTGTTAGAGTGTATACAAAAAGTCTAGCTTTTTGTATAAATATATAAGAATCACATTGGTCAAATGCCTATATTTATACTAAGTGTAATTGTCCATTTAATTTATATTGTAGATAACATGGTGTGAGGAGACACACAGAAGATCATGTTATTAGATCCTTATAAATTATAAACAGTTGCTTACAACCAAGATGAAATGTCACAAGCCATTGGAGTGGTTGTAGTGTAATTAGGTATTAGTTTATCTTGACTAATAAATTACACTAGTACACTATGAGTGTATTGAGCAGGACCAATTAAGGTAGTATCTTTTTATACTGACTATATAAAAGGACAATACCTCTGTTATTATGGAAGTGTATACTCTTAATCATGATATAATAACAAGCACATATATTTAGTATTTATTTCTTTAATTTATCAAAAGGTGTGATTTAGCTCGTTAAATCAATAGGCCCGATAAGTTGGCAAATGATATTATTTATATGGTGTATTGTTGATTATAGAATGAAACTATGTCCTAGTAATCTAGGTTGATGATGTCCTCTTTGTTAGGACCGATGATCTCGGCTAGAGAGGGGGGTGTGAATAGCCGCCCCAAATTCTTCGCGTTTCTTCGTACGATTAGAGTTAGCGCAGCGGAAATGAAATCGTAGAAACGAAAAGGAAGAAGGCAAACCTCAAACTCGATGGATGTAACGAGGTTCAGAGGTGATACTCCTACTCCTCGGCGTGTCCGTAAGGTGGACGAGCCCTATCAATCCGTCGGTGGATGATTCCCCGGAGAACCGGCTAATAAGTACTCCTTGTGGGTGGAGAAACCTCGCCACAATAACTTGCAACAGCAATATGGAAATACAAAGAAGAGCAAGAACAAAATACACAATGAATGTACAAATACTCGCTTGCCTTCTCGTCGACTGAAGTCTCGGATGAAGCACCAACTTCACGGACGAATGCCAACAAGCAACTCAGTCGAAGAAGCTCACCCGAAGCTTCGGAGCTCAGCAAAGCTCAAGAGCACAGCAGTGAAGAAGTAGAAGCTTCGGACCAGAAGAAGAGTGAGAGTGATTAATTGTCTCCTGTAGAAGCCCTCAGCCCCTTTATACCTGCATCCACCTGCGAAGACAGAAGAAGACACAGAAGACTGAAATCTAGCCGTTGTTACTCACAACGGTTAGTCCTGGACCGATCAGGATGAAGCCTGATCGGTCCAGGGCACCTCTGATCGGTCCTGGGGACCGATCAGGACCTATGCTGATCGGTCCCCAGACCGATCAGAAGCTTCACAGAGAGTTGCCCAACTCTCTGATCGGTCTGTGGACCGATCAGGACTCAGGTGGATCGGTCCACAGACCGATCCCCCTCCTTCTTCTCCCGATCTTCTTGCCTTCTGATCGTTGTTTCCTGATCGGTCTGCAGACTGATCAGATAACACTCAGTAGGCTACTGTTTGGTTACTGATCGGTCACCAAACCGATCCAGACACCCAGTGTATCACTGGATCGGTCACCAGACCAATCCAGGTTTAGAGCTCCCAGCCCTAAACCCTACCTGGTCCTGAGAACGAGCTACTGAGCTACCGAGCTACCGAGCTACCGAGCTACCGAGCTACCGAGCTACCGAGCTCCCGAGCTACCGAGCTACCGAGCTCTCTCCGACTTCGTCCGGAGAACGAGCTACCGAGCTACCGAGCTACCGAGCTACCGAGCAACCGAGCTACCGAGCTCCCGAGCTACCGAACTACCGAGCTACCGAGCTCCCGAGCTACCGAGCTCTCTCTGACTTCGTCCGGAGAACGAGCTACCGAGCCCTCTCCGTCTTTCCGTGCCAAGTCTCCAACTTGGTCTTCTCCGTGCCAAGTCTCCATACTTGGACTTTTCCCGTGCCAAGCTCCCTGCTTGGACTTTTCACCAGATGTCTGGTCAACCTTGACCCATCTGGATTTCCCTTGCCTGGCTTCACTCAGCAGGACTCTCCGCATGGACAACTGCACCTGCATTGTCCATATCTACATGTCTTTCAGTATTGTCAAACATCGAAACCATGACCAAGGTTTACGCTTGGTCAACTAGGTCAACCTTGACCTACTGGAAATTGCACCAACAATCTCCCCCTTTTTGATGTTTGACAATAACTTTAAGTTAGGCTAATCCAATAGCCTCAACTTTCTTAATGCCACTAGGTAATAAAACATAAGTTACAACCTTACATTCTCCTTCTAAGAAGGCAACCTCCTTCTCAGATAATGAAGGCCTAACTTAAACCCTTCATTCTCCCCCTATTGGCACACATCAACAAACTCTCCCCCTGAAGAGTAAGTTATCGTTGTTCACAACTTCACTCGTCGTGATCAACAAACTCTCCCACTAACTCCAATGTTCTTCCTTGAACATTCTCTAGACATCCTTCTCCTTTTTGACACACATCAAAAGGAGTGAATCAAGGTCAAGAGTTTCTTCTTAATGAAAGTCCCATACCTTTCATTGAAACCCTTAATTTCCCCCTTGATACTAAATTCAACAATTAACTTAGTGATAATCTCATATCACTCAAGTCTTTAGGAGTAAAAACTCCCCCTAAAAGTCAACTCCCCCTTGACTAATAGGTAAAATTCCCCCTAAAGGTCAACTCCCCCTTGACCATTGCACCAACAATGTCTTGGAGAGTTTCAAACCTTTAGAAATTCAAAACACCAACTCCCATAGCTGCAATTTCAGACAAACAATCGAAATTCAGCAATTTGGCACGCGCTGATCAGTCACCAGACCGATCAACCTTCACTGGATCGGTCACCAGACCGATCCACACTCTCCTGGATCGGTCCTAGTGACCGATCCACACAGACCTGGACCGATCAGGGAACCTCCTGATCGGTCCACGACCTCTGATTTCTGATTTCTGAATTTTTCTCCTCCCGAAATTCAGAAACCTCTAGAAAATCACAGAAAATTCCAAAAATTGTGAAATTTTGAGGATACACTCCTCATAACATATACTATCATGGAAAAATAGTTTTCTATGAAAATAACTTCCATTTTTCAATCTTGATACAAAATTCAAAAGTCTTTGAAATAGCTCAAAGTTAACTTATCTTTGTATCAACTTGTTCAATGATGAATGCTATCACTAGAAAAGCTTCATCAAGGTTTTTCAAATCAATTTTGAAATGATCTTAAACCATTTAATTTAGGACCACAATCTTTGGGCTAAATGTACATGACTTGTACATAAGCTTTCCCTATGATCCCCAATTTCGAATTAGGCTCATCTAGGTACAAGAACTATGCACCTTGATCCTAACTCATCATTCTAATATCTCACACACATCTAAGGTGTATCAAACACATCCAAGTCAATTTTGATGTGAGATATGGGTTTAGGTTATCTTAGGCTAAGGTCTCATGCATTTTCTAAATATCAATTTGATCTCCATATCAAATTGTGTTTCTTATCCTTAGATCAATTTCATTGATTATACATGCAAGAGATAATGACATGGCATATAATGATATCATAAGTAAAAACATGTGTCAATGTCATGATGTCATGACATAAAGTATAAAACTTAAATAAAGCATGACATTTAAACTAACCTAAGCATTATCATGACATTCTAAATGTTCATAAAATAAATATGATGTCATAACATGGCATATGGCAAACAATATATGGCAAATAACATGTAAAGGTATAAGAAATACCTAATTCTAGCCTTAGTTGTCATTTTTGATAATTTTGATCATTTTGCCATAGGTTCTATAATCCTAAGAGTAATAGATCTAAAATCATATACCAAGGATGTTTAGATCACTATGTGCCAATTAGATTGACTCTAGAAAACTCCTCAAATTTGATTGGCACATTCTAATCACCTTAGGAATAATTCTTAATTTCATTTTCAAGGCTTGATTATACCTTGAAAAAAATCCTAAAGTGCCACCTTTTGCCATGATTAGGTTAACTACCTATTCAAGTAAGGTTGGCACACCCTAACTAATCTAGCGTGATGAAATCACGCTCCTAGGAACCCAATACCTATTTGAGCTCATTGGGTTCACTAAATATTCACTAGGGATGACTTCCCTAGCAACCCTCCTAATGACCCTCTTAGGCTTTAACGCCTTGGCCATTTGGAACTCATCAAGATCAACTCCAGGGGTGACTCCCCTTGTGACCTTGGTGATGGTCTTCCTAGCCCTAGATTTTGTTCCATAATCGAATGGAACATTATGATAAGTGGGCTTGACCACTTGGGACTTAGGTTTGTGACCCAAACCTTTCATGTTCTTGGGCTTTGATTTTTGACCCCTAGACCCTTGAGTTGACTTCTCTAAATTCTTAAGGGCCTTTTTTAAATTGTCAAGTCTTGACCTCAAGACTTGATTTTCCTTTTCTAATACCTCAAGTTTTAATTTGTCATTGTTCTTTGAGGCATTCCTAGGCATGTGTCTAGTTGATTTGGGATTCCTACCTAGGTTTTCCTTAGCCTTAGATGGGTTAATTCTAGGGTTGGCTTTTCTAGTGTTATCCTTATCTAGGCTCACATGTTTGGCACCTAAGCATGTGTATCGATTTCTAATGTTATCATGCTTACCATTATTAACAATAGCAATAAGGCTACTAGCATGTGTCTTATTATTATTGCAATAATGTGCCTTAGAGATTACCTTAGGGTTTGCCTTAGCTCCCCCTATCGATGTGCTCGTCTTCTTGTCCTTGTGAGGTTGCCTCCCCCTCGGACATTGGCTCTGATAATGTCCCCTTCGCTTGCATTGGAAGCACACCACGTGCTCCTTGCTCTTGCGTATCGGGACTCCGGCTTCCTTGATCTTTGGCGCCGGTGGAGTCTTCCTAACCCTCTTTGGACATTTACTCTTGTAATGTCCAAATTCCCTACACTCAAAGCATAGTATATGTAATTTACTAGAACTTAAATTGCTTGAGTTACCTAGGGTTGAGGTGGGATGTAAGCTCTCTCCTTCATCCCTTCCGGAGGTAGAAGCTTCTTCTCCTTGCTCCAAACTTGAAGAGGAACTCTCCTCCTCTTCTTCTTTAGATGTTGAGTAGCCCTCAACTTCTAAATCCATCCCTCCATGATGTGAACTCCTTGGCTCACTTGACTCCTCTTCATGGCTTGAAGTGGAGTTCCCCTCATGGAACTTAGCCAAGTTGTTCCACAACTCCTTGGCATTGTTGTATCCACCTATCTTACATAGAATGTCATTAGGTAATGAGAATTCAAATACTTTCATTACCTCATCGTTGATTGTGGAATGGTGGATTTGTTCCTTCGTCCACTTCTTCTTCTCGAGAGGTTTTCCTTCTTCATCCTCCGGAGGAGTGAAACCTACTTGCACAAACCTCCAATTCTCAAGATTAGTCATAAGAAAATATTTCATTCTTACCTTCCAAAACGCGAAGTCATCGCGATCGTAGAAGGGTGGAATCGTGATGTCCTCTCCGAGTTGATCCATCTCTAGCTTGTGCTCCCTCGGGTGTTAATCCGGCGAAGAGCGACCTCGCTCTGATACCACTTGTTAGGACCGATGATCTCGGCTAGAGAGGGGGGTGTGAATAGCCGCCCCAAATTCTTCGCGTTTCTTCCTACGATTAGAGTTAGCGCAGCGGAAATGAAACCGTAGAAACGAAAAGGAAGAAGACAAACCTCAAACTCGATGGATGTAACGAGGTTCGGAGGTGATACTCCTACTCCTCGGCGTGTCCGTAAGGTGGACGAGCCCTATCAATCCGTCGGTGGATGATTCCCCGGAGAACCGGCTAATAAGTACTCCTTGTGGGTGGAGAAACCTCGCCACAATAACTTGCAACAGCAATATGGAAATACAAAGAAGAGCAAGAACAAAATACACAATGAATGTACAAATACTCGCTTGCCTTCTCGTCGACTGAAGTCCCGGATGAAGCACCAACTTCACGGACGAATGCCAACAAGCAACTCAGTCGAAGAAGCTCACCCGAAGCTTCGGAGCTCAGCAAAGCTCAAGAGCACAGCAGTGAAGAAGCAGAAGCTTCGGACCAGAAGAAGAGTGAGAGTGATTAATTGTCTCCTGTAGAAGCCCTCAGCCCCTTTATACCTGCATCCACCTGCGAAGACAGAAGAAGACACAGAAGACTGAAATCTAGCCGTTGTTACTCACAATGGTTAGTCCTGGACCGATCAGGCTGAAGCCTGATCGGTCCAGGGCACCTCTGATCGGTCCTGGGGACCAATCAGGACCTATGCTGATCGGTCCCCAGACCGATCAGAAGCTTCACAGAGAGTTGCCCAACTCTCTGATCGGTCTGTGGACCGATCAGGACTCAGGTGGATCGGTCCACAGACCGATCCCCCTCCTTCTTCTCCCGATCTTCTTGCCTTCTGATCGTTGTTTCCTGATCGGTCTGCAGACCGATCAGATAACACTCAGTAGGCTACTGTTTAGTTACTGATCGGTCACCAGACCGATCCAGACACCCAGTGTATCACTGGATCGGTCACCAGACCAATCCAGGTTTAGAGCTCCCAGCCCGAAACCCTACCTGGTCCTGAGAACGAGCTACCGAGCTACCGAGCTACCGAGCTACCGAGCTACAGAGCTCCCGAGCTCTCTCCGACTTCGTCCGGAGAATGAGCTACCGAGCTACCGAGCTACCGAACTCCCGAGCTACCGAGTTACCGAGCTACCGAGCTCCCGAGCTACCGAGCTACCGAGCTACCGAGCTCTCTCTGACTTCGTCCGGAGAACGAGCTACCGAGCCCTCTCCGTCTTTCCGTGCCAAGTCTCCAACTTGGTCTTCTCCGTGCCAAGTCTCCATACTTGGACTTTTCCCGTGCCAAGCTCCCTGCTTGGACTTTTCACCAGATGTCTGGTCAACCTTGACCCATCTGGATTTCCCTTGTCTGGCTTCACTCACCAGGACTCTCACCTAGCTTCACTCACTAGGGTTTTCACCTGGCTTCACTCACCAGGATTTCCAATCTGCCCGGCTTCACTCACCAGGACTTTCCAACTGCCTGTCTTCACTCACCAGGACTTTCCCACTGACTGGCTTCACTCACCAGGACTTTTCACCTGCCTGGCTTCACTCACCAGGACTTTCCCACTGCCTGGCTTCACTCACCAGGACTTTTCACCTAGCTTCACTCACTAGGGTTTTCACAACTGCCTGGCTTCACTCACCAGGATTTCCGAACTGCCTGGCTTCACTCACCAGGACTTTCACTTTCACCTAGCTTCACTCACTAGGGTTTTCACCTGGCTTCACTCACCAGGATTTCCCGACTGCCTAGCTTCACTCACCAGGACTTTCCGAACTGCCTGGCTTCACTCACCAGGACTTTCCGAACTGCCTAACATCCCAGTTAGGACTTCCCAGTCAAGTATCCGGTCAACCTTGACCTACTTGACTCTTCTTCATCCAACCTGATCAGACCCTGATTAGTATCTCTCCGCATGGACAACTGCACCTGCATTGTCCATATCTACATGTCTTTCAGTATTGTCAAACATCGAAACCATGACCAAGGTTTACGCTTGGTCAACTAGGTCAACCTTGACCTACTGGAAATTGCACCAACACTCTTAAGGAGCTCATAAGGATTGTCATGTAAGCCCTGCAGGTGGACTTAGTCTGACATGACGATAAGGTTGAGTAGTACTACTCTTGGAGCTAGATATTAATTAATTGAGTTGTCAGTAACTCATTTAATTAGTGGACATTCAATATCTTAAACACAGGGATTGGTGCGGTAGTGCAATATGGGATTGGTGTGGTAGTGCAATAATAACTCTTTAGTGGAATAAGATATTATTGATTAACTTGAGTTGGGTGTTCGGGGCGAACACGGGAAGCTCAAGCTCATCGGAAGACCAAAACGAATTCCTCCTCTCGGTCCCTATTGTAGCCTCTTATTTATAAAGTCTTATATTCACCCAAACTCAACTTCTTACCCACCTTAAGGTGGTCGGCCAAGTCAAGCTTGGAGCCCAAGCTAGGGCCAGCCAAACCAAGGTTAGATGGGTTCAAGTTGTGGCCAGCCCTAGCTTGGAACCCAAGCAAGGGTGGTCGGCCACATTGAATTCAAAAGGAAGTTTTATTTTGTAAAACCTTTCCTTTTATAGAGATCCATTAAAAGGATTTAAAAGGATAATTTTAATATAAAACTTTCCTTTTTTAGATCGGTCATAAAAGGAAATTTTTATTTTGTTGAAAACTTTCCTTTTATGTCAGTTTTAAAAGAGAGTTTTAAATTTTTAAAATCTTACCTTTTATAGCTTTCTACAAAGGAATAAAAGAGAGATTTAAAATCTTTCCTTATTTGTAGTTATCTATAATGTAAAAGAAAGATTTTAATTTTTTGATAAAACTTTCTTTTCTTGAAATCATGTTTTATTTTAAATCTTATCTTTTATAGATATCCATAAAAGGATTTAAAAGAGAGAGATTTTAATTTATAAAATATTTCTTTTAGAACTATCCACAAAAGGGATTTTTAAAAATAGATATTTTAATTTTTGTTTAAAATCTTTCCTTTCTTGGAGAACAAGCATGTGACCGGTCATGACAAGAAGAAAAGGAAGTTTTAATTTTTTATTTTAAAACTTTCCTTTTTAGTCATTGGCAAGGAATATAAGGAAGTTTTAATTATGTTTAAAACTTTTCTTATTTGCCAAGACCAAGGAATATAAAAGAGAGAGTAGAGGTGCCTCACCTCACAATAATACATCTTCTATTCCTCTCCTCTCTTCCTTGGTGGTGGCCGGCCCTTACTCTTTCTCTCTTCTCCTTTGTTTTCCCTCTTGGTGGCCGGTGGCATATTGGTGTGGAGATCCATTGATGGTCGATTGCTTGAAGGAAAAGAAGAAGAGAAGGAGGTTCTCTTCTCTAGCATCCCTTGGAGGAAAGTTGGTGGCCGAACTTCATCATCTCTTAGAGAAAGTTGGTGGCGGAAACTTGAAAGGAAGAAGAAGGCTTGGGTGGATTCTCGTCTTGGTAGATCGTCGTCCACACGATGTCCGAGATAAGAAGAGGAATACAATAGAAGATCAAGAGGTCTATAAGTTATAAGAGGTATAACTAGTTATTAGTTTCCGCATCATAACTAGTTCATCTTTTGTATAGATCTTGAAAAACCAAACACAAGAGGTTATCGATTTTAATTATCATTTTTGTTATCGATTTTCGTTTCGATTTCATGTTTCGATAATGTGTTTCTATTGAGGTCTCTATTGTTAAACCTTGTTTACTGTGAGAAGTTTAAATATCTGATTCCTTTGAAAGGCTTTGTCTAGGCAGTGGTGGATGATCTCATACCCAAGAAGGCCTAGTGCCTCGCCACGTTTGACCTGGAAGTCGATCCTTGAAATAGATATCTGATCAACTTCTGTAATATGGTTTAACTTAGAAAGATCACATCGGTTGAACTTGAAGTAAGAATGTTAAGTTTCATTCCCAATTCAATTTTAACTTCTAAAGGGAAAATTTGGATTAATAATGTTAAGCATCATTTGCAATCCAAATTTAACTTTAGTAGAACACATGGGTAGCTAGGATAGTTCTATTCTTGTACAAATTTTTATACAGGGGAACTAGGACGGTATCCGAGTAGCAACCAACAATTGGTATCAGAGTTAGGTTTTAACCTCTATGTGTTTGGTTTTAGTTTAATTATGCACATGTCATGCATATTTTAGGCAGGATAATAGTAGGATGTGCAAATAGATTAACTCTGTGGTTACAGGCTCCAACTATTATGGCATATTGTGATTGTGTGTGATTGGACCCTCGGACATGTCGAGGGCATTTTATGTGTGTGCATGATTGTACTTATTAAATATAGCATGAGCTGTATTAGTTTTAGGATTTTATATTTTTGTTCGATCTAGACTTTATGTACATTCCTTTGAGAAATATAGGATCGATATATGTAAAATTCTATTTTGTCACGGATCATATCCTTGCGAGGCATGGTGCTATTTGAGGACCAGAGGCGCAGCGAAAAAGGAAGCTCGATGGACACGATGACATGAGCCCTAGGGCTGGCGGCTAGTTTTGATGACTGCTAGCGCTGGCAGCACACAGAGGACAGTGATGGAAGAGGCCATAATAGTTGGAAAATTATTTTTCCATATTTATTGCTTTTTATTTACTTGATGTGTGTGTCCATGTGATGTATGCTTGCATGATAAAATCCTCATCTTAAAAAAAACTAAGTGGAAGAGGGATTAGTAAATAAATTCCATAGTCTCCATTATTGGTTTGTAAGTGATGCAAACAAACTTGCGTGTTGGCTCTGAGTGCCTCCCTCCACAACGGATGAGTTTGTTTGCAGATCACTAGATCACACTTCCTAAATGGATGATTATAAGAAATTATTTAGGAGCGTGTGATCTTCTCCAACTGAAGGGGCATAATCATATTTAATGGACTAAGTATCAAGAATGGTATACACTTATGCGCATTTAATAGTATCCTCCCCAACGGAGTCACTGCTATTATTTGTGTGACCAAAGGAATACCAACTATTAATTTGTCATAAAGCTAGGTAAAACCCCCTCTTACAAATGTCTGAATTTGTATATGTCCACACTAACGTGGCATATAAAATTCACAGTTTTTGAGGTAATTTTATTTGTCATAAAGTTAGGTTGACAAAATAAAATGGGTAAAACCTCCTCTTACAAACAATTGAATTTGTATACGCCCACACTAACGTGGCATACAAAATTCATGGTGTTTGAGGTAATTTAAGGTTGACAAGATGATTAATAGGTAAGACCCTCCTTTTACAAATATCTGAATTTGTATACATCCACACTAACGTGACATACAAAATTCACGGTATTTGAGGTGTTGGTGAATTTAATGATATTGTTTTAAGGAATCACTATTATTTTAAATTCTAAAGTTTTGACCAAATATTTGATCGAAGACAGACCAACTATTAATTTATTTATCATAAAGATAGGTTGACAAGATAATAAAATTAATGGATAAAATCTCCTCTTATAAATGTTTGAATTTGTATACGTCCACACTAACGTGGCATACAAAATTCACGGGGATTTTAAGGTGTTGGTCTTGACCAAATATTTTTGTAATTCTTAGGATTTCAAATGTTTTTCAATCTCCTAGCTGTTATACTATAGAATAGACTTAATAGTCTCAATTATAATGATTGGAAACAAAACTTGGACACTAAGGTGGACTGTCCTCTCAGAATTGAGAACAATAAAGGTGTATTTTATTCATTAGTTGTTGAAACATATTTAGTGGTGTTATCTACCGGTACCTGGTGTGTAGATACGGGAGCCACTGATCATGTCTGCAATTCATTGCAGGGGTTCCAGGAAACTCGACAACTATATGAAGGGTAAATCACCGTCTACATGGGCACTGCTGCAAAAGTAACAACTGTTGCAGTGGGAGATATTTATCCTCTGATAGGAATAAAACATGGATTTTGAGAAATTATCTTTACGTACTAAGTTTAGAAAAAACTTGATTTCAGTTTCTAAACTATTCAAAGAACTTGATATTCTGTTTATTTTGATGACAAAGTTGTTATCAAGAAAAATAGGGAAGTTATTTGTTCTGGTACGTTAGTTGGCAATTTTATATTCTAAATCTAAAAACTCCCACGATGCAACAAATGGAAATTAATAACACATCTTCTAACCCTAATAAGAGAAAGCAACCTTCAGAAATGAACCAATCATATCTTTGGCATCTAAGGCTAGGTCATATTAACTTGAGTAGGATTCAAAGGATAATAGTCGATGAACTTTTGGGTTCATTGGTGGTGGAAAACTTTCCAACCTACGAGTCTTACTTGGAAGGAAAAATAACCAAGAGGCTTTTTAAGACTAAGGGGTATAGAGCCAAAGATGTGTTGGAATTATTCTGATTTGTATGGACCTATGACTATCCAGGTAAGAGATGGTTTCGAATATTTCATCTCTTTTAGAGACAATTATTCGAGATACGGGTACATTTACTTGATGTGCCGCAAGTTTGAGTGTTTTGATAAGTTCAAAGAGTACAAGGCTGATGTGGAGAAACGTCATGGTAAAAGTATCAAGACACTATGGTGAGATCGTAGTGGCGAGTACCTCTTAGGAGAGTTCAGGAGTCACTTATCAGAAGTCGGGATTCAATCCCAACTGACTGCACCTGGTACACCCCAATAGAATGGTGTGGTAGAATGAAGGAATATGACTCTTATGGAAATAGTTAGATCAATGATGAGTTATTCAGAATTACCAAATTCGTTTTGAGGATATACTCTGAAAACGGAAGTGAACATAGTACCTTCTAAGTCAGAACCCTCTACTCTCATAGAATTGTAGAATGGGTGTAAGCCTAGTCTGAAGCATATTCGGATTTGGGGTAGTCCAGCATATATGCTGAAGGGAGACATTGAACAGGAGTTCACTTGTTTGTGGGTTATCCTAGAGAAACAAAAGGAGGTTTATAGTCCTAAAAATCAGAAGGTCATTGTTAGCATCAATGTCTGATTTTTAGAAGAGACCTATGTAATGAACCACAAGCCCATAAGTAAATTTGTTCTTAAGGAAATAATAAAGGGCACGTCTAATCTAGTACCAACAGTACAACATGAGATACCACAAGAAACTGCAACATGTGTCACAAATGATACACAACTACAGACAGTGTCTCATCGTAGTGGGAGGATTGTTAGGCAACCTGAAAGATTCATATTTTTGGGAGAGTCGTCGGACTTGATCCCAGGTAAACATGAACCTGATCCCCGTACATATGACGAAGCACTCAAGATAAAGATGCAGCATCTTGACAAAGAGCAATGAATTCAGAAAAAGAATCTATATATTCTAACAAAGTCTAGGAGCTAGTAGAACCTTCAAACAGTGTAAAAGCTATTGGATGTAAATGGATCTACAAAAGGAAAAGAGGGACAGACAGGAAGGCGGAAACCTTCAAAGCAAGGCTTGTTGCGAAGGGGTATACTCAGAAAGAGGGAATTGATTATGAGGAAACTTTTTCGCCAATATCTATGCTTAAGTCTATCTGGATACTCTTATCTATTGCCGCTCATATGGATTATGAGGTTTGGTAAATGGATGTCAAGACAACTTTCCTTAACGGAAGTCTTGAAGAAAATATCCATATGTAGCAACCAGAGGGGTTTATTGCAAAGGGCAAAGAACATCTAGTATATAAGCTCAATCGGTCTATTTATGGACTGAAGGAAGCTTCAAGGTCTTGGAACATCCGGTTTAATGAAGTAATCCAATCACATGGATTTATTCAGTGTCCGGATGAGTCTTGTGTATACAAGAAGTGTGATGGAAATGTGGTGGTATTTCTTGTACTATACGTAGATGACATTTTGTTAGTTGGAAACAATATCAAAGTATTGTCGGAAGTAAAGGTATGGTTGTACAAGCAATTCGATATGAAGGACTTGGGAGAATGCGCATATATTCTCAGGATCAAAGTTATAAGGGATCGCAAGAAAAGAATGTTGTGCTTATCCCAAGCTTTATATACCGTTACAATCCTAGCTAAACTAGACTCCAAGAAAGGTTTTCTACCCTTTAGGCATGGAGTATATTTATTTAAAGAGATGTCTCCGAAAACATCAAAAGAGAAAGAAGATATGAAGGAAGTTCCTTATGTTTCAGCTATAGGAAGCCTAATGTACAATATGTTGTGCACGAGACCAGATATCTGTTTTGCCGTGGGCATGGTTAGCAGATATCAAAGTAATCTAAGACAGGGACATTGGACTGCCGTAAAGCATAGAGATTATATGTTGGTTTACCAAGCAGATGATTTGATCCCTGTGGGTTACACGGATTTTGACTTCCAATCAGATAGGGGCAATAGTAAGTCGACCTCGGGGTTTTGTGTTTACTTTAGGAGGCAAAGTCATTACAATGGAGGAGTGATAAACATAGATGCTTTTCGGACTCCGCCATGGAAGCTGAGTATGTGGTAGCCTCTAAGGCAGCCATAGAAGCTGTATGGCTCAGAGACTTCATGATAAACTTAGATGTGATTCCTAGTTTGCCCAAAATTATTGCAATGTATTGTAATAATAAGTGGTGCAGTAGCAAAGTCGAAGGAACCACGAGCCCATAAGGCAAGTAAACACATATAGTGCAAGTACCACCCAATACGAAACATCGTATAATGAGGAGAAGTTGTTGCCGCCTAGATTGCATAAGATGATAACCTGGGAGATCATTTCACTAAGGCCCTTAAGGCAAGAGCTTTTGATGGGCATGTTGAAGGCTTGGGAATTAGATGTATGGCAGGGTATATGGCAGTATAGTCTTTTAGTATAAGTGGGAGATTGTTATAGTGTATACTAAAAGTCTAGCTTTTTATATAAACATATAAGAATCACATTGGTCAAATGCCTACATTTATGCTAAGTGTAGTTGTCCATTTAATTTATATTGTAGATAACATGGTGTGAGGAGACACACAGAAGATTATGTTATCAGATCCTTATAAATTATAAACAGTTGCTCACAACCAAGATGAAATGGGGCAAACCATTGGAGTGGTTGTAGTGTAATTAGGTATTAGTTTATCTTGACTAATAAATTACACTAGTGCACTATGAGTGAATTGAGCAGGACCAATTAAGGTAGTATCTTTTTATACTGACTATATAAAAGGACAATACCTCAGTTATTATAGAAGTGTGTACTCTTAATCATGATATAATAACAAGCACATATACTTAGTATTTATTTCTTTGATTTATCAAAAGGTGTGATTTAGCTCGTTAAATCAATAGGCCCAATAAGTTGGGAAATGATATTATTTATATAGTGTATTGTTGATTATAGAATGAAACTGTGTCCTAGTAATCTAGGTTGATGATGTCCCCTTAAGGAGCTCATAAGGATTGTCATGTAAACCCTGCAGGTGGACTTAGTCCGACATGACGATAAGGTTGAGTGGTACTACTCTTGGAGCTAGATATTAATTAAGTGAGTTGTCAGTAACTCATTAAATTAGTGGGCATTCAATATCTTAAACACAGGGAGACTAACACACTTATGATAAGAAGGAGCTCATATAGTAATATAGGATTGGTGCGGTAGTACAATAATAACTCTTTAGTGGAATAAGATATTATTGATGAACTTGAGTTGGGTGTTCGGGGCAAACATGGGAAGCTCAAGCTCATTGGAAAACCAAAATCAATTCCTCCTCTCGGTCCCTATTGTAGCCTCTTATTTATAAAGTCTTATATCCACCTAAACTCAACTTCTTACCCACCTTAAGGTGGTCGGCCAAGTAAAGCTTGGAGCCCAAGCTAGGGTCGGCCAAACCAAGGTTAGATGGGTTCAAGTTGTGGCCGGCCCTAGCTTGGAACCCAAGCAAGGGTGGTCGGCCACATTGAATTTAAAAGGAAGTTTTATTTTGTAAAATCTTTCCTTTTATAGAGATCCATTAAAAGGATTTAAAAGGATAATTTTAATATAAAACTTTCATTTTTTAATCGGTCATAAAAGGAAATAAAAGGAAGTTTTATTTTGTTGAAAACTTTCCTTTTATATTGGTTTTAAAAGAGATTTTTAAATTTTTTAAATCTTTCCTTTTATAGCTTTCTACAAAGGAATAAAAGAGAGATTTGAAATCTTTCCTTAGTTGTAGTTATCTATAATGTGAAAGAAAGATTTTAATTTTTTGATAAAACTTTTCTTTCTTGAAACCATGTTTTATTTTAAATCTTGTCTTTTATATATATCCATAAAAGGATTTAAAAGAGAGATATTTTAATTTATAAAATATTCATTTTAGAACTATCCACAAAAGGGATTTTAAAAAAGAGAGATTTTAATTTTTGTTTAAAACCTTTCCTTGCTTGGAGAACAAGCATGTGGTCGGCCATGACAAGAAGAAAAGGAAGTTTTAATTTTTTATTTTAAAACTTTCCTTTTTAGTCATTGGCAAGGAATATAAGGAAGTTTTAATTATGTTTAAAATTTTCCTTATTTCCCAAGACCAAGGAATATAAAAGAGAGGGTAGAGGTGTCTCACCTCACAATAATACATCTTCTATTCCTCTCCTCTCTTCCTTGGTGGTGGCCGACCCTTACTCTTTTTCTCTTCTCCTTTGTTTTCCCTCTTGGTGGCCGACGACATATTGGTGTGGAGATCCATTGATGGCCGATTGCTTGAAGGAGAAGAAGAAGAGAAGGAGGTTCTCTTGTCTAGCATCCCTTGGAGGAAATTTGGTGGCCGAACTTTATCATCTCTTGGAGAAAGTTGGTGGCCGAAACTTGAAAAGAAGAAGAAGGCTTGGGTGGATTCTCGTCTTGGTAGATCGTCGCTCACACGATGTCCGAGATAAGAAGAGGAATACAATAGAAGATCAAGAGGTCTATAAGTTACAAGAGGTATAACTAGTTATTAGTTTCCGCATCATAACTAGTTCATCTTTTGTATAGATCTTGAAAAACCAAACACAAGAGGTTATCAATTTTAATTATCATTTTTATTATCGATTTTTGTTTCGATTTCATGTTTCGATAATGTTTTATATTGAGGTCTCTGTTGTTAAACCTTGTTTACTGTGAGAAGTTTAAATATCCGATTTCTTTGAAAGGCTTTGTCTAGGCAGTGGTGGATGATCTCATACCCAAGAAGGCCTAGTGCCTCGCCACATTTGACCTGGAAGCCGATCCTTGAAATAGATATTTGATCAACTTCTGTAATATGATTTAACTTAGAAAGATCACACTACAAGAAAAAAAGCTAATAGACAACGCTTTTAACGCGTTGTCTTTGTGCCTAAAAAAGCGTTGTTAAAGGCACTGTTGTTAAAAGTCTGCTCAACGACAACGCTTTAAAGCTTTGTCGTTTGTAGCGAAGACAACGCTTTAAAAGCGTTGTCGGTTTATGCAAAAACAACGTTTTTGCAACGCTTTTAAAGTGTTGTTTTTGGTAGAAAAGACAACGCTTTTGCAACGCTTTAAAAGCGTAGTCATGTTTTGCAAAGACAACACTATTACAACGCTTTAAAAGCGTTGTTGTTTTTTTACAATGACAACATTTTTTGCAACGCTTTAAAAGCGTTGTCGTTTTAAAGAAAAAAATAAATAAAAATTATTTAAAAATCATTATTTTTATATTTACGAAATTATTATTTTTCTTTTACCATGTCTAGATTCGAATTTTACATATAATCAACTCAGCTAATGATTTCAAACTCATACCAAAATAATAAAATTCTAACATTGAAGTAATATTAGTATTTAATTACATGAGAAGCTAGTAAATATCAAAATTAACATTAATTCTATTTCAATGTAGATAGTGATATTCACATACAAAACAAAAGAGTACAAAATAACTAGCCGACCTCGAAGCCAACAATCTATTTACTTCTACTAGCTACACTCAAAAATTATTATTGGCTTGAGAACAGGATAAAATAGTACAGTAATTACTACCACAATACTGAAGAAGTAGCTTGTCTTTCTCAATCTATTACAGGAATAAGCAATTGGATTTTGTCTAGGATCTTTGTGAGCTTTGAACAGATTGAACAGTTGGCCTGAAATATAAACAAAAAATTACAGTCAATAGTTTGAACAAAAAAATTACTTCTACTAGCTATTTTCTATAAATGAACCAAAACTCATTACTCAGAAAGAAAGAAAGAAAGAAAGAAAGAAAGCTTGTAGAAATGCAATGTTTCTTTAAACTACAGAAAGAAAGCTTGCAGAAATGAAACGTTTTTTTCTCTGCAAACGCTTTCTTGCAAAAAGCACTGTTGTTGCATAAATGCAACGTTTCTTCAAACTACAGAAATAAAGCTTGCAGAAAGAAAGCTTGGCTTGCAGAAAGACAACGTTTCTTCAAACTGCATTCTAAAATGCATGCAGTTTATAATATGTATTCTAAAATGCATGCAGTTTCTAAACTGCATTCTTCAAACTGTGCAGTTTCTAATATGCAGAGAAAGCTTGCAATTTCTCCATTCTAAAATGCATACAGTATTTCTCCATTCTAAAATGCATACAGTATTTGCAGAAAGAAAGCTAAAATGAAACGTTTAAAATATGAGTTTAACCAATAGTGGAAAATTGCCAACTTCCTAAAGAAAGCTTGTAGAATTTTTAGTTTAACATGCTTGATAGACTTAAAGCTTGCCAAAATCTTGCATAAAGCTTGCAAAAATCTTGCAGAAAGCTTGCAGAATATTTGCAAAGAAAGCTTGCAGAATAGACTTAATATTATTGTGCCATTCATCACAATGCCGATGACCGAACCCATAATGACTTAGCATGAATTAAGGGCAATAAACTGAAGACAAGAAAGTACTCCAATGTATCTGAGCTACAGCTTAATTATTGCCCTTGTATTTTTTAACTACTACTGATGTGGCTTGAGCCAAGTAGGAAAAAAATGATCTAGAGAATTTAAATAACCTGCAGGTTTGTTTTTTGAAGTCCAATCTTGTGCCGGTGAAATCCCCTACACAAAAATAAGAAATGCTAATGCACAATAGTAATTGGAATATAATAATGCAAAGAAATGGCATGAGAAGCCATATTCATGTCCTAAAAAAGAATAGTTGTGAGTACAATCTCCCCATTTATTACAATAAGAATCAGCAACCATCACTATAAAAATACTCTTAATCATCTATTTTTAAAAATAATAATAATCAAATTGAAGTTCATTTTTCTTATGCAGTTGCTTGGGCACCAGTGTGAGGGAAAAAAAACACTGATAGTTAGTGCCCTTTAATCTCATCACCAAAGAACATTGAAAAAAAATAGAGGCAGTTGGACATGCTAGCTAGGCCAAGAAAGAGTACTCTATCTATGCTAGCAACTCATAGGATATGATATTATAATAATAAACCTCTGTCATGTAAATCATTATGCTTTATAGAATAACAACCATCTACTAAGGATGACAGGTGTGATAATTTTTTCTTTCAAACAAGAGGATAATAATATAGATAGAAGATGGTTTTTGAAGTGGCACAATGAGAAGTATATTTTTCATTTTGTTGTCAATATTTTTCAAAAAAAACACTAAATGTGAAATATATGTTAAAATAAAATTATTAATGATAAACATACACATTAAAATATATGTTATATGTAATTACACATACCTTTACTATTACCCACATAGCATTTTTTCTACCTTCCCTTCCCTTGTTTGAATTAAACAATATTAAGGCCCTTCATACGTTAATGATTTTTTTATATATGAGTTTTGTATTAAAATAAATGCTTAATAAAAAAGAAATATGAACTCACATTTTCACTATATATTTCTAATCCTCATCATGAATGCGGTGCCTTAGAGAATCCAACAAATAAATAACTTCATTGTAAGGGTCAATGACAGTGAGAATCCAATGGAAATTATGCAACAAACACATAATTAGTGCATATACAATTAGTAAGACTGCTATTTACTGAACAGGAGGTAGTAAGACATCCAATTATGGGCAGTCGATAGTAGACAGTTTTTCCTATTTGATACAACATTGTATGATATATTACACTATAAAAATAATTATTTTCTGTTAATATAGTATAGTATTGTGTGCACTATGTAGTAATTTTGATGAAACTTCTTATGAATGGTGGGCAAGATGTGGAGGGTTTATCGTCAACGTGCAAAGTTTCTAACGGGTTTAACTTTGTAGCTATTGTTCTAAATGAGAAATATGGTATGAGGGCACTCTGTGGTCAAGACTAAAAAATATGAATTCACACGCACAAGGTTATGAATACAAGAATCAAGAAAACTTATGTAGTTCTAAGTTCAACAATTCCGAATGCAGAAATTAGTTTTTAGGATTCTTGGTCCAAAACTAATGTAGTTCTAGGTTCAACAACATAATGAGTTTCCAAACATATGAGTTGGATGGTTAGACCAGCCACACCAAGTGGGGTTCAAGGCCAATTTGTTTTCGACAAGAGGTTCCCTATAGTTTTGTTTCAACCATATAAGCTCACTTTTCTAGTCATGGAAGAATAGTTTCTCCAAGAAGGTATTCACAGAGTAGGCTTAATTGTTACAACAACAGAAACAATTCTACAAGAGTAGCCTAAACTCCTTTGAGATAAAGATCAATCATCATTAAACTTACTTTCTCCAGAAATAGACTCATACCTTCTGCCAATTGTGATCATTGAAGGAAGAATCATGGAAGAATTTGATTATATTCTCGCAAAATTCTCTGGACTTCTCAAGATTAACAGCATGCCCAGCATTCCTGATGACTACTAGCTGAGCTCTATCTCCTAAATGTCTGCAGGTTTTACATTTAGAACAAATATGATCTCTAGAACTGTACTTTATAATCCATCTACTGACCTCTTTAATCTGTGACCCAACTCTAAAGGAAAAATTCGATATTTCTCGCCCCAAACTATCAAGGTTGGCTGTACAGAGAGAAACAGGTATCTTAAGATGTAACAACGTAGTATTAACATAGTCATAAGCAGTTTATCTTTCAAGTAGCCTAGATAAGATGAAACAATCTTCAGTACCATACTAAAGGATTCTGCAAAGGTAAAAAAATTCAAAATGGGGCATAAGGAATGATCACCTGTGCAATCTCTGGAAGGACCAAGTGTTTTCTTTCATAGATTAAAGCATGAAGTAACTCTATCTTCTCTTTTGCATAAACTGTGCACATCACCTGGAAAAAAAGACAAGGGCACGGTAATTATCAAAGCAAGTCTCGCTTCACATTCATGAGGAAAACAAGAAATCTGCTTGGCATTCATGTTGGTCTGATAGATGAATGAGAAGGTTTAGAGTTAGATCATGGCTGTCTTTGAATGATAATGTCGATTCAATCAAAACCTAATCATAATCCGTCCTAATTTTGAAGCTAATGTAAGATAGATCTTCGGATTAATCATCTATGATCAACCTATATGTAGTCCCAGAGGAAGCAAGACGGCATTATGCGCGGTGGGTGGACGAAGGACAGCCGGACGAGCTGACGAAGCTTTTCCGGTGATTGGGGCAAAAGGATCTTCACCGCGTCATCCGCGTTCGAAACGACAAAGAGGCCCTCGGCGAGATCCCTCTCCTCGAGGCACATGCCGGCGCAGCAGAGCACCACCCGCTCAACGGCTGACGGAAACATCGCAGCCATCTTGTACGCCACATCTGTCAAAGACTCACTGCCGAATCAGAAGAAATGACTGTGAACTCCCGATCCGGAGGCCATCTGAGGGTCTAATCAGCGAGCAGTCTGAGGAATCGGGCCGACGACAAAGATCTAAAAAACGAGCATTCTTACAATATGAGAGAGAGCGAGTCAAAGAAGGAAAAGGGACTGGAAGGAGGGTTACGAGGCTGAGGGGAAGGGTTTTTCTTGGTGAAAAGTGGAAGCGGTGGCAGGGAAGAGAGGAGGCCTCAGCACTGAGATCTGCCGTGGTCGATCGCCTTAGCATTGGGATCTGCCGCTTGACGGAGAGGAGTTCGGAGGAGTGGTTCACGGAGAGGGGTTCGCCGGAGAGGGGTTTGCCGGAGAGGAGTTGGATGGAGAAGGTCGCGTGAGATGAGGAGTTGGGAGAAGGGTTCGGGATCAAAAACGATCGGAAGATAGGAGTTGAGAGAAGGGTTCGGGTTTTCTACTCCTTACTTAGATCCAACGATTTGTATTAATCAAGATTTAGATAAGAACTTAATAATAGACAACACTTTTTAAAAAACGTTGTCGTAGACACTAAAAAAAGGCTAATAGACAACACTTTTTACGAAGCGTTGTCTTTGACCCGTAAAAATCACTAATAGACAACGGTTTTTAGAAAAGCGTTGTCTATTAATAAGAAAATAATGAAATAGACAACGCTTTTCACTAAAAGCGTTGTTAAAAAAAATAGACAACGCTTTTTATAAAAAGCGTTGTCGTTTAAGTGTTGTAGAATTCCAATTTTCTTGTAGTGTCACATCGGTTGAACTTGAAGTAAGAATGTTAAGTTTCGTTCCCAATTCAAGTTTAACTTCTAAAGGGAAAATTTGGATTAATAATGTTAAGCATCGTTTGCAATCCAAATTTAACTTTAGTAGAACACATGGGTAGCTAGGATAGTTCTATGCTTGTACAAATTTTTGTACAGGGGAACTAGGATGGTATTCCGAGTAGCAACCAACAGAAGGCGCCTCCAAGGCCGTCCGAGGTGCCTCAGCACTCCATGAGGGTGCCTCCAGCTCTACTGCGCGCACTCCCCAGCTCTTGCACCAGAGGCGTCTCCAAGCTCCATGGAGGGCGCCTCAAGTACTGTTCATCCGAGGCAAATCACGCTATTTTGTCCATGCAAGATATGTTAGTCCCAAAATACCAAGCATACCCTACAACACAAAGTTAGCATATAATGATAACATAAATATGAATATCTGACAGTCACCGGAATGTCCGGTTCTAACTTTGGATTTTCGACCGAAAATCCTAGGTCGAACTGACGCCTACTATTCTCTCTTCCGAGGAGCGCGTCCTCACCTACTCCTCTCAGGAGAAGTTACCTTTTGTCAGTTTGGTCCTCCAGACCGACTGGACTTTTGCTCAGCGTCCGAGGCTCCAAGACTTTCTACTGGATGTCCGCTCCACGACCCATCCAGACTTCCACCTAGTTCGCGACACCAGGACTTTTCAACCTAGGGTTACCGCCCCCTAGGATTTTGCCCTGAAGCTCTTGACCCGCCAAGACTTTCTGCCTAAGGTTACCACCCCCTAAGACCTAGGGTTACTGCCCCCTAGGGTTTTCCCTTTGCCTAACTGCAGCTAGGACTTTTCTTCACTTAGGGTTACCACCCCCTAGGACCTAGGGTTACCACCCCTAGGGTTTTCCACCTACCTAACCGCAGTTAGGGCTTTTGACTAAGTACACTTAGGACTTTTCTACAATCTCATTCAAATACATTAGATAACAAGACAACTTAACTTTGAACCCTTTGACATAATCAAAACATAGGTTCGATCGTCGGATGTTTCTTGCACCAACACCTTGGTGTTCTCTCTCTATGCATCATTGCTAGTTTTTAAAAATCAATACTAAGGTACCAAAGTATTTTTTTCAAAAATAGCATTAGGGTGGTGCTGGTTTTAAAAACTAGTAACAAGGTGGTGCTGATTTTTAGAAACCAACACCTGATTAAAAATCAGCAGAACTTGGTGCTAGTCTTTAAAGACCAACACCACCTTGATGTTGGTATTTAAAAATCAACACCACAATGATGACTAGTTTTGAATGTCGTTAAATGCCGCCTACGATTAATTATATCGTCCACGTTGAATGCCCGCCTACGATTTTATATATATATATATATATATATATATATACACACGATTTCGTTTGCCTGCGGTTTGGTGCGACTATGATAAGCTGGACGCGCCACGTAAGCAAAAAAAAAAATAAAAGGAAAAATCACTACCGCAGCCGTGATCTCTCCGCTTCTCCCTGCGGTTGCCGCTGATCTTCACGAGACGCTGGCGGATCACCCTCGGCCGGATCACAACTGGATTCCGATCGAATCGCGGCCGGATTTCGGCCAGATGGTGGCCGGAATTTGGCCGTTTCGTGGCCAAAATCAGTCTGACTCTAGCAGACGCAGCGCTGCGGATTCTGGCCGCGATTCAACCGAAATACGGTTGCGATCCGGCCGGAATCCGGTCGCTGCTAGCGTCACGGCATATTTTGGCCATGAAACGGCCGGATTCCGGCCGCTATCTGGTCGGAATCCGGTCGCGATCCGACCGAAGGTGGCCGGGCATCCAGCGGAAGGTCGGCAGTCATGTGACAGTCGGTGGTTTGGCGAGGTCGGCGAAGAAGACGAGAAGAGAGATGATGCCGCATTTTTTTTTTTTAGCTTTGACGTGGAATGTCAAATCATCTCTACCGCACCAAACCATAAGAAATACACCGCAAGAGAATATTTCTCTCTCTCTCTCTCTCTCTCTCTCTCTCTCTATATATATATATATATATATATATATATATGAATGATTGCAATCTACTATACGACATCATATCACAATTATGTCATTATTAATTAGGAATTGAAGAGCCCACTCATAATATTATTAGAGTGAAGAAGTAGATCAAGTGTCCTCTTCGTCCGATCCTAATAGATTTTATTTTTGTTCATTTGTCATTTTGGGCAGCTAATTATACAGGTTATGGATAAGATAATTATTCTTATTTTAAGTTCAATTACTTGAAATGGTCATCAACTTGCACAACAGTGATCTCGTTTATCAGTTCTAGATATTTGTGATTTTCATCCTTTTATTTATTTATTTATTTATTTATTTATTTATTTATTTATTTATTTTAATTCGCACTAATTATTCTGCTTGCGCCGATATTTCATCCTCCTTTCCCTATAAGTGAAAGGTAAAAGTGTTCAATTAATTGGGCATTAGTGCAAAAGATTATATGACTCACCTCGAGTGATTAGTATCATCGGCTCCACGATAAGATATCTATAGATAAATTATGGAGGGCATTTTGTTTTAACATACATGGTGACCTTTTATTGGTGCAGTCAATCTTGGATCAAAGTTGACCAGATTGACCAAGTTCAAATTAACTCGAACTTGAGTTTCGATGTTTGATTAATATGTTAGTAAAATATCAAGCAAATCAAAATTGACCGGATACTTGACAATATTGGAAGTCCAATGGAAAGTTGACAAGAGAAAAATTTAAGTGAGTCATGGAGGATCAGACACTTGGTGATTGAAAGTCTAATAGAAAGTTAGCAAAGGAAAATCCAAGTGGGTCAAAGAGGACCGCCGGCCCGAACACTTGGTAATCAAAAGTTCAACAAAAAGTTGACAAAAGGAAAGTCCAAGTAAGTCAAATGTTAATCAGACACTCAGTGAGAAAGTCTTGATATGTCAAGGTTGATCGGATATTGGACAACAGAAAGTCTCGACATGTCACGGATGAATGAATGTTGAGCAAAAAAAGTCCAGCAGGTTGAGGTCTATCGAATACTAGGCAAGACACAAATTTAGTCTTGAAAAGGCTAAATTTAAGATTACCAATCAATTAATGAGAGGTGGCAATCGATTGGTAAACCCAAAACTTAGATTTTGAATTTAGGGTTAGGCAATCAATTGGCTTACAACAAATGATTAAGGTAATCGATCGGCCAAGTTTTAAAAGCTAAAATATTTTTCAAACTCAATTATTAGCTATGTACTTTTAGAGCTAAATTCTTAACTAAGGCATATTTTTATACCTTCTTTTTGTTGTTCTTTTTGATATATGGCAAAGGGGGAGAGTATATGAAAATTCAAAAGTTCAAATATAAATCTAAAGGAGAAGTATAAAACAAGAAGATTTTATTAAGGGGGAGGTTTTTATTAAGGAGGAGCTTTGTACTTAAATTCATTTATGCTTGTACTATTATTTTCAGTTATACTTGCACTGTTCTTAAAAATTCCTTATAGTATTATTTTTACTTAACTTTGAATTTTGGTTGTCATAATCAAAAAGGGAAAGATTGTTGGTGTGAGAAGCATCCGACGATCGAACCTCAGTTTTGATAATGACAAAGGATTCAAAGTTAAGGTTATTTGTGATCTAATGTGCTGAATGAGTTTGCAGGAAAAGTCCTAAGGTATCTTAGGCAAAAGACCTAGTTGCGGTTAGGCAGGTGGAAAATCCTAGGGGGCGGTAACCCTAGGTCCTAGGGGGTGGTAACCCTAGGCGGAAAGTCTTGGCGAGTCGAAGCTTCGGGCAAAAATCCTAGGTGCGGTAACCCTAGGTGGAAAGTCCTGGTGTCGCGAACCAGGTGAAAGTCCAACGGAAAGACCAGAAGACTCGCCTGTTGAGCAAAATCCAGTCGGTCTAGAGGACCGGTCTGACAACAGGTATACTCTCCTCAGTGGAGTAGGTGAGGGCGCGTTCCTCGGAGAGGGAACAGTAGGCGTCAGTTCGACCTAGGATTTCTGGTCGAAAATCCGAAGTCAGAACCGGACAGTCTGATGACTGTCAAACATTTATATTTATGTGATTATTATGTGTTAACTTTATTTTGCAGGATATGTTATTTTTTGTGGACTAACATATCTTACAGGGATAAAGGAGCAAGTTTTGTCTCGGATGAACAGTACCCGAGGCGCCCTCCATGGAGCTTAGAGGCGCCTCAGGTGCAAAGGTTGAGGAGTGCACGCAACAAAGTTGGAGGCAACCTCATGGAGCGCTGAGGCGCCTCGGACGGCATTGAAGGCGCCCTCTAAGAGGTTGGAGGCATCCTTAAGTGGATGAGCGATGAAGAAGTCAGGCCTTATCAACGTGCGATTGACCCGGTGATTTTAGGCGCCCTCAAGGGCCATGAAGGGGCCCTCAACAACCTATAAAAGGCAGTCTCGAGCAGCATCATCAATTCAAGTTCTAAGCAACCTTTCTTTAGCGCACTACTAAAGAGACGATCCGGCTAAGCTACAACAAGACCCCGACGACCCGAAACCTCATAATTTCATTTCTTTGTTGTCGGTATAGCTTTTTCAATACTGTCATTGTAATAATTCTTGTACTGTTTGCGCGATTATAGTTGTTACCCAAAGTAAATACTCAACGAGCGTGGGCCTTGGAGTAGGAGTCGCCCTAGGCTCCGAACCAAGGTAAATCTTGGAGTCTTCTGTGTGTGTGTGTTATTTATTATTCCGCTGCATTTACTCCTAAGTTTTCCGAATACAAAAAGTGAAAGTCACGGGCGCTATTCACCCCCCCCCCTCTAGCGCGTCTTGATCCAACAATGTCCAACGGGAAGATTGGCAAGAGAAAAGCCCAAGTGGGTCAAAGAGTGATCGGACACTTGGTCATCGGAAGTCCAACGATAAGTTGTCAAGGGAAAGTCCAAGTGGGTTAAAAAAGACCAAATACTATGTAAAAAGCTCTAGAAGGTCAACATGGACTTGATTCTAGGCAATAAGAAGTCCATCACTGATTACTTGAGGGTCAAGGAAAAGAACCTGAAGCTCAGGTTCAGAATTTAAGGTTAGGTAATCGATTAGTGTGATCGATTGCCCTAAAACAATCGATTAATGTAATCGATTGAGAGTTGTTTTAGTGAAGTATAGAAGGGTGTTGAATCGATTAGGATAATCGATTCAACATAGGTTAATCGATTAGGGTAATCAATTGAAGGTGTCATCGTAAGAGAATAAAAGGAGCCAGAATCGATTAGGGCAATTGATTGGACAGTTTTTATGAGAAAACAAAAAGGTGTTGAATCGATTGGGGTAATCAATTCAACATGGTCAATCAATTATAATCTATTGGGAGTATTTTCTCGCAAAAATAAAAGGCTTCAGAATCAATTCACTCAATCAATTGGGAAGCTATCAATTGATTGGAATGACTCACTAATAGATTGATCAGGCGAAAAAGAGTTATTCTACATGTTTAAACGGTTAGATCCTATATGGCAATCGATTGAGAGACGTTTTTTAGCCCGAAAGAAACCCTAGAAATGGGGGATTAATGTTTTGAAGCTGCCAGTTCTTAGAGGGTTGAGAAAGAAGTGCTATTGCATTTCCAACCGAACAAGAGACAATCCAAAGCAAGAAAAGAGCAAGCAAAGCAAGGTTTATTGTTGAAAGTCATGTTCGATTGTATTTCGTATTTGCTATCTTGTTTTCTTGTTGTATTTCTTGTGCTCAAGATTATACGAGATTTCTCCACCTCTAGAAGAATTTCGAGAAGGAGTTTTTCATAGTGGATACTGTGAGAGAGAGAGACTGCCCCTTGGATTAGTCACCTGGAGAAAGTGGATACTAAGTAAATCGAGGTGTTAACATTGCTTCAAGTTTTCACTGCAAGTTCAAGTTTGAAAAAGTGATCAGAGTTATTCATCGCCTCCTACTCATAAGTGTCTTAACATTCTATGTGGATAGAAGACTTCAGAATTGATTAGAAGCTGGCAATTGATTGTGTGGCTCACCAATTGAATAGTTAGGTAAAAAAGAGTCGTACTATAAGTTTAAACTATCAGATTTGACACGTGGCAATCGATTGGGGGTAAGTTCAATCTAGTGGGAGACATTTTTCAGTTCGAAAGTAATCTTAGAAAAGGGGGTTTCATGAATATTAGAATAAGCTAGTTCTTGAGAGTTTGGAGATAGTGCGGCTACATTTCCTACCACCATAAGGCAATCTAAAGCAAGAAAAGAACAAGCAAAGTAAGGTTCTTCATTGTAAAATTGTTTTTAATTTATTTTGTAATCATATTTGCTTTTATTGTTGTGTTCTTGTAACAAAAAGCTTGTATGAGATTTCTCCATATCCGAAAAGTTTCTAAGAATGAGAGTATTTATAGTGGAAGTGATCGTTGGAGTAGATCCTTGGATTAATCTCCTTGAGAAGATGGATACCAAGTAAAATTCTGGAGTTGTGCATATGGAATCAAAGTTGATTCAAGTTTTCGATGCACATTCAATAATGAGCACAAAGTAACGATGAGAAATGATCAGCTCTATTCATCCCCCCAGCTCACACGGGTCCTAATACCTTTTGTATGGGGGAGATCAAATATCTAACAATGTATTTTATATCCATTAAAAATTGATTCCAAATCTATTAAAACAAATACCCATATAGATACTAATTGTTCCAAACTATGGCGTAGGGCATTACTTATTGAGCTAGTTTTTAATAAGTTGCCTCAAGTTTAAGCCATCTTATTCTGACTCTAGAGTTTTGGTCAATGTCATGTTGTCTCAAATTTACATCATAAATTCATAAACAAAATGAGATGTTTGTAATAATTAACTTTATATGAAAGTGAAAAGATTGGAAAGATAGTATATGATTGTTAAAATCATCATTGATTTTCCTCCCATTTCTCACATTTTATGTTAGCATGAAGTTAGAATAAAATTGTATTTTTAATTATCTAAAAAATTATCATTTTTATATCTATAAATATGAAATAACTACTTTAAAAAAATGTAAAATAAAAAATAATTTAAAATTCTTCCGTTAGGAGATTGTTGGTGCAATCATCCTCGGGTCAAAGTTGACCCATTTGACTAAGCTCGAGTGGATTCGAGCTTAAGTTTTCATATTTGGACAATATGTGAGAAGAGGTCAAGTATGTCAAGATTGATCGAATACTTGACTAAAAAGTCTTAACGAAAAGTTAGGTGAAGAAAAGTCCTAATTGCGGTTAGGCAAGGGAAAACCTTAACTAAGATTAAGTAGGGTGGAAGTCTATCGAATGACTAGATCTAATTACGGTTAGGCAAAGGAAAGTCCAAGTAGGTTAAAGAGGATCACACATTGGTAAAGGAAAGCTCTAACTACGGTTAGAAAAGGAAAAATTCTAATTGAGGTTAGGCAAGGTGGAAGTCTATTGAGTGACTAGATCTAACTGTGGTTAGGTAAGAGGAAAACTCAAGTGGGTCAAGAAGGACCACATTTAGTAATCGGAAGTCCGATGAGATGTTGACAAAGAGAAAGTCCAAGTGGACACATGGTGGGGAAGATCCAACAAGTCATGGTTGATCGGATGTTGGGCAAGGAGAACCCTAGACTTGGATTAAGTGAGTTAGGGTTGGACAATCGATTAGTGTAATCCATTGGGATATGTTCCAATTGATTAAGATGGATTCCTAATCGATTGGGAACTTCGCGGAGCTAAAATCGCAAGGGCACAGAAATGTACTAAATCGATTAGGCCAACCGATTGAGCAAATTAATTAGGCAATTTTAATCAAATAGAAGAATCAATTGAGGATGTTTTCTTTGTGAAGAGAATTCATAAAAATAATGGCTGAATCGATTGGCACAATCGATTTAG
Organism: Zingiber officinale; assembly: GCF_018446385.1. Classification (NCBI taxonomy): domain Eukaryota; kingdom Viridiplantae; phylum Streptophyta; class Magnoliopsida; order Zingiberales; family Zingiberaceae; genus Zingiber; species Zingiber officinale. The sequence goes on from NC_056001.1 coordinate 92,136,888, forward strand.
CCACTGCTAATCGATTAGGTAGTGATTTGTTGCAAGAAGGAAGAATCAATTGGGCTAATCGATTAATGCCTTTTAGTGAGCAAATAGAGAGTTACGAAATCAATTGGGTAATCGATTAAGGCTCTCTGAATCAATTGGGATGGCTCACCAATCGATTAGGATTTTGAAAAAAAAAAAAAAAAAGAGTCATTCTACAGGTTGAACCGATAAATCCTACATGGCAATCAATTAGGAGTGAGCCTAATCAATTGGGAGGCGTCAAAGAACCCTAGAAAAGGGTTTTCGTGGACTTTTTCAATGGAAGTGCTCTCACACACTCTCCGCTAGCTCTTGAGCCCTTAGAAGACAAGTGTTGTTGCCCTTTCCAAAGGTGAAGAGGCATCTACAAGCTACAAGAAATCAAGCAAGCTAAGGTGTTTATTGTATTATGTATGTATTTTCTTGTTATAAGCTTATATAAGGTTTCTCCATCTTCAGATTATTTTTAAGGAGTGTTCTTCATAGTGGAGTATGTGCACTGTGTGGATCTTTGGATTAGTTACCTCGAGGAGGTGGATACCAAGTAAATTATAATGTTAGCATTGCTCCTCCCTCCATATTCATAGGGCTGGCACTAGGGAGGTCGTTAAGGTAATGGATCTATCATTTTTTTTAGTGTTACCATTACTTCGAGTTTTCCACTGTAATATATCAATTAGATAAAACTATTAGTGTTAATCATCCATCCTTCCTTCTGGCTCCTAGTGTTAGTATTAGCCATAGTATCAATTATGAGATGATTGTAAATGGCTCATTTTGTATCATATATCATTATTAATAAAAGGTAAAGTTGGTTATTATATTTATTTCAGTTCAGTGTCGATTGAATAAGTATAATAATGTCCTTGGGTAGTAGGTTCTTATCTACAGCATATCAATTGGTTGAATTGATAGTGAGATATTATAGATATACATAGAACACTACTCTTAACTATTCCTAGTCGAGTATTAATATACAAGGACAATATTAATGCGTTGAGACTAGCATGTAGGTCAATGGATGACTTAATCTCACAAGTCATGGATATGAGATATCAGGTTGACACATGGGTATATATTAGAGAATATATACTGAATGACCCACCATTAGGGCTGTAAACAAGCCGAGCCGAGTCGAGCTTTGGGGTGTTCAAGCTTGTTTGATAAGATAACCGAGCCGAGCCGAGCCGAGCTTAAAATGAACCAAGCTTTTGAAATGAGTGTTCAAGCTTGACTTGGTTTATTTTTTATGAGCTTGAGCTTGTTTGAAGCTTGGCTTGAGCTTGGTTCGTTTATATGTTATCAAGCTCTCAATTCAAGCTTGGCTTGAGCTTGGTTCGAGCTTGGCTTGAGCTTGGTTTGAGCTTGGTTCGTTTAGATGTTATCAAGCTCTCAATTCAAGCTTGGCTTGAGCTTGGTTCGAGCTTGGCTTGAGCTTGGTTTGAGCTTGGTTCGTTTAGATGTTATCAAGCTCTCAATTCAAGCTTGTTTGATTGTTTGAAACTTTTAATTGTTTGATTGGTTATTAAGATTGATAATTTAAATTTATTTATTTTATTTTATTATTTATTTATCATATTGAAAAGAATTTTATTAATAAATATTGTTCGTGAACATTGTTCACGAACGTTGTTCACAAACATTGTTCACGAACGTTGTTCACGAACGTTAACGAGCTGAACACATATGTGTTCAAGCTTGTTTGTTTAGCTTAACGAGCTGTTCAAGCTTGTTTGTTTAATTAATCTAATGTATATTGAACGAACATAAACAAGCTCTTACCAAGCCGAACACCAAGCTTATTCACGAACGCTTGGTTCATTTACAGCCCTACCCACCATGAGAATGCTTCATGGATCATTATATGAGTGTCATAAACATTCTCACGTGACTATTGGTATAAATAGTCCTTAGACCTGAAGTCGCTACGGTTCCCTACATAAGGAGTTGTATACTTTGGTATCGACAAATATCACCTGTAACAAGGTGGACAATAAAGTCGATCATTGGATATGCAATGAATTATACGGAGGATGTGAGTGATGTAGATGAGATATATCCCTTCCATATGACGGAAGCAATATATGTGGGCCCCTTGATTAGTAGGACACAAGAAAGCATGACCATGTGCAAATAAGTCAATATGAGATATTGAGCTTATTTGATTGAGTGTGTCTACTTAGAGATCAAGAAATACAAAGGTTGATAAGAGAATGACACAGTCTATGCCTTATTGATCAATCTAGATATTAAGGATAGAGAGATAAAGTCGTACAAGATAATAGTCACGGACAGGTTAGGTCGGATCTCGACTTTCTCGTCACTTGGGTAGCAATGATGCCTTGCTAGATGCTACTCATTGCTTATATATCTAAATATTGATTTGGATACATTGCCAACATTATGAGAACCTATTGGGTCACACACAAAGAACAAGTAGATTTAGAGATGGGTTCATATGATGAATCATTGGATTAAGTCTTATCCGAATTGGACTTATTGAGTTAGACTCAATTAGATCTAATTGTTAGATTAAGTCCAATTCAAACTAGACTCAAAGGAGTCAATTCAAATTAATGAAATGTAATTCATTAAATTTGAAATTGCATGAGATTAATTGAGTAAGACTCAATTGAATTAGACTTTAGTTAGATTCAAGTGAATTAGACTTGAGTTAGACTCAAGTGAGGAGACTTGAATTAGACTTAAGTGAGGATTAATGGAGAGATTTATTGAATTTCGAAATTCAATGATTCATGTCATTTAATTTTTGAAATTGAATTTGAAATGAGAAGTTTCAAGTGTGGTCCTTAATGGAGTGTAAATGCTCATTAAGGCTATTAATACTAATTAAGTATTTTCATTGGATGAAAATACTTAAGCAATTTCTCTTCATTTTTTTGATATAGTTCTTCATTCTCCTCTCTTGGCTGAAATCCTTTTTCTAGGTTACTAGAACAACCTATCTCCATTTTGTAAGTTTGTGAGACAAACGAACGCTTGTTCGTGTGGATACCGTAGAGGCGTGAACGTGAGATCGTGTTGTGATCCGAGCTGTCGAGAGATCGTGTGTACGCACCAAAGGTATAACCTCTTATAATCTTATGAAAAACTTAGTATATTTTTCTTTCCCTTCGCATGAATCTCCTGGAAGGAACTAGATGGTTTCTGCTGCGCATAAGCGTGTTTAGCACTCTAATTCCTTACAGTGGTATCAGAGTCACTTGCAAAGGGATATACTAGGTTGTTAGGATTTTTATATGTAATATAGAAATGCATGATAGGTTTACTATGATCTGCAAATTATGAGTTTCGACAAAAAAAAAAATTAGTATTTTGTTGAGAACGAAACATAGTTGGTATGTGACCAGCAAGGTCTCGGCCAAAGGTGTTTTGTTTGGAACGAAACATAGTCGGTCTTGAGGGTAGTAGGGTCTCGGGTATGGTAGCAACTCATAAACTAGTATGGAAAATAAATTTTGTTTCGAGGGTGCTGCCCCTTGACCCCCGCCCGCTAACCGGCTAGCGGGATCACTGTGGTGTTGCGGCTCATAATTTGTTTTTCACATCATAGTAAATTTATGTCATAAGTATATTGTGAATATAAATAACATGGTGCATGGTTATGAACCTTGAACCCCAATGTGATTGTGTGTGATGTTGTAATTCATAATACGACCTGCGTGTCGTGCCTTCATCTTTTCATTCTTGTTGTAATTTTAGACTACACTCGAATGTAACTCGAGTTTCTTTAGATTTTGCAATGTACAAATTAAAGGAGTTAGTATACTGGACGACGAGTGAAAAGGAAGGAAGGACAACAACACACGATGACCAAGGAAGCGCTTGGAGAAGCTGCTTTGGCCTAGGTTGACTCATCGCTCTTCTCATTGGCTTGAGAAGATCGTAGTTTATGGGGGTCATAACCATGTCACGTTTTAATTTATGCATATATGTGATCTGTGCTTGGTTGTATTTGATGCATGTCTAGTTTAAATATAATTAGGTCGTTTAATATATGCCTACCAAAAGTTTAATACTCACTTCTAGCTCGATCAATTGTGATCAGGTTTTGCCAAAGCAAAGTGACTCAATTTATCTTGCTAGAGTGCGACAGGACAATTGTGATGTCCGACTATTAAACTTGGGTGCGGCTTAACTAAGTTATCTCACTTAGATTGAGAACTTAGAGGCATATCCCATAAGATGGAATTCAAATTGTACTAGTCTTGGGTGATTAGCCAAAGCTAACTTAAGATGAGCTATAATATGGATTTCATAAGATGGGAAAACGAACAAATATTCTTGTTCATCTAGCTATACAAGAGTTGCATTTGATGCAATTGGTATAAGATGCCTACCTACATTATACGAGTCTTGGGTGATTAGCCAAAGATAACTCAAGATGAGGTATAATATGGATGTTGTCCCACATGAATGTTATTGCGATTAGAAATGGAGCTATTAGTGTGGGTAAAACCACAACCATGACTTACTCCTACCAAGCTTTACAATTCTATGGGAAAATCATTTAATTAAAGGCATAATTAAATGATCGATATATGATACTAAGTTCTGCATTATGTTGTTGTAGATTACCATATCGTCAAATACGTCGAACACTCTCTCTCTCTCTGTATAATCTATCCTTGATAAGAACAAGCTCAATGGAGCTAACTTCCCGGACTGATACAGAAACTTGAAAATAGTTCTCAAGCAAGAATGAAAACTATACGTCCTAGAGCAGCCAATTCCTGAAACACCCCCCACTACTGCCACTAGAACTGATAGGGATGCTTACAAGAAGCATCAAGATGATGCATTAGATGTTTCATATCTTATGCTCGCCACTATGAACTCTGAGCTTCAGAAGCAACATGAGAACATGGATGCTTATGATATGGTTGAACACCTTAGACAACTATATCAAGGACAAGCAAGACATGAGAGATTTGAGATCTCTAAAGCGATGTTTCAATGCATAATGCAAGAAGGAAGTCCCATAGGGCCATATGTACTCAAAATGATTGGGTATGTAGAAAACCTACAGCGATTGGGATTTCCACTAGGCCAAGAATTGGCCACTGATCTTATCTTGCAATCATTGCCCGATAGCTATAGTCAATTTGTCATGAACTACAACATGAATAAAATTGACAAACCACTGCCTGAAATGTTGAGCATGTTGAGAACTGCTGAACTCAACCTTAAGAAGGCAAAGCCTAGTTCCATTTTGATAGTGTCTAAGGGCAAAGGCAAGTGGAAGTCTAAAGGTAAGGGTGAGACCCAAGCCAAAGGAAAGGGCAAGACTCATGCACTGAAACCCAAAGGTGGGGTTGCTAAGGAAGGAACATGCTTCCACTACGGTGAGACCGAACACTGGAAGAGGAATTGCAAGGTATACCTAGAGGAACTGAAATGAAAGATAAATCAGACTTCTTCCTCAGGTATATATGTTATAGAAGTCAATCTATCTATTTCTTCTTTATGGGTATTAGATACCAGATGTGCATCTCACATTTGTACTAATGTGTAGGGGATGAGAAATAGTAGAGCATTGGCAAAGGGCGAAGTGGACCTACGAGAAGACAATGGTGCAAAAGTTGATGTTGTCGCTGTAGGAACATATTCCTTATCTTTGCCCACTGGGCTTATTTTAGAACTAGAAGAGTGTTGTTATGTGGTCGTTTTGACAAAGAACATTATCTTTGTTGCTTGTTTGGATAAGAAAGATTTTTCATTTGTAATAAAGGACAAATGTTGTTCCGTTTATTTCAATGATATGTTCTATTGTAGTGCACCTCTTATGAATGGTCTCTATGTTCTAGACTTTGAAAACCTAATCTATAACATAAATATCAAACGGTTCAAATCTAATGATTTGAACCAAATATATCTCTGGCATTGTCGCTTGGGTCACATAAATGAGAGTCACATATCCCAACTCCATAAGGATGGACTTTTGGACTCATTTGATTTTGAATCATATGAGGCATGTGAATCTTGTCTTCAAGGCAAGATGACAAAGACACCATTTAGTGGACACGACGAAAAGGCTAATGATCTGTTAGGACTCATACATACTGATGTATGTGACCCTTTCAGAATAGCAGCTAGAGGAGACTATTATTACTTCATTACCTTTACTGATGATTTTAGTTGATACGGCTATGTGTATCTGATGAGACACAAGTCAGAATCCTTTGAAAAGTTCAAAAAAAAATCAAGAATGAAGTACAAAACCAACTTGGTAAGAGTATTAAGATGCTTCGATCAGATCGAGGTGGGGAATACCTTAGCCAAGAGTTTCATGACCATCTCGTTGAGTGTGGGATCATATCTCAACTCACTCCACCTGGAACACCACAATGGAATGGTGTATCAGAAAGGAGAAAATGTACTTTATTAGATATGGTGCAATCGATGATGAGTCATACAGATCTTCCTATTTTCTTCTGGGGACATGCTCTAGAGACGGTCGCTTTCACACTTAACCGAGTTCTATCCAAGACTGTCATAAAGACACCATATACAATATGGACAGGGAAGAGTCCCAAGATGTCTTTTATGAAGATTTGGGGTTGTGAGGCTTACATTCGACGATAAGTCTCAGATAAACTATGACTCAAATCAGACAAGTGCTATTTTGTTGAATATCCCAAGGAAACAAAGGGATATTACTTCTATAATTCCATACAAGGCAAGGTGTTTGTTACCAGAACTGGTGTCTTTTTAGAAAGAGAATTTATTTCTAGAAAAAACTAGTGGAAGTGAAGTCAATCTTGAAGAAATTCAAGATACACAAACTAGCACCGACGCCTTGATGGAAATTGAACAGATACCACAAGAAGTTATGGAACAACAACCTGTTCAAGTAGCACATGCTTTACGCAGATCTGATAGGACTCGTCGTCAACCTGAGAGATATTCATTTCTCTTGTATGACAATGGTGATGTAGTACTAGTTGGTCTCAACGAGCTTACATCTTATCAGGAAGTTGTACAAAGCCCAGATTTTGAAAAATGGCTAGAGGTCATGAGACCCGAAATGGAATCCATGTACACTAACCAAGTATGGACTTTAGTTGATCCACTTGAAGGGATTAAACCCATTGGGTGTAAGTGGGTCTTTAAAGTGAAGACTAACATGGATGGACGTATGCATACCTATAAAGGTAGATTGGTAGCTAAAGGTTTCAAGCAGGTTCATGGTATAGACTATGATGAAACCTTTTCACCAGTTGTGATGCTCAAGTCCATTCGAATCATGCTTGCTATTGCAGCTTACTATGATTACGAGATCTACAGATGGATGTCAAACCCACATTTCTTAACGAAAATCTACTCGAGGATGTGTGCATGACACAACCTGAGAGTTTTATAGATCTAAAGCATGCTGGAAAGGTTTGTAAGTTGAAAAGATTCATTTATGGATTAAAGCAAGCTTCTAGAAGTTGGAATCTTCGATTTGATGATGCGATCAAAATGTTTGGTTTCATTAATAATGAAGATGAACCTTGTGTCTACAAGAAGGTTAATAGGAACACAATCATCTTTCTCATATTGTATGTAGATGACATATTACTCATTGGAAATGATATCCCTACTTTTCAGTCAATGAAGACTTAGCTTGAGAATTATTTTTCAATTAAAGACTTAGGTGAAGCAGCCTATATTTTAGGCCTTAAGATCTATAGAGATAGATCTAAAAGATTTCTTGGCCTAAGCCAGAGTACATACATTGACAATGTGCTTAAACGTTTTGCCATGGAAAATTCCAAGAAGGGATTCCTATTTATGTCACATGGTGTGAGTTTTTCGAAGACTCAATGTCCCTCTTCTAAGGAAGAAAGGGACCGCATGGATCAGATTCCTTATGCATCTGCTATAGGGTCTATCATGTACGTCATGCTTTGTACTCGCCTAGATGTCTCGTATGTGTTAAGCATGACAAGCAGATACCAGTCAGATCCAGGTGAATGTCACTGGACAGCAGTCAAGAATATTCTTAAGTACTTGAGAAGGACTCAAGATTATTTCTTAATTTTTGGAGGCGATGAAGAGCTTGTTGTAAAGGGTTACACCGATGCTAGCTTCCAAACGGATAAGGATGATTACAGATCACAATCAGGGTATGTGTTTTGCTTAAATAGTGGTGTTATGAGCTGGAAGAGTTCAAAGCAGGACACAGTCACTGATTCTACAACAGAGGCCTAGTATATTGCTGCTTCAACTGCAGCAAAGGAAGCTGTTTGGATCAGGAAGTTCATTACAGAACTTGGTGTTGTTCCTAGTATAGCGAACCCAATAGACCTCTATTGTGATAACAATAGGGTTATTACACAGGCTAAGGAACCTCGCTCTCATCAAAGATCCAAACACATACTACGGCGATTCCATCTCATTCGAGAGATCATCGATAGAGGAGATGTGAGATATGCAGAGTCCTAACCGATGCTAACATTGCGGATCCTTTGACCAAGGCTTTAGCACAGAGAAATCATGATGGTCACACTAGGTCATTGGGTATTTGATATCTCAGTGATTGACGCTAGTGCTAGTGGGAGATTATTAGTATTAGCCCTAGTATCAATTATGAGATTATTGTAAATAGCTCATTTTGTATCATATATCATTATTAATAAAAGGCAAAGTTGGTTATTATATTTATTTCAGTTCAGTGCCGATTGAATAAGTATAATAATGTCCTTGGGTAGTAGGTTCTTATCTACAACATATCAATTGGTTAAATTGATAGTGAGATATTGTAGATATACATAGAACACTACTCTTAACTATTCCTAGTTGAGCATTAATATACAAGGACAATATTAATACGTTGAGACTAGCATGTAGGTCAACGGATGACCTAATCTCATAAGTCATGGATATGAGATATCAGGTTGACACATGGGTATATATTAGATAATATATACTGAATGACCCGCCATGAGAATGTTTCATGGATCGTTATATGAGTGTCATAAATATTCTCATGTGACTATTGGTATGAATAGTCCTTAAACATGAAGTCGCTACGGTTCCCTACATGAGGAGTTGTGTACTTTGGTATCGGCAAACGTCACCTGTAACAAGGTGAACAATAAAGCTGATCACTGTGTATACAATGAATTATGCAGAGGGATGTGAATGATGTAGATGAGATCTATCCCTTCTATATGACGGAAGCGATATCTGTGGGCCCCTTGATTAGTAGGACACAAGAAAGCATGATCATGTGCAAATGAGTCAATATGAGATATTGAGCTTATTTGATTGAGTGTGTCTACGTAGAGATCAAGAAACATAAAAGTTGATAAGAAGATGACACGGTCTATGCCTCATTAATCAATCTAGATATTAAGGATAGAGGGACAAAGTTATACAAGATAATAGCCACGGGCAGGTTAGGTCGGATCTTGACTTTCTCGTCACTTGGGTAGTAATGATGTCTTGCTAGATGTCACTCATTGCTTATGTATCTAAATATTGATTTGGGTACATTACCAACGTTTCGAGAACCTATTGGGTCACACACAAAGAATAAGTAGATTTGGAGATTGGTTCATATGATGAATCATTGGATTAAGTCTTATTCGAATTGGACTTATTGAGTTAGACTCAATTGGATCTAATTGTTGGATTAAGCCCAATTCAAACTAGACTCAAAGGAGTCAATTCAAATTAATGAAATGTGATTAATTGAATTTGAAATTGCATGAGATTAATTGAGTAAGACTCGATTGAATTAGACTTGAGTTAGACTCAAGTGAATTAGACTTGAGTTAGACTCAAGTCTCCTAAGTGAGGATTAATGGAGACATTTATTGAATTTCAAAATTCAATGATTCATTTCATTCAATTTTCGAAATTGAATTTTAAATGAGTAATTTCAAGTGTGGTCTTTAATGGAGTGTAAATGTTCATTAAGGTTATTAATGCTAATTAAGTATTTTCATTGGATGAAAATACTTAAGCAATATCTTTTCATTTTTTTGATATAGTTCTTCATTCTCCTTGCTCTTCTCCTTTCTTAATTGAAATCCTTTCTCTAGGTTGCTAGCACAACCTATCTTCATTTTGTGAGTTTGTGAGACAAACGAACGCTTATTCGTGTGAATACCGTAGAGGCGTGAACGTGAGATCGTGCTGTGATCCGAGTTGTCGGGAGATCGTATGTATATACCAAAGGTATAATCTCTTATAATCTTATAAAAAATTTAATATATTTTTCTTTCCCTTCGCATGGATCTCCTGAAAAAAATTATATGACTTTCACTGTGCATAAATATATTTAACGCTATGATTCCTTAGACCTAAAGTGCGCATAAGTATATTTAACGCTATGATTCCTTACACCTAAAGTGTCCGGACACCTTCTTCTTAAATACTACGTAATTAAAAGCTATTTTTCTGACACTTTTCATCAACCAATGTAAAAGCGTAGATATCTATTATGAGTAAGTTGCTAAATAAAAACAAAATTAAATAGTAAAAAAAGTTTGATAAATTATCTATCATTCGTTAGTTCAGTGATGCAAAAGCAAATGATTTCAAAAAGAATATTATCCACATTATTTATATGTATCATTATTGTGTGCTTATGCGCTAGAAGGCGAAATCCATCATTTTAACTATCTTACACGAAAAAGATAAATCGAAAAGATACAATTAATCATTAAGGGAGAATATTTTTCTCAAATTTGACTCCTTCTCCATTATAACAATGCCTGTCCCATAATAATCAACAAAAAGAGTCTTCGAAGTCATAATTTTAGGCCATTTATTATCGTTTTGGATAATTAAATTTTTTTAGGTTTACACCTATATGCAATCCAACTTATTGCAAGACATTCATCATATATTTTATCTAAGACAATGGTGTCCATTAGCAACTATATACACCTTTTACTCCAAGAAAAGAAATATTATGGTCATCTTGAATCTTTAATAACAATTTTTTTTTCGAGATATTTTAAACATCGATGATACCTTGCATTCATTGTTATGAGTATGTGATCAACGATTTGCTTTGTCTCGATTTGCATATGAATGAGCATCTCTTCTTCCATTGCTTTTTCCATCTATGGATCGTGAAGAACTTTGTGGATTACTTGAGAATCTCAATAAATTTTAATGATAAAGAAAAGACAACTTGATTAGAATAATGACACGATCGAGCAAGGTGTTTTACCATTGAGTATACATATATAATAACTCGAGGTGAGCATCACATCTCCCTAATATTGCTTAGGCACACCCGAATGAGAGAGGTATCATAGCATGCATTCAATAATTCTATTTTGCTAGAGAATTGCACATATTTAAGAGAATTATTTGGAAGTAAAGAATTGTGTTTCTATTTTCACCATAAATCATTTTGAACATATCATCAAGAGCCTCAAAACTAGCTTTAAGCAAGTAAACATATGCTATACTTGTTCAATCATCAATAAAATTTTAAAAATAATGAAACTTAATTACTTGTCAGTTTAGTTGTAGATTTCCATTATCCGACCCAAATTAATATAGAAAAATAATTAATTAAGTAATCTAGCACAAGTTTTTCATCTTGTTTTAGAATTTGGTTCCGCAGTTCGATTCAGTTATGATATATTTGTAGGGATTTTTTCTTTAAATAAGATGCGTAATCATAGGATGTTAGGTTTCTAGACCACCAGTCGTGAGCACTTTCTGATTTACCCTGATGATCTATGAAAAATTTTCATTAAATTGAGTCGATCATCTAGATTCAATGTTACCTGATTCATCATAATATATATATATATATATATATATATATATATATATATATATATATATAATTAATTTGGTTAATACTCAATTCTCGAATAGTACAATCAAGAGATGAACACATCGCTTTTTGGCACCTTAAAAATAAATAAGGCATAAGTGATGAGAGAAGATAATACAATAAATAACAAATATGAGAGAATGAGCAAGAGTAACACAATACCAAAATCGAGCTGTCAAATTATCTAAGAATTAGGATCGAAGTTGAAACAATAAAAAAGAAAATTACCTCACTTAAAGGATAACTCTTGCCTACAGAATTCAAATTAGAAATTGTATTAAATGAAAGATGACTAAAATATTAAATTTTATAATTCTTTAATAAATGTGGCTCGATAACAAGTATGAAATTAAATATTCTAAATAAAGGAAATATATAATTTTAATATGATTATAACTATTGTTTATTTATTATCAAAATAGAAAATATTAATTATCAAATAATAAAAATTAATTTATGATGTTATAGATTGGTCCATCATTAATATTTTTTAAATTTATTTATTATATATGCGTGACTATTTTCTATTTTTTTAAAAAAAAATAATTTCTTTCCTTTTAATCAATTTTATTTATTTATTTTCAAAATTATTATTTTTTACAATATTTATTTCTTTATCTGCGCATATTAATACCTTTTATTAATATAGCAAAAAAAATTCAGGAAAAAAAATCTCTACACAAGCATATTTCGTGCTTAGCACAACCCGTCACATACGAACTAGCTCATTACAATTGATCAGATCAACCAATTTGATATCATTATTTATTTTTAATCCAGGTATTAACTCTTCAAATCGATAATCCTAAAGGTGAGCAATCTAACCTAATTTCATAGGCTGACTGATCCGATCTCATAAAAAATTTTCACTAGCTATCAAAATAAATCAGAAAGTTTCAGCATCTTTTGGTTGCACTCTCCATTTAGAGGAAAAATTCTTATAAATTTATCATAACTGGAGATCAAATTGTGGATATTTGGATGACAACTTGAATGTACTACCGCTACACCATAGTCATAGGGACAATTTAGATGGAGTTTAATTAATTAGATTCTATTCATTTATCCAAGATTTTCTCTAAATTGGCTACTTAGCAAACGAAATTGGTTGAGATATCTAATCTTTAGATCGGATTAATTTGGGAGGTGGATGATTCTACCCCACAAATAGACTATTATATAAATTCAAAAATCACAAGTAGATCATGGAGAGGTCTCATCTTCACCGGTATTTTGAACTCTCCGAGCATTCAGAAATATTCAATGTGAATTTTAAATCCTTGATTAATGCAAAAATATGAAAATAGTCATGTCAAACTTCCTTTATTGTCGGGCATACAATGAAATAAAAATAGATAAATTAAATATTAAGTGACCCTTAAAATAGGAGGATTATTTGTTGGATATTGGGGTCTTAATGAATCAATACTATTTTATGGAAAAATTGGAATGTCATCAATAGATAAAAGTCGTAATTGATTACAAAATTGAAATCTACGTTTCGAGTAGATAAATTTAGACTATTAATTTGCTCAAAATCGATTAAAGGTGAATGAGAAATTAATTGTTTAAAGTCGGCCCAAATAAACATTAATTATTCATTAATGATATATATAAGGAAATGCAGGGGAAAATAGTTCCACATCGGAAATTTTTGATGTGCATTCTTTGCTTATTAATGATGTTGTGTTAATGAAGTTAATTCAGAAAAAAGACCAGGTGCTCTCTTCTCAGGGGCGAGCGTGAGCCCGCCACGTGGGCAAGAAGAGACGCGTTTGATTGGGCAAACGAATGACAACCGTTGATCAAAGAGGTGTGATGGATCGCTTGTAAAGCGATCTAGAGCGTTGGATCGTGAAGAGTCACGATCTGACCGCTTGGGATGAGACTTGATCTGAAGCGTCAGATCGAATGGATCAGTAGATCCAGATCCGATGGCTGATGACAATAGGCGAGATCTAAGGGTCATAACTCTTCAAATTTGATGGATGAGATTAAAGTGAGATATGTGAAGGGTTATAACTCTTCAGAATGGACGATCCATATCGATTCAGCCCAAAGAACACATCCTCTCACCCAAAAAGGCATTCAACCTCTTCATTTGGTATAAATAGAACCCTCCAGCTGGAAATATCAATGAGACGTTCGTCGTTGTATCTTTGGGAATGAATTGCTGCTATCCGTTAGCACCGTAGCTAAGCAATATCATTTACGGAGATAGTGTTGAACACTAGCCTCGACGATCAGTATTAGTTTGCGCACTCCGGGAGATACCGGGAACAACATTATTTACCGAAGTCCTTATGTCCATGTACCTCCCCGTGAGCATCCTGTCATCCTAATCTTCTGGGTCTTCACACGAGCATATGTATCCTGTCACCCTAACCTACTTTGGGTCTCCCTGCAAGTATCCATATCCGGTCACTCTTGACTTACTTCGCGCTTCTCCGTAAGCATCCGGTCACCCTTGACCTACTTTGGACCTTCCCACGAGCATCCGGTCACTCATGACCTGTTTTGAGCCACCTTCTGAGTATTCAGTCACCCTGACCTACTCACCTCCCCACAAGTATTTGGTAACCCTGACCTGCTCTGGGATTTTCCTATAAGTATCCGATCACTTTAACTTACTCAAGACCTTTCACAAGCATTAGGTCACTCATGACCAGCTAACTTCATTCAAGGTATTCCCACATAATATCTGATCTGAAATATGACTCTGATATTATTTATTGTGTCCGGATGTCCATATATCTTTATAATAATATGATATTATCCCTTTAGACCTAGACAAGACTTTATTCTAAGACCCTCATTAAAAAATCTCATGCTAATAAAAATATTTTATATGTTTTTTTAAATCTATAATTTATACTAAATCTTTTTAATACGAAACTTTAATTCAACCCAGCAAGCATCAACTCAATTATGCCATAAGGGTTTTGAAATTCAAATCCTTATATACGAGGAAGTAGTCCCACTGATTCTACCATCATAATAAAAACATGATTATGCTCCTCCACCCTACCCTTACACTACGCTGGTGATCATTATTTGAATAAAAAAACAATGCCTGAGAATCACCATGCATGATCTCAGTCATCGCCTTATTTGACTGGGAATCTCAACACTAAAATATGAAAGAAAAAGTGAACTTGTGATCCGACAACGAACTATTTAACTATTGTACTAGATTTTTTAAAAGAATAAATATTACTATTTTTTTAGTTGTCAGTATTTTAATTGTAAAAATATTTTAAAATACTTATTGAATATCTATTTTAAATCTATTAGGTATGGTTTTTTCTCTCTCTGTATTTTACGAACAAATATCTTTTATATATATATCTATTATATTTTTGAATAATAAATTAGATTGTGCTGGTCAAATTAACTGACTTGATGATTCAGGCTTGATCGATCAATCGCTGATTGCAGTTCTTCCAATCATGACCGTCCGTTCCATCAACTGAGCGTCGCCGCCACGGAACGGGAACCACATAATAATTGAGCCTGAAATGGAAGCCAATCGCAACATTTCTTTATCGGACGGCCGAGATGCCGAGTGGGACTGCGCTCTGAGTTTACACTGAATTGTAAAATTTATGTTACAGGTATCGATTGGAGAGGATCCTTTACTCGTTTTTGAGGGAGGATCTGGCCCCGCTACAGCAATTAGATGCTCTCGATAATTCCCCCTTTCAAAATATACTCCAGCGCGAATTATCCACGAAATTACAAATTTATCCTCGGTTTGAATTTAATATTATTGTTTTATTTGGCATCAGGTCCGCGGATGAAGAATTGGAATCTGGGTTTTTAGTAAATTGGCCATAATCTCGTATTCTATTTGCTTACGCAACGGTTCGGTGTGAAGTGAAGAAGAAGGGGGCCGGAGAGTAGACCCCAAATCCCTTGATCTTTCTCCTTCCGCCGCCCCTGGTCGTAGGGCTCGTCTGACATCGTTGATCTCTGATGGCGGTGGCTGAGGCAACGGTGGCGGCTGCCGGGGCAGTATTGCTGTACCTGGTCCTCTGCGGGAGGGTGTCGGAGGAGGAGGAGGAGGAGAAGGAGAAGGAGAAGGAGAAGGAGAGTGGCGAGAGCAGTACCGAATCCGTCGTCGTGGAGAGCCGTGGGAGTGGGAAGAGGTGGAGCAGGAGACGGCGAATGAGGATGTATGCGCGGCGGTCGGCTGAGCCGCCGGTGACGTGGATGGGGAAGGCGGCTCTGGTAGCGAGCACGGTCCGTCTTACCTACTCCGAGACAATGGGTAGGTGGCCGCTCTCTGATCTGTTATTCGGGATCAGGCACCACATGCGGCGGCAGGTTAGTTGCAGTCTTGGGGGGAGGAATTGACGAGTTGTTTGGCTTATTTCTTAGGTCTTCTGATCGTGGAATATATTGCCTCCCTCTTTCTTTTGGTTCTTTGGCAGCTATGCTCATTAAAGTTGGATTCTATTTTTGCCCGTTCCTGTTTTGATTAGTTGTTTTCTGGCGCGTCTTGCTCTTCACTTTTTGTATCAACCGAATTAGGATCCTCAAACCATGAGTTTCTAGACCTTCTGGCTTGGTTTGTGGATTCAGTTTCAGACTGTGTACGCAATGGTGTTTGAAGTGATTTTTGTTTTTGTTGTTGTTGTTGTCTTTGTAAATCCCAATCAGAGTTTTTTTTCTTTTCTTTTTTTTTTTCCGTCGGTTTTCATGTTAAAACTCAAAATGGGAAAGTTCTGTCATTTCTTTGCTCACTAGGTGACAGATAAATCCTATAATTACTTTATTCTTTATCGGTTGTCTTTATCGTTTCGCATTTCTGTTTGGATTTAATGCCTTCTATTACTATTTGTTAGAATGACCTAGAATTTCTTTATGATAACGGTAAAAAATTGGTTGAGAAGTCGTATAAGACATTTTCTACTGCTTTTTTTCATGGATAAATTCCTGGCTCGTATCTCTGGTGTTGTTGTACAACAATTGCTTGTTGTTCTCCTCAATTAATTCTCTAAGTTCGTTCCCTGCCTACGTTTTGCACTTTTCACTTCCGTTTTAAACACAACTGAGAAATAGTTATTTGTGGTCTTGGTTTGATGTTTCAAGTATATTGTAATTGGAAGTGTATGCCATGTTGTATCTCAGGGTAACCTAGAGGTTGCAAGTGTGTTTACTGGGAACAACTGCATAGAGCTGAAAGGCTGTGAAATTTTGGCCGAATTGACCCATATGCTAAGTTTGTTGCGGTTGTGTTTTTTATTCTCAAAGAAACCTTATCATGTTCTTATGGAATCTGGCGGATTCAGTGAAGAAGATGTTATTATTAAAGAGCCCAAGACAGGGGTGCGTAAGTAACCAACTCTTCAATTTCTTTGATCTTAGTTGTTGCGGACTTAATTTCCACAATGTTGTCCATTCTTAATGCTCATTCCTCAGATGGTTTTTGACACTGCAGCTTTTGAAGCCTGCCTTCACAATCTTGCGTGACAGAAATTCCAAGACATTTTTTCTTGTGATCCGTGGGGCCATAAGCTTGAAGGATAAACTGACAGCAGCAACTAGTTCTATGGTTCAATTTCACCATTTTGTCGCAACTGAAGGTCGCACAGACAGTTTGATTATAGGATATGCACACTCTGGTATGGTTGCTGCAGCTCGTTGGATCGCTAAACGTTCCATTCCTCATCTAATAAAAGCAATGAACAAATATCCAGACTACAATTTCCTGGTAAGCCACTAATCTATCTTTCAGTGGGTTATTGCCAATTTAAAGTAAAAAAAACACAATTATGTGAAACTAATGCAAGAGATTATTCAATTTTGTTTTCTAAAAGAAGTTGGCATCCCTAAATATGCATCACAAATTCATTTTCTTGCTCAATTGGGATTTTCATGATTTGCTGCTATTTATATACTGAGATGCTTAGTTTCAAGCCTAAAGGTCGACATAGAGGTAGAAAATGAGTGTAGTAGTCATCACACATGGCTAGTGACTTCTTTCTAGTGAGAATCCTGAACTATTCACATCAGATAATCAGTTTTTCTGGTATTATGACATTTGGTACAGATTAGGGACATTTTTGTTTAGAGACTCATATGCTGAGCTGTTCACATTACTTGTGAAGATAGTTGGCATGTTGGAAGGAATTTGAGGGAAATGTGGTAGTCTGATTCTAAACTGATAGTACAAGGTTGGCAACTCATAAGTAGATTATCCTTTTATAGACTGCAGCAATTGAGAAACACAAATTATGTCATAAAGAAAGACACGAAATCATGAGCAAACAAGATTATAAGATGTGCAATTTTTTTTATGTAGTTTAATATGGTTGACTACTTGCATGGCTCTATGGAGAGTTCCTATTAGGTCACCACGACAACAATGATAATTTGGCAATCCACCATAAAAGAGACTCATAAGTGCAATTGGATCATAGGTGAGAAAATCAACCATAAAAGTTCCAAGTAAAAATCGCCTTTGGATTGGTGATTTTACCCATACGCTCACAACAGAGGCATAACCCCTACAGCCCTAGCCAAAGCATTTCTGCCACATCTGTGCAAGGTTGCTCTGCCCCTTTGTGTTAAAAATTTCTGATAAATTCATTTAAATTTTAGCATAGCAAGTTGAAAGAATTCCAAAAATGTTTGAAAAATATTCCAGCTTTCTGTCAAGTTATTTACTGCTCCTTTCAGTTTGTTTAAAAGTTGTTTATCCACAGAAAAGTTGTTTATCCAGTATCCACAGACATTCATCTTTTTAACACTTAATTGAATGTAGATTATTGGACACTCAATGGGTGCTGCTATAGCCGCAATTCTAACATATATTTTTCGAGAGCATGAAGAGTTCTCGTCAACCACGTGTGTTGCATTTGGTCCAGGTATGTTTCTTTATAGAGGCTCATTCACCCATGCAAGTTATTCGTGCAGAAGAATTCCCTGCTTTCATGGCTTAGATTGCACAATCCATTCCTACCCTCAGCCTGCATTGATTAGAGTCTTGCAATGATGTTTTTTTTTTACTTTCAGATATTTATTGTCTGTCTGTATTTTCTTTTTGTGTCTTCTAGACTCAAATTCTAGTTCTTGGATATGACTGTAGTTTTGCATGTACCTATATCACACAGTAGCTTTTTCATACCCACTGATCTGTTGACAATGTTAAGTCATTTACTGCTCTCATGTCGCAACGCCAGCACACTTATTTGTCGTATGATGACCTTATGCCTGTGTAAAAAATGGCCAAAGCCAAGAAAATTCATCTCAAGGGTTATTGTTTCATAAAATGTGTTTGTGTGAGTGTGTGCGCGCGCGCCCGTGCTTTGGGATAGAACCGTGCCAGATGTCTCTTTGTCCACCTTGTAACCTTTTTGTATTTGGTTCCTTCCAAACTATTTTATTATGTATCTTGCTTTGAATTTTCTTCCAAGAAATTGCTTTTAAACATTTTGAGCAATTCCCATATATTTTGTATTTGCCTTTGATCAAGAATTTGGGACTAGCTTTAGAAGAATTCCTTGGAGTTTCCTAATTTTTGAAATTATTTGTGTATTTACTTCCACTACAATAATACACAGTAGTTTGATGAAGGGTCAGAATTTTTAAATGTTGTTAAATGTTTTCAGCACCAAGAGTGTTGGGACCGTTGAGTGCAGTTGGGGGTGGGGTGGGGGCGGGAATAGCAAGCGATATTTGATTCATCTGTGTTCTTTGTCCACAATAAATTTGCATAGTGGAATACAAAAACAAATAAAAATTCAAAGCAGTAATGAAAGACAAACCCATATAACATGATTCAGAACTCCTCTATGTACACTCACGCAAACCCTCTATGCTTCCTCCTTAGATACCTTTCGGAGGCGAAGAAATTTTTTGCAACACATGTTGCTCAAATACAAGAGCCAATACAAAAACTATTTGTAATAACAAAAGCAATACAAGAAATGAAAATTACAACAATGAAGTGTTGTTTTGCCTTTGTATTTGCAACAAGATAGCTTAGGAATGTAACAACACTCACTCAAAAACCGTCTCGATGAAATCAACCTTCTATCCAGTTTGAAATCCGCTAATTGGTGATTATTTCATTTTCATCGGTCGTCCATTATAGCAAAGTTAAATTTAACTTTTTGCGACAAATTTATCCCCTCGATGTCTCTTTCATGATTCTTGATTTGACATTAGTTGATTGATATTACCATCTCAATTGATTTTTGATACACCGGTCAACTAGGCACCAAACATAAACTGACATTCTCTTGGTTGACATGTTCAATCGACTGCAATAAATTCTGAATCTGTCCACACTGCAACTTCATGGTTTCAGATTCTTCAATTGACTAGACCGTTCCATCAGTGGTTTGTACCATCAGTTGACTACATATCCATATCAGTTGACTACTATAACGTCAAACTTAAGCAAACCACAACTTTGTGGTTTTGGGTTCATCAATCTATTAGAACTCTGACTCTCACCACACTAAAATTGAATTTGTGTTGTGCTAAAGGACCCCATGTCTTCGGGACTTCATCATGGCAAGAAGCCTTCATGCTTCTGAGATTTCATCATGCCAAGTAGCCTCCTTGCTTTCGGGACTTCATCATATGTCAAGAAGATTCCATGCTTATGGGGCTTCAACATGCCAAGAAGCCTCCATATTTCTCGTACTTCAATATGCCAAGAGACTCCTCGTGCCTCCTGAACTTTATCAAATGTCTAGTATCCAATTGATTTCAACCTACCAAGATTTCCATTGCATAAGATCCAGTTACCATTGATCTACTAGCACTTTCACTACCAAGCCAAGTATTCTGTCCTCATCAACATACATGGACTTCCTCCATATGCTAGACATTCGATCCTTCATCACCTGCCTAGACTTCCATCATTTGCAGACATCTAATCCTCTATGACCTGTTTGAACTTTCATCACCCGCCAACACTTGTTTAACTTAAGTATTTAGTCAACATTGACCCACTTGATCTTTTCCCTTGCCAACAACTTATTGGGCTTTCCATTACAAGTGTTTGGTCAACCTTGACATGTTTAGACTTTGTTTAATATAATGTATCCAGTCAACCTTGACCTACTTCATAAACATATTGCTTAAACAACAAACATATTTTTTAAACATTGAAACTCAATCCATACCATGGGTAACCTTGATCACGGAGCTGATTGCACAAACAAAGATATCATATATTAATTAATAGTTGCTATCAAAGTTTACATATATAACTTCCATCTCTCGGTAATATTTTTTCTAGTGTACATTCGAAATTGGAACTATGAAGAAAGTGGTTCATATTTGTGGGCGCTATTTCTCCACTGATTCTTCAAACAAATCGCTAATCATATTGGCGGATGTTATTTCTCCACAGATATCTCAAGCAAACTGTGTACTTATGATATAACTCTAGTTTGCTTGAGTGGCTCCTGATTTCTCGGTTAGTTCTTTTAGATGATTAGGACTCTTGAGTTACACAAATGCGATTTTGTGTAAACTGATGTTGTCAATTATTTTTATGGGAAAATGATAAATATCTTTTAAAAAAATAGTTATATATATAACATTATTTCAGGATGTATTTTCATAAATGAAATTTGTGTTCACCACAGCTGCTTGCATGTCATGGGAGTTAGCAGAGTCTGGCAAAAAGTTTATTACTTCTGTTGTCAATGCAACTGATCTTGTGCCAACTTTTTCAGCTGTTTCTGTTGACAATCTTCGTTCTGAGGTAATGCTGGTTTCTGTACACCTGTACACTGGAACTTCTACATTTCCAATATGCTGAAGCTGATTACTTTTTTCATGTGTACTTGTTGTATAATTTAGGGAAATATTTAAGGGCAATGAACCAGATTTTTTTTAAAATTACACCAAGAGTTTTTAAAACTACATCACACCAGCTCCTTCAACTGATTAGCCTAGGAACCAGAAGTAAATCTGTAAGGTGATATAGTGGAAAACCGTAGATAAACCAGAATTGGGATTGGTTCCTTGGGAACAGGTTCCAGGACACTGAAGAAATATATAAGCACTACTTTATGCAATTGATTGCAATGTCTAGAAATCTATAGATGATATCTACTAGTACTTGGCTCGACATTTGTATATTTGGAATACATTAATTGATTTTACTTAATGTTGCCCTTTTGTTATGTGTAACTGCTCTATGTGAAAAATATGAATTATCAGCCTAATGCCACACACTCTCACCTTGTGTATCCCAAAATACAACTATTTTATAGAAGATGGTTTTTCATTTGGTTATTTTAATTCCTTGCCAATACATTTCCAACATATGCTAAAATTGACTTACCAAGTGCTGGCCACTTTGTTATGCAAACCAACTTATGTAAAAAATGGTTAATCATTATCAGCACTAACACCCTATGCTCAAACATTCCAAATGCAAGAATATTGTATATGTTCAATTTAATTTTCTTTTGATTATTTTAATTACTTGCCTGCACATCTCCAACATAGGCTTCTATAGAAGCGATCTTCTTACATCATCCACATCTTCCCTTTGCCAATGCCCCACGAATAATATCTTCGTTCCACACTGACATGTACCTTTCTTCATTCTATTTCTAGAAGCCTCATCAATTAGTTTCAGTTGATAAGACTTTTTGGTTTGTTAAATTTTCCGCAATCAATGCTTAATTCACTGGTTTTGCACGCTATAAAAGTGCTTAAGTTCTCTCATTCATTTCTTTTGCAGATTAAGGCCTCTTCATGGCTACAAAATGAAATTCAGCATACAACATTCTTAAAAGGATTATATCACTTTATGACTACTCTAAGGTCTTGTATGCCATCTTTATCCGTTGTGAGGTATAGGGTTAGAGAGGCTCGCACGTTCCTACATCCTGTGTCAAAAAGCACTGAGGTATTTTCTGAGTTATAGACCTGCACTCGTGAGTTGTTTTTTTGCAAGTTGTAGTTCCTTATTCATTATGCACTGCCAAGAAAAGCACTCTCTTGAACCTGTACTCGCCTACCAACCATGCTGTATATGAGGAAGATCCATTTATATTATTTAACTATTTTAAAGCATCACTATTTATTTAGCTAGTGCTCACATCATCATCCATATGCTGTTTACAGATTAAATCTTTTTTTTTTTTTGCCCTGAACAATAATTTGTATACAGAAGGAACTTTATCCAGGTTTTCCACAAATTTATATGCCTTTCTTTATGCGCTGATACCATATTTTCCCTATAGATTTTACTGCAATGGCCAAGGATACTATCTGATGTCCCAATCCAAAATGTTGTGCCTGCCATATTTGCATTACTCTAAGCTTTACTCGAGCAAATACTAGCTGAAACATTCAAAGTAATTAGCTATGCTCATCCATTGTCTTCTCTGGCTGACATACAGGTTGTAATTAAAAAAACAACAGCTACATGGCACTCATCTATCTCATGTTGTTCGGGCAAAAATAGAAAGCGCCGATCATTCATTGCACGCACTAGCCCTGATGAGGATGGGTTACCTGGCTCACAGGTCGAGCCAGTAAGCAACACTATTGCAGTTGAGTCGGCTGGACAGAAGCCATCATCAGAAAAGCCTACCAACAGTGCCTCTGGCTATGAAGAAATAGCGGAAGGTGAGGAAATTTTGCTTGTTGATCATGCACTCGGAGTTCGGTCGCTAGTGCTAAAAAGCAACGCCGACCTCCATAATGAAGATAAGCAGGGCTTAGGAAACAATATAGACAAAAAAATGTGGATTGAAACAATGCTAAATGCAATACCTACAAGCTCAAATGATCAAGAGGTGCACCAGTTGTTTCCTCCTGGTAGAATCATTCATATGGTCGCAGTTCCTGCATTGAATTACTCTGAATCTTTTGAAGATGCTTTCAACAATAGAAGCATAGGCATCTATGAAACTCCAAGAGATATGTATGGGAAAATCCGTCTATCACAGACCATGATCAGTGATCACTACATGCCTCGGTATAAAAGAATGATGGAGTTGTTAATTGATAAGCTAAGAAGAGAAAATAACATCTCAACTACTTTTTAGTGGCGGTTGGTTGGGGCATTTGGGAGGGATTTTTTTTTCTTCTGATTGATTCTGCATTCGTGTACAGTTTCTTATTAGTCCATCTTTCAACTGTATATTATTTGTGTGTTTTACCAGATACTGCAGTTTGTGCGTAAGGATATTGTTTAATGGCACATTCAGTTCAATAATTGTTGAAGCTGTAGAATGATTATTGGATTCTATATTGAAGAACTTGGGCTTGGCAAGGTTATTACTTCAGTGTTTTCAATAACAAAAAGGTATATTTTATCGAGGTTATCAGACTAAATTTGTGTCAGGGCCTTTAAGCACCCTGTGCTTCCTCCCTCAGCAATAACCTTGAGTTCATTAGCCTGACGAGGTGCAGGCACAAGAATTAATCTTAATTTTGATGGAAATTAATAATTTTAAAATATAGACAATTAATTATGTAGAATTTTACTTTATATAAGATTGCAAATAATCCTTTTGGGATGTTATGATTTTTTTTTTAAGCAAATGGAGTCCTAAAATCGTATTTATTAAACTTATCTGACCAAAAATTTTAAAAATATAAAATTATTTTTTATAAAAATTTGATATATATAGTTTACTAAACAAATAAAACATGCAGGTTACTATTTTGTTCCTTATATTATTAAATAGAAAAATGTACTCGTATATTCCACGGATAAAATAAATTTGTCGCACAGAGTCGATGCAAGCGGACGCGCGCATAGGAGATCTGCGGCTCGGCTATGCAGTGTGGTTACAGTAGGCCAGTAGGGAGGTGACGGGATCTCCAAGTTTGCCTAAGAAGTAAGAACCGAAGGGAGGCGGAGAACCATACTCGTCCTCACACTAAATCGCCCCATAGATCTCCTCTTGTCGCCGTTCCTCCACTGACCCCCCAGAACCCTAAAAATCAAGAACAAAAGCAGTTTCGATCGATCGCCATTGGCGTCCTCGCGAATCCTTTCGATTCCATAGATCCATACGGGGATCTAGACTGGTCCTAATCTGTCGAATTCGCACTTCCCGTCCTACCCCGATATGGTCGCCTCCAGTAGCTCGTCGTCGGCCCGCTTCGGTAACGATCGCTTCTACAGCCCGCCGGCCCTCAGAAGGTTGAATGAACAGCAGCAGCAGTACCAAAAACTTCAGAATCAGCAGCAGCAACCACCGACGCCACGGCCGGCACGGTCTAAACCACGGCCATCTCCGCCAACGGTGCCGCCCCCCGTAGAGCCGCGCGAGGTGCCTGCGAGCAGGGCCCAATCAGACGAGTCGTCGTCGGAGCCCTCGGTGCCTTCCTTGCCCTCGGCTCCCCAGCTGCCGCTGCCACCTACTGCTGGAAACCTCGACCGGTTTCTTGAGGCGATCAGACCAGTCGTGCACGCTCTATGCTTGTCTAAGGTCCGGTAAAATACGAGAAAGGAGTTGCCTTTCCTGTCTTCCGCTATTGTGTTAACGTTGTTGTGTGCATCTCACCATTTGAGTTGTGGCAGACAAGCGTGAGAGATTTGAGGAATGGAAGTACAGCGTTGCCTTATCATCCACACTTTTGCCTTGGAGATCTGTGGGAGAATTTCAAAGAATGGAGTGCTTATGGTGCCGGGGTGCCGCTGGTGCTGAACGGGACCGACTCTGTTGTGCAGTACTATGTGCCATATCTTTCAGCTGTTCAGCTATATGTGGGCGCCTCAAACTCGTCCGTGACCTCAAGGTATACATGGATGATCACTTGTTTTTAAGTGATTTTATATTAGCTCTCTCTTCTACAATTTTTTGAACTGTTCCAAGTAGCGATGCTTGATTTCAATGCCAAGATACACGGATTTATGACATTGTATGTGTCAAACTGTTTCTTTGCGGTGTCTATCTTTTTTCTGAACATTGCTAAATGCAGCCACATTCTTTTGGACTAGCTCTGCAGGAGTTTAGAACTTAACCAACTTTCCAGAATTCTTTGTTTTATCCTATTATTATTATTTTTTTGGTGAAAATAAAAGCATCGTGATAGTTTGAGATGGCGGTCCAGTACTCTGGTATAAGGTTAGGCTCAGAGTTTTCACTTTTAGGATTCCATTTTACCATCTTTGTTATTTTACTTTAATCCTTTTTACCATCATTTTCAATTCTAAGTTAATATCTTCAATCCAAGTCAACTTTTAATATGAATCAGGATAATTCATTACGATATCATCATAAACTTTGCAAATAAAGGGGCAAGTAACAGCAATATGCAATATCAATAATAAGGAGTTTGAAACTTATCCAAAAAAAACAATATGGAGTATGAAAGGTCAAGCAAATTTAAAGACATATATCAATGGAAGAGTAGGTCAGAATATCCATTTAATTTTTAAAACAACATTTCCCATCTTAATCCCCATATGAGCCCACATGTGAACAGAAAGTAAAATCAATTATTTACCCTCCAACGATTTTATTATTTTAATTCATTTCGTTATTTGTAATATCATTTAATCCCCTTTTGAAAACAATTATACAAGTATATATATAATCTCATTTATTTGTTTATTCATGCACAATGATAAATGTATAAGAGTCGCACCTACTTTATATACAACAAAATCTTCGAGTGTCGGTAGATCACCGTACTCCACTCGAACTCGTATCTACAATATAATACAATAATAACTCAAATACTCAAAATAATACTCTATAAAAATCATGACATAAAATCTAAACATTATCTACAACTCAAAGCTGATAGATCATTATTTTTGATCTTGCTATCTCGTACCACTTAGCATTCCTAAATGAGACCTCCATTACTATCTAATTATTTACTCATCCTAACAACAAATCGATTAACATAAAGTATACCTTCCAAGGAGCTGAGACAGCTGTGTTAGTGACGCCGAAAAGGGGTTGCATTGCTGCTATTGATAGTTATTGACTGGATCTAGTGCTGGAAATGAGGAAAAGAAATGGTTGTTGACAATGTTGCTAAAACCCAAGAGAAAATGGAAGGATGGTGAAGAAACCTACTGAAACGATGAAAGAAAAGGAAGGAGAACCTTTTCCTTTTCGCCGGTGGCTTTGGCTAGCTCTGGCGAGTTCCGACGAGCTCCGGCGACTGCTGCCAAGAAACAGGGCAGCAACACTTGTTGGCGGGGAAAAGGGAGGGTGATTCTGTGAGCTATCAGAGAAGAAGAGATGCAGCAACAGGCTGCTCTTGCTTTTGCTCATTGATGGAGGAAAGGGAGGAGAAGAGCTACATTTTTTTTTTTGTTGCTGTCGGAGAAGAAGAGGAGAAGAAGAAGAGAAGCAATGGGGAGAAGAAGAAGGGAATAAGAAATAAGAGAGGAGGGATGGCAGTGGTATGACTGCTGTATGCGGCGAGGAAAAAGAGAGAAAAAAAAGAGGAAAGAGAGTTTCCTCAAAAACACCCACATTTATTTTAAACCGACTGAACCGGTTTAAGCTTTAAACTTTGTTCGTCTATAACTTGGCCAAATCAACTTCAAATCAATCCCAATTTGAACTAACGTAATCCTTATCTCCGCGCCGATCCACTGGATTTAGTTCGAACTCAGCCTCCTCACTTTGTGTTTGACGATTTAGTTCATTTATTTCTTATTATTATTATATATTTTATTTTAAAAAAATCAATATTTGACATTAATTGTCGCACTCACTGCCGCCTATGACTAGGCAATGCAGACCTAAAGATTTGCTCCTGCTAAGACTCTAAGAGCTTTGTCCAGCCCAGTAAGAGCAATCTTGGTCCACCATGACCCAACGTGTGGAAGCACAAATACGCAACAGGCCCACAACACTGGTGTTGGCCATACATTGAGAGTCTGGCACATGTCCGGAGTAGGGAGGTCATATGAGACTTTGTCTTATTTCCCCTACACATACAAATACCTGTCTACCTAGCAATGTTTTCATGCATCAATGGCTCTCAACCTCCAAGTTTTAGATGATCTACCACATTGATGCATAGAGATTGTTGGTGTTGCGGAAGCGGTTCGGATCACTAGAGAGGAAGGGTGAATAGTGAAACTTACAACTCAAATTTGTTCTCCCTTGCTAACGACTTAGCAAGGACACACATTAATTAAACAAATAGCACGTAAAAGAAAAGGCTTGATGCTTTACTTGGTTTACAACCCATGGGTTGCCAATCCAAGAACTATACAAGTTTTTCCACTATCATCTCTTCGGAAATGTCCTGGAGGCAAAGAAACCTTTTACAACGATTGAGCACAAGAGTAAATAAAATAACTGAAACAGAAAGTGTTCGAATGTGTGTTGTGTTTGTTCTCAAAGCTTCAATCCTATTTATAGACTATCTCGATCTGACTTTTGTGTTGACGTGGCACATTCCAGTCGCTCAAAAGACTTCTGGTCGCTTGGAGCTTCCTGATGTGTATTTAAGCTTTATCTTGTTCAGCAACTCCCAAACAACGACCTTGGATGACTTAGCAGCCTCCCATCTAGTCTCTTGGAAGCTTCTCTGTCGCCTGGAAATTACTGACATGGCTGTTCTGATTCATTTCGACAACGGGTCTGGATGACTCAGTGGTGGCTGCTTTCGGTAGCTTGGAATGCTTCCGGTTGCTTGGAACATAGTCAACCTTTATCTTGACCATTTGCTAATTTCACCGTCGTCGGTGAGTGATTCTTTGGTCGCCCGGAACTGAAATCACCCATACCTTGCTCCGATCACCTTGGGTAAACTTCCTTCGACTTTTTATCCCTCGAATGCACTGAGCCCTTCCCCGTGTATCTTTGTTCTATCATAGTATTCTTTCGTAGCTCCTCGTATCTCGTACGCATCGAGCCCGTCGGTTCCTTTACCGTGCAATTCTTCTGGTCGGCTTGCGTCTTTTGCCAAGGCTTTGCCACCTCCGATACTCCAAGTCATCAGATATATGCTTGTTCTCCTAAGTTCCTACACACTTAGATACACTTATTAGTAACACAACAAGGTCCAACTTAAACTTGTTTGACAACACATCAAAACACCACTCGGGGTTCTAACTTTCTCTCTCTTTTTTATGTTCATCAAGCTAAGTTTAAATTAGGGTAAAATAATCATAATGCAAATAATAATAAAAATAATAATAATTCTAACTCCTCTTGCTGTTATACCTAATTTCCATTTTCTCTCCCCTTTGACAACAACAAAAAGATGGGGTTCGAGAAACTCAAAACTTCTACCCTTTTGAAAATTTGGTAAACATATTTAGAGTTAATATAAAAATTTGAAATTTTATCAAGTGGCAAACACAGTATTTCCTATCACAAAAAATTAATTTTCTAAAAATCCTATTTCATTAACTTTTTAATTTAAATAAACATGTTTTTCTAAAAATAAATTTTATAAAATTTTGAAACATCCAAAAATTATGAAATTTTGGCTAATGACAGAACACATCATATGTTTCCAAAAAAATAATTTCTAAAAAATTTCAACAGAATTGTATAGAAATAAAATATTTATTTCTAATCATGCATATCGAGTCAATCATCCATTGAGTAATTTCTATTTCTATTTCTATGGTCGTCTTAAAAAAAAATCTAATAAGTCAAAATTGATTTTGGTACCAGAAATAGATTTGTGCTTACTGGATTTATCAAATATTTTTGAGAAATAATTTTTTTGCACTTTTCTAATTTGGCCCCTAGAGTTTCTAAAATAATATGTTGGTCTTCCATACCCTAATCCTTGTCGGCTAAATTTTGTTCTTTGGTTCTTTAACACCATATTTAGATTATTTGAACTAATAGCAAATTTTTCTAATGCAAAGTTAAGAGTTTCTGCCTGTTTACTTAATTTTGCATTTTCATCCGATATTTTTCCAAATTCTTTCTTAGAGCATTTATTTTCCAATTTATTTTCTAATTCAAATTTAATCTTTTTCAGTTCCATGCATTTATTTTTAACCTTTCATAATGATCTAGAGAGCATTTTAATTGCGTCATACAATTGATCTGAGGGTAGATTACGTATATCACCGTGTCAGATTCATAGGTTGAGACTCCTACATTGTTGCTTTCTTTGCTTGATGATGAGCTTTCGGCATATTCTTCTTGATGAGTTGCCATCAGTGCAAAACTAACTATATGCTCAGTTTTTGAATCCTCTGAAGATGAGGTGTCGCTCCATGTTACTTTTAGGATTCTTTCTTAGGGCTTCAACTTATCTTTCCTCTTTTTCTTGAGCTTGGAGTAGTTGTCCTTCATGTGACCTTCATTGTCACAGTTGAAGCATCTGACCTTTCGTTTCTGCTTCTTTAGCAATTTGGTGGCTTGTCTTCTGACAAAATTATTAGATTTAAAAAATCTTTTCATTTTCCTTATTAGATATGCTTGTTCATCTCCATCCGTTGACGACTTCAAATCTGACTCACTCTACTTCACTCTTAGTGCTATGTTGTTGTTCATCTTTTCTATTTCTTTCAAACCTGCACATCTAGACTCATGCAATTCTATGGTCAAAAATAAATCTTCTAAACTATTTACCTTGATGTTCTTTGAAATAAAGGAGTCAACCATTGACATCCACTCTTGAATCCATGGAAATGCATTTAGGACATACCTCAACATGCCCATATTTGATACTATTTCCTCAAGGTTGTTGAGGTTGGTGAGGATCTCCTTCATTTTGGCATATAGTTGAGCCACCTTTTCCCCTTTTTCCAATCGGAGGTTGCTAAGTTGTCTTCTTAGTAGATCTCTCTTTGCTAACTTTGTTTTTGTTCTTGAGTCCATGGAAATGCATTTAGGGCATACCTCAACGTGACACTATTTCCTTGAGGTTGCTGAGGCTAGTGAGGATCTCCTTCATTCTACATGTAGTTAAGCCATTTTTCTTACTTTTCCAATCGGAGGTGGCTAAGTTGGTTTCTAAGTAGATCTCTCTAGGAGTTTTCCCTAGACTTCTTTTGCCGAATTGTATTTACTAATTCTATTTAATTTTTGCATGGGTAACACACTTAGTAAATGGTACCCGACCTTACCATTTATAGAATTGCAGTGAAGTCCTCTCATTGCTTCTTTGTCCAGTGATGCTCCTCTTGTTCTTCCCCATGGGTATATCAAAATCATATTTAATTGATAACATTATATCGAAATCGGTTTGAAAGAATACCTCCATTTTGCACTTCCAAAGCGCAAAGTCACCTTCGTATTTTGGCACTTGAATGCTTGATCTGGTCATTCCTCCAATTCTAGTTGCTTAGTCGGCGATTAGGTCCTTCTAGGCAGTCCGACTTTGATACCAATTGTTGGTGTTGTGGAAGTGGTTCGGATCACTAGAAGGGAGGGGTGAATAGCAAAACCTACAATTCAAATTTTGTGTTTTCTTGCTAATGACTTAGCAAGGACACACATTAATTAAACAAATAACACATAAAAGAAAGAGGCTCGATGCTTTACTTGATTTGCAACCCACAAATTGCTAGTCCAAGAACTATGCAAGTATGTCCACTATTTTCTTCTCTTCAGAAACATCTCGGAGGCATAGAAGTCTCTTACAGTGATTAAGCAGAAGAGTGAATAGAAGAACTAAAGCAGAAAGTATTCGAATGTGTGGCGTTTGATTTTCAAGCTTTAGTCCTATTTATAGATTTCATCTCGATTTGACCGTTGTGCTGACGTGGCATATTTCTGTTTCTCGGAAGACTTCCTGTTGCCCGGAGCTTGCTAATGTGGATTCAAGCTTTATCTCGGATCTGGATGACTCCACGGCTTCCAGTCGCTTAGAAGCTTCTTCGGGTCACTTGCAAACTACTGTTGTGGCGGTTTGGCAACGGGTCTGGATGACTCAATAGCGGAGGCTTCCGATCGCTTAGAAGCTTCTTTGGGTTACTTGCAAACTGCTGATGTGGCTGTTTGACAACGGGTCTAGATGACTCAACAGTGGAGGCTTCCGGTCACTTGGAATGCTTTCAGTCACTTGGAACATGACCAACCTTTATACTTGACTATTCGCTAATCTTGCCTTCATCGGTCGCTTAGGTGATTCTTTGGTCGCTCGAAATTGAAGTCACCCGTACTCTATTCCGGTCACCTTGAGTCGATTTCCTTCCGGCTTTTCGTCCATCAGATGCATTGAGCTCTTCCGGATCACTCCTCGTGCATCCTCGCTCCACCGAAGGACTTATTCATAGATCCTTATACCTCATATGCATCAAGCCCGTCAGTTCCTTTGTTGTGCCATCATCTTTTGCTAAGGCTTTGTCGTCTCCGATGCTTCTAAGCCTTCAAATACCTGTGTGTTCTCCTAAGTCTCTAAGCAGGTACCTGTTTATTCTCTTAAGTCCCAACACACTTAGACACACATATAAACAACACAACACAACAAACCCTACTTAAACTTGTTTGACAACACATCAAAATGCCACATAGGTTCTAACAGAGACCAACTCCTAGTAAGACTTATTGGCTTGACAAAACACCATGTTCTTTACCCTTGCTGAATCTTACTTCTTTTGGCCTTCCCAACAGCAGGCTTTGGGCTCAGGTCATTAAGGGGGTCCAATTTACAATTTAAGCTGGCTCATGTATTATTAATAATGTGATATGTAGCATATAATAGGCATTCTTCTTAAGATTTTAGAACATCTAATCTCATATATTAAATGATTTTCCCCCACCATTTCCAATTTTTGATTCTTTGACTATACAATCCTAATCCCATACTGTTTTTAACAACTGTGATCAATATAATATGAAACACGTAACATATAGCATATAACAATGCATGCCAACCAATTTATACATATAAAAGAAGTTTTGCATATTGACCTACAATCCATGCAATATATTTATTTATTTGGATATGATCCTAATGTAGCCATTTGTGGAATAGATGTTTTTCCCACTACATAAACCTTTGTGGCCATCTAAGGTGTTTATGTGGTGGATTTTTTTAAATAGTATTCCTATGGCAGCAGTTTTTTACTTGAGCTCAGAAACATGTGTATTGAATTAATTTGAGAATGTTTTTATTCTTCAGCTTCAACATTTGAGATGTATCCCAATTTTCATTGCCTAAATGATAAAAAAAACATGTGTCTGGATATGAGATCAGAATTTACCTGGAATTACTTATTTTGATCATTCACTGTTTTCTGCTGCTCAGTTTTTTCCATTTTAACTCTGTATTTGTGATGCCTTCTCTATACTATGTTAGATAGTTTGGTCAGATAATGTAAGGATTGCCCTGTTAGAAAAGAACTTTCTCAATGGCTAATTCTTTTACTTCCTGTTATATCATCCTTGTGATTTCTCACATAACTAGGGTTATTGTAAAGTTTGTTATTTGATGTTTTGAGGTTAAGCTATGATATTTGACTGTTAGTGCATGCTAATGCCGTACGCAAATATCTGATCGTTCAATATAAAAATTCAGATTTTTGTAGCTCCTCAAATTCTTTTGCAATAAATACATTCTTTGAAGATTTCTTAACTATTTATCATTTATAGTTTTATACATTATTTTTTTTATAAAGTAATACAACATTGAGAAAAAACAAATCTCACAATCTATTTAGTACTACCTCAAAGATTAGTGGCCTTCAACTACAGAGTCACCTCTAAAAGTTTAGCTAGTTTAACTTGATTCCATTTGGCTGACACCATTGGTTTCAAACCCATAAAGTCCATACTGGTGGTTATTGGACTGTTTTGGGTATCAATCCTAGGATTCATGTTGTCTGACCAGTTCAACCTGAATGGTATTACGATATGACAGAATAATTGGAATGGTTCGACCTACCCTGATCAATTAGCTTTGACTTGACTTGTCCTTGATGTTTCATGAATTTAGTGGTTAATCCAGTCCAAATTGGGTTTAGGTTCCTAGTCAAACTAGCATGTTGAACAGGCTTACAAAACAATGACAAAAACATCAACTTGCTGGAGGTTCAGCTCTACAATTCTAATTGTCAATTCTTTGTTTCCATCCTAAGAACACAGAAATAAAGGAAAAATGATAATTTGGAGTAGATGTGATGAAAATTTCTGTCAAAGACAGTCTATTTATGCATATAAAGAACACATTACTTTCCTTGTTTACTAAGAGATTCTATACTCTTTTCATTTGCCTTATCAACACCATTCCATTTCTTACATAAGTAATCATATGGTTACACTTCTATTTTTATTTCCATAAAAATAGAATCAAACTTTTCCAAATTGTTATGATAAAAGGAAAATTAACTCAACTAAGGAAATCAAATGTTTGCCATAAGACTGACCTGCAAAGGTCATATCATAGTTGTCAAAAGCGCAAGGCGAAAAAAAACGCTCAAGGGTGTTGGGGCTTAAAGCGCAAAGCGCAAGACGAAGCGCGGGCTTTATGGAAAAAAGCAAAAGGAATATTATATCTATTAAAAGTCTTTGAAAATGTCTTTGAAAATACAAATAATCATAAACAAAATATTCTTTGATGAAGTTGTAGATTATTCAAAAAACTAAAAATAACTCAAAAGTCTTTGAAAATGTGATAGATGAAATATCAAATATCAAAATAATCATCTTCATCTTCATTGTCCAAATCTACGTCATCAGCTTCATCGCTTGATTTGTATCCATCGGTATCTTCTTCTTCAGTTTCATCATCAAGGTTAATCTCTTCATCTACAAGACTAGTTTGAGCTGAAAATTGCTTTCTTTTTGCTGAAGCAGATGATGATGCTCTTTTCGAAGAAGACGCATTTCAAGATCGAAAATCATATGCACTTTCACCAATCCCAAATGCTCGTGCTACATCACTCCAATGCAAATCTTCACTACTAGCATCTAATGTCTTCACCTTCATAGACAAAATCATTATCATTGTCTTTATCACTATCATCCAATTTTCCCAACAATCATTCATTACTAGCATCTATCTCTGACAAACTAATAGGATCAATCTCATTTCGCATGTCATTTCTTCGCCTCAAAGCTCTATTATATTTGATATATACTAAATCATTCAATCGTTGTTGAGACAACCTATTTCTTTTCTTAGAATGTATCTACAAAAAAAATTAAAAAGTAAAAAGTTAAGTTCATAATATAAATTTTAATATGTATTAAAAAAACTCCAACTTACATGTTAAAAAATACTCCAATTACGTGAAGAGCATGTGAGGTTTAAAATCTTCATTGCAAATATTTTTAATTCAGGTGTTGATGCACCATAAGAAAACCACCAATCAGCTTGAAATACAAAAACATATAAATTATAAGATTAACTTTATTACCATCCAATATTAATATTGCACAGTATATTATTTACAAATTTACCTGGTAATTTTGAAGCTCTTTGTCGGATAGCTATTGGCAAATCAAAATATCCTACTTTCTTGTATTTTTCCAATTGATTCGTGATCTTATCTTGTAAATCCTCACCTCTCACCAATTTAGATATGCACTTGTACAACCCCTTCACTGCTGTATCATTTTCTATGTTGGGGTTTTGATTAAAAACACTCTGGATTCAAGAAATATCCGGCTGGGTGTAAAGTTTGATGGAGTTGAACGTTCCATCTTTTGTCAATGAATTCAAAAATGCTACGATATTTCTCTTCATTATTGTTAAATGACGTAGCGATAACTTTTTTGGCCCTGTCCATTGACTCATAAATATAACCCATAGGAAACTTTTGTTCACCGTCTATCAGCCGCAATACTTTCACCAATGGGTCGTCAACTTTTAATGGGAAAATCATATTTTTCCAAAAAGATGGAATCAATATCACTTCTGCTACATGTTTTCTTGCATTCTCTTTAGAAAATCGACTATTTGTTCACTTTTTAGATGTAAACATCTTTCTTAGATTTACTTGTTGTACATGAAACCGCTTTAAAGTAAAAAAAGTGGTTGCAAAATGTGTCTTTGCAATTCTTACCATGTCTCTATGCCCCATAAACTCTCTCATCATGCTCAATACTTGTGGTTTGTTGTAAATATAACCATTCACTATTAACGTCCGTTCATGCAATTTTCTGAGATGAAGAATTTTGAATATATCTTTAAGCAACAAATCTAAATAATGAGCTGCATAGGGAGTCCAGTACAAGTTTGGAAATCGGTTTTCCAAAAGACAACCTGAAAAAATAAATAAATTTTGTAAAAAAAAAAAAAAAAAATATGATCTAATTATTAATTGAAAGAAACAAAAATTTAAAATATTACCTGCACTGACATTGTAGGTTGCATTATTTGTTACAATCTGAATCACATTTTTTTCACCAATGCGATACACAAATTTAGAAAGTAACTCAAACATCTTGTCAGCTATGTGAAAATAACCTGAAACATCAACTGATTCAACAAATGCACTTCCTTTGGGATCATTTACCAAAAAATTTATAAGTCCTACACTTTTTATCCGTCCATCCATCTGCCATGACTGTGCTCCCAAACTTAGCATGATCTTCTTTATGGGATTTGAAAAGCGAGTTCGTATTTGCCAATTCCTTCAAATACTTAACCCTGACTTCGTGATATGATGGAGGTTTCATCCCCGATCTAAATTGTCCAATAACTTCAATATAAGGCTCAAAAGAATCATATTTGATAGCATTAAAAGGAATCCAGCATCATACATTTACTTGCAAATTTCTCAACTGCAATATCTCTTAATTTCTTTTTATTTTTATCATATTGTTCTTTATTTTTTTGCACGACTTTGTTTGACAATTTCATCGATATCTTTCATAAAATAAAGATTAATAGGTCCTGTTTGTTTACACTTTTTACTTTCGACCATAGGATGGATGCTTGAATTGGATATTGGTCGTTTCCCTTTCACTTTAGTTTGATGGTCATCTTCATGTTCTTCCAAATCTTCCAAATCATCAATATCATCAGAATGAGGAATTTCATTAATTTGATTCTTCAAATTACTCTTTTTTTTTTTGCATGAACTCTCTAATTTCTTCTTTAACATGCTCGGGACGTTTCAGACAAGCTTTCACATTTCTATTGCTCCCAACTAAATGTAGCTTGTGTCGATAAATTCTACCATTTATTATTTTACTAAAAAAATACAATTGACAATATTTGAATTTTTAGGATCTGAACATGTTACATAATTCTAAGCAATATCCTTTCGATTTGATGGAATTAATGTATTTGACATGGTTAAGATCTTAAAATTAAGAATCAAGACCATTGAAATCAATAATAATTAATTAATAAAAAAATATAAAATAGGAAAAAAATAGTTATAGAATATAAATATGATTTAATGAATTAATAAAATTTATTATTATTTTTATTTTAAATATTTTTTTATATATTTAAATTTGATTTACTAATTTATATAAAATTTATTAGAATTTTTTATTTTAAATATATTTTTTATATATTTATATGAATTAATAAAATTTATTAGAATTTTTTATTTTAAATATATTTTTTATATATTTATATGAATTAATAAAATTTATTAGATTTTTATTTTAAAATATATTTTTTATATATTTAAATCTAATTAATAAAATTTATCAGATTTTTTTATTTTAAATATATTTTGATGTATTCTAAATTTTAAATCTAATTTACTGATTTATTTGAATTAATAAATTTTATTAAAAAATATTTTAATTATATTTTTTATATATTAAATTTGATTTACTGATTTATATGTTTTAATAAAATTTATTAGATTTTTTAATTTAAAATAAATTTTTATATATTTAAATCTATTTAATAAAATTTATCAGATTTTTTTATTTTAAATATATTTTTTATGTATTTAAAATTTAAATCTGATTTACTGATTTATTTGAATTAATAAAAAATTTTATTTTTTAATTTTAAATATATTTTTATATATTTAAATCTGATTTATATAAATTAATCAGAAATTTTTTTATATTTAAAATATATTTTTTATAAATTTTAAATCTGATTTATATTAGTTTATAATATTTATTAGAATTTTTTTATTTAAAATATATTTTTATATATTTTATTGGCATAATTTAATTAGGTTTTATAAACACCTATTTGAAATACCCCATTTAAGTTGGGAATTGTTTGATTTATTAAATCTTTTTAAAAAAATATGCAGTAAACGGTGATCGTGACGCCCGGTGGCACCGGAGGTGTCGCGAGACACTTCTGGCGCCTCCGGAGATGTCCCGCGACGCTTCCGGCGGCCCTAGAGGCATCCCGCGATGCATCCCGAGCCACCGGAAGCATCACGGGATACTCGCGGGATGTCGAAGACGTTGGAAGAATTCAGATAAAGACTTACCTCGAAGAGGCGATTGAAGAAGCATGGGCGGCGAAAGGAAGACGAAGAGGCAGCGGGTTTGAAGTAGATGAAAATAAAGAGGTTTAGGGCTTTAAACTTATATATATAAAAAAAAACGAACAGAAGAGGAAAGTTTTGCGCTTTGCTTTTGCGTGAGGCGCAGCGAAGCGCATGCTTCTTGGACCTCTTGCACTTCCAAGTTCTTAGAAGCGGGAAGCTTGCGCCTTGCGCTTAAGTGAGCGCTTTTGACAACTCTGGGTGGTATGCCAACAATGCATCTTAAACTAGAAGCAGATATGTAAATTTATTTCTGGATAATATTGAATATTATATGTGGGCGTATGTATATGTTTGTACACATTTATGTATCTATATATGTACAAGTTCAGCGTACTGCATAATATAGATATTTAGTTTTGTATAATATGAGTTTTCACTTCATACTCTACAAATTTGCAATTTACAACAAAATGACCTTTGAATTTGTATAGACACTTGGAATTTATTAAACTTATGAATATCTTTATGTATCATGGTTAACGTTTGCTATCTTTCTGTGTTCATTAATGCACTATTACACGTCTGTGTTCTACCTTGCCCTACAAAGGCTTTGCTTTACAAAATTCCTTATTGAGTGTGCGTGGATATACAGTTTTGCAGTTCTAGTGATGGATAACTCTTTAGTGTAGTTTTGATTTTGAATTTTTTTCCCTACAATCTGGGTTGTTTAAAAGCATCTAGTTACATTGTTTGCTTTGAGTACATGACAACTGAAGGATATCTATGGCGGCATTTTAAGTATAAAAGGCTAATGGAGGTGGATTTTTCGAGCATTAGTCAAAACAAGTTGTAAGAAGATACATATATTTGCTATTTGTCTAACTTAAGGTTGGTGAGAACAAAAATATTACCACTAGTAGCATAATACAGTAGGATTCTTGCTCTACTAGGTTTGCTAGTTGTTATATATGAAATCTAATTGTAGTGTTATGGGTAAGTTATTACTTTGAGTCCATGATACTTCCATAAGACAACATGCAATTATTGATTGATGGTTGGCTCTGTTTGGGAATATTAATGGTATTGGGACTCATCTCCCCTTGGCGCCTATGGGGTGCTGCCTTTGCTTCCTGTATCTTATCATTTGGGCTATTGGTGTTAGTAAGGAATGTTTGAATCCTAACAACCATCATAACTGAATATGAAATATTTACTTAAATAACTCTATTGTTTGTTTTAAGGCAAGATGATGACGAAAGTGATGGAGATCATTGCCTGGATACTAGCAGCAATGGCAGTTGTTCAAGTGTAGACCAGTTACAACAAAGATTTGCATCTTTGGAAACTACCAATCACAATGCACAAGGAAGCTCTACTGGCGATGATGCCAATGCTTGCACTCCAGTGACTCCTGTATTTCAGTACCTAGAGAGAGACCCACCACATGGAAGAGAACCTCTTGCTAACAAGGCAAGGCTGGTCTTGAATATACTGACAACTATTTTCTCATAATATTGTCTCTTACACCTACGTGTATCTGTTGCAGATATCAGCTCTTGCAAGTAAATTTCCAAGACTTAAGACATACAGAAGTTGTGATCTACACCCATCAAGTTGGATGTCTGTCGCGTGGTATGTTTCTTCAGCATTACCTCTTGATATATTCTTCATGTACCAATTTGTTTAGATTGCATATGCTTAGATATTCCTTTCTGTTCTCTTATTGGATCACTCGTGATATGATTTTTTGTACTGCAGGTATCCAATATACAGAATACCTACAGGCCCAACATTAAAGGATTTGGATGCATGTTTTTTGACATTCCATCGTTTGGCAACTCCTAAATGTAAGTAGCTATTACCTGATCATACATGCACCTATGGTCTGTAATTTTATTATCATATTGCCGTGATTAATGATATTTACATACTGAACAATCCACGGTAAGCTCATATCCTTAGTCACATCTCTAAATGTTGCAACTAAATTTAGCTTTGCTCCTAGAAGAAGTGATTGCATATCTCTTCACTTCTATGCAGTGCGCAATAATTTGTAGAGAAATTTTGTATGTTCTCTTGAGGAAGAACTAATTTCGTTAAACGTGCCTACAACTACCTGTTATCAACGTATTGCATTTACTTCATCTACCTTTTACTTGTAACTGCAAATAGCATTTCGCCACGATGAGGAATGTCAATTTTGACCAAGTTTAGTATCTCATCCCAGTGAGAACTCAAAAAGTGCAAGCATTCAATTCTGAAATGATTTTTTAACTGAACTTTCTGCAATTTTTTATGCCCGATAATTATTGAACGATCATAAGCAAAACCAAGGTTTATAATATGATTAAGTTCCTTGGACAGCTAAAATCCAATTTAAGGATTTACTTTTTCTGCGTCCATGCAAATATAATAGGGTTCTATTAGAAAATCAAAAGAACAAAGTTTACTAACGCTCGGTTATCTAATGTACTTTTTCTTTCTCTCCACAGATGGAACCAGCCCAATGTGTGAAGATGCTGGAGCTCGATCTGCTAGAACTGCCAAGAAATCAGACAAGCCTTTGAAGCTAACTCTGCCCGTCTTTGGGCTTGCTTCATACAAGTTATGGGGATCCCTTTGGATGTCTGATGAACAGCACGAGCAACAGCAAGTAAGTGCACTGCTTCAGGCTGCAGATGACTGGCTTCGCCGTCGTCAAGTAGAACATCCAGACTACAGCTTTTTCATATCCCGTTATGGCGCATCCAGAAGGTGATATTTGGAGACACCGGGATGCCCCTTAGCATTAATGATGTATCTATCAAATCTTTGGTGTTGAATTCCCTTGGGACAGTTTTAGCGCCATACACTGTTTTCGACAGATATACACATGATGCGCTATAGCTTTCACTGTACCAAGAGCTCGACAGATATACACACATGATGCGGTATAGCTTTGACTGTACCAAGAGCTGTATGTTTTCACGAAGAGAGCTGGCATAATAAAATCTACATATTAAGAGCAAATGGAGGAACAAGATGTGAAGAAGATGTGATTTCCAGTGACAGTAATGGCCTGATTTCCCCCATTATAATTTGATTGCTTATTGAAAATCCTCAGTGTTCTTCTGACATGGCTCTATTGTATGAGTATTAGAGAAATGTGAAATTAATTCCTTTATGGTATTCACTTTTTTTTTTTTTTGTAAATTTCTGGTTAACTCCTAAATTAGCCAAAAGGAGTAATTTTTCCCTTTTTTATTGTTTTGAAAGCTTTAAATAATTTAATTTTGTAGTTAAATGCTAAATGGTTAACGAGGTCGGATGTATTTGCTCTTAATTATATATTTAAACATATCATATTTATTCTATTGCTTTTCCGATTCTGTTATTTAAACAAATTTCACTCATTGCATCAGATTTTTATTTTTATTTTTTCAATTCTAGCACAATCTATGGGTACATTAGAATTTTATTTATCTATTTTTCTAATACTCAAAAAGTAAATTGAATTAGATTTATCAGGAAAATACCTTTAAATCTCCATGTAAACATAAACATTATCATTACAAAACTTAGAAGTTATTTTAAAATTAAAACTTAAATATAACTTTCATCCTTTAAAACAAAAAATGATTATCAATACATTTAAAATCATCAACAACAAAAATAATGTGCCTTCGACTTTCAATTGACGACTGAATTCTGGCATAATCAACTCTAATTGAAGTCATTACGCTGCCCAAATCAAAGGATAATAAAGTAAACTCTAATTTCCGTGTTAATAATTTTTTACTTCGTGCTTTCATGGTTTTTCTTGTGAGATCATCTTCTTCTCTCTGAGATTTGTTTATTGTTGTGCTACATCACGCTTAATCATACATTAATTGACTTTAAAAAAACAAGTTTCCAATTAAATATTTAAAGCCAAGTCCTGAAAATTAAACAAGATCCAGTTTTGAGTGAAAACAAAAATTAATTGGAATCTCTAACTTGAAAGGCTAATAAATCTCCAGCTGTAAGTCTTGTCTCAGTAACTCCACTCCAATAATGTCTGACGGCAAAATCTTGGTGCAAAGGGAGTCATTATGGATGACAACAACTCAAGCAGCAAAGGTAGAGAGAATGTTCTTCTTGATGATGAACTCATCCGCCTTGACCGCGTTAATCGGCTGATATAATGTAAGAATAAGCCGCAATTAGGTTTCCAAATGAGAAGATTAAAACAATTTATCCTCTACATCAGCGGATCAAGCAAAAAGAAGCATTGTACTCACCTTCTCTAAGATGCGTTGCAAACGCTCAATTTCTTTCTTGGCGTAGTCTGTGCCTTTTATGAAGGAGCTTTTAGCAACCTTTAGGTAGGTCTTGCCGTACCTGAAGTTTCACAAACCAAAGGATCAACATAACTTAAATCCAAGAAGGTAGGATTTCGGTAGCCGAATGATCAAATGTGTACAAGCAGAAAATCTAAATCTGGAATGTTCATGGATGTTATTGTTTAGTAGGTCTGTGTTATTTGCCTTCATCATTATTCATCTGTGTTTCTTTTGGATGGTGACAAAGGAGTGAAAATGGTGCAAAATAAACGATCTGAGTGGGGAAATTGGGATCAGCACAGTCATATGTAGTGTTAACAAGGAATGAAAACCAAACAGCAGAGAAGGTTCATCTCTTCCTCTAACAATTAACTATCTGTAATAACACAGAAACTTCAACTCGGTGTATAGTGTACATTCATCTTGAGACCTTGACACGGCAAATGGATCTCATGAGTTGTATCAATCTATGAAAAGCTAAGAATGCAGCCAATCAATTCCAAAAGATTGTGGCACATAACATAAGCCACCAGAACTGATGATGGTTGACTAACAATCAGGATGGATTATTGTGGCGCGTGGTAGGCCATGGGCTCTATCAGAGTTTAGCCGTTTAGGGAAACGGATAAGAGTCATGCACTTGTAAAATAAAGTCGCATGTAAGTTTAAAGATGCAAGAGCATATTTGTGATAACAAAAAAACAGTTTCTCCCTGCTGTTTTCCTCAGACCCTTCTGTACCCTCTCTGAACCCTATTGCACCCACGACACCACCTGCACTTGCCAACACCCTCTTTAGCACCAACACCTCTTCAATTGACCTCCTTTCCATTGGATTTCAGCCTTGATTCTCTATTGTAGCTGCCAGCTTTCTGGAATTTGCAAATCCAGCTCTCTTCATGGAGAGGAGATCTCCTGGACCACTTTTTTGTGGTCCAGGGGATGTGCCACTTAAATTTGTGGTTGGATCGTAGCCGCAATCCGGCCGTAATTTGTTGCGATCCCTCCTAGGATTCACCGTGCCCATCAGGTTATAGTTTTTGTTCGGAGCGGGCGGCCGGAGGCCGCCCAAAAACCTCCGGTGGTGGATAAGTGGCCAAGTTATTGGGCGCCGAGCGAGAGTGTCCTTTGGGCGGCCGGAGGCCGCCCGCTCCGAACAAAAACTATAACATGATGGGG
The DNA here is from genome assembly GCF_018446385.1 of Zingiber officinale. Taxonomy (NCBI): domain Eukaryota; kingdom Viridiplantae; phylum Streptophyta; class Magnoliopsida; order Zingiberales; family Zingiberaceae; genus Zingiber; species Zingiber officinale. The sequence goes on from NC_056001.1 coordinate 92,180,457, forward strand.
GCGGTGAACCCTAGAAGGGATCGCAACCAATTGCGGTCGGATTGTGACCACGATCCGACCGTAAATAGGAGTGGCACATCCCCTGGACCAAAAAAGTGGTCCAAGAGATCCTGGCTCCTCTTCATGGGCATCAACAATACAACTGTCAAGGGCCATCAAAACCCTTAAGTACCCATCCTGAACCCTTCTGCACCGGTGACACCACCTGCACTTGCCAACACCCCCTTAGCACCAACACCTCTTCAATTGACCTCATTTTCTTTGGATTTTCAGCCTTGACCCTCTACTATAGCTGCCACCTTTCTGGAATTTGTAATTCCAGCTCTCTTCACTGGAATCCTTCAAGACCTCTGTACTTGGGTTGGATACCAGGATTTTAAAGTCGAGTTAAGAATAGGCACCACATAATGGACACAACGTTCTCATGTTTTGCCCAAGTTCTGGATGCTCCAAGGAAAAAATGGAGGTTTGAGGGCTAAAAAGGAGCGTCAAGGGTCAAAACTACACAGTAAACAGTGTCTAACTGGTGTAGTTTTTTTTAAAAAAATATCAACTATAACATCCCAGGATCACTCCTAATCATTGTTCGACCTTATCAAGTATAAATGTACAATGCATTATGTTATATATATCATCTAAGGGGAGAGAAATTCTTAAATATGAGAGAGAATACCAAAACAAAGTAACATATGCTGTAATAAAAGAAATGCATTGAAGAAAACCAGCTGACAACACATTCATATACATATTCGGTAGTAGTGAGTGCAATAGCTAGAGACTTAAAAAATGCCTTACCTTGCAGATGAACCGGTTAGCTTTGCAACTTCCTCTTCCATCCTAGAGAGAATTGCCTTTTGCTCTTCATTGGAAGCACTCATGAACTCCTTCACTAAAGCCTCTAAGCTTGCCACAATACCAGCCTGCATTAGTCAAACCAATCTTCAAATACGGCTGAAGAACAAAGTTTGTCAATATGATCCTTCACATCTATCACTCACCTGGAAAGTAAGTTGACCATTCGCATCACGGCTAGTGCCACATTTCTCATTAATAAATTTAACAAAATCATCCAACTCCCGTTCAGCCTCATAATCTTCACCAGCTTTGTTTTCCTTGGGAAAAAACTTCAAGGTAGGATAACCACTAACTCCATACCTGAAATGCAGAAGGCATCCCACTTAACAAACTAATCTCAGAATGAAAAAGTTGAAAATTCTGGTCCTCCCACATAGGAAATGACTAAATAGTCTTTAGTATAGTGAATTTTTAGATGAAATCATTCATATCAAACCAAATTATTGCTAACACCCTATCATAGTAAGGATGATATACCAAAAAAAAAATTGACTGAAGAGGACTTCATCATGACAATTTGAGAAATAATAATGATTAAGCACAAAATATAGCAGGTCATAATGGACATTTTCACACAATTTTCATGTCAGATGAATGCTGGATAAGGTTGGAAGCATTTTAGGATCACACTTCTTCTCAAACATCAACGAATTCAAGTATTAAATTTGTAGAAAACAAGAATTGTGAGTGAATCTGATCCTCCTCTCAATCAGATGTTGATTCTGCATGTAAGGTATCAACTGGCATCACAATACCACAATTCCCCAAATGTAAATCTAGTACATAGGTGATTAGAAATACAGAACTCTTAGTTTGACAACTTTTTATCAATATGTAAGTTTCAAAATACATATAATTCAATAACTGATGCCTACTTTCAACTTACTCTAAATTAACATCATATAATATTTCTCCAAGATCTAAATAGGTAGCAGAACTAATGAAGCATTCAAGGTACACAATTGACTGAATCCACATCAATGAATAAATCAACTTTCAACCTCAATTTGTTAGCTACTAGAATAAAGAACCAGATTCTAGATTGTGATCGTGCATGAAACTTAACAGTGTACACCAAATGAAAATTGCATATTCAAGACTTACTTTTCTGCTAAATCCTTGTATTTATCAGCATCCAAGTTAGCAATGACAACATCATCTTCCAATTTGTATGCATTGGCTAACTTCTCATATATCTGCAACAAAAAAAAAATCAGGTTAGATCTAGTAGTCTCATAATTAAAAACATGGCAAATATGACCTTAGGCTAATCTAGGGCTTAAGGACTGTCTCAACAAAAATACTCACAGGAGCAAGATGCTTGCAGTGGCCACACCTGTTTGAAGATTAAGAAACTTAGTCATCTACAGTGGATAAGGAAAAGTATCTAATGCTACAAATGGAGAGAAAAAAAGGAACCTCAGCAAATACACTAACCATGGTGCATAGAATTCAACAAGAACATCCTTATTTACATCAAGAACAATCTGGTCAAATGTCTCTGGAGTCAATACTACTACATTAGAAGGGATAGTTGCTAGTTTCACATTTGTTCCTACAACAATAAGCCCACAAATAAAAGGTAAAAAATTAATTCAGATGAAAGAATAATATTTGACCATATCTGAAATTGTCATTTCAAGAATTTTTAGTAAATATAATTTGCATTGTACCCCCTTCAGTATTCACAAACTCAGTAAGTGCTTCTGCAGTTCGTGGACCTTCATATCTGCATGATTGTTCATATTTATTATGCATGTTCTGCGAAAGATTAAAGAAAAACATAAAACCAAAATGATGTATATAATTCCAGGACAGGATCATACTCACTTTTTTGGTTCCAAGGACCCTTTAGGAAACCACTGAATTGTTGGGTATCCTGACACTCCATACTTGCTGCATATGCTCTTATGTTCGTCACAGTCCACCTAAATATAACAACAAAAAAGGTAAATTAAGCCCAACCACTACATGGCAGTATAGCACACTATGTAATGTGCGGCATTTAGACTCAAAATGATCAGAAAAGATTAAACCAAAAAAGGAATCTGAGCATGTCCGGTTCAGCAAAAGAGATGATGGTTCTTGGCCTGATTTAGAACGATGCTAACCTTCCCTATCAAAACAGATTTAGCCTTTTTAAAGCTCGATCCAAGCTTTTCATATTCAGGGGCAAGCTTCTTGCAGTGTCCACACCTGCGACAAAATGGTATTAGAAGGGCTAAAATTATGCAATTAAAATACACACACGCACGGAGATCCTTTGCTTTAAACTAGATACTTAATGGAATCTACATTCATCTTCTATAGTCTTGGCAAACAATCAGTTATGAGGATCGACCATATACAGTGCATTTCAAGTGTATCTTCTAAAGAAAAATACAAGTTGCGCTTTCAATTTCCACACAAGAAGAAACAATGGTGAAGAGCAAATAAGAATTTCGACATCAAGGGCACAGAAGTAGGTTTCGATTTCCGAACAATAAGCTAAGATAAATATGAGACAATTTCATGTTCTATCTTTCTCCGTTCGAATTTTTCCATCAAACGCGAACTCAGCGTCCCCAAATCCATCACGAAAACTACAAGAACCACTGAAAATCAACAACCGCAATCCAGACTATTTAGACCGTCAAGGATCTGACAGAAAGATTCTTCCGGGTGAAGGTTGCAAAAAACTTCGGCAGATCATCCAGTTTAAAAAGAAAAAAAAAAGGAATACCATGGAGCGTAAAACTCGACAAGGGCGGCACGATCCTGGCCGACCTCCTTCTCAAAATTGGCCTCGGTGAGGACGACCACGTCGCCGTCGGCGAAGGAGTAGGCGAAGAGCAAAGCTAGATTTACGGCTCCAAGAGCAAACCAAATCTGAGATCGCCCCATTCTTCTTCTTCTTCCTTCTCCCTCGTCCCCCGATCGAAGTAATAGTAGAGATTGCTTGATGCACGATGGCGGCGATTGCTTTATAGGCATTTGTGCAAATCTAAATGTTGACTGTGAGTAGATTCAAAGGTGGAGATTGCTCGATACACCTCATAGAGGGACAAATTGACCGTCCGATCAGGTTTGATACTGCTGTCAGGATTTTTACTTTGGCTATTATTTTCAATAATTTTCATCCTCTACGCAACAACTCAATTTGGTAAGTTAAACTTTATTTATTTATTTATTTTATATCGGTCTGATATTTAACAAAGAAAATAAATAAAATTAAACAATAAAAACTAAGCCGTGAAAAATAATGAAATAGTATTGTAATGTTTCAAAGTCGTGAGCAGTTATGTTGAAAACTTAGAAATAAAGATTTGCCTTAGTTTACTTATCAAGAAAAAGTTAGAGTTGGAGTGTGGCAGGCAAGCTCACATGATCGACCTATGAACCTACCAACATTGCTGCCCATGAACAAGGGACGAGTAACTTTGGGTGCGCAAAGAAGGGATTAAACACTAAAATAAAATTAAAAAAAAATAAAGAAGTTGTTAGATTATATTTATTTATTTATTTATAGTTTTTATGATAATTTAATATTTTTCTCTTTTCTATTAGGGTTTAGAGTTTTTTTTTTTTTTGACTTATTATATAAATACTATGTATTTCTAATGTTTTTTTTAGATTCAATAATATGATTAATTTTCCTCTTCTTATTTCTATATGGTATTAGAGTCAAGTTCTCATTTATTGGCCTAATTTTTCAACCGCCTCTTGTTGCTTTCTGTTGCTACTACCGCCTCCTACTGTTGTTGTTGATTTTATCACCGACGTCCTTTTCTATCTCAGGTTTTTTATGTGACCATGGGTCGTCCTGACACCAGTTTTCATGGATCATCACCATGCCTGTCATTATTCGTGTCAAGGTTTCCGTATAATTTGATTATTTTGAGCACTATTCGTTTTATCACAATGCTTGGTTGTACAACTGCTTCATGTAAATCTGATCCCGTATATGTTGGAGCAGTTTCAACAATTTCTTGCTTCACAATCCTCCGTCATATCAGCTTCCTCTTATATATGTTTGTCATCATTTGATATTTCAGGTATATCTTCATTCTTGTAGATTTTGGACTTTGGTGCTCCTATCATATGTTATCTAATTTGTCATCTTTTGTTTCTTTTTCTCCTACTTCATCTATATCTATTGTGACTGCTGATGGTACTCCTATACCATTCGTAGTTGGTTCAATTATTACATCTTATTTATCTCTTACTAATGTTTATTATATTCCGAGTCTTACTTTAAATTTTATTTCTATTAGTCAATTATGTGAGTCTGGATACCTAGTCTCTTTTTCTTCATCTAATTGTTATGTTTAGGACTAGCGATCTTAGAGACTAATTGGGACAGGTCGTAGGCAAGGAGAACTCTATGTTTTGGATCAACTCGAAGTACTATAAGTTATAGTTTCGAGTGTGGATTTATCATCTTTTCGTCTAAGTCATTCATCTTCTGATTTTTATTTGTGGTACTCTCATTTAGGTCATGTTTTAGCGTCTCGTTTACAGTTTTTAGCTTCTACAGGAGTATTAGGGTGCTTTAAAAGTTCTGATATTTATGATTGTGGTGGTTGTAAATTGGTCAAATTTTTTGTCTTACTATTTTCTAAAAGTCTTTCTTTTTTCTTTTGCTTTATTAATTTTATTAATTCTGATGTGTGAGGACTCTCTCTTATTCCTACAAAAAGGGGGTCGAGGTATTATGTGTTGGTACCCCAAGATGGTTTTGATGTGATCAATCAAGTCAGGTTAGATCCTGTTGATTTTTAACCCTATGTGTAAGTGTACAGGAACTTAGGAGCACATAAAGTCTAGCAAAAGACGCAGCTAGCGAGAATGACAGCACAGGAGAGAGCCGATGGGCTCGGTGTATCCGAGGGACGAGATGCTGCGGAAGAGTACGTGGGCGGATGAGAAGGAAGTGTGCGGTGTTTCCGAGGGACGAGAAGTTGGAGCGGAAGTTTGCTCAAGGAGACGAGCAAAAGATGCAGCCAGCGAGAAGGACGGCACGGGAGAGAGTTGACGAACTCGGTGCGTTTGAGGGACGAGGCGCTACGGAAGAGTACGCCGGCAGATGATATGGAAGAACACGGTGATTCCGAGGGACGAGAAGCCAGGAGTGGAAGGTTGCACGAGAACGTCGGAAGTTGGGTTCAGGTGAGCCCTATTCCGGATGGCCGAGATCACCAAAGCGAGTGGAGCTAGAGCGGAAGATCTGGACTAATGCGAGTGGAACTGGAGTGGAAGATTGAGACCAAAAGTCAACAAAATGTTGACTTTTCGGTCTGGGGCGCCCCGACCTAGTTCGGGGCGCTCGGAACCCTTCCAGGCGCCTGGGCTGTGATGTTTATCCAGAACATGTTAAACGAGATCTGTTGCAATGGGGATAAAGTTTTATCCCCCTTCAAGCACCTGGAACCCTTCTAGGCGCTCCGACTAGGGTCATAAATACAACCCTGGTCCTAGAAGCTAGATAAAGAACTTGAGAAACACTTGTAATTGATTCTAACTTTGTTATTGTGAGCCATCAACGTTGTAAGAGGCTTCTCAGCCTGAAGGAGACTTTGATAGTAAGCTTCAACTATCTTGGATTAATAACTTCACCGGTTATAACCAAGTAAATCATTTGAGCCTCTTCTTTCTTTTAGTCTCATATTTATTATATGCAAGTGTAAGTTTAATTTAGCTATAAAAGATTGAGAAAGGTTATTTTAATTTTGTAGGGCTATTCACCTCCCTCTAGTCAGCCGCCAAAGGGTCCTAGCAAGTGGTATCAGAGCCAGGACGCCTCAGAAGGACTAACCGCCGACTGAAACAAACAAGAAATGGTCGGAGCTAGCATCTACCCACCAACATTCGAGGGGGAGTTTTTGTTTTGGAAGCGACGAATGGAGGTATTTCTCAAAATAGATTTTAATATTTTATTAATAATGAAATATGGTTATGAAGAACCGAATAATAGGAACAGAGAAGAAATCGAAAAACACCTCTGGACCAAAAAGCAATGTGACGATTTTACCTCAAATGGTAAGGTTGAATTTCATCTTTTAAGCATACTACCGGTTGAAGATCTTGACAAAATCGGAGACTACCAAAGTGCAAAAGAACTTTGGGAAAAGTTTTTAAAGCTCCATGAAGAACCAAAAGAAGCCGAATCCAACTCCTCGATGGACACCAAGTCATCATAAGAAGAATCTAAAACCAAGGAAATCGTGAGAACAACTCTAATAGTTGAATACCTACCAGAAGACGAAGCAAGCCCATCCTCAATGAACAATGAAAGCATCGATGAAGAGGGAGCATCGTCAAAAGAAAGCATCACTACAGGAGAAGCATTAGAAAACGATATGGTAAGTCAGGTAAGTAAACTTCCTCCAGAGCAATTATATAAATTTGTGCAAATGTTAAGTAAATCATTGTACAAGAAGAGAACAAAGTATATCAAATCAAATAAATAATTTGCATGTCTAAAAGAAGAATTTGAGAAATTAATAGGTGAAAATACAAAATTAAAAGTGTTGGGACTTTCGAGCCGCAAAAACTGTCTTTTTGCGTTGCGGAAACCCCGAAGTCCCATGCCACCGGATCCGTGCGAAGATTAAAAGAATAAAAATTTGATGTACTTGTTTTCTAACCTAGGTCTACACTAGATCTACATGTTAAGGAGTTTATACTTTTGATGCGAAACCCTTCGCTTATCCCGCTCGTCCAAGAAGATGTCGGATCTCAAGGGTGTCAAGTGAACACCCCTCTATGTGTATCCACACGAACAATAGAGATGGAGAAAACACTTAGAGTGTGCTAGCACTCTTAAAGAGTTCGGCCAAGGAGGAGGAGAGGGAGAGAAGAGAAGAGAGGAGGAAGAAGATGAAATCAATGAGCACAAAAGTTGTAACTCACACACATCTAATGGTGGTCGACCACTTTAGAGGCTTTTAAACCTCTATGGAATATCAAGAGTCACAACTCTTGATCTCCCTCATGATGTGGCACACACATAAGCCAATCTTGATGATGTGGAACATCATCATTGACCCACCTTATGCCAACTCACAAATGAGGTGGCATTGGTCAAGTCAAACTTGACCTTTCATCTTCCCTTTTCAAGTCAAGTCAAACTTGACCTCTTCTCTCCCATGGTTGATCAAATCTAACCATTTGATTCAAACCAATTTAATTTAATGAATCTATATTCATTGAATTAAATTAATTCAATGAATCCAAGTCTAAATTGATTCATTGAACACATGAATCAAATTGAGTTCAACTCAATTAGTCTAGTTTGGATTACTCTTAATCCAATTTGGTTTATCACATGAACCTAATCCTCTAGGTACATCAAATGAACCTAATCTCCATCTAATTACCCTTTGTGTGTGACCCTATAGGTTCTTGTAACGTTGGCAATGCTCCTAAACCCATTTAGAAGCATAAGTAATGAGCGGTATCTAACAACACATCATTACTACCCAAGTTACAAGAATATTGAGATCCAACATCACCTTGTGACTACTAATTGTGACTCTTTAAAATATATGACAAATGTCGTTCTATCCTTAACATCTAGATTGATCAATTTGAGGCATAGACGGTATCATCCTCTGATCAATCTAAATCTTGAACTCCAAGTAGACTCACTATAATCAAATGAGCTCAATATCTCATATTGAATCATTTGGGCATGACCATGCACTTAGTTGTCTCACTCTATCAAGAATAATGATGTCACTCCCATTATATAGGAGGGATAGATCCCATCTACATCACTCACATCCCTCCGCATAATTTGTTACATACCCAGAAATCGCCTTTATAGTCCACCCAGTTACGGGTGACGTTTGACGAAGTCAAAGTATGTAACTCTTTATGTAGGGAACCATGGTGACTTCAGGTCCAAGGACTAATAGTCATACTAATAGCCACATGAGAAAGTATATGACACTCATATAACGATCCATGATACTTTCTCATGGCGGATCATTCAGTATACATTCTCCAATGCATACCCATGTGTCAACTTGATATCTCTATATCCATGACTTGTGAGATCAAGTCATCGAGTTGACCTACATGCTAGTCTCGTCGCATTAACATTGTCCCTGAATGTTAATACTTGACTAGGAATGATTAAGAGTAGTGTTCTCTATATCATCTCAATATCGATTCAACCAATCGATTGATATAGATAAGAACCCTCTACTCAAGGACGATATTATACTTAGTTATTTGACACCAATACAAGTAAGTATAATAACTAAAACAAATTCCTTTATATACATAGGAGTATGATATAATGAGTCCATACAACAATCATCATATGATTGGCTCTAGGGCACTAACTAATAATCTCTCACTAGCACTAGTGCCAATCAGTGTAGGCTCTAAGGCCCAATGACCTAGTGTGACCATCATGCTTTCTCTGTGCCAAAGCCTTGGTCAAGGGATCTGCGATGTTAGCCTCTGTGGGTACTCTGCAAATCTTCACATCTCCTCTATCAATGATCTCTCGAATGAGATGGAAGCGTCGTAGTATGTGTTTGGTCCGCTGGTGTGAGCGAGGTTCCTTAGCCTGCGCAATTGCTCCATTGTTGTCACAATAGAGCTCTATCGGATTAGCTATGCTAGGAACCACCCCAAGCTCAGTAATGAACTTGCGGATCCAAACTGTCTCCTTTGCTACTTCTGATGCAGCAATATACTCGTCCTCTGTTATAGAATCAGCGACTGTGTCCTGCTTCGAACTCTTCCAGCTCACAGCACCACCATTCAAGCAAAACACGAACTCAGACTGCGATCTATAATCATCCTGGTCAGTTTGGAAGCTGGCATCACTGTAACCCTTTACAGCTAGCTCGTCATCACCTCCATATATCAAGAAATATTCTTTAGTCCTTCTCAAGTACTTAAGAATATTCTTGACTGTTATCCAGTGACTTTCACCTGGATTTGACTGGTATCTGCTCGCCATGCTCAAAGCAAACGAAACATCAGGACTTGTACATAGCATGACATACATGATAGATCATATGGTTGAGGCATAAGGATCGTATCCATGCGGTCTCTCTCCTCTCTAGAAGAGGGACTTTGAGTCTTCGAAAGACTCACACCATGCGACATCGGCAGAAATCCCTTCTTGGAGTTCTGCATGGCAAACCGTAGTAATACCTTATCAATATATGTACTCTAACTTAGGCCAAGTAATCTCTTAAATCTATCTCTATAGATCTGTATACCTAGAATACGGGTTGTTTCACCTAAGTCCTTCATTGAGAAACAATTCCCTAGCCAAGTCTTTACAGACTGCAGCAAAGGGATGTCGTTCCCAATGAGCAGTATGTCATCCACATACAACACAAGGAAGACAACTGTGTTCCCTACAACCTTCTTGTAGACACAGGGTTCATCTTCATTCTTGATGAAACCAAACTGTTTGATTGCATCATCGAATAGAAGATTCCAGCTCCGAGAAGCTTGCTTTAGTCCATAAATGGACTTATCCAGCTTGCATACTCTGCCAGTATGCTGTGGATCTACAAAACCCTCAGGTTGTGTCATGTACACATCCTCGAGCATATTTCCATTCAGAAATGCGGTTTTGACATCCATCTGCCAGATCTCATAATCGTGGTATGCTGCAACAGCAAGCATGATCCGAATAGACTTAAACATCACTACTGGAGAAAAGGATTCATCATAGTCAATACCATGATTTTGTTTGAAACCTTTAGTTACCAGACGACCCTTATATATCAGTCCATCCATGTCAGTCTTTCTCTTAAAGACCCACTTACACCCAATGGGTTTTATCCCTTCAGGTGGATCAACGAAAGTCCATACTTGGTTGGTGTACATGGATTCCATTTCAGATCTCATGGCCTCTAGCCATTTCTCAGAATCTGGTCTCATCACAACTTCTTGATAGAAAGTAGGCTCATTCTCAACAAGCATAACGTCATCATGGTTAGACAAGAGAAACGAGTATCTCTCAGGCTGACGACGTACCCTATCAGACCTGCGAAGAGGTATGTTTACTTGAACTGGTTGTTGTGTAACGACCCACCTTCCTTACTACTCTCTAAGGTGACCGTTACTTAACTATTAACTCTACTTACTAGTGTTACTTATGCTAATATTAGCAATACTCAACTTTGTCACGCCCCTAGAGAAGTTCCTACCGAAAAATTTTGACAGCATATCCTCTGTACCGGTGACTATATGGAGCATACATACACAAAAGAAATAACATCATCACGCAGTTTAATAAAATCAGATCATGCAAGTAATGAATAGTGGAAACATAATGAAATACAACTTCTAACTCCAAAATTTTCTTATCAACCTAAATAAAGAATTAATCTAAACAAATTCTTAAACTAAGTCCCAAGGCTTCTATAGTCCACACATCACACATCCATCCGCACCTCCTTATTGCCTTCCTTGACTATAGTTTTTTTCCTTTCCTTTATCTGCAGTAAGAGGAAATGCAATCTATAAGCAAAATGCTTAGTAAGAGCTATCTAACTCACAAAAATCTCGATATGCATGTACATATATCTATAACATAAACTAACTGAATGCTTATTGAAAACTACTCATGCTCATCTAATAGTAAAGGAATCAAACAGGCTGAAATGTTAAACATGTAAAGCTGCTCATGCTCTTCTAATAGCAAAGGAATCAAACATACTGAAATGCTAAACATGTAAAGCTGCTCATGCTCTTCTAATAGCAAATAACAGTAAGCTAATCTAAATAACATGCTAGCATAAAAGAAAACTAAAGTTGTTGATTTTAAAACAAAGTGAAACTTATTTCATTTGTTCTAAACTTATTCTTTTATTTCACTTGTTTAAAACTTATTCTTTTATTTCACTTGTTTAAAACTTATACTTTAATACTTCAAAATAATAATCAACTTCTCTTGGGCCCAGGCGCAGTACCATCTTATGCGCGTTCCCTAATAGGTTGGGGTAGCGAGCCACCAATCCTAAAAGAGCATACCTTGGTCTACTAGGGCCAAGACCTTAGAATTGAACACCTGGATTTATTTAACGACAACCTCAGAAGTTGGGTACTAGCCTCTTCAAAGTAAAATATCTTAATTACTTCTTCTTTAAATGCCTTTGCATTTTAACAAGCACCTTGTGTGCCAAAATCTCTAAAATCTTGACTTTGGGATCTACTTAAGGCCTTGGCCTTTTTCTTTCTTTTCTTTATCTTTCTTACACTTGTTAATACTTTTAATTAAAGAATGCTTTGTACAAAACTGTAATGCTTAAACAGAAATCTGCATACAAAGCTTAACATGAATCTGCATACAAAGCTTAACAAAAATCTGCATAAAAATCTGCATACTAGGCTAATCAAAATTCTACATACTGTGCTAATAAAATTCTGCATACTATACTAATCAAAATTCTACATACTATGCTACACAATTTCTGCATACTAGGCAAACGCAAATTCTGCACTAGAATACTTAACTAAACTGCACTATAATATTTTAAAAACTGCACTATGAGCTTAACCAAAAATCTGTATATGATACTTAACAAAAATTTGCACTATAATACTTATTATCTTCTACTTCTCCTAGTATAGAATGCCTCGGCATTTCTTCAAGCATTAAGCGTGCCTTTAATCCTCAACTTCTGGAATTTGGGATCAAATCAAGACCTTGGTCTTTTCTTGCTTATAAACACGAAACAATTCCTATCATAAGAAATAGCAACTCTGAACTAAATTATTATCTCATTGACATCTCTCACACTGTTAGCCATTAACAAAAGAAATATAAAACCTGGCATCAAGTTAATTAAGCTCCACATACAAACTACGAACAGAATCTGTACTAACTACAAAAGATGATGAGCAACGACATATCACATAACTCAAACTTTTCCAATGCATGTAAACTCAACGAAATTAAACCACAAGCTCCAAATCTAAACCATTTCATGCTCATTGCCTAGCAACAAAAATCCAAATTGCACAGCAAACTCCAAAGGGAGCTGCTCGTGCCCCTTTCACAGCACAACCCGAATTGCCCATTAAGGTCACAAACAAAAAAAATCTAACTCAAAAACTAAAATTCTATCTACCAGGCCTGAAGAAATCCAAATCACATGCTTAATCTATACCATTTACTTCCTTCCTTTGTGATTCATGGTAGCAACTCAAAACAACACTCTTTCAAGCATACTTCGAAAATCAAGAAGAACAAGACTCGGGGAGCTATTCCTACTGTAGGTGAGAAGCAACTTACTTATTCTTGGAGTTCTTGGACTTACAACCGAAGGGGAGCTTCTAGGGGTTTCGGATAGCTTGGAATCTCGGTAGCTTCTTCACATCTATGTGTTCTCCTCGACAAGGGAATCACAATGGTGTGGAAAACAATCGAAATCGACCCTTTGTCGGCCGTCGGAGTCGATGCCCTAGCTCCGACTTGTTTCCGCCCGAACAGAACGCCGCGCGCGCGAGAGGAGAAGAGAGGAGAAGATTTGGTTCGGGAGAAAATAATCCCTAAGTTCTCTCTTTATAACTAGGGTATTCTGTTATGGCTTAAGATTATTTCGCTTCCCTTCTTATCACGAAGTACCCACTTGTGCACTTGGTCGACCGGATCCGCTTAAGGCTTGGATCGGGTCGGAGGTCTCCGGGTCGAGCCTCGGCCCGACAATTTTTCCGCAACCTTTTATCTAGGGTATTTCTGTTCCCTACTATCCCTTAAATTTATTTCGCTATCTATTTAATCACAAAATGCCTGCTGGGTTTCTGGTCAGCTGAATCAGCTTAAAGCTTTGCTTAACTGGAGGTCTCCGGTTCGAACCTCGGCTCAACCTCTTTATTTTTTGCAACTTCTTTCTTTTGGTAAAAATACCAAACGACCTCCAAACATTGCATAAAAATACTCTATAAATTCCTAAAAATCTCTAGAATTTTTCTATAGCATTTCTAAATACTTATAAGCATTTTTAGAACTCCAAATATTGAAATTTGGGGTGTTACAATTCTCCCTATCTTATAAAAAGTTCATCCTCGAACTTAGACTAATTCTGGATATTTCTGTCTCATGCTGTCCTCACGCTCCCAAGTAACTTCCTCGTGCTTCTGGTTCTGTCAGATGACCTTCACTAGTGGCACTTTTCTGTTTCTTAGTCTCTTAACTTCTCTGTCTACTACCTGTGTAGGTCTACTCTCATAGCTAAGGCACCTTTTTATTGTAACGACCCGACCCATTTGACGACCCTCGGGTCATCGACCGTCGGCCGTGCCGTTACTCACTAGGACTTTCCACCCCTGGCCAGTGGATTTTTGGCTTCCCCAGGATTAGAACTCTAGACCTCAAGGCTTAAGTACTAGAGTTAATGAATCCTGGTAACCAAGTGAGCTCGCTCACTTGGCTAAGGTCGTGTAGGCACTTCTTTAATATAGAGACATGAAATACGTTGTGTATTGCTGACATGTCTTGTGGTAAGTCCAACTTGTAAGCTACTTTCCCAATCCTCTCTGTGATCAGGTAGGATCCTACGTAGCGAGGACTTAACTTGCCCTCTTTGTCAAATCTCATCACTCCCTTCATAGGAGCAATTTTGAGAAAGACTGAATCCACTACTTGGAACTCAAGTGGCCTACGGCGTGTGTCTACATAACTTTTCTGCCTACTCTGGGCAGAGACGAGCTAGCCTATTGAACCTTTTGACTGCTTCTTCCACTAGCAGGTCACCTTGTCTGAATTCTTTAAACTCCTCATAATGTTTATTGGTAATCCGTTAGCGGAAGAATTCTTCGTAAAACTCTGTCTCGAAGTCAACCCAGCTCATCTGGTTGGCTGCTCTCTTGCTCTTAACTCTCTCTCTCTCTCTCACCACATATGAGCATCTCCAGATAGACAGAAAGAGGCACACTTAACCTTCTCGACTTTTGGCCAGTCAAGAAGCTCCATTGTGCTCTCCAATGTCTTGAACCAAGCCTGGGCATCCCAGGCTCAGTCGTGCCTAAGAAACTTTCTGGCTTCAGCTTCAGCCACCGTATCAGGTATGCTTCTTGTCTTCTAGGTGTTGTGGTGACTTCCAGGGTGGCTGGTGGAACTTCAGTCACCACTGGGGTCTCCATATTGATAGTTGGGAGAGTGGGAGGAACTGGCTGTTGATTGACCATCAGGTTGGTAATCACTTGTTGCTACTCTGCTACTTGTCTCTGAAGTTGAGCAACAACTTCAGAGAGATCAGACCTAGTTGTTCTGAGCTCTTCGTTCTCCTGAGTTCGGTCCTCAGTACGAATGGTACGGGGACGTCCTCTTCTTGACATCTTATTATGTAAAGGAAAGTCTTGAAATCATCACTATGCTTTCTAGATATATCTTACTTAAACATGATTCTTGACTTTAAACACATATGAGCTGGTACTTCTAAATATTTCTCTATACTGCAATCACTAAAGGAAAAGCATAAAAGAAAGTATAAATACGTTCTTACTTGAAGACGGCAAGGCTGGTGCTGATGTGTGATGCTGGAGAATAGGAACTGCTCTGATACCAACTGTAATAACCCACCTTCCTTACTACACTCTAAGGTGACCGTTACTTAACTATTAACTCTACTTACTAGTGTTACTTATGCTAATATTAGCAATACTCAACTTTGTCACACCCCTAGAGAAGTTCCTACCGAAAAATTTTGACAGCATATCCTCTGTACCGGTGACTATATGAAGCATATATACACAAAAGAAATAACATCATCACGCAGTTTAATAAAATCAGATCATGCAAGTAATGAATAGTGGAAACATAATGAAATACAACTTCTAACTCCAAAATTTTCTTATCAACCTAAATAAAGAATTAATCTAAACAAATTCTTAAACTAAGTCCCAAGGCTTCTATAGTCCACACATCACACATCCATCCGCACCTCCTTATCGCCTTCCTTGACTATAGTTTTTTTTCCTTTCCTTTATCTGCAGTAAGAGGAAATGCAATCTATAAGCAAAATGCTTAGTAAGAGCTATCTAACTCACAAAAATCTCGATATGCATGTACATATATCTATAACATAAACTAATTGAATGCTTACTGAAAACTACTCATGCTCATCTAATAGTAAAGGAATCAAACAGGCTGAAATGTTAAACATGTAAAGCTGCTCATGCTCTTCTAATAGCAAAGGAATCAAACATACTGAAATGCTAAACATGTAAAGCTGCTCATGCTCTTCTAATAGCAAATAACAGTAAGCTAATCTAAATAACATGCTAGCATAAAAGAAAACTAAAGTTGTTGATTTTAAAACAAAGTGAAACTTATTTCATTTGTTCTAAACTTATTCTTTTATTTCACTTGTTTAAAACTTATTCTTTTATTTCACTTGTTTAAAACTTATACTTTAATACTTCAAAATAATAATCAACTTCTCTTGGGCCCAGGCGCAGTACCATCTTATGCGCGTTCCCTAATAGGTTGGGGTAGCGAGCCACCAATCCTAAAAGAGCATACCTTGGTCTACTAGGGCCAAGACCTTGGAATTGAACACCTGGATTTGTTTAACGACAACCTCAGAAGTTGGGTACTAGCCTCTTCAAAGTAAAATATCTTAATTACTTCTTCTTTAAATGCCTTTGCATTTTAACAAGCACCTTGTGTGCCAAAATCCCTAAAGTCTTGACTTTGGGATCTACCTAAGGCCTTGGCCTTTTTTCTTTCTTTTCTTTATCTTTCTTATACTTGTTAATACTTTTAATTAAAGAATGCTTTGTACAAAACTGTAATGCTTAAACAGAAATTTGTATACAAAGCTTAACATGAATCTGCATACAAAGCTTAACAAAAATCTACATACTAGCTTAACAAAAATCTGCATACTATGCTAATCAAAATTCTGCATACTGTGCTAATAAAATTCTGCATACTATACTAATTAAAATTCTTCATACTATGCTACACATTTCTGCATACTAGGCAAACGCAAATTCTGCACTATAATACTTAACCAAACTGCACTATAATCTTTTAAAAACTGCACTATAATCATTTGATGATTGTATTTTGGACTTATTGTATCATATTCTATATAAATAAAGGCATTTGGATTTTGGTTATTATACTTACTTGTATTGGTGCCAAATAAACTAAGTATAATAACGTCCTTGAGTAGACGGTTCTCACCTATATCAATCGGTTAGTTGAACCGATAGTGAGATGATATAGGGAACACTACTCTTAATCATTCCTAGTCGAGTATTAACATTCAGGGACAATGTTAATGCAATAAGACTAGCATGTAGGTCAACTCGATGACTTGATCTCACAAGTCATGAATATAGAGATATCAAGTTGACACATGGGTATGCATTGGAGAATGTATACTGAATGATCCGCCATGAGAAAGTATCATGGATCGTTATATGAGTGTCATATACTTTCTCATGTGACTATTAGTATGACTACTAGTCCTTAGACCTGAAGTCACCATAGATCCCTACATAAGGAGTTATGTACTTTGGTTTCGTCAAACATCACCCGTAACTGGGTGGACTATAAAGGCGATTACTGGGTATATAACAAATTATGCAGAGGGATGTGAGTGATGTAGATGGGATCTATCCCTCCTATATGATGGGAGAGACATCGGTATTCTTGATAGAGTGAGACCACGAAGTGCATGGCCATGCCCAAATGAGTCAATATGGGATATTGAGCTCATTTGATTTAGTGAGTCTACTTGGAGTTCAAGATTTAGATTGGTCAGAGGATGACACGGTCTATGCCTCACATTGATCAATCTAGATGTCTAGGATAGAAGGACACTCGTCATATATTGTGAAGAGTCACAATTAGTAGTCACAAGGTGATGTCGGATCTCGACATTCTTGTAACTTGGGTAGTAATGATGTGTTGCTAGATACCGCTCATTACTTATGCTCCTAAATGGGTTTAGGGCATTGCCAACGTTACAAGAACCTATAGGGTCACACACTAAGGACAATTAGATGGAGATTTGGTTCATATGATGAACCAAGAGGATTAGATTCATTTGATGAATCAAATTGGATTAAAAGTAATCCTAATTGGGCTAATTGAGTTGGACTCAAGTTGATTCATGTATTCAATGAGTCTAATTTAGATTATGACTTATTAAATCAATTTAATTTAATGAATTAGATTCATTATATTAAGTTGGCTCGAATCAAATGGTTGGATTAGATCAACCATGGTAGAGATTGGGTCAAATTTGACTTGACTTGAGAAGGAAGACCAAAGGTCAATTTTGACTTGACCTTTTGCCACCTCATTGGTGAGTTGGCATTAGGTGGACCAATGATGATGTTCCACATCATCATGGGTGCCACCTCATGGAAGTTACAAAGCCATTTTCTTAATAACTTCACATTAATTGCATTTAATGGGGAGTTACACTATGGGAAGTGGCCGACCACTTTTGGTTTTGAATGGGAATTCATTTTTTCATTCAAGGGTGTATCTTCTTCCTTCTTCCTCTCAAGCTCTCCCTCTTCCTCTCCTCCTTGCTTGGCCGAATCTTACCAAGGTGCTAGCACACCTTTGTGTGAGGTTTTCTCCACCTACGTGTCCGTGTGGATACTTCTAGAGGACCGACGCTTGACGGTCTAGAGATCCGGCAATTCCTTGGACGAGCGGGAACGCGAAAGGGCACGCTTCAAGGTATACTTCTTAACACATAGATCTAGGAGTAGATCTAGAAGTTTTGAAACTCGTACTTGTATTTCATTCGGTTTTTCCTTGCACGGATCTACGGCTTTGGGTAATTCGGGGTTTCCGCGACGCGAAAAGCGGTTTTCGTGGCCCGAAAAACCTAACAGTGGTATCAGAGCCACGTGCAAGGCTTGTACGAGTTTAATTTTTGGTTTTATGAAAACTAAACCTTCTGTGATTTTCTGTAAAAATTTAGTTTTTTTTGTTTTTATGGGTAATTTTTCCGTAGAAGCGAAGCACAAGTATCTCGGCACTTGCAGGCTTCGGCTACCGGGAAGTTTTTCCTTAAACGACTTCGTTTTGCCCCAAATCCGTTTGGGACAGCGGGCTTGGGTGCCATTAGATCGCAAAGGAGCAACTCACGATGGTTAGATCGTGGGTAGGGGTATTGCCCCTAACCCCGCAAGGGGATTTGCTCCGCGATTGCACCCGAAATCGCTAAAAACGAACCTGCCGGGAAGATTTTTCCGAAACGGCAATGTCTCGACCCAAATCGTTTTGGGACAGCGAGTTTGGGCGCTGTTGGATCACAAAGGAACCCTCGCGATGGTTAGATCGCGGGTAGGGGCGCTGCCCCTGGCCCCGCAAGGGGATCCGTTCCGCGATTGCGCCTGAAACCGCTAAACGGGACCGCCGAGAAATTTTACTCGTAAAAATTGTAAAAATTATTTTTAAAATTATAGAAAATTATGAAAATATATAATTTTGAATTATATATTAATTTTGTGATAGTCATGGCCCAAAAACCCAATATGATTGGATTGTGTTGTAATTCATAATACGGCATGCGTGCCGTTATGTGTTTGCGCGTGTATGTTTTTATTTTCCGCGACCTGCGCGTCGTGCCTTTCTCATATATTCTGGTTGTAAATTAGATTTAGACTCGAATGTAACTCGAGTTTCAAATTGTAATGTACAAATTAGAGCGGTGGAGGGTCCACACGAGACGGAGTTCCGAGGCGGGCACGAGCAACACAAGGTGGTCAAAGGGAGGAGCTTGGAGAAGCTGTTGACCCTAGGTTGACCATTCGATCTTCTCATTGGCTTGAGAGGATCGTAGTAGGGCCATGACTAAATCACAAATAGATTAATTAGTTAATTGCTTATGTATATGATGCATGTTTAATAAGTAATTAATTAATTAGTGCCTTACGATTAGATTAGATCTAAGTCGTGCACATGATGCACCCTTGCGATTAGATTAGATCTAAGTCGTGCACAAGATGCATCCTTTTCGATTAGATTAGATCTCGATCGAACCAACTCTAAATACCTAACCGTGCCGTGATACCTATCACTACCTCGATCACATGTATTGTTGAATCTGCCAAAGCAGAGCAATACATATTATCTTGGTAGGGTACGGAGGGACAATCTTGGTCCCGCCTATCAACGCATGGGTGAATACAAACTCAATTAGATTGAGTATTCCTAGTTGCTCGGTTAGATCGAGTCAACTATAGGCATTCTTCCAACGGTTGGAAGAGATAGGTCAAAATCACATCTATATTAACTCTCGGGCATATTAGCCAAAGCTAACTCCAGTTTTAATATAAATGCGGATATTAATTTTATAAACAAGAGTTGCATAGAGATGTAATTGGTAATCATTACCTACCGATCATACTAAGTCTTGGGCGTATTAGCCAAAGCTAACTCAAGGGTTAGTATGATGTGGATCTTGTCCCACATGAATTATAGAATTCAGTGGGAGCATCATTTAGTTAAAGGCCTAATTAAATGATTAAGAATATGATATTTATTTCTGCATTTATTCTGTTGTAGATAACCATGACGTCAAATACGAACACCTTCTCCCTGCGATCTGTCCTTGAGAAGGACAAGCTCAACGGAGCAAACTTCCTGGACTGGTACAGGAACCTGAGAATAGTTCTCACTCAGGAACGTAAACTGTACGTTCTGGAGCAGCCCATTCCGGAGGCTCCTCCTGCCAATGCCCCGCGAGCTGACAAAGATGCTTACAAGAAGCATCAAGATGACGCATTAGATGTGTCATGTCTAATGCTCGCGACCATGAACTCTGAGCTTCAGAAGCAACATGAGTTAATGGGCGCTTACGATATGGTTGAACATCTTCGTCAACTGTATCAAGGTCAAGCGAGGCATGAGAGATTTGAGATCTCAAGGGCACTGTTTCAGTGCAAGATGTCAGACGGGGCTCCAGTAGGCCCATATGTACTCAAAATGATTGGGTACATAGAAAACCTACAAAGGTTAGGGTTCCCTCTTGGCCAAGAGCTGGCCACTGACCTGATCTTGTAATCCTTGCCGGATAGCTACAGTCAATTCGTTCTAAACTACAATATGAACGAGATTGACAAGCCACTGCCCGAGCTGCTCAGCATGTTAAGAACTGCTGAGCTAAACCTTAAGAAGGCTAAGCCCAACACTGTTCTGATGATTCAGAAATATAAGGGCAAGGGCAAGCCCAAAGGCAAGGGAAAGTCCCAAGCCAAGGGCAAAGGCAAGGCACTGAAGCCGAAAGGAGGGGTCGCCAAGGATGCTACCTGCTTCCACTGCGGTCAGGCCGGGCACTGGAAGAGGAACTGTAAGGTATACTTGGAGGATCTTAAGAAGAAGTGAAGTGAGACTTCCACTTCAGGTATATATGTTATAGAAGTCAATCTATCTATTTCTACATCATGGGTATTAGATATTGGATGTGCTTCTCACATTTGTACTGATATGCAGGCGCTGAGAAATAGCAGGGCATTGACAAAGGGCGAGGTGAACCTACGAGTAGGCAATGGAGCACGGGTTGCTGTTGTTGCTGTAGGGACTTACTTTTTATCTCTGCCCTCTGGGCTTGTACTAGAGTTAGACGATTGTTGTTATGTGCCTACATTAACTAAGAACATTATTTCAGTTTCTTGTTTGGACAAGAAAGGTTTCTCGTTTACTATAAAGAACAAATGTTGTTCCGTTTATTTAAACGATATGTTCTATTGTAGTGCACCTCTGTTAAACGGACTCTATATTCTAGACCTTGAGAGCCCTATCTATAACGTAAATACCAAGAGGTTCAAGTCAAATGACATGAACCAAACTTACCTTTGGCACTGTCGCTTAGGTCATATAAATGACAAGCGTTTATCCCAACTCCATAAGGATGGTTTGTTGGACTCATTTGATTTTGAATCTTATGAGACGTGCGAGTCATGCCTACTAGGCAAGATGACCAAGACTCCCTTTAGTGGGCACAGCGAAAAAGCGACTAATTTGTTAGGACTTATACATAGTGATGTATGTGACCCTTTCAATATCGCTGCTAGAGGTGGTTATAGGTACTTCATCACATTTACTGATGACTTCAGTAGATATGGTTATGCGTACTTGATGACACATAAGTCTGAATCCTTTAAAAAGTTCAAAGAATTCAAGAATGAAGTATAGAACCAGTTTGGCAAGAGTATTAAGATACTTCGATCAGATCGAGGTGGAGAATACCTTAGCCATGAGTTTCGTGACTATCTAGCTGAGTGTGAGATTCTATCCCAACTCACTCCTCCTGGAACACCACAGTGGAATGGTGTATCCGAAAGGAGGAATCGTACCCTATTAGATATGATACGATCTATGATGAGTCTCACATATCTTCCGACATACCTTTGGGGCTATGCTCTAGACACGACAGCTTTTATACTCAATCGAGTTCCATCCAAGGCCATGATAAGACACCATATAGGATATGGACTGAGAGAGATGCCCAGGTGTTTTTATGAGGATTTGGGGTTGTGAGGCTTACGTTCGACGTCAAGTCTCAGACAAATTAGGATCCAAATCTGACAAGTGCTATTTCATTGGATATCCCAAGGAAACGAAAAGATATTACTTCTACATTCCCAGTCAACACAAGGTAGTTGTGGCTAAGACTAGGGTATTTCTAGAAAGGGACTTTGTTTCTAGAAAGACTAGTGGGAGTACGTTCGATCTTGAAGAAGTTCAAGATGCGAACAATAGCACTGATGCCTCGATGGAAATTGAACTGGAACCACAAAGTGTTGTGGATGATGCTGTTCCACAAGGAGTTGAGGAACAACAACCGGTTCAAGTAGACATACCTCTTCGTAGGTCTGATAGGGTACGTCGTCAGCCTGAGAGATACTCATTTCTCTTGTCTGACCATGATGACGTTATGCTCATAGAGGATGAGCCTACCACCTATCAGGAAGCTGTGATGAGACCAGATTCCGAGAAATGGCTAGAGGCCATGAGATCCGAAATGAAATCCATGTACACCAACCAAGTATGGACTTTGGTTGATCCACCTGAAGGGGTAAAACTCATTGGGTGTAAGTGGGTCTTTAAGAGAAAGACTGACATGGTCTGTAAGTTATATTTTGATGTTTGACGAGAATCGAAAAGTTGTATCTTGATGTTTGACAAGAATACAAACTTGGGAGATTGTGGGTGCAACCTTCGGTCAAGGTTGACCTGGTTGACCCGACTTGAGTTGACTTGATTCGATAAAGTCCAAGTATGGAGACTTGGCACGGGAAAAGTCCAAGTATGGAGACTTGGCACGGAAAAGTCCAAGCAGGGAGCTTAGCACGGGAAAAGTCCAAGTATGGAGACTTGGCACGGAAAAGTCCAAGCAGGGAGCTTGGCATGGGAAAAGTCCAAGTATGGAGACTTGTCACGGAAAAGTTCAAGCAGGGAGCTTGACACGGGAAAAGTCCAAAGTATGGAAGCTTGGCATGGGAAGTCGGAGAGGGCTCGGCAGCTCGTTCTCCGGACCAGGTCAGAGAGGGCTCGGGAGCTCGTTCTCTGGACCAGACGAAGTCGGAGAGGGCTCGGCAGCTCATTCTCCGAACTAGGTCAGAGAGGGCTCGGGAGCTCGTTCTCTGGACCAGATGAGGAAGTCGGAGAGGGCTCGGTAGCTCATTCTCCGGACTAGGTCAGAGAGGGCTCGGGAGCTCATTCTCTGGACCGGACGTGGAAGTCGAAGAGGGCTCGGTAGCTCGTTCTCCGGACTAGGTCAGAGAGGGCTCGGGAGCTCGTTCACTGGATCGGATGAAGTCGGAGAGGGCTCGGTAGCTCGTTCTCCGGACTAGGTCAGAGAGGGCTCGGTAGCTCGTTCTCCGGACTAGGTCAGAGAGGGCTCGGTAGCTCGTTCTCTGGACCGGATGAGGAAGTCGGAGAGGGCTCGGTAGCTCGTTCTCCGGACTAGGTCAGAGAGGGCTCGGTAGCTCGTTCTCAAGACCAGGAAGGCCTTAGGATTTAGGGATGGGAAGCTCTAAATCCACATGGGCATTGGATCGGTCTGCAGACCGATCCAGTGATACTATGGGTTATTTGATCGGTCTGGTGACCGATCAGTAACTAAATGGTGGCTCACTGTAAGGTATCTGATCGGTCACCAGACCGATCAGGAAACGATCAGGAGGCAGAGAAGGTAGGGGGATCGGTCTGTGGACCGATCCACCTATAGCCTGATCGGTCCACAGACCGATCAGGCTTCGGAACCGACTCTCACAAAGAGTTGGTTGATCGGTCTGGGGACCAATCATCTTAGGGCCTGATCAGTCCACAGACCGATCAGGGTCCTCCTGGACCGATCAGGATGGAGCCTGATCGGTCCAGGCTTAGCCGTTGTGACTCAACGGCTAGATTTCTGGATTCTTCTTTGTCTTCTTCGCAGGTGCAGGATATAAGGCCACTACAGTAGAAGAAGGGAAGATAACGCTTGCTGACTACGGTTCTTGCTCCTGCGATCTGAGCTTTGTTGAGCTCTCCACTGCTGAAGCTTCGTGTGAGCTTCCATCGGCTGGTTTTCTAGCTGCTGTTGTTGGATCCGTGAAGTTGCTGCTTCATCAACGGACTCCAGTAAACAACAAGAAGACAAGCAAACTTGGTAGGGTGTTTTTACATTCATATTGTCCATTATTTCTTGCTCTATTCTTTGTACTCCATTATTGCTGTTGCAAAAGGAATTGTGGTGAGGTTTCTCCACCCAGAAGGAATTCTTATTAGCCGGTTTTCCGGGGTCTCATCCACCGACGGATTGATTGGATTCGTCCACCTTACGGACAAGCCGAGGAGTAGGAGTATCATCTCCGAACCTCGTTATATCGTCGCGTTTGAGGTTTGATCTTCTCCATTTTCGTTTCTACTCTTTATTTCCACTGCGCTAACCTAAATTATAGGAAGAAACGATAATTTGAGGTCGGCTCTTCACACCCCCCCTCTCTAGCCTCTATCCGAAGGTCCTAACAAGTGGTATCAGAGCGAGGTCGCTCTTCGTCGGATTAACACCCGGGGGAGCACGAGCTAGAGAATGGATCTACTTGGAGAAGACATCACGATTCCACCCTTCTACGATCGCGACGACTTCGCGTATTGGAAGGTAAGAATGAAGTATTTTCTTATGACTAACCTAGAAAATTGGAATTGTGTACAAGTAGGTTTTATTCCTCCGATGGATAAAGGAGGAGAACCTCTCGAGAAGAAGAAGTGGACGAAGGAACAAATCCACCAATCCATATTCAACGACGATGTAACAAAAATCTTTGAATTTTCATTACCTAATGATATCTTGTGTAAGATAGGTAGATACAACAATGCCAAGGAGTTGTGGAACAACTTGGCTAAGTTCCATGAGGAGAGCTCCAACTCAAGTCATGAAGAGGAGTCAAGTGAGCCCAGTAGCTCACATCATGGAGGTATGAAATTAGAAGTTGAGGGCTACTCAACATCTAAGGAAGAAGAGGAGAAGAGTTCTTCTTTAAGATTGGAGCAAGAAGAAGAAGCCTCTACCTCCAGAAGGGATGAAGAAGAGAGTTTATGTTCATCCTCAACCCTAGGTAACTCAAGCAACTTAATTTCAAGTAAATTACATATAATGTGCCTTGAGTGTAGGGAATATGGGCATTACAAGAGTAAATGTCCAAAGAGGATTAGGAAGACTCCACCGGCACCAAAAGTCAAGGAAGTAGGAGTCCCGATACGCAAGGGCAAGGAGCACGTGGTGTGCTTCCAATGCAAGCAAAGGGGACATTATAGAAGCCAATGTCCGAGGGGGAGGCAACCTCACAAGGACAAGGGACCAAGCTCATCTATGGGGGGAGCTAAGGCAAACCCTAAGGTATCTTTTAAGGCACATTATTGCAATTCTAATAAGAAACATGCTAGTAGCTTTATTGCAATTACCAATAATGATAAGCATGATAACTATAGAAACCGATACATGTGCTTAGGTGCCAAACATGTTAGTCTAGGGAAGGATGATACTAGAAATGCCAACCCTAGAATTAACTCATCTAAGGTTAAGGAAAACCTAGATAGGAATCCCAAAACAACAAGGCATATGCCTAGGAATACCTCAAAGAAAAATGACAAATTAAAACTTGAGGTATTAGAGAAGGAAAATCAAGTCTTGAGGTCAAGACTTGACACCTTAGAAAAGACTCTTAAGAATTTGGAGAAGTCAACTCTAGGGTCTAAGGGTCAAAAGCAAAAGCCCAAGGACATGAGAGGTTTGAGTCACAAACCTAAGTCTCAAGTGGTCAAGCCCACTTACCATAATGTTCCATTCGATTATGGAACAAGATCTAGGGCTAGGAAGACAATCACCAAGGTCACAAGGGGAGTCACCCCTAGAGTTGATCTTGATGAGTCCCAAATGACCAAGGCTTTAAAGCCTAGGAGGGTCATTAGGAGGGTTGCTAGGGAAGTCATCCCTAGTGAATATTTAGTGAACCCAATGAGCTCAAATATGTTTTGGGTTCCTAGGAGCGTGATTCCTTCACGCTAGATGGTTTAGGGTGTGCCAACCTTAATTGGATAGGTAGTTAACCTACTCATGGCAAAAGGTGGCATTTTAGGAATATTCAAGGTGTAATCAAGCCTTGAAAATGAAATTAAGAACTATTCCTAAGGTGATTAGGATGTGCCAACCACATTTGAGGAGTTTACTAAGATCAATCTAATTGGCACATAGTGATTTAAAAATCTTTAGTATATGATTTTAAGTCTATTACACTTAGGAATATAGAATTTATGGCAAAATGATCAAAATTATCAAAAAATGGCAACTAAAGCTAGAATTAGGTATTTTCTATACCTTTACATGTTATTTTCCATATATTGTTTGCCATATGCCATGTCATGACATCATATCTAATTTATTATCATTTGAAATGTCATGATAATGCTTAAGTTAGTTATATGTCATGCCTTATTTAAGTTTCATATTTTATGACATGACATCATGACATTGGCACATGTTTTCACTTATGATATTATTTTATGCCATTTCATCATCTCTTGCATTTATGATCAATTAAATTGATTTAAGGATAAAAACACAATTTGATATGGAGATCAAATTGTTGTTTAGAAAATGCATGAGAACTTAGCTTAAGATAACCTAAACTCATATCTCACATCAAAATTGACTTGGATGTATTTGATACACCTTAGATGTGTGTGAGATATTAGGATTATGAGTTAGGATCAAGGTGCATAGCTCTTGTACCTAGATGAGCCTAATTCTAAATTGAGGATCATAGGGAAAGCTTGTGTACAAGTCATGCACATTTAGCCCTAAGGTTGTGGTCCTAAATTGAATGGTTTAAAATCATTTCAAAATTGATTTAAAAAACCTTGATGAAGCTTTTCTAGTGATAGCATTCATCATTGAGCAAGTTGATACAAAGATGGATTAACCTTGAGCTATTTCAAAGTTTTTCAAACTTTGTATCAAGATTTAAAAATGGAAGTTATTTTCATAGAAAACTATTTTCCATGATAATATATGTTATGAGGAATGTATCCTCAAAATTTTATAATTTTTGAAATTTTCTGTAATTTTTTAGGGGTTTCTGAATTTCGGGAAAGAAAAAATTCAGAACTCTTATCAGAGAGTTGTGGACTGATCAGAGAAGAGCCTGATCGGTCCAGAGTAGTGTGGATCGGTCACTGGACCGATCCAGGGAAGTCTGATCGGTCTGGTGACCGATCCATAGGAGTTCTGATCGGTCTGGTGACCGATCCAGAGGAGTTCTGATCGGTCTGGTGACCGATCAGAGCGTGCCAAAATGCTGATTTTCGACTGATTGTCTAAAGTTTTAGCTGGAAGTTGGTATTTTAGATTTCTAAAGGATTGAAACTCTCCAAGACATTGTTGGTGCAATGGTCAAGGGGGAGTTTTACCTATTGGTCAAGCGGGAGTTGACTTCTAGGGGGAGTTTTTACTCGTCAAGATTAGTGATATGGGGATCGTCACTATGTTGATTGTTGTATTTAGTATCAAGGGGGAAATTAAGGGTTTCAATGAAAGGTATGGGACTTTCATTAGGAAAAAACTCTTGACCTTGATTCACTCTTTTTGATGTGTGTCAAAAAGGGGGAGAATGTCTAGAGAATGTTCAAGGAAGAACATTGGAATTTGGGGAGAATGCTCAAGGAAGAGCATTGGAGAACTATTGGAAAACCTAAGTTAGGTTATCGGGTTAACCTAACTTGATTATGGTTTTTGTCAAACATCAAAAAGGGGGAGATTGTTGGTGCAACCTTAGGTCAAGGTTGACCTGGTTGACCCGACTCGAGTTGACCTGACTCGAGTTGTATTTTGATGTTTGACGAGAATAGAAAAGTTGTATCTTGATGTTTGACAAGAATACAAACTTGGGAGATTGTGGGTGCAACCTTCGGTCAAGGTTGACCTGGTTGACCCGACTTGAGTTGACTTGATTCGGTAAAGTCCAAGTATGGAGACTTGGCACAGGAAAAGTCCAAGTATGGAGACTTGGCACGGAAAAGTCCAAGCAGGGAGCTTAGCACGGGAAAAGTCCAAGTATGGAGACTTGGCACGGAAAAGTCCAAGCAGGGAGCTTGGCATGGGAAAAGTCCAAGTATGGAGACTTGTCACGGAAAAGTCCAAGCAGGGAGCTTGGCACGGGAAAAGTCCAAAGTATGGAAGCTTGGCATGGGAAGTCGGAGAGGGCTCGGCAGCTCGTTCTCCGGACCAGGTCAGAGAGGGCTCGGGAGCTCGTTCTCTGGACCAGACGAAGTCGGAGAGGGCTCGGCAGCTCATTCTCCGAACTAGGTCAGAGAGGGCTCGGGAGCTCGTTCTCTGGACCAGATGAGGAAGTCGGAGAGGGCTCGGTAGCTCATTCTCCGGACTAGGTTAGAGAGGGCTCGGGAGCTCGTTCTCTGGACCGGACGTGGAAGTCGGAGAAGGCTCGGTAGCTCGTTCTCCGGACTAGGTCAGAGAGAGCTCGGGAGCTCGTTCTCTGGACCGGACGTGGAAGTCAGAGAGGGCTCGGTAGCTCGTTCTCCGGACTAGGTCAGAGAGGGCTCGGGAGCTCGTTCTCTGGATCGGATGAAGTCGGAGAGGGCTCGGTAGCTCGTTCACCGGACTAGGTCCGAGAGGGCTCGGTAGCTCATTCTCCGGACTAGGTCAGAGAGGGCTCGGTAGCTCGTTCTCAAGACCAGGAAGGCCTTAGGATTTAGGGATGGGAAGCTCTAAATCCACATGGGCATTGGATTAGTCTGCAGACCGATCCAGTGATACTATGGGTTATTTGATCGGTCTGGTGACCGATCAGTAACCAAATGGTGGCTCACTGTAAGGTATCTGATCGGTCACCAGATCGATCAGGAAACGATCAGGAGGCAGAGAAGGTAGGGGGATCGGTCTGTGGACCGATCCACCTATAGCCTGATCGGTCCACAGACCGATCAGGCTTCGGAACCGACTCTCACAAAGAGTTGGTTGATCGGTCTGGGGACCAATCATCTTAGGGCCTGATCAGTCCACAGACCGATCAGGGTCCTCCTGGACCGATCAGGATGGAGCCTGATCGGTCCAGGCTTAGCCGTTGTGACTCAACGGCTAGATTTCTGGATTCTTCTTTGTCTTCTTCGCAGGTGCAGGATATAAGGCCGCTACAGTAGAAGAAGGGAAGATAACGCTTGCTGACTACAGTTCTTGCTCCTGCGATCTGAGCTTTGTTGAGCTCTCCACTGCTGAAGCTTCGTGTGAGCTTCCATCGGCTGGTTTTCTAGCTGCTGTTGTTGGATCCGTGAAGTTGCTGTTGGAGTGTATACTAAAAGCCTAGCTTTTGGTATAAACATTTATCTAGAAATAAGAATCACATTGGTCAAATGTCTACATTTATGATAAATGTAGTTGTTCAATTAATTTATATTGTAGATGACATGGTGTGTGGTGTCACACACAGAAGATCATGTTATCAGTACCTTATAAATTTTAAACAGTAGCTCACGACCATGATGGAAAAGAACAAACCATTGGAAGGTCGTAGTGTAATTAGGTATTAGTTTATCTTGACTATATAATTACACTAGTACACTCAGAGTGTATTGAGTAGGACCATTTGAGGTAGTTTCTTTTATACTGACTTTATAAAGAAACAAAGACCTCGGTTATTATGGAAGTGTGTGCTCTTAATCCTAATGTAATAACAAGCACATATATTTGATATTTATTTCTTTAATTTATCAATGGGTGAGATTTAGTTCGTTGAATCAATAAACCCGATAAGTTGGGAAATGATATCACTTATAGTGTGTGTTGTTGATTATAGAAGGAAACTGTGTCCTAGAGATACTAGGTTGATAATGTCCTCAAGAGGAGCTCATAAAGATTGTCATGTTAAACCCTGCAGGTGGACTTAGTCCGACATGATAATAAGGTTGAGTGGTACTACTCTTGGACTTAGATATTAATTAAATGAGTTGTCGAACTCACTTAATTAGTGGACATTTGATATCTTAAACACGGGGAGACTAACACACTCATAATAAGAAGGAGCCCAAAATGTAATTTGGGATTGGTGCGGTAGTTCAATGATAGTTCTCTAGTGGAATGAATTATCATTGATAAAATTAAGTTGTGTGTTAGGGCGAACACGGGATGCTTAATTTTATCGGGAGACCAAAACCAATTCCTCCTCTCGGTCCCTATCGTAGCCTCTTATTTATAGAGTTCTATACCCACCTATACCCACCTTCTATACCCATCCAATAGGGGCCGGCCAAGCTAGCTTGGGATCAAGCTAGGGCCGTAGATTGGGTGGCCGGCCCTAGCTTGAACCCAAGCTAGTAGGGCCGGCCAAAATAAATTAAAAAGAAATTTAATTTTAAATTTTATTATTATGTGGAAGATATATTTTAAAGAGAATTAAAATTAAAATATCTCTCTTGTAAAAGATCTACAAAGATTAAAGAAAGAGATTAGATCTCTTTCCTTATTTGTAGATTGGAGAGATGTTTTATTTTTCTTTAAAATTATTCACATGTTGATAAAATTAAAATTATAGAAATTTCCTTTTATCAACCATGAAGAGATTTTAAAGAGAAATTTTATTTTTAAAATTTCCGGAAACAAATTAGGAAGTTTTAATTGTTGATTAAAACTTGTCCTCTTTGTTTTCCAATAATGTGGCGACCACTTGAAATTAATTGGGAAATTTTATTTTATTTCTCTCAATTAAATCATGTCAAGGAAATTAAGGAAAATTTATTGTAATTAAATTTCCTAATTTGCCTAGGCCAAGGAATATAAAAGAAGGGGTGAGGTGCCTTCACAAGACACAACATCTATTATTCCTCTCCTTTTGTTCCTTGGTGTGGCCGGCCAACCTCTCCCTCTCTTCCTCTTGTGGTGGCCGAACCCTACCCTTCTATTGGAGCTCTTGTGGTGGCCGGATACTACTCGGAGAAGAAGAAGAAGAAGGAGAGAAAGCAAGCATCTCTTGGAGCTTGGTTAGTATTTTGTTTTTCTTCCTTGGTGAAGCTTCCTCTTTGTTGGCCGAACCTAGCTAGGAGGAGAAGAAGGTGATTGGTGGTTTCTCGTCTCGGAAGATCGTTGCCCACACAACGTCTGAGGTTAGAAGAGCAATACGGTAGAAGATCAAGAGGTTTTTCTACAAGGTATAACTAGTAAATTTTATTTCCGCATCATGCTAGTTATTTATGGAAATAATACCAAATACAAGAGGCTTACGTTCTAGAATTTCGAATATGTTTTTCAAGTTGTGTTCTTTGTTTCTTTCTTTTCCTTGTGATTTGATTGTTCTCTTTGGTTAACCTAAAGTTATTTTAGGAAATTAAATATTAGCTTTCATTAAAGGTTTTGTCTAGTCGGTGGTGGTTGCTCCCATATCCAAGAAGGCCATGTGCCTCGCCACGTCAATCGGGAACCTTTTATGGTAATTAATATTTAAGGAAATTAATAACTTAAGGAGACTTGGGTCGAACGTGTTAAGTTCCGCAGGAGATCCAAGTCAAAACCTAAAAGAACAAATAGATTAAGTTTTGGATCAAACGTGTTAAGTTCAGGAAGCGATCCAAAATTTCATTTAAAAGAAAACATGATAGATAGCAACAGGTTCAGAACTTTGTACCAAATTTTGTAAACTGGAACCTATAGGTTTTCCGAGTCGCAACCAACAATTGGTATCGAGCTAGGGTTTTGCCTCCGTGTATTTGGTATTTAGTTTAATTATGCACATGTCATACATAATTTAGGTGATAATAGTAGGATGTGCTAACTTTGTGGATGCAGGATCCAACTATTATGGCTTTTAGTTAATTATGTGTGTGATTGGACCCTTGGACATGTCAAGGGCAATTTATATGTGTGTGCATGATTGTATTAAAATACAGCAGGAGCTGTATTTAGTTTTAATTAGGATTTTATTTTTGATCTAGATACATGTACATTCCTTTTATGGAATATAGGATCAAAAATGTAAAATTCTATTTATGTCGCGGATCGAATCTTGCAAAGCGTGGAACCTTCTAAGGACCAGAGGCGCAGCGGAACTAGTAGCAAGATGGATGCGACAGCTAGACCCGGTGGCGGTGGCCAAATATGGCAGCAGCTTGGGATGACAACACACGGAGGACAACTAGAGATAAAAGCCATAATAGTTGAAAATTAGATTTTCTATTTATTGCTTTTATATTGTGCTGTGTGTGCATGTTAGTATACATGACTAGTAGGCTAGCATAGTTAAAATTCCTCGTTTATAAATAACTAAGTGGGAGAGGGATTTTTAAATAAATCCCATGGTCTCCATTACTGGTTTGTAAGTGATGCAAACAAGCTTGCGCGTTGGCTCTGAGTGCCTTCCTCCATAACGGATGAGCTTGTTTGTGGATCACTAGAATAGACTTCCATTTTTGGATGACTATAGGAAGTTAATTAAGAGCGTGTGATCTTCCCCAACGGAAGGGGCATAATCTTATTAATGGACTTAGTGTCAAGTAATGGTATACACTTAGACACATCTAATAGTATCCTCCCCATCGGAGTCACTGCTATTATTTGTGTGACCAAATGAAACCAACTATTAATTTGTCATAAAACTAGGTTGACAAGATAATAAAATTAAAGGGTTAAAACCCCTCTTACAAATGATTGATTTTGTATACGTCCACACTAACGTGGCATACAAAATTAACGGTGTTTGAGATAATTTTATTTGTCATAAAGATACGTTGACAAAATAGTTAATGGGTAAAACCCTCCTTTTACAAATGTTGAATTTGTATACGTCCACACTAACGTGGCATGCAAAATTCACGGTGTTTGAGGTGTTGGTGAATTTAAATAATATTGTTTGAGGAATCAATATTTTATTTTAAATTCAAAGAGTTTTGACCAAATATTTGATCAAAGACAGATCAACTATTAATTTTATTCGTCATAAAGTAAAGTTGACGAGATAATAAAATTAATGAATAAAATCTCCTCTTCGATTTTGTATACACAAAATTCATGGAGATTTTAAGGAGTTGATCTTGACCAAATATTTTTGTGATTCTTAGGATGTTTGCCAATCCCTAGTAGTCATACTATAGAAAAAAACTTATTAGTCCCAATTGTAATGATTGGAAATAGGACTTGGACATTAAGGTAGACTGTCCTCTTAGAACTAAGAATAATTTAGATGTATTTAATTCATTAGTTGAAACATGTCCAGTGGTATTATCTACTAGAACTTGGAGTGTAGATACAAGATGCCATTAATCATGTCTGCAATTCATTGCAGGGTTCCAGGAAACCCGACAACTAAATGAAAGGTAAATCACCGTCCACATGGGCACCAGTGGTAGTTGTAGTGGGAGATGTTTATCCTTTGATAAGAATAAAATATGGATTTTAAGTAATTGTCTTTACGCACCAAGTTTAGAAAGAACTTTCGGCTTCTAAACTATTATAGATATTGTGTCTATTTTGATAACAAAGTTGTTATCAAGAAAATAGGAAAGTTATCTATTCCGGTATGATGGTTGACAATTTATAATCCAATAACTCCCACGATGCAACAAATGGAAATTAGTAACACATCTTCTAATTTTAAGAGAAAGCAACCTTGAAATGAACCAATTATATCTTTGGCATATAAAGCTAGGTTATACTTGAGTAGGATTCATTGGTAGTGATGAACTTTGGGTTCATTGGTAGTGGAAATCTTTCCAACGCGAGTCTTACTTGGAAAGAAAATAACCAAGAAGCTTTTAAGTCCAAGGGTATAGAGTCAAAGATATGTTGAAATCGGTTCATTCTGATTTGTAATCCTATGACTATCCGGACAAAAGGTAGTATTGAATATTTTGTCTAATTTATAGACAACTATTCAAGATACAAATAAATTTACTTAATGTACCGCAAGACTAAGTACTTTGATTAGTTCAAAGAGTACAAGGTTGATGTGGAGAAATAAAGTAAAAAGTCACTATGGAAGATCGTAGTGGCAAGTACCTCTTGAGAAATTTTAGAGTCATTATCAATCCCAACTAATGCATCTGGTACACCCCAACAGAATGGTGTAGTAGAAAGAAGGTAAAGAACTCTTATGGAATAATTAGATAGATGATGAGTTATTCAGAAAATTACCAAATTTGTTTTAAGGATAAACTCTGAAAATGAAAGTGAACATAGTGCCTTCCAAGTCATAACTCTCTACTCATATAGAATTGCTGAATAGGCGTAAGCCTATTTTGAAGCATATTCGGATTCGGGTAATCTAGCATATATGTTAAAGAGAGATAATGATAAGTTGGATAGGAGTTCACTTGTTTGTAAGTTATCCTAGATAAAAAAAAGTAGGTTTATAGTCTTAAAAATCGAAGGTCATTGATAACATCAATGACCGTTTTTAGAAAAGGACTATATAATGAACCACGTGCTCATAAGTAAATTTGTTCTTAAGAAAATAATAAAAGACATGTCTAATCTAGTACCAACTGTACAAGATGAGATACCACAAGAAAACTGCAACACGTATCACAAATGATACACAATTGCAGAAAATGCCTTGTCGTAGTGGGAGGGTTGTTAAGCAACCTTAAAAGATTAATGTTTTGGGAGAGTTTTTGAACTCGATCCCTGAAGGACATGAACCTGATCTCCGGACATATGACGAAGCACTCCAAGATAAATATGAAGCATCTTGGCAAAGAGTAATGAATAATAGAATTAGAATATATGTATTCTAATAAAATCTGAAAGTTTGTAGAACCACCAAGTGGTGTAAAAGCCTTTGGGTGTAAAAGGTCTATAATAGAAAAGAGGGATAGACAGAAGGTAGAAACCTTCAAAGCAAGGCTTGATGAAAAAGGAAACATTTTCACTGGTAGCCATGCTTAAGTCTATCCGGATTCTTTTATCTATTTGGCAAGTGGATGTCAAGACAGCATTCCTTAATGGAAGTCTTGAAGAAAGCATCCATATAAAGCAACCAGAAGGGTTCATTGCAAAGTGCTAAGAGCATCTTGTGTGCAAGCTCAATCAGTCTATGGACTGATACAAAGCTTCAAGGTCTTGAACATCCAGTTTATCAAAGTAATCCACACCTATGGATTTATTGAGTAAACGGATAAAGTTTTGTGTATACAAAAGATGTGATGGAAAAGTGGTGGTATTTCTTGTACTATACGTAGATAATATTTTTGGTAGTTGGAAACAATATCAAAATGTTGTCAGAAGTAGGGGTATGGTTGTCCAAATAATTCGATATAAAGGACTTGGGAGAATGTATATATTTTTTAAGATCAAAGTAATAAGGGATCACAAGAAAAAATATATTTATTCCAAGCTTGATACATCGGAAAAATCCTTGCTCGTTTTAAGCATGCAAAACTCCTCAAAAGGTTTCTTACCTTTTAAGCATGGAGTGTCTTTATCTAAAGAGATGTCTCTGATGACATTAAAGGAGATTGAGGACATGTAGGCAGTTCTTTATGCTTCGGCAGTTAGACAACCTAATGTATGCTATGCACAAGATCAGAAATCTGTTTTGCCAAGAGCATAGTTAGCAGATATCAAAGTAACCCTAGACAAGGACATTGGACTGCAGTAAAGCATATATTAAAGTACCTTAGAGGCACTAAAGATTATATACTAGCTTACAAGGCAGTTAATTTGGTTCCTATGGGTTGTATGGATTTTGACCTCCAATCGGATAGGGACAATAATAAGTCAACCTCAGGATTTTGTGTTTATTTTAGGAGGTAAAGGCATAACTATGGAAGAGTGATAAGCATAGGTGTTTTTCTGGACTCCACCATAGAAGCTTAGTATATGGCAAGCCTCTGAGGTAGCCATTAAAATCTGTATGACTCAATAACCTCAAGATAGACTTAGATATGATTTCTGGTTTGTCCAAAAATTATTACAATTTATTGTAATAATGTTGGTGCAGTAGCAAACTCGAAGAAACCATAAGTCTATAAGGCAAGTAAACACAATAGAGCGCAAGTACCACCCAATACGAGAAATCGTATAAACGAGGAGAAGTTGTTGCCGCCTAGATTGCATCAGGTGATGACCTATTGATCCTTCCACTGAGGTCCTTAAGGCAAGAGCTTTTGATGGGCATGTTGAAGGGTTAGGAATCAGATG
The DNA here is from genome assembly GCF_018446385.1 of Zingiber officinale. Classification (NCBI taxonomy): domain Eukaryota; kingdom Viridiplantae; phylum Streptophyta; class Magnoliopsida; order Zingiberales; family Zingiberaceae; genus Zingiber; species Zingiber officinale. The sequence continues at coordinate 92,216,936 of NC_056001.1, forward strand.
TATGGCGAGATATAGCAGCTTAGTCTTTTAGTATATGGGAGATTGTTGAGTGTATACTAAAAGCCTAGCTTTTGGTATAAACATTTATCTAGAAATAAGAATCACATTGGTCAAATGTCTACATTTTTGATAAATGTAGTTGTTCAATTAATTTATATTGTAGATGACATGGTGTGTGGTGTCACACACAGAAGATCATGTTATCAGTACCTTATAAATTATAAACAGTAGCTCACGACCATGATGGAAAAGAACAAACCATTGGAAGGTCGTAGTGTAATTAGGTATTAGTTTATCTTGACTATATAATTACACTAGTACACTCAGAGTGTATTGAGTAGAACCATTTGAGGTAGTTTCTTTTATACTGACTTTATAAAGAAACAAAGACCTCGATTATTATGGAAGTGTGTGCTCTTAATCCTAATGTAATAACAAGCACATATATTTGATATTTATTTCTTTAATTTATCAATGGGTGAGATTTAGTTCGTTGAATCAATAAACCCGATAAGTTGGGAAATGGTATCACTTATAGTGTGTGTTGTTGATTATAGAAGGAAACTGTGTCCTAGAGATACTAGGTTGATAATGTCCTCAAGAGGAGCTCATAAAGATTGTCATGTTAAACCCTGCAGGTGGACTTAGTCCGACATGATAATAAGGTTGAGTGGTACTACTCTTGGACTTAGATATTAATTAAATGAGTTGTCAGTAACTCACTTAATTAGTGGACATTCGATATCTTAAACACAGGGAGACTAACACACTCATAATAAGAAGGAGCCCAAAAATGTAATTTGGGATTGGTGCGGTAGTTCAATGATAGTTCTCTAGTGGAATGAATTATCATTGATAAAATTAAGTTGTGTGTTCGGGGCGAACACGGGATGCTTAATTTTATCGGGAGACCAAAACCAATTCCTCCTCTCGGTCCCTATCGTAGCCTCTTATTTATAGAGTTCTATACCCACCTATATCCACCTTCTATACCCATCCAATAGGGGCCGGCCAAGCTAGCTTGGGATCAAGCTAGGGCCGGCCTATAAGATTGGGTGGCGGCCCTAGCTTGAACCCAAGCTAGTAGGGCCGGCCAAATAAAATTAAAAAGAAATTTAATTTTAAATTTTATTATTATGTGGAAGATATATTTTAAAGAGAATTAAAATTAAAATATCTCTCTTGTAAAAGATCTACAAAGATTAAAGAAAGAGATTAGATCTCTTTCCTTATTTGTAGATTGGAGAGATGTTTTATTTTTCTTTAAAATTATTCACATGTTGATAAAATTAAAATTATAGAAATTTCCTTTATCAACCATGAAGAGATTTTAAAGAGAAATTTTATTTTTAAAATTTCCGGAAACAAATTAGGAAGTTTTAATTGTTGATTAAAACTTGTCCTCTTTGTTTTCCAATAATGTGGCCACTTGAAATTAATTGGAAATTTTATTTTATTTCTCTCAATTAAATCATGTCAAGGAAATTAAGGAAAATTTATTGTAATTAAATTTCCTAATTTGCCTAGGCCAAGGAATATAAAAGAAGGGGTGAGGGTGCCTTCACAAGACACAACATCTATTATTCCTCTCCTTTTCTTGGTGTGGCTGGCCAACCTCTCCCTCTCTTCCTCTTGTGGTGGCCGAACCCTACCCTTCTATTGGAGCTCTTGTGGTGGCCGGATACTACTCGGAGAAGAAGAAGAAGAAGGAGAGAAAGCTAGCATCTCTTGGAGCTTGGTTAGTATTTTGTTTTTCTTCCTTGGTGAAGCTTCCTCTTTGTTGGCCGAACCTAGCTAGGAGGAGAAGAAGGTGATTGGTGGTTTCTTGTCTCGGAAGATCGTTGCCCACACAACGTCCGAGGTTAGAAGAGGAATACGGTAGAAGATCAAGAGGTTTTTCTACAAGGTATAACTAGTAAATTTTATTTCCGCATCATGCTAGTTATTTATGGAAATAATACCAAATACAAGAGGCTTACGTTCTAGAATTTCGAATATGTTTTTTCGAAGTTGTGTTCTTTTGTTTCTTTCTTTTCCTTGTGATTTGATTGTTCTCTTTGGTTAACCTAAAGTTATTTTAGGAAATTAAATATTAGCTTTCTATTAAAGGTTTTGTCTAGTCGGTGGTGGTTGCTCCCATATCCAAGAAGGTCATGTGCCTCGCCACGTCAGTACTGGGAACCTTTTATGGAAATTAATATTTAATGAAATTAATAACTTAAGGAGACTTGGGTCGAACGTGTTAAGTTCCGTAGGAGATCCAAGTCAAAACCTAAAAGAACAAATAGATTAAGTTTTGGATCAAACGTGTTAAGTTCCGCAGGCGATCCAAAATTTAATTTAAAAGAACACATGGTAGCTAGGAAAAGATTCAGACCTTTGTACAAAATTTTTGTACAGTGGAACCTATAGGTTTTCCGAGTAGCAACCAACAGTTGCTGCTTCATCAACGGACTCCAGTAAACAACAAGAAGACAAGCAAACTTGGTAGGGTGTTTTTACATTCATATTGTCCATTATTTCTTACTCTATTCTTTGTACTCCATTATTGCTGTTGCAAAAGGAATTGTGGTGAGGTTTCTCCACCCAGAAGGAGTTCTTATTAGCCGGTTTTCCGGGGTCTCATCCACCGACGGATTGATAGGATTCGTCCACCTTACGGACAAGCTGAGGAGTAGGAGTATCATCTCCGAACCTCGTTATATCGTCGCGTTTGAGGTTTGATCTTCTCCATTTTCGTTTCTACTCTTTATTTCCGCTGCGCTAACCTAAATTGTAGGAAGAAACGATAATTTGAGGTCGGCTATTCACACCCCCCTCTCTAGCCGCTATCCGAAGGTCCTAACACTTGTAACGTTGACAATGCTCCAAAACTCATTTAGAAGCATAAGTAATGAGCGATATCTAGCAACACATCATTACTACCCAAGTTACAAGAATGTTGAGATCCAACATCACCTTGTGACTACTAATTGTGACTCTTCACAATATATGACTAATGTCCTTCTATCCTTGACATCTAGATTGATCAATTTGAGGCATAGACGGTGTCATCCGCTGATCAATCTGAATCTTGAACTCCAAGTAGACTCACTATAATCAAATGAGCTCAATATCTCATATTGACTCATTTGGGCATGACCATGCACTTAGTGGTCTCACTCTATCAATAATAACGATGTCACTCCCGTTATATAGGAGGGATAGATCCCATCTACATCATTCACATCCCTCCGCATAATTTGTTACATACCCAGTAATCGCCTTTATAGTCCACCCAGTTACGGGTGACGTTTGACGAAGCCAAAGTATGTAACTCCTTATGTAGGGAACCATGGTGACTTCAGGTCCAAGGACTAATAGTCATACTAATAGCCACATGAGAAAGTATATGACACTCATATAACGATCCATGATACTTTCTCATGGCGGGTCATTCAGTATACATTCTCCAATGCATACCCATATGTCAACTTGATATCTCTATATCCATGACTTGTGAGATCAAGTCATCGAGTTGACCTACATGCTAGTCTCGTCGCATTAACATTGTCCCTGAATGTTAATACTTGACTAGGAATGATTAAGAGTAGTGTTCTCTATATCATCTCAATATCGATTCAACCAATCGATTGATATAGATAAGGACCCTCTACTCAAGGATGATATTATACTTAGTTATTTGGCACCAATACAAGTAAGTATAATAACCAAAATCCAAATGCTTTTATTAATATACAAGAATATGATACAATGAGTCCATACAACAATCATCATATGATTGGCTCTAGGGCTCTAACTAACAAAAAGATAAAATAGAAATATTATAAATGGATAATTCATGCATAAATGTTTCTCTTACTCCAGAAAGAAATTTCAAATATCATCGAAAGCTGAATTGGTATTATAAATTTCACAAGTGGTAAATTACAAAATTATCTAGAAAACGTGTTCCTAAACAAATCTTGATAAATCCAGTAGGTAGAAACCTATATTGAGTTCCACAATCATGTTTAAATTAAATATCTTTGCATTATTTATGTTAGAAATTAATTAAAACTTAATTTTTTTAGAAAAGAAAATTTTTTCGAACTTTTTTGTTGGTAAATTTTCTATAAACTCTCGAAAAGTTAATTATTGAAATTTTATATTTCTGCAAAGTCACTTGCTATTATATATTTTTAGAAAATATCTCAAATTTTTTAATAACTATGCTTAAGCATTTTTTTCTAACTTGATGTAGAATAGAAGTTATTTTTGCTGAACATTATATTTCTTTTCTGCTCTACTGTTGTAAAAATTTTCACGATTTTTTTCTCCAAGTCTAAAAATCTATATTTTCAACTGCTTAAATTTCTTGGTTTTTTTTTAAAATTTTTTTAAAACCCTTAGACTTTTTAAACCTTCCAAGTAATATGTTTAACATACCTCACTTTTAATGTGATCAAAAGGGGAGTATTAAAGATTAAGTCTAGGGGAAGGGTAGTATAAAATTTTAAATTTTAATTTTTGCACTTAATTTTTGTACTTGTAAAATTTAATATTTTTTCACTTGATTTGTGTACTTGTAATTTTTTTTATAACTGCTATTTGTTTACCCCAACTTAATTTGAGTTTGATCACACCAAAATGGAAGAGATTGTTGATACTAATTAAATCAATTTTAGTTCTTAAATAAAGTTAGACAGAACAATTAATTTTTACTTTAATTTTAATTTTAATTTAATTGTAAATTAATTTAATTTTAAATTCAAATTTAATTTAATTTAATTTTAAATTCAAATTTAATTTAATATTAATTTTAATTTAATTTAAATTTTAATTTAATTTAAATTTTAATTTAATTTAAATTTTATTTTAAGTTTTTAGATTCATTTAAGTTCAACTTAATTTAATTTAATATTTAAATTCAAGTTTTATTTTAAGTTAGATTTTTTTAAATTTTAAAGTATGTTTTTTAAATTTTAAAATAATTTTTAAGTTTAAATAATTTTAAAATAATTTTTTAAGTAAAAATAATTTTTAAGTTAAATTAATTTTAAAATAATTTTTATGTTAAAATAAAAATAAATTTTAAGTTAAAATAATTTAAAAAAATAATTTTTAAGTTAAAATAATTTTTAAAATAAAAAAATAATTTTTAATTTAAAATAATTTTTAAAAGAATAATTTTTTAAGTTTAAAATAATTTTTTTCAGAAGAGTTTTTTAAGTTTAAAATAATTTTTTTAAGAATAATTTTAAAGTTTAAAATAATTTTTAAATTAATTCTTAAGTTAAAATGATTTTTTTAATAATATTTTTTAAGTTTAAAATAATTTTTTAAATAATTCTTAAGTTAAAATAATTTTTTAAGAATAATTTTAAGTTTAAAATATTTTTTTAAATAATTTTAAATTAAATTTTCAATTTAATTTTAAATTAAATTTTCAATTAAATTTTTTATTTAATTTTAAATTAAATTAAATTTGATTTAGTTTAGTTTAATTTCATTTCATTTTAATTTTAATTTTAATTTAATTTAAATTTTAATTTAATTTTAATTATAATTTAATTTTAATTTTAATTTTAATTTTAATTTTAATTTTAATTTAATTTAATTTTAAATTTAGTTTTAATTTTAAGTCCTTAATCATGTCACCTGATCTATGTTTTCTATCAGAAATTCTTTAATTTTTGTGAGATGAGTTAAGTTCAATTTTAGGGTTTGGTTTAACTTTGTGTTAGATTCATATTTAGGTTTAGGCTGAACAAATAGACATTACTTGGATAAACTTTTGGGCTATGATGAGTCTCTTGGACATCATTAGAGTAACCATTGTTAGTTAGAGCCCTAGAGCCAATCATTTGATGATTGTATGGACTCATTGTATCATATTCTTGTATATTAATAAAGGCATTTGGATTTTGGTTATTATACTTACTTGTATTGGTGCCAAATAAACTAAGTATAATAATGTCCTTGAGTAGATGGTTCTCACCTATATCAATCGGTTAGTTGAACCGATAGTGAGATGATATAGGGAACACTACTCTTAATCATTCCTAGTCGAGTATTAACATTCATGGACAATGTTAATGCATTAAGACTAGCATGTAGGTCAACTCGATGACTTGATCTCACAAGTCATGGATATAGAGATATCAAGTTGACACATGGGTATACATTAGAGAATGTATACTGAATGACCCGCCATGAGAAAGTATTATGGATCGTTATATGAGTGTCATATACTTTCTCATGTGACTATTAGTATGACTACTAGTCCTTAGACCTGAAGTCACCATAGATCCCTACATAAGGAGTTATGTACTTTAGTTTCGTCAAACGTCACCCGTAACTGGGTGGACTATAAAGGCTATTACTGGGTATGTAACAAATTATGCGGAGGGATGTGAGTGATGTAGATGGGATCTATCCCTCCTATATGACGGGAGTGACATCGGTATTCTTGATAGAGTGAGACCACGAAGTGCATGGTCATGCCCAAATGAGTCAATATGGGATATTGAGCTCATTTGATTTAGTGTGTCTACTTGGAGTTCAAGATTTAGATTGATTAGAGGATGACACGGTCTATGCCTCATAATAATCAATCTAGATGTCTAGGATAGAAGGACACTTGTCATATATTGTGAGGAGTCACAATTAGTAGTCACAAGGTGATGTCGGATCTCGATATTCTTGTAACTTGGGTAGTAATGATGTGTTGTTAGATACCGCTCATTACTTATGCTCCTAAATGGGTTTAGGGCATTGCCAACGTTACAAGAACCTATAGGGTCACACACTTAGGACAATTAGATGGAGATTAGGTTCATATGATGAACCAAGAGGATTAGATTCATTTGATGAATCAAATTAGATTAAGAGTAATCCTAATTGAGTTAACTTGAGTTCGACTCAAGTTGATTCATGTGTTCAATGAGTCTAATTTAGATTTTGACTCATTGAATCAATTTAATTAAATGAATTAGATTTATTATATTAAGTTGGCTTGAATCAAATGGTTGGATTCGATCAACCATGGAAGAGATTTGGTCAAGTTTGACTTGACTTGAGAGGAAGATTAAAAGTCAAGTTAGACTTGACTTTATGCCACCTCATTGGTGAGTTGGCATTGAAGTGGACCAATGATGTTACTCCACATCATCATGGGTGCCACCTCATGGAAGTTACAAAGCCATTTTCTTAATAACTTCACATTAATTGCATTTAATGGGGAGTTACACTATGGGAAGTGGCCGGCCACTTTTGGTTTTGAATGGGAATTCATTTTTCATTCAAGTGGGTATCTTCTTCCTTCTTCCTCTCAAGCTCTCCCTCTCCCTCTCCTCCTTGCTTGGCCGAATCTTACCAAGGTGCTAGCACACCTTTGTGTGAGGTTTTCTCCACCTACGTGTCCGTGTGGATACTTCTAGAGGACCGACGCTTGACGGTCTAGAGATCCGGCAATTCCTTGGACGAGCGGGAACGCGAAAGGGCACGCTTCAAGGTATACTTCTTAACACATAGATCTAGAAGTTTTGAAACTCGTACTTGTATTTCATTCGGTTTTTCCTTGCACGGATCATTGGCTTTGGGTAATTCGGGGTTTCCGCGACGCGAAAAGCGGTTTTCGCGGCCCGAAAAACCCAACAGGCCTTTGAGGTTTTCCAAATAGTCCTATCTACTGAACTTAGTGCAAATCCTTGGTCTAACTGGTTAGGATCTGTAAAGTATAGCTTTAGTTAGTTCCACTAAGTCAAATGTACCAGATCGAAGTAATATCTTCCTAGACATGCATAGACAGAGCTTCCCTAACCTACTATCATCCAAAACTTCACCAGTACCGTAGGTCAAGTTAAACTTTATCCCTTTTTAAGCTAATCCTAATTACCGTGACAAGTAGGTTAGTTTTGAAGGTGTCAACTAGTTTGGAGCCTCCCTTGAATTATTGATCAGAATTTTTAAATTTTGATTTTGAGTTTATGTCGGTTATTTTTGTAATTGTAGTAGACTTGATGGTAATTTTAATTAAGATTTAATATTTAATTTGTAATTTAAATTTAAAATTTTAATTTTAAATTAATTAAATTGTCCTTCTTTAAAGGAGTGTATTTAATATTTAAAATTTCTTTTAATTTTAAGTTAAGGTTATTTTTAGTGTTTAATTTTTTATTAGTTTTTAAAATTGAATTGATTAAATTGTTTGAATTATATTTCTTTAAAGATTTATCTTTTAACTTTTTATTAATTGTCAATTTCAAATTTTCTTTAGTATTTAATTTTAGATTTATTAAATTTGGTTTTGGTTTTATTAAAGTGTTTAAATTTATTTGAATTAAATAAATTATTTGACCACTTAATTTTAAATTTTCTAAATTAACTAAATTATTTGAATTGATTTGGTCATTGTTCTTTTTGACCAAGTCAAGGTCGATGTCGATTGGATCAAAGTCTTGATTAACTTGATTAGAATCTAGATTATTTTTTGGTTTTGAATTTAAATCATGTAAATCTAGATTATCATGCACCATACTTGGGATAATTTCATACTTATCTGAATTATCATGCAAATTGTTTAAACTACTACTGATAGGGGTATTTTGGTAAATTATACTAACCTTAACTGCATCCCCTAATTCAGTAAGCTTTTTGATTGGATTTGACTTGAGTCCAGATTTGATTTTGACTTGACCCTCTAGCCCTAACGACTCCTCATGTAGCTTGATCAACTGGGTCCAAAGCTCATGTGCATTCTTGTACTTTTCCAATCTGCATAAAACATTATTAGGTAAAATATTACAAATAAGTTTACTTATATTTTTATTCAGTTCTGAGTCCCGAGAAGGCTTTCTCAATATCAGCAGATTATCAAAATTTAGACTTCCTAAGAACCATTCCATTGCTCGCCTCCAGTAGTTGAAATCTTCTTGATTGTATGGTGGTGGTTCATGGATGCTCCGTCCTTCTTGAATAGACATTGGTATACTTGCAAAAAATATAGACAAGAAGCAAATTCCAAGAATTTATCTTGGGATAAGAAGTGTGGGAGATACAGAAGATATTTCACCAATTTTTTTAAAAATAAGAAAATAATAAAAAAATAATAATAATAAGTATTATGACAAAATTTACCAGAATAGTTATTTTATCAATTTAAACTAATAGTGAAAAAATTGAAGTGAATTTTTAAAAAAAAAAAATTGGAGGGAAAAAAATGAAAGGCGTATAAAATTTTCTTTTGAAAAGGACCCCCTTTGCCTGATTGGTAGTTGCACCAATTCAGAGCGGTACCTGCTCCGATACTACTTATTGGATCGTGACACCCATGGGGGGGGGGGGGGGGTAAATCACATGATTTTTTTAAAAAATTAAAAGTAGAGTAAGCAGCAGAAAGTAAGAAAGAAAGCACTAGAAAAACACGAGCTATTTTTACTTGTTTCAGAGCCTTCAGCGACTCCTACTCCAAAGCCTAGGTCCCGTGGACTTATCAATGGGCAATCCACTAAAAACCTCTTCTGGTACTCCTGAAAGAGAGAATTGAGTATAAAAAGTTAGGTCAAGTGCAACACACTGCACTTACCCTTTTATAGTAATTAAGTACAAAGACAAAAGTTACCAACACTTCTTATGGATTGAAATGAGAGCTCTTCTTGTGTTGATGTCTATCTGCTGGGTGCGACCAGAACTCCTAGGTGTTGGTGCGGGAAGCATCCGACGATCGAACCTTAGTTTTGATAATGGAAAAGGGATTCAAAGTTAAGCTTAATTGTTATCTAATGTGTATGATTGAGTGTTTCAGGAAAGTCCTAGCTGCGGTTAGGCAAGTGGAAAACCCTAGGGGGTGGTAACCCTAGGTCATAGGGGGTGGTAACCTTATGCGGGAAGTCTTGGCGGGTCACAGTTTCGGGCAAAAATCCTAGGGGGAGGTAACCCTCGGTTAAAATTCTGGTGTCGCGAACCGGGTAGAAGTCTGGATGAGTCAAGGACCGGACATCCAGCATGAAGACTGGAAGCTTAGGACGCTGAGCAAAAGTCCAGTTGGTCTGGAGGACCGAACTAGCAAAAGGTAAATCTCCTGAGTGGAGTAGGTGAGGACGCATTCCCCGTAGAGGGAACAGTAGGCGTCGGTCGACCTAGGGTTTCCGATAGGAAATCTGAAGTCAGACCCGGACAGTCGGGAGACTGTCAATATCTTATTTACCTTGACTATTATGTGCTAACTTGGTTTTGCAGGATGTGTTTGTATTTGTAGACTAACATGTTTTGCAGGGCCAAAAATAAGAATTTAGCCTCGGATGAACAGTGTCCGAGGCGTCTCCATGGAGCTTGGAGGCGCCTCGGGTGCAAGCCGAAGCCAGCTGTCCAGAGGAGCTGGAGGCACCTCGGATAAAGCTGGAGGCACCTTGGACCAAGGCTTGAAGGTGCCTTGGAGTGGCTTGGAGGCGCCTTCAACCAGATAAGTTGCGACCAGTTCTGTGCTGATCCACACGGGTGACTCGGGAGGCCTGGAGGCACCTTGGACAGGCTTGGAGGTGCCCTAGCAGTGTATAAAAGAAGCTCTTGAGGCAGCACTCAAAGCATTCAATTCCAAGCGACCTTTCTACATCCTGCTGCATAAGAAACACCCTGAAGTGCTGTTGCAAGTCCCCGACGACCCGAAGCTCCGAGATTCTGATTATTGTCGTCGGTATAGATTTTTATTATTGCACTTATTGTAATACATATTTGTAAATATTTTGCATGATATAGTTGTTGCCCACAGTAAGCGATCAACGATCGCATGCCTTAGAGTAGGAGTCGCCCTAGGCTCCGAACCAAGTAACTCCTAGTGTCTTCTGTGTTTGTGCTTATTTCTTTTAATCCTTCCGCTGCTTTATTCTGAACGAGTTCTATGAATCCGAAACGAGTGAAAGCCATGAGCGCTATTCACCCCCCCCTCTAGCGCTTCTCGATCCAATAATTGGTATCAGAGCGGGGTTGCTCTGAATTGGTACAACTACCGTTCGAGCATTTTTTTTTCTTCATCGCTTTCTCGTTCATATAGGGTATAAATAACGTTTTCAAAAAACTCATTCTCATCTTTTCACCATTGGTCTGCATTAACAAAATATCGTATTTTCAAAATTTTGAAATAATATTTTTTTTAATATTATTTTATTATTTTTTCTCAAAATTTGTGAATTTCCATTTCTATCTTTTTCCCACACTACTAATCCAAGATTAAGTCTTGGGACATTCTTTTCCATTGTTTTTCTTTATGTGCGAGATTCTGCTTTCATGGCTCTCCAAGAAGGCTTCAGTACAACCCGACCCCCGCTTTTCACCGGAGACGACTTTGGCTATTGGAAGAACCGGATGGAATACCACCTCAAGACGCAAGCCGAGATGTGGATTATTATCCAGACCGGTCTCAAACTTCCACGTGACGCCGCGGGAGAACTAGTCTCATGCATCAACTGGGACACTAGTATAAAGAAGAAGGTTGAAGCCGATGCCAAAGCAACCTACACACTACAATGCAGACTTGCAAAAGAAGAACTCAACAGAGTTGGACCCTTCTCAAGCGCCAAAGAGCTATGGGAGAAGTTGATCGACCTGCACGAGGGCACTTCCGACGCTAAAGTAAGTAAACACGATTTAATTTTGAATAAATTGTATAATATTAAATTGCAGGAAGGTGAGACGGCTACCCAACTCCACACCCGGATACAAGACCTAGTCAACGGGCTTCATGCGATCAACCAAAGGGTGGAGAACAGGGACGTTATAAGGTATGCACTCAACGCTTTTCCGAGGAATACCTTGTGGGTGCCCATGGTAGATGCGTACAAGGTATCCAAGGATCTCTCGTCAATAAAATTAGATCAACTTTTTTCTGAATTGGAATTACATAAGCAGACTAATGCACGCCCGGATGAGAAGGGTATTGCCTTAATTGGAGGTACAAGCAGAACCCGGGAAGCTAAAGTAAATCGCAAAACCAAACCCGAGTCCAAAGACGAATCAGACGTAGAAGACGATGACGAGGCTATTTACGAACTGGTAAAGCTCGTATGGAAGATATGCAAGCTGAAAAAGGTGACTCAAACAAAGATGAAGGACAAGACTGGAGTCACCTGCTACGACTATAACCAGAAGGGGCACTACAAGCCAAATTGTCCAAACAAGAAGAAAAGAAGGAAGGTGTTGAAGGCGACTTGGTCCGAGTCATCAGATGAATTTGAGACTGATAAAGAAGAACCGACAAGCTTCCTCACGTTACTAGTGCAAGCGAACATTGTTGAAATCGATTCAAAACTGAGAGCGAGTCAGAAACCGAGTCCGAGCGAAGCGACGGATCCGCATCCGTTTCCGAAGGACTGAACCCCACTGTAAGTGCCCTACTCGCCGAAACTCATTTAGATGAATTGCAAGAATTAGTACCTTTCTTGATAAAAAAAGTTGGCTAAATCCAACGTTCGGGTCAAGTCACTCCAAAAGGAGGTAGCAGCCCTTAAGGAAGCGACTAACTTGAGTTCTTTAACTGAGCCAGTTCAAATTGGAAACTCAACTCAAGTCGAACAACTTGAAGAAGAAAATTCCAATTTGAAAACTCAAATTAAAGAACTCAAGGACACATTGGAACGGTTCACCATGGGTTCCAAGAATTTGGATCTGATTCTTGGAAATCAGCTAGCCGTTTACAATAAGTCCGGACTTGGATTCAAAACCAAAAGTAAATATAAATCATATCTATCCTTAGTTAATAGAAATAATAGAAACATAATTCAAGCATGGGTCCCCAGGTCAAACTTGGTTAATCAAGTTGGACTTGGACAATATTGGGTTCCCCAAGGATCAGATCCATTACCTTGATAGACCATATCGAGACTATGATCCAGGGGGAGCCAATAGAAAGACCATCTTTACCAATAGACAGAACTGATTGATGTTTGTTTATTTTTTTTTATGCATGGTTAGATTTAGGATAGTTTAAGGACGTAGGCGTAATTTACACTTGTCCAGTTAAATCTAGGGGTTTCAAAAAGAAAATTAAATATAATTTCCTTGAGCGGTTCTGTCTAGGAAGTGATGGATAATCTCATATCCAAGAAGACCAAGTGTCTCGCCACGACCTGGGAACCAATCTTTGAAATACATATTTAATTGACTAATTGGAAAACCTAAGTTTAACTCAAATATAAATTAATCCTTAGAACTAACCTAAATTAAAGATAACCATCTCACAAAATTACTTAAGATTACCTGATTGATAACGTAGAATCGGGTGAGATGGATCTAGGTTAAACTTAGTCTAAAAATAATCAAATACATTCAATTTAAAATAAATTAATTCAATTCAAATCAACTTAATTAACTCTATAATCAGATGTATTAATTATTTAAAAATCATTTTAATTTTTTTTAAAATTTTTCAAAAAATTATTTTAAAAATTGTTTAAAAAATTGTTTAAAATTTATTTGAAAAATCTTTTAAAAATTCTTTAAAAATTATTTGAAAAATCTTTTAAAAATTCTTTAAAAAATCTTTTAAAAATAATTTAAAAATTATTTGAAAATATTTTAAAAATTCTTTAAAAATTATTTTAAAAATCTTTTAAAAATTCTTTTAAAATTATTTGAAAAATCTTTTAAAAATTCTTTAAAAATCATTTGAAAAATCTTAGATGAAAGTATTTCTCAAACTTAGATTTTAAAAGAAAAAAAGTTATGTTTCCAAACTTATGGCAAATTTTTTTTATCTTAGCTAAATGTTTACAAGGAAATTAATTCTAAAAAGCTAAGCATTTATTTCTATACTCACTTTCTCTCTTATTTATTTTGATATATGGCAAAGGGGGAGAGTATAAGGAAATTCAAAGAAAATTAAAGAAATTTCAAAATAACAAGAAAATTTTTATTAAGGGGGAGCTTTGTATGCGCTTATGTTTTATTTATGCTTGTGCTCATTTATGTTTATCTTTATTGCATTTTTTACTTAACTTTGAATTTCGTTTGTCATACTCAAAAAGGGAGAGATTGTTGGTGTGGGAAGCATCCGACGATCGGACCTTAGTTTTGATAATGGCAAAGGGATTCAAAGTTAAGCTTAATTGTTATCTAATGTGTATGATTGAGTGTTTCAGGAAAGTCCTAGCTGCGGTTAGGCAAGTGGAAAACCCTAGGGGGTGGTAACTCTAGGTCATAGGGGGTGGTAACCTTATGTGGGAAGTCTTGGCGGGTCACAGCTTCGGGCAAAAATCCTAGGGGCGATAACCCTAGGTTAAAATCCTGGTGTCGCGAACCGGGTAGAAGTCTGGATGGGTCTGTTGGGGATCGGTCGGCCGGCTTGAAGGGGGGTTAGATAGATGACGCCCCAAAATCCTTGCTTCCTACACTTGTTAGCTTGCGCAGCGGAAATACAAAACAAACAAGCTAAACTAAAGACAAGAATAAGAAAGGATGCAAACCGCTAACAAGCTCGTTTACGTGGTTTGGAGATAACTTGCTCCTACTCCACGGCTGTCCGTAAGGTGGACGATCCCTCAATCAGTCGGTGGATTAATCCCCGGAAACTCCGGCTAGCACAATCCTCCTTGTCGGTGGAGAAACCTCGCCACAACTCGATCAAGAGCACTTGGATTGCTAGGGCACTAGTTGACTACTAATTAGAGGTTACCCACCACTAATTTCGTCAGGGATAACCAAGCTTCCAAGCCTTGGTTATATAGGCCGTGGGTTGGAAAACCCCGCCTACCAGTCGACTGCTAAAACATGCAGTCGACTGCCCTCTATGGAAATTCGATCGTTACATCCCAACGGCTCGATTCCACACTAACCGAGCGAACAGAGACATTCTGTTCGCTGCCAGTCGACTGCTAAAACATGCAGTCGACTGCTACAGTATTGCTACAGTAACGCTACAGTGCTGCTACAGTAAAACCCTAAAACTAGGATTTTACTCCGAGTACAATCTTTCATGCACTCGTGCCCTCACCCTTATGACTCACTTGATGCTTCTTTGCAACCTTGACATCTTGCCTTCAAGCTTACTTCCTTTGGCTCTCGTCCCTCGGATGCATTCAAGCCCTCGGCTCGTCCCCAATGCCATCCTTCGCGTATGCCTCGAAGTCGCTTCCCTCGGCCCTTGTCCTCGCTGCCTTGTCCACGGTCCCTCGGATGCTCCATCCTTCACCAGACCCGAAGCCATCAACCTGAGTCACATGTGTATCCTGCATACCTGCACACTCACATACGCATATCAAATAACAAGGGTGAACCTAACTTAAACCCTTTGCCCAAACACCAAAACACATGGTCGCACGGACCATTGGGATTGCTCCAACAATCTCCCCATTTTTGTTGTTTGGCAATACGTTTAAGTTAGGGAAAACAAATAGCAAATAAACATGCTAATACATACAATGGACTTACGATGCCAAGGCTACACACTTGGACTTACTCCGCCGAATGGACTTACAATGCCAAGGCTACACACTTGGACTTACAATGCCAAGGCTACACACTTGGACTTACAACGCCGAATGGACTTACGTTGCCAAGGTTACACACTTGGAAACCGCCGTAACAATGCATCATGCATTTGAACCTATCCCAAGGCTCCCCCTACACCTACGCTCCCCATGAGCTAGGATTTTTACAACGGGCTTTTTAAGAACCTATCCCAAGGCTCCCCCTACACAAAGGTACTTTCAGGTTTTCTCAACTAAACCTTACTTCTCCCCCTTTGCCTAACATCCAAAAAGTTCTTCAACAATATCCCAATTATTGAAAACTTGTCATTCAAATGACCCTAAACTCATGTATGTATCCCCCATGAATCTCATACATCTATATGAGCTGACCCGGTCAAAATCCAGTGCTAAAAACACTTTCAGACTGGTATCAGTCGACTGCAAGAAGTACCAGTCGACTGCCCCCATGAAAACGAGCTTACAGAGACATTCTGTGCTCAAAAACACTGTTACCAGTCGACTGGTAATTGGTACACTATTCATAAAAAAATCAGCCTTTTCTGGCCAACTTTAGAAATGCGCCAGAAATTCCACAGACCTCCAAAAATCTCCAAATTTTGTGGAGAGGTCTATTATATCAATATCTACTTGGGAAAAATATATATAAAAATATATCTATCACCAATCCCAAGATTGACACAAAAAATAAAACTAGCTAAAAAGTTCAATTGAACCTTGACCTAAAGTCCTAGTTTTGGCTTCCTCTTGATGTATTTGCCCATACTAACCCACAATGCATCCCTAGCATTGGTTTATATGACATCTATACATCCAAAACCAATTATCATGCTATATGACCCCAATGTCATATTTTCAAGCATGAAACACAACCCATGTGTGCCAATTCCCTAGGTTTGAGACTCAAGTCCGTCTCCAAACCACTTGGCACATTCCATGACCTAACCTAGACTCCCAAGTAAAACCCACTTGACATCCATTGGCCATGGGTTCCAAATTGACTCTTTGAGCTCCCCCTAGAGCTCTTAGCCTTAGCCACCTCCTGTAAAGCCCGAAAAATTCCCAAATTTATTTTAGAAATATCCTATGATTTCTCTAGATTTTTAGGATATTTTTTACATAATTTTTTGAGTACCGGAAGTAGCAAAAAAATAATTAGAACCGCAAAATAGCTTAGGCGGGAATCGAACCCGAGACCTATGGTGTAAGGGATAATGCTAGTAACCAGTTGAACCCAGCAGGGCCGTGCTGAAAGAAGAGGGAATCAATTATATTTATAATTGATTTTGGATGGATTAATTAGTAAATATAAATAAGGATTTAAGTGAGAAGTTTTAGCTTATTTTCTCACCGTAGCTTTTCCTCACCCGAAACCTAAACCGCCGCACCTCTCCTTCTTCCCCTCTTCCTCACGCACGGCACACCAAGCCAAGGGTCAAGGGAACATCTTCCGGCGACGACTCCAACACGAAAAAGGTTCTTCTCCGCGAGAGGAACACAAGGACATAAGCGGTTCGTCGAACGGAGCAGTTTTCCAGAAAACCTAGCGGTTAGAATCGTAAGAAAACCTTGCGATTGAGGTAAGAAACCCCTCACCTGCAGTATAATTGCTCTCGCTTGTTAGTTTTGGCGTTAGTTTAGTAGTTTTACAGTTTTCAGTTATAGGGTGTGCTTTCAGTGCACACCAAGCATTCGGTAGAATGCCTAGTTCAGAAGGATGCACCAGTAGGCGTCCTAACAGCATGTAAAACGTATTAGAAACATTTTTACTCAGTTTATTATCAGTTATTACAGCTATATGGATCAGATATCCATTGGGTGGGCTCCCACAGTAGCCTCTAGGTTCAGATAACCTAGCTCTAGGTTCAGATAACCTAGCTCTAGGTTCAGATAACCTAGAACAGCAAAGTAAAATAAAATAGTATTCAGTATTTTACTTTTATTCAGTTGGTACTGTATTTGGATCAGATATCCATGGGCTGGACTCCCACAGTCGTCCCTAGGTTCAGATAACCTAGTAACCCTGCTGGATTCGGAACTTGCAATCCCGGGTCTCGTAGGGATGCGCGCACAGTAAGTACAGTTGCCAGGGCCCCAGCAGCATGTTTAGTATTTTCATCTATTATATGTATAGTTTTCAAATTTGAAACCAGTGATGAGAACACTAATTTAGCTTCCAGTTCAGTTCAGGTTCAGTTTATATGATTTGGGTTCATGTACAGATTTAGATATATGCATGACTAGTTCAGTTTCATGCTCAGTTTATAAGCATGTCATGTTCAGTTTAAAGCATGTTCCATCTATATGCTATGCCATGTTTCAGTTCCAGTTTATGCTTTTGTATGCCATGCCATGTTGCCATGCTCAGTTCAGTTTTCAAACAGCATCTTTTAAAAACATAATCGCATCGTTGCATGTTTTTGTGAGGTAGATGGTTTCTTACTAAGCTTCTTAGCTTACAGATGCTACTTTTCTTATACTGCAGATACCGGTAAAAGAAAAGTGGACTAGCGGAGGCTGGAGGGCGATGCTATGATGATGTGTGTGTGCAAGGGGTCTGGAATAAAGATCCTTGGGGATCTATACGCTTTTATTCAGTTTTAATACTTAACATGTCTAGTTTTGTGACTTAAACTTGTTACTAGGTGTTATAGCTTAGTAAACTATGTCTTGTTTAGTTTATCATGTTTAGAATGTTAGTATTTACATGCTAGAGTGTGTTTCATGTATCTGGAGTTTGTGTATGTGATTTTTGGTACGAATCAGTGTTGGAAATCAGAAGTTCTGATTTCGTATCAGACTATCAGAGCCTGGATCGGTCAGCAGATCGATCCAGTGGCATTCCTTCTCCTGGATCGGTCAGCCGACCGATCCAGATGGATACAGTAGCCTACTGTATCTCCCTGGGTCGGTCAGCCGACCGACCCAACATCGAACAGAAGGCATCCCAGCGATTCCAGGTGCCTGGATCGGTCTGCGGATCGATCCAGATACACCTGGATCGGTCTACCGACCGATCCAGCCTCTGTTGGATCGCTCCACAGACCGATCCAGCAGGGTACAGAATCACGGCAGGCTTGATCGGTCCGTGAATCGAACAGCAGCTAGCTGGGAAGTTAGTTTTGAGTTCTAGCTCAGATGGGAGGTCAAGTATCCTCCTTATTACGTATACCCCAACCGGAAAAGTCTTGAACCCTTCCTTATAACAGCATGGGTGTACCAGTTGTCAGTGTAACAGAGCCAGTTAGTGAAAATTTTATTTTACCCAGTTTTTCGCACAGTACGACATAGTAGCTTCAGTAGTTAATGTAGCGATCCGGCTCACAGCCTAGTACCCAGGAGTTGGGTCGTTACAGAGTGGTATCAGAGCAGTGTTCCTTACTTCCTACACACACATCAGCATTGTGCCTACAGCTTCCAAGTAAGAACATCTCTCACCCAGTTTTGTTTTCAGCTTTTATATCAGTTATATGTGCTTTCATGTTTGCTCTCATGTTGGTAGTTAATTAATTCATGTTTACAGTGATAGTATTTAACATGTTACCAGTAGTTAACTATAACATGATAGCCTAGTTATATATATGTGTTCTCTGCTATTTATAAAATGGTACGAGGACGTCCAGCTAAGAAAGCATCAGCGGCTGAGCCCCAGCATGAGGCAGGTAGTTCAGTGCCTCCCCCAGACCTTACAGCAGCAGCTAGCTGAATAGCAGCAGGAGATAGCCTCCTTAAAGGCTAACCAACCGACTACTCCCCGGTCCACTCCATACCGAATCTCACGACTCCGGTAATCACAGAGGTTGTACCAGCTCAGCCTGCAGTACCGGTCCCAGTGGCCCCAGTAGCTGGGGCTAAGAGAGAAGCTTACCTTATCCAGTGGCAGAGAATTAAGCCCGAGAACTTCTCAGGCACCAGCGAACCATGGGATGCTCAGGCATGGTTTAAAACACTGGAAAGCACGATGGAGCTTCTAGACTGGCCAGAGCATGAAAAGGTGAAGTGTGCCTCCTTCTGTTTAACAGGAGACGTGGTGAGCGGATGAAATCGAAGTGGCCAGTAAACCAGATAACATGGGCCAACTTCGAGAAAGAATTCTTCGAGGAATTCTTTCACATGCAAGTCACGAACCGACACTATGACGAGTTTACAGAATTTCGTCAGGGCAACCTATCAGTTCAGGAGGCCGTGAAGAAATTCAACAGGTTGGCCCGTCTGTGTCCAGAACTAGTCAGCTCAGAGAAGGAACGAGTACGCTTGATGCTGAAGATGCTCAGACCAGAGATCGCAATAAATGTGGCTGGTGGCGTTCATAGGCCACAAACCACAGAGGAGCTAGTGAGTAGTGCTCTGATCACCGAGCACTATCAGCACAACATCACCCAGCAGAAGCAGGTTTCCACAGAGTCCAAGGGACAAGCTGGCTCAGGTACTCAACAGGGACATAGCTCCAACTGGAAGGGGAAACGCAAGACAGGCAGTGACCCAAAAGGAGGACCAGCTGGAAAACATTCCAGGCATCCCAAGTGTGCTACTTGTGGGAAACATCATCCAGGAGTTTGCCGCAAGGGTACGCGAGGTTGTTTTGAATGTGGACAGGAAGGACACATGGCTAAGCAGTGCCCGAACAAGAACAGTCTTCCTCAGCCTCAGCCGATACAGTATGGAGCTCAGCCAGCGCAGCTACACCAGATGTATGCTGCCTTAGATGGTCCACAGATCAGTCAGGGCATATTAGAAGCCCCCACAACTACCACGAATGACAGGATTTTCTCACTGACCAGAGAGGACGTAGCAAATGCCTCGACAGTTGTCACAGGTCAGATCAGTATTTTACAGCATAATGCAACTGTCTTATTCGATACTGGGGCAACCCACTCTTATGTATCCAGGGCATTTGCCGAGAAATTAGCAACACCTCCAGAGGTACTCAATAGTCAATTTCTGACAACACTACCCTCAGGAGACATTATGGCATCTACGCACTGGCTCAAAGCAGTGCCAGTCATTATAGCAGACAGAGAACTTTTTGGTGATCTGATAGTGCTAGAAATGACTGACTACGATGTCATCTTTGGAATGGATTTTCTGATCAGATACGGTGCTTCTATAGAGTGCCGTAAACAGAAGGTCATATTCCAACCTGAAGCTGAAGTACAGTTTGAGTACATGGGAAAACCAAAGAGAAAAGCCAGGAAGTTTCTCTCAGCACTGAAAGCACAGCAGCTAATGGATACAGGATGCATGGGATTTTTAGCAAATGTAGTCAACACCACCAGACAAGAACCAACACTATCGAGCTTTTATAGTCTACCAAGGGGCAGAACAAGAACGTGGCACCAGTGAGATTGAATTTGAGATAGAGCTCATTCCCACAAATCCAATTTCCAAGGCACCGTACCGCATGACTCCAGAATGAAGGAACTCCAGGAGCAATTACAGGAGCTTCTTGACAAGGGTTTCATACGCCCTAGTCACTCACCATGGGGAGCACCTGTGTTGTTCGTGAAGAAGAAGGATGGAAGCATGCGCTTATGCATAGACTACCGTGCCTTGAACCAGGTCACAATTAAAAACAGGTACCCTCTCCCCAGGATAGATGACCTGTTTGACCAGCTAAAGGGAGCCAAAGTGTTCTCTAAAATTGACCTCAGATCAGGATATCACTAGGTTAGAGTCAAGGAAGGTGATATATCTAAAATAGCTTTCCGGACCAGATACGGACATTATGAGTTCGTAGTCATGCCTTTCGGCGTGACAAATGCTCCAGCTACTTTCATGGACCTCATGAACAGAGTATTCAGAGAATACTTAGACAAGTTTGTCATCGTGTTCATTGATGACATTCTTATCTATTCGGGCACTCAGGAGGACCATGCAGAGCATCTGAAGACAGTTTTGCAGATCCTTCAGCAGAACCAGCTGTACGCCAAATTCACGAAATGTGAATTTTGGCTAGACCAGGTAGCCTTTCTAGGTCACATCATCTCCAAGGATGGTGTTATGGTAGATCCCAGCAAAATAGAAGCAGTAAGTAACTGGAAGAGACCCAGGAACGCCAGTGAAATCAGAAGCTTTCTGGGATTAGCAGGCTACTACCGGAAGTTCGTACAGCTCTCACCAGGAAGAACAAGAAATTTCAATGGACAGAAGACTGCGAGAACAGCTTCAGCGAACTAAAATGGAGATTGACCAGTGCTCCTATTTTAGCTATACTAGAAACCACAGACAGCTTCGACATCTACAGTGACGCCTCTAAATTGGGATTAGGAGCAGTACTGATGCAGCAGGGCAAGGTGATCGCCTATGCCTCCAGACAACTCAAGGATTATGAGAGGAACTATCCTACTCATGACCTTGAGCTTGCAGCAGTGGTGTTCGCTCTCAAGATTTGGAGACATTATTTGTACGGAGCTCAGTGCAGAGTGTATACAGATCATCAAAGTCTGAAGTATTTCTTTACTCAGAAGGATCTGAATATGCGACAGCGCAGATGGTTAGAGCTGGTCAAGGATTATGACATAGATATCCTCTACCATCCAGGGAAAGCTAATAAGGTAGCAGACGCACTCAGCAGGAAGTCCAATGCTACCTTATTATCTTTAGCGACTATGTCACCACCCCTAAGGAAGGAGATTACAGCTTTTAGACTCGAGCTTATAGTCGGGCAGCTTTCCACTATGTCCTTAGCATCTACCTTGCTTGATGATATCCAGACAGCTCAGGAGCAGGATCCTGAAATCCAGAAAATCAAGCAAGGGTTAGCAGAATCAGAAAGTGGAGAGTTCAGAGTGTCCGCCAGTGGGGTGGTGTACTGTGGTGACAGACTTTGTGTTCCAGACCAGGAGGAACTACGAAAACAGATTTTAGACGAGGCTCACAGGACTCCCTATGCAATGCATCCTGGTTCCACCAAAATGTATCAGGATCTAAAGAAAAGATTTTGGTGGCCTGGGATGAAGCGAGATATCGCCAGATACGTCAGTATCTGTCTAACCTGTCAGAGGGTTAAGCCAGAACATCAGCGACCAGGAGGAGTTCTGCAGCAGATTCAGATTCCAGAATGGAAGTGGGAGGATATCTCTATGGACTTCATAGTGGGATTACCCAGAACCACGAATGGTTTTGATGCCATCTGGGTAATAGTCGACAGGTTGACTAAATCAGCCCACTTCTTAGCTATCAGAATATCATATTCCATGGAGCAGCTAGCTCAGTTATATCTCAAGGAGATTGTCAGGCTGCATGGAGTCCCACGAACCATTATATCAGACAGAGACAGCAGATTTACATCACACTTCTGGAAGTGTGTACACCATGGGCACCGTTAAAATTCAAGATGCCTTCCATCCTCGCGGATGGTCGACGGAGCGAGTAAATCGGTACTCGAAGATATGCTCCGGGCTTGTGCCCTAGATTTCAAGGAAGTTGGTGCAAATATCCGAGTCTAGCGAATTTGCATACAACAACAGCTATCGTGCCACTATCGGCATGGCACCTTATGAGGCACTCTATGGGCGGAGGTGCGGATCACCAATCTGGGTATGAGAGTGGTGAGCATGAAGGAACTAGAGCTGTGAGCATCTAGTAGAAGATACCACAGCCCATACAACAGATCCGCGAGGATAGAGACAAGACAGAGCCGTAAGAGCTATGGATACACGACGCACCCTAGAGTTTTCGTTGGGGATCTGCCTCAGAGTAGCTCCCATGAAGGGAGTCATGCGTTTTGGGAAGAAGGGCAAGCTAGCTCCCAGATATGTGGGACCATACCTTATCACGAAGAGAGTGGGCAAAGTAGCATATGAGCTAGAGCTACCTCAGGAGATGTCAGCCGTCCACAACGTATTTCATGTCTCCATGCTGAAGAAGCATATTCCAGACGCCACACAGGTGATTGAGCCCTAGTTGGTACAGGTCTGTGATGATCTCAGCTATGACAGTCGGCCTATTCAGATAATAGACCAAGCAGTAAAGAAATTACGGAACAAGGAAGTACCATTAGTCAAAGTCAGCTGGCAAAATCACATAGCAGCAGAGGCGACTTGGGAGACAGAGGCCAGCATGAGACAGAAGTACCCAGAATTGTTTTAAGTTCGGGGACAAACTTTTTATAAGGTATGGGGGATTGTAAAGCCCGAAAAATTCCCGAATTTATTTTAGAAATATCCTATGATTTCTCTAGATTTTTAGGATATTTTTTACATAATTTTTGGAGTACCGGAAGTAGCAAAAAAATAATTAGAACCGCAAAATAGCTTAGGCGGGAATCGAACCCGAGACCTATGGTGTAAGGGATAATGCTAGTAACCAGTTGAACCTAGCAGGGTCGTGCTGAAAGAAGAGGGAATCAATTATATTTATAATTGATTTTGGATGGATTAATTAGTAAATATAAATAAGGATTTAAGTGAGAAGTTTTAGATTATTTTCTCACCGTAGCTTTTCCTCACCCGAAACCTAAACCGCCGCACCTCTCCTTCTTCCCCTCTTCCTCACGCACGGCACACCAAGCCAAGGGTCAAGGGAACATCTTCCGGCGATGACTCCAACACGAAAAAGGTTCTTCTCCGCCAGAGGAACACAAGGACATAAGCGGTTCGTCGAACGGAGCAGTTTTTCGGAAAACCTAGCGGTTAGAATCGTAAGAAAACCTTGCGATTGAGGTAAGAAACTCCTCACCTGCAGTATAATTGCTCTCACTTATTAGTTTTGGCGTTAGTTTAGTAGTTTTACAGTTTTCAGTTATAGGGTGTGCTTTCAGTGCACACCAAGCATTCGGTAGAATGCCTAGTTCAGAAGGATGCACCAGTAGGCGTCCTAACAGCATGTAAAACGTATTAGAAACATTTTTACTCAGTTTATTATCCGTTATTACAACTATATGGATCAGATATCCATTGGGTGGGCTCCCACAGTAGCCTCTAGGTTCAGATAACCTAGCTCTAGGTTCAGATAACCTAGCTCTAGGTTCAGATAACCTAGAACAGCAAAGTAAAATAAAACAGTATTCAGTATTTTACTTTTATTCAGTTGCCACTGTATTTGGATCAGATATCCATGGGCTGGACTCCCACAGTCGTCCCTAGGTTCAGATAACCTAGTAACCCTGCTGGATTCAGAACTTGCAATCCCGGGTCTCGTAGGGATGCGCACACAGTAAGTACAGTTGCCAGGGCCCCAGCAGCATGTTTAGTATTTTCATCTATTATATGTATAGTTTTCAAATTTGAAACCAGTGATGAGAACACTAATTTAGCTTCCAGTTCAGTTCAGGTTCAGTTTATATGATTTAGGTTCATGTACAGATTTAGATATATGCATGACTAGTTCAGTTTCATGCTCAGTTTATAAGCATGTCATGTTCAGTTTAAAGCATATTCCAACTATATGCTATGCCATGTTTCAATTCCAGTTTATGCTTTTGTATGTCATGTCATGTTGTCATGCTCAGTTCAGTTTTCAAACAGCATGTTTTAAAAACATAATCGCATCGTTGCATGTTTTTGTGAGGTAGATGGTTTCTTACTAAGCTTCTTAGCTTACAGATGCTACTTTTCTTATACTGCAGATACCGGTAAAAGAAAAGTGGACTAGCGGAGGCTGGAGGGCGATGCTACGATGATGTGTGTGTGCAAGGGGTCTGGAATAAAGATCCTTGGGGATCTATACGCTTTTATTCAATTTTAATACTTAACATGTCTAGTTTTGTGACTTAAACTTGTTACTAGGTGTTATAGCTTAGTAAACTATGTCTTGTTTAGTTTATCATGTTTAGAATGTTAGTATTTACATGCTAGAGTGTGTTTCATGTATCTGGAGTTTGTGTATGTGATTTTTGGTACGAATCAGTGTTGGAAATCAGAAGTTCTGATTTCGTATCGGACTATCAGAGCCTGGATCGGTCAGCAGACTGATCCAGTGGCATTCCTTCTCCTGGATCGGTCAGCCGACCGATCCAGATGGACACAGTAGCCTACTGTATCTCCCTGGGTCGGTCAGCCGACCGACCCAGCATCGAACAGAAGGCATCCCAGCGATTCCAGGTGCCTGGATCGGTCTGCGGATCGATCCAGATACACCTGGATCGGTCTGCCAACCGATCCAGCCTCTGCTGGATCGGTCCACAGACCGATCCAGCAGGGTACAGAATCGCGGCAGGCTTGATCGGTCCGTGAATCGAACAGCAGCTAGCTGGGAAGTTAGTTTTGAGTTCTAGCTCAGATGGGAGGTCAAGTATCCTCCTTATTACGTATACCCCAACCGGAAAAGTCTTGAACCCTTCCTTATAACAGCATGGGTGTACCAGTTGTCAGTGTAACAGAGCCAGTTAGTGAAATTTTTATTTTACCCAGTTTTCCGCACAGTACGACATAGTAACTTCAGTAGTTAATGTAGCGATCCGGCTCACAGCCTAGTACCCAGGAGTTGGGTCGTTACACCTCCCTAGGTGACTCATCTACAATGGCTAGGCCACATCGGTGCACCTCCGGTGACACTTGGCCTACAAACCTAACTTTCTTAACCTTGGACACCTTGTCCTTGGTTAATTTCTCCTTACCTTTAAATTGCTTTCCCTTGCCATTTATTGGCTTCTCCTTGCTATAGTCATATGCAACCCTAGCATAAGACTTTCCCTTAGCCTTGGAGACATTAGATCGGTATCCCAAACCCGATCTATCATTGTTGGGTCTTTGACTACCCAACACCATACCTAAACCCTTAGATCCAACATTGAATCTTTCTAAGGTTTTCTCTAACTTATCAAGTTTTGCCTTCAAAGCTTGATTTTCCCTCTCTAGGTTCCTAACCCTAAAATCAACATGTCCACCATGGACATTCCTAGACCTACACTTTCTAGGCATGTGTCTCCCCTTCTTGGGATTAATGCCTTGGGTTTTCTTAGGTCTACCATTTCTAGATTTATCATGAATAGACACCTTAGGATTATGATATACAATTATCCTATTCCTATCATGATATTTGAAACCAAAATTTTGCATGGGTAAATAATAAGAATTATTTCTAGCATGCATGGAGGAATTTAAATTTGAATTCAAATTTAAATTAGGGTTTACCTTACCCTTTACCTTTGGAGCTCCCCCTTGACATGAGCCTCCATTCTTCCTCCACTTCTTTTCCCACATCCTCAAATGCGCCAACTTCTTGAACTCTCTCTTCCTTGGGCATTTGGTGTGGTAGTGCCCTATTTCACCACAAGTGAAGCATCTAATGTGCTTCTTCTCCTTCTTCTTCTTGGCACCATCATTTCTACACCCCAAATTAGTATCTAAATTAACTTGAGTGGGTTTAGGATTTACCTCTTTCTTACCCATAGGACATCTACTCTTGTAGTGTCCCTTTTCATTGCACCCGAAGCATATTATATGGTCCTTTGACTTTACTTCGGTGGAGGTGCTTGCTAGGTTGACCACTTCTAAGACCTCTTCTTCTTCTTCACTTGTCTTGGAATTTTCTTCAACCTTTGAGGATGTCTCCTCATCCACACTAGTGGATGGCATTTCTTCATCCTTCTCCTCTTTCTCCTCGGAAGTTGAGTGCTTTTCACCTTCCGGTTGCTCCTCCTCTACTTGAGCTTCTTCATCCGTTTCTTCGGATTTTTCTTCTTCTTGTGTAGGCATAGGTTCTTCCCATTGAGCTTTCTTTATCTTGCTCCACAAATCGTGAGCATTCTCGTATTTACCTACAAGGCTCATTACGTCATTAGGTAAAATATCAATTAATAATGATATTACCTTGTCGTTTGCCTTTGACCGAGAGGTTTGCTCCTCCGTCCAATGTCGTGGTCGGAGCTTCTTCCCTTTATTGTCCTTCGGGACTTCGAACGACTCTTTGACCACCATCATGGTGTCCCAATCTGTGTTGAAGAAAACCTCCATCTTCGTCATCCAATATGTGATGTCCCATAAGCATCTACCTTCAAGCTTTGGCGGTTTAATTAAGCCGGTCATCTTTGCTTCCTTGGCGGTTAGTCCAATGGAGAGCAGCCTTGCTCTTATACCACTTGTTGGGGATCGGTCGGCCGGCTTGAAGGGGGGTTGGATAGACGGCGCCCCAAAATCCTTGCTTCCTACACTTGTTAGCTTGCGCAGCGGAAATACAAAACAAACAAGCTAAACTAAAGACAAGAATAAGAAAGGATGCAAACCGCTAACAAGCTCGTTTACGTGGTTCAGAGATAACTTGCTCCTACTCCACGACTGTCCGTAAGGTGGACGATCCCTCAATCAGTCGGTGGATTAATCCCCGGAAACTCCGGCTAGCATAATCCTCCTTGTCGGTGGAGAAACCTCGCCACAACTCGATCAAGAGCACTTGGATTGCTAGGGCACTAGTTGACTACTAATTAGAGGTTACCCACCACTAATTTCGTCAGGGATAACCAAGCTTCCAAGCCTTGGTTATATAGGCCGCGGGTTGGAAAACCCCGCCTACCAGTCGACTGCTAAAACATGCAGTCGATTGCCCTCTATGGAAATTCGATCGTTACATCCCAACGGCTCGATTCCACACTAACCGAGTGAACAGAGACATTCTGTTCGCTGCCAGTCGACTGCCCCAGTCGACTGCTAAAACATGCAGTCGACTGCTACAGTACTGCTACAGTAACGCTACAGTGCTGCTACAGTAAAACCCTAAAACTAGGATTTTACTCCGAGTACAATCTTTCATGCACTCGTGCCCTCACCCTTATGACTCACTTGATGCTTCTTTGTAACCTTGACATCTTGCCTTCAAGCTTACTTCCTTTGGCTCTCGTCCCTCGGATGCATTCAAGCCCTCGGCTCGTCCCCAATGTCATCCTTCGCGTATGCCTCGAAGTCGCTTCCCTCGGCCCTTGTCCTCGCTACCTTGTCCACGGTCCCTCGGATGCTCCATCCTTCACCAGACCCGAAGCCATCAACCTGAGTCACATGTGTATCCTGCATACCTGCACACTCACATACGCATATCAAATAACAAGGGTGAACCTAACTTAAACCCTTTGCCCAAACACCAAAACACATGGTCGCACGGACCATTGGGATTGCTCCAACAGGGTCGAGGACCGGACATCCAGCATGAAGACCAGAAGCTTAGGACGCTGAGCAAAAGTCCAGTCGGTCTGGAGGACCGAAATGGCAAAAGGTAAATCTCCTGAATGGAGTAGGTGAGGACGCATTCCCCTTAGAGGGAACAGTAGGCGTCGGGTCGACCTAGGGTTTCCGGTAGGAAATCCGAAGTCAGACCCGGACAGTCGGGAGACTGTCAATATCTTATTTACCTTGACTATTATGTGCTAAATTGGTTTTGCAGGATGTGTTTGTGTTTGTAGACTAACATGTTTTGCAGCGCCAAAAACTAGAATTTAGCCTCGGATGAACAGTGTCCGATGCGCCTCCATGGAGCTTGGAGGCGCCTCGGGTGCAAGCCGAAGCCAGCTGTCCAGAGGAGCTGGAGGCACCTTGGATGAAGCTGGAGGCGCCTCGGATGAAGCTGGAGGCACCTTGGACCAAAGCTTGAAGGCGCCTTGGAGTGGCTTGGAGGTCGCACCTTCAACCAGATAAGTTGCGACCAGTTCTGTGTTGATCCACGCGGGCGACTTGGGAGGCCTGGAGGACCCTTGGACAGGCTTGGAGGCGCCTCCAGCAGTGTATAAAAGAAGTTCTCGAGGCAGCACTCAAAGCATTCAATTCCAAGCGACCTTTCTACATCCTGCTGCATAAGAAACGCCCTGAAGTGCTGTTGCAAGTCTCCGACGACCCGAAGCTTCGAGATTCTGATTATTGTCGTCGGTATAAATTTTTATTATTGCACTTATTGTAATACATATTTGTAAACATTTTGCACGATATAGTTGTTGCCCACAGTAAGCGATCAACGATTGTGGGCCTTGGAGTAGGAGTCGCCTTAGGCTCCGAACCAAGTAACTCCTAGTGTCTTCTGTGTTTGTGCTTATTTCTTTTAATCCTTCCGCTGCTTTATTCTGAACGAGTTCTATGAATCCGAAACGAGTGAAAGCCACGAGCGCTATTCACCCCCCCTCTAGCGCTTCTCGATCCAACACTAGGTCAGTCGTCGAGCTCAGCAGTTTTGTAGTAGAGTCGTAGCAGCAATCGGGAGCAGTCTAAAGCTTGAAAGAACGCACAGTAACTCGTATGTAGTTGTTGTTCCAATGCCTCCTCAAAACTACCTTATAAAAGGCTTGGAAGGAGCCTTCCATAAGCATGGAAGGGACCTCTAATAAGGCAAAATCAATCCCAAAGTGATCGGTTTTTATCCAAGACTTCAGCCAAATTTCATCTAGCAGAAGGAGCCTTCTATAGCCATGGAAGGCGCCTTCTATGAATAGTACAGAGACACCTTCCATAACCATGGAAGACGCCTTCAGGTATTGTTCACCCGAAGGCAGCTTTGCATCTTTGCTTACTTCCTTACCCTGCAACAAATATGTTAGTTCAAAATACCCTGAAATACAAGTGCTATCACAATAAAAAAAATATAGTAATTAGTTTCTGTTCTCCCAGGACTAGAAACTAGTCAAGGTCTCAGTTTAGGGATCCCAATATTAGAGTGTATACTAAAAGCCTAGCCTTTTGTAAACATTTTATTTTGAAATAAAGAATCACATTGGTAAAATGTCTACATTTATATGCTAAGTGTAGTTGTTCAATTAATTCATATTGTAGATAACATGGTGTGTGGTGTCATACACAGAAGATCATGTTATCAATTCCTTATAAATTATAAATAGTAGCTCTCTACTAAGATGGAAAGGAAAAAACCATTGGAATAGTCGTACTGTAATTTGATATTAGTTTATCTTAACTATAAAATTACACTAGTACACTCTGAGTGTATTGAGCAGGACTATTAAAGGTAAGTTCTTTCTATACTGATTGAATAAAAGAACAAGACCTTTGTTATTATGGAAATGTATGCTCTTAATCCTGATATAATAACAAACACATATATCTAGTATTTATTTCTTTGACTTATCAATGGGTGAGATTTAGTTCAATAAATCAAGAGGCCCGATAAGTTGGGAAATGATATTATTTATAGTGTGTGTTGTTGATTATAGAAGGAAACTGTGTCATAGTAATCAAGGTTGATGATGTCCCCAAGAGGAGCTCATAAGGATTGTCATGTAAACCCTGCAGGTGGACTTAGTCCGACATGATAATCAAGTTGAGTGGTACTACTCTTGGAGTTAGATATTAATTAAGTGAGTTGTCAGTAACTCATTTAATTAGTGGACATTTTATATCTTAAACACATGGAGACTAATACACTCATAATAAGAAGGAGCCCAAAATGTAATTTGGGATTGGTGCGGTAGTTCAATAATAATTCTTTAGTGGTATGAATTATTATTGATGAAATTAAGTTGGGTGTTCGGGGCGAACACGGGAAGCTTAATTTCATCGGGAGACCAAAACTAATTCCTCCTCTCGGTCCCTATCGTAGCCTCTTATTTATAAAGTATATATTATACCCACCCATACCCACCTTCTTACCCATCCTTATGTGGTCGGCCAAGCTAAGCTTGGAGCCCAAGCAAGGGCCGGCCAAGACATGGCTTGGATGAGTTGAAGTGTGGCCGGCCCTAGCTTGAGTCCAAGCTTAGGTGGCCGGCTACAATAAAATTAAAAAGGATTTTATTTTTTAAAATTTTTCTTATGTGGATTCCATGGTTTTAAAAGAGAGTTTAAAATTTAAATCTTTCCTTTTATAGCTTTCTACAAAAGATTAAGTGAAAGGTTTAATATCTTTCCTTATTTGTAGTTGAAAGGAATATTTTAATTTTTTTATAGAACTTTCCTTTTTTAACCATCTTCATGATTTAAAAGAGAGTTTTAAAATTAAATCTTTCCTTTTATAGTTTCTACAAAAGATTAAGAAAAGATTTGATATCTTTCTTTATTTGTAGATTGAGAGGAAGATTTTAATTTTAAAGATATCTTTCCTTTTTGGAAATCATCCACATGTTTTAATAGAGAGATTTTAATTTATAAAATTTCCTTTTATAACCAACCATGAAGGGAAAAATTAATAGAGAAATTTTTATTTTAAAAATTTTTGGAAACAAATAAGGAAGTTTTAATTTTGTATTTAAAACTTTCCTTACTTGGATGATTGAGAGGTGGCCTACCACATTAAGTTTGAAAGAGAAATTTTTATTAAACTTTTTTTTCATTGGCTAAGAGAATAAGGAAGTTTTTATAAAATTTTCCTTATTTGCCAAGACCAAGGAATATAAAAGAGAGGGTAGAGGTGCCTCAACTCATAACTTATGTTCTAGCTTTCCTCTCTTCTATTTCTTTGGTTGGTGGCTGGCCCTTCTCATCCTCTTCCTCTCCTCCTTTTCTTCTTCATTGGTGGCCGGCGACATCAACTCTCAAGGAGCTTGTTGGTGGCCGGATTTTGCTTGGAGAAGGAGAGAAAGGAGGTTTTGTTTCTAGCATCCCTTGGAGCTTGGTGGTGTGGCTGAACCTCATCTATTCTTGGAATTCTTGTGGTGGCAGAAACTCACAAGTAGAAGAAGGAAGCTTGGGTGGTTCTCGTCTCGGTAGATCATCACCCACACGACGTCCAAGATAAGAAGAGGAATACGATAAAAGATCAAGAGGTTGTTGCTTACAAAGAAAGGTATAACTAGTAATTGTTTCCCATATTATACTAGTTTTCTTTGTATAGTTTTTTGAAATACCAAACACAAGAGGCATATAATTCTAGGTTTCGAATTTGTGATTCGAGTTTGTGTTTTTTTTTATTTTTCGAATTTGTGATTCGATTGTTCTATTTGGTTAAACCTAGGGTTATATAAGGAAATTAAATATTAGATTTCTTTAAAAGGCTTTGTCTAGGCGGTGGTGGATGATCTCATACCCAAGAAGGCCTAGTGTCTCGCCATGCAGTCCTGGAAGCTAATTTTAGAAATTAATATTTAATTGAATTTGTAACATAGATTGATTTGGATCAATAATGTTAAGCATCGTTTGTGATCCAAGTCTAAACCACTAAGAACAGATAAGTTAAATTTGGAATCAATAATGTTAAGTTTCGTTTGTGATTCCTAATTTAATTTCTAAAGAACACAATAGATTGTTAGTAAAGGTTCAGGACTTGTACAAAATTTTTATACAGGGGAACCGGTATGATATTCCGCGTAGCAACCAGCACCCAAATGGACCTAAACTAGACCGACGCCTACTGTCCCTCAACTGGGACATGTCCTTACAGTCACTCTCCTTCAATGACTTACCTTTACTTACTGTTTGCCAGACATCCGGTTAGCCTATCGACTAGTCTTCGTGCCAACTATCCGGTCAGCCCGTCGACCTAGCTAAACTTCCATACAACACTGAGTTAGCACAATAGATAAAATGGTAAGGTAAAATAGTGTTAACAGAATTCAAGTATAACCTAGGGTATCTCCCTCTAGGGTTGCCTAGCTTCACTCACTAGGACTTCCATTGCCTGTCTTCACTCACCAGGACTTCCTCCACCTAGCTTCACTCACTAGGGTCTGGCTTCACTCACCAGGACTTCCAGCACCTAGCTTCAGTCACTAGGGTCTGACTTCACTCATCAGTATTTCCACTACCTAGCTTCACTCACTAGTGTCCGACTTCACTCATCAGTACATTCTCCCAAGTCATTCATATCGAATTGCTTAGACAACCATACCCTTACTTCCGACAACACTTTGATATTGTTTCCAACTAACAAAATGACATCTACGTATAGTACAAGAAATACCACCACGTTTCCATCACACTTCTTGTATACACAAGACTCATTCGGATACTGAATAAATCCATACGACTGGATTACTTCATTAAACCGGATGTTCCAAGACCTTGAAGCTTGCTTCAGTCCATAAATAGACCGATTGAGCTTACATACAAGATGCTCTTTGCCCTTTGCAATATACCCCTCCGGTTGCTTCATATGGATGTTTTCTTCAAGACTTCCGTTAAGAAAAGCTGTCTTGACATCCATTTGCCAAATCTCATAATCCATATGAGCAGCAATAGATAAGAGTATCCGGATAGACTTAAGCATAGCTACTGGCGAAAAGGTTTCCTCATAATCGATTCCCTCTTTCTAAGTATACCCCTTCACAACAAGCCTTGCTTTGAAGGTTTCCACCTTCTTGTCTATCCCTCTTTTCCTTTTGTAGATCCATTTACATCCAATAGCTTTTACACCATTTAATGGTTCTACTAGCTCCCAAACTTTGTTAGAATACATAGATTCTATTTCTGAATTCATTGCTCTTTGCCAAGATGCTACATCTTTATCTTGGAGTGCTTCGTCATATGTTCGGGGATCAGGTTCATGTTTACCTGGGATCAAGTCCGAATACTCTCCCAAAAACATGAATCTTTCAGGTTGCCTCACAACCCTCCCACTACGAGGAGGCATAGTCTGTAGTTGTGTATCATTTGTGATACGTGTTACAGTTTCTTATGATATTTCACCTTGCACTGTTGGTACTAAAGTAGATGTGTCCTCTCTCATTTCTTCTAGAATAATTTCACTCATGGGCTTGTGGTTTATTACATAGTTATCTTCTAAAAATCGGGCATTAGTGCTAACAATGACTTTCTGATCTTTAGGACTATAAAACAAACCACCTTTTGTTCCTTTAAGATAACCTATAAACAGGCAAATTTCTGTATGAGATTTCTGTTGGTTAGTCCTAAGAAAACCGTACCGGTTCCACTGTACAAAAATTTTGTACAAGTGTCAAATCTTTCCTTAAATAACCTATTGTGTTCTTTAGAAGTTAAATTAGGAATCGCAGACGGAACTTAACATCATTGATTCCAAATTTAACTTATCTGTTCTTAATGGTTTAGATTTGGATCGCAAGCGGAACTTAACACTATTGATCCAAATCCACCAATGTTATTAATTCCATTAAACATTAATTTCCAAAATTGGCTTCCATGACTACATGGCGAGGCACATGACCTTCTTGGATATGTGAGCAGCCACCACCGCCTAGACAAAGCCTTTTAAGGAAAGCTAATATTTAATTTCCTTAAATAACTCTAGGTTAACCAAAAAGAACAATCGAATCACAAATTCGAAAACAAAGAAAACACAAATTTGAAAAACTAATTCAAAATACTAGATCTAATGCCTCTTGTGTTTGGAATTCTTACAAAGAGAAACAACTAGCATGATACGGAAAACAATTGCTAATTATACCTTCTCTTTGTATGCTAATGACCTTGAGATCTTCTACCGTATTCCTCGCCTCGCCTTGGACGTCGTGTGGGCGACGATCTTCCAAGATGAACACCACCCAAAAGCTTCCTTCCTCTTCCTCTAAAATCCGGCCACCACCACCACCAAAAGAGAAGAGAGCAAAGGGAAAGGGAGAAGAGAAGGTGTCATGCCCCAGGTAGTCCCTGTCCGAAGAAATTTCGGCAGCATCTCCCCTGTACGGGTGACAATATAAAGCTCAGTATACATATATCTATACCTCGGCCACACTCAGCCGGAACAATACATACAAATAGTAAACAATCCACGCAGTTATATTCAACATTTCTACACAGATATAATATGAACAATCCACGCAGTTATATAAAGAAAAGATGATATAGAAATCAACGAAGATATACGTACACATCCTACTCCACTACAACGAAGAAACGAAATCCATGAAGTAATGAAATATTTATAGCGGAAAACAAAAGTAGTAAACCCAATGTGCGTCATAAAGTTCACAATACAAACCCACATCACAAGTATACATATAAAAGCGAATACAGAAAATGATATCTAGAAATCCTCGCGACCAAGGGGCTAGCGACTGGAATCTCTCCTGACGGCCTCAACCTGAAAAGTAGTAACAACGGGGTGAGTTCAAAGAACTCAGCAGGTAATCCAATAGATATGTACAGCAACATATAACTACTAGCAATATCCTAAGGTACAGTCTCCTAAACCATAGGATCTATAGTACAGTTTCCTAACAGTACAATCTACGGTACAGTCTCCTAAGAGTATAACAGATATGCATAGCTGAAATAAACTGTAATAACCAACAATAGGCATAAAGTACAGTCTATAGCAAGAATAATAAGAAGATGCATAACTGAAATAAACTGTACTCACCTGCGAGGCTTGGACGAATGACTGTGGATATACACAGATAAAAATAGTCAGAGCAAATACGCATGTATCCTGTATGCATGTCAATCATATGCAGTCACCCAAGTGCACCATCTAATATGCAACAATCACAATAAATGCAATCTGTGCACATGATGCAATATGACATGGTCACCCCTGACGACAGTCAGCATCTCACACACAATGGTGAGACCGCGTGGGTAGGGCTGTGACACCGTGCACTCTGCCGTCACTACCCCTGAAGAGTGACCGAGTGGACGGGATGCACCGGAGTACACCTATCCTCCAACCTCAACTATAGGAGGGAGCGCGATGCTCTCATCTCCCGGTACGCAATGACGGAGAGGGACCCCGGTGTGCTACCACGCTGCATATCACACTACCCATGAGTGGAGCCTCCAGCGGAGCACCACCGGGCAACCTACACACCCTGTGTGCTGTGCCACTACCCATGCAGTGGTCACGTGGTGCGCAGGTCAATGTAGCCGGCCGACGAGCTCAACAATAATGGAGTCGTCAATCGCCCAGCATGCAATCATGCGATATGGTGCATGCGGCTACAATATGTCATACCTGAACATATCCTCCATATGTGTAGATGCCAAACAGACAAATACATATATAACAACTAATAAACAGCATGAATCCAATATCACATTTCCAACATATCTATCATCTAGTCCAGTATAGAGGGAAGCACAATAAACACATCTATCTCTATGAACACAGATAAGCATAGCAAGAAAGAAAAGCATTCTACACTAAGGTATAGCAACTATCAGTAGAAGCATATATCAGGTATCAACTACACTAACCAGGGAAGTACTAACTACTAACACTAGTAAGTATATATAAACTGCACATATCATAAGACACTATCAAGAGATAAGTCAAAGGGTACCCGCCTACAAATAGAAGATACGATCAAGCAATCCAACGTCGAGACGTCTGTCTCGAATCAGAGACTTGTGTCAAACAAACAATATATATATTTTATTTAGCTAAATTCAAATGAATAGCTAAATAAAATCCATAAAATCAAATTAGGGCAAAACCCTAATCAATATCATCTCAACCTTCCTAATTTAAATCTAATAGTTAATTAGGGTTAATTACCCTAACCCTAATTACCCCATTAGATTAATTCAAACAATTATATCTACCCAATTTAACAACTAATTACAACATGTATCAACTAATGATATACTTCTCCAATTTATTCCTACACATAAATAACTAATCAATCACACTTAACCTAATCATTCCATTAGACTAATCTAAGCAAATAGATCTAATCACAAACAACCACTGATCATACCTAATTCAACACATAATCCTAATTCATCAACATGTATCAATTACTCCTCAACATACCTCAATTAAGCTGCTGGAAAACAAAGTGATCTGCTAGAACCAGAGAAGCTACTGGTTGAAGTGTTGTCGATACAGTGAGAGGTAATCTCCTTGCTGGATCAGAGAAACCACAGCAACTCTCCTGGAATTCCTCCTCACTCAATCGGTTCAAGGTGAGATCAAGAACACCATAGAACAGAACCTCATCACCTACTGGAATCAACCGGATCAATAAGGAATCAAGCAAAGACCACAGATCAACAAGAATTGGAGAACTATAATCCAGAAATACCTAATTCTAACAAGAACTCACCTCTAACCGAGATCTCAATCAACAATAGGGAGGAGGTCCACTGATCCGATGCTTTCCTCCTAGTCCAGAACCGGAAGACGATCACAATTCCAGCAAGAAGGATCAACATAGAAAAGAACCCTAGAATCTACCAAAGATCCGGTGATACCTTACCTCCTAGGTCGTTGCTAGGTGGCGCCGCTCGGTCCAATCCGGCTAGCGAAGAGAGTAATCGCCCTGTGTCCAGCACGAGGAGAGGAGAGGGAAGGTCTACCGATGGGAGACGATGCCAGATCTGGCCCCTCACCGTGCCCTAGCC
Organism: Zingiber officinale; assembly: GCF_018446385.1. Lineage (NCBI taxonomy): Eukaryota > Viridiplantae > Streptophyta > Magnoliopsida > Zingiberales > Zingiberaceae > Zingiber > Zingiber officinale. Next base: position 92,254,518 of record NC_056001.1, read on the forward strand.
ACGACGCCGCTGACGATCGGCCGCAGGAACCACCAAAGAAGCGACCGCTGGACCGAAGATGGCCTGGAGAGGAGGAACCCCAGTCGGATCTTATCTTAGGGTGTCGATGTCGGCAGAGGGAGATCGCCGGAGCTCTCGGCTTGCTTCATCCGCGAGAGAGGGAGAGAACAGAGAAGAAGAGAGGGGAGATCGGGGAAGTGAGGAGGAAGCTCGGGTTTCGGCGTTTGGGGGGGGGGGGAATAAAAAGAAAAGGAAAAGAATTAATAATTAAAAACTTTTCCTCACTTAAACGGGTATCCCAAACAGGCTTTATCCGGACCCGTAAATCGATCCCCTCAAAACCCTCTTACAAGCTCTGAAAAATTCCCAGAAAATTTCTAAAAATTCCGGATAAATTTTATAAGGATATTTCTGAAATAACCCTATTTATTTAAATTTTTCGAGATCTCACAGAAGGGGCCGACCACACCAAGATCTCCAAGCAACAGAATAAGAATTGTTGTGTCTCATGAAGCCTCCTCACCCCTTCTTTTATATTACTTGCCCAAGGCAAATAAGGGAAGAATTTTTACAAAAATTAAAATCTTCCTCTAGTTTTTCCTTTTCCCTTTTATTTTTCCTTTTCTTTCCTCTTGATTGAATCAATCACCAATCATTAATTGGATGATGATTTGTTTTATTTTCTTTTTGGCCGCCACCTTGCTTGGGCACCAAGCAAGGGTGGCCGACCCCCATAAGAGGAAGGAAATATAATAATTTTTTATAAAATTTTACAAGAAGAAATACTTTTATAAAATTTTACAAGCTCTCTTCTAATTTCCTAAAGTAGGAGTTAGAAAAGGAAAGTTCTAAAAATTAAAACTATGTTTTAAAATTTAAAACTTCTCTTATAAAATTTCCTTTTTTAACATGGTGATAGAAAATTTAAAATTTAAAACTTCTCTTCCTTTTTTTCCTAAACCATGAGAATGATTAAAAAAGAATAGTTTTAAAATCTTTTTAAACTTTCTTTTAAAACATGTGGCCTAATTCAAATAATGAAAGTTTTTAAAATTAAAATCTCTCTTTTAAAACTTATAGTTTTTTACAAAGAGAAGATTTTAAAAATTCAAAAAAACCCTCCTTGTTTGATTAATGTGACCGGCCCCTACTAGTTTGTTCACCAAACAATAGGGTCGACCCCCATAGAAGAGGATGTGGCCGACCCTTGCTTGGTCACCAGGCATTGGACCGACCCCATTCTTGGACATCAAGATGGACTTATATTTGGATGGACTTGAGGCTTTAATGAGGCTATGACAGGGACCTAGAGGAGAAATTGGTTTTGGCCTTCCGATGAGCTTGAGTATCCCGTGTTCGCCCCGAACACACAACTCAAGATCATCGATAATAACTCATTCCACTAGAGAGTTATTATCGCACTACCGCACCAATCCTAAATTACATTATGGGCTCCTTATCATGAGTGTGTTAGTCTCCCTGTGTTTAAGATAACAAATGTCCACTAATTAAGTAAGTTACAGACTACTCACTTAATTAATATCTAGCTCCAAGAGTAGTACCACTCAACTTCATTGTCATGTCGGACTAAGTCCACCTGCAGGGTTTAACATGGCAATCCTTATGAGCTCCTCTTGGGGACAGTCTCAACCTAGATAACTAGGACACAGATTTCTTCTATAATCAATAACACACACTATAAGTAATATCATTTCTCAACTTATTGGGCATATTGATTTATCGAGCTAAACCTCACCCTTTGATAAGTCAAAGAAATAAATATTAAATATATGTGCTTGTTATTACATTAGGATTAAGAGCACACACTTAACTAAGGTCTAGTTCTTTTATTAAGTCAGTACAAAAAGAATTTACCTAAAATGATCCTACTCAATACACTTAGAGTGTACCAGTGTAATTTATTAATCAAGATAAACTAATACTTAATTACACTACGACTATTCCGATGGTTTGTTCCTTTCCATCTTAGTCGTGAGCAACTATTTATAATTTATAAAGAACCGACAACATGATCTTCTGTGTGTGACACCACACACCATGTTGTATGCTATAAAAATTAATTGAACAATTACATTTAACAAATAAATGTAGATATTGACCAATGCGATTCTTTTATTTCAAAAATAAATGTTTACAAAAACTAGGCTTTTAGTATACACTCTAACAATCTCCCACTTATACTAAAAGACTAAGCTGCCATATCTGCTGCCATACATCTGATTCTCATTCTCTCCATATGTCGATCTAAAGCTTTCGCCGGAAGGGCCTTAGTGAAAGGATCTGTCAGGTTATCTGCTGATGCAATCTTGGCGATGACAACTTCTCCTCACTTGACGATGTCTCGTATCAGGTGGTACTTGCGCTCTATATGTTTACTCGCCTTATGGGCTCATGGTTCCTTCGAGTTTGCAACTGTACCGCTATTATCACAATAAATTGTGATGATTTTGGGTAAACCAGGAATCACATCTAAGTCCATTAGAAAGTTCCTGAGCCATACAGCTTCTTTGGCTGCCTCAGAGGCTGCCACATACTCAACTTCCATGGTTGAGTCTGAGACGCATTTCTGCTTAACACTCCTCCATGCAATGACTCCACCTCCTAGAGTAAACACATAGCCTAACGTAGACTTACTATTGTCCCTATCTGATTGGAAGTCCGAATCCGTATAACCCACAGAGAGCAAATCGTTTGCTTGGTAGACTAGCATATAATCTCTAGTCCTTCTCAGGTACTTCAATATATGCTTTACAACAGTCCAATGTCCAGGATTACTCTGATATCTGCTAACCATGTCCACGGTAAAACAAATATCAGGTCTCGTACACAGCATTGAATACATAAGGCTTCCTACAGCCAAAGCATAAGGAACTGCCTTCATATCCTCCATCTCCTTTGATGTCTTCGAAGACATCTCTTTAGATAAGGCTACTCCATGCCTAAAAGGTAAGAAACCTTTCTTGGAGTTCTGCATGCTAAAACGAGCAAGGATTGTATCTATATATGAAGCTTGAGATAGGCACAACATTCTTTTCTTGCGATCCCTTATGACTTTGATCTCAAGAATGTGTGCACATTCTCCTAAGTCCTTCATATCAAATTGTTTGGACAACCATACCCTTACGTTCGATAATACCTTGACATTGTTGCTATTTAACAAAATATCATGTATGTATAGTACAAGAAATACCACCACGTTTCTGTTACACTTCTTATATACACAAGACTCATCCGGACACTGAATAAATCCATATGACTAGATTACTTCGTTAAATCGGATGTTCCAAGATTTTGAAGCTTGCTTCAGTCCATAAATGGACCGATTGAGCTTACACATTAGATGCTCTTTGCCCTTTTCAATGAACCCTTCTGGTTACTTCATATGGATGTTTTCTTCAAGACTTCCATTAAGGAAAGTTGTCTTGACATCCATTTGCCAAATCTCATAATCCATATGAGCAGCGATGGATAAGAGTATCCGGATAGATTTAAGCATGGCTATCGACGAAAAGGTCTCCTCATAATCGATTCCCTCTTTCTGAGTGTACCCTTTCGCAACAAGCCTTGCTTTGAAGGTTTCTACCTTCCCTTCTGTCCCTCTTTTCCTTTTGTAGATCCACTTGCATCCAACGGCTTTTACACCATCAGGTGGTTCTACAAGCTCCCAGACCTTATTAGAATACATAGATTCTATTTCTGAATTCATTGCCTTTTGCCAAGATACTGCATCTATATCTTGGAGTACTTCATCATATGTCCGAGGATCAAGTTCATGTTTACCTGGGATCAAGTCCGAAGACTCTCCCAAAAACATGAATATCTCAGGTTGCCTTACAACCCTCCCACTACGACGAGACACTGTCTCTGGTTGTGTATCATGTGTGACATGTGTTGCAATTTCTTGTGGTACTTCATCTTGTACTGTTGGTATTAAAGTAGACGTGTCCTCTCTTATTTCTTCTAGAACTATTTCACTCATGGGCTTATGGTTCATTACATAATCTTCTTCTAAAAATCGAGCATTGGTGCTAACAATGATCTTCTGATTTTTAGGATTATAAAACAAATCACCTTTCGTTCCCTTAGGATAAACAGACAAACTTCTGTACATGATTCCAACTTGTCAGTATCTCCCTTCAGCATATGTGCTGGACTACCCCATATCCGGATCTGATTCAAACTAGGCTTACGCCCATTCCATAATTCCATGGGAGTAGAAGGAACTGTTTTAGTAGGTACCATATTCAGAATGTACACTGCTGTTTCCAGAGCATATCCCCAAAACGAATTTGGTAATTCTGAATAACTCATCATTGATCTAACCATTTTCATAAGAGTCCTATTCCTTCATTGAATCCCAACTTCTGATAAGTAATTCCTAAACTCTCCAAAGCGGTATTCACCACCACGGTCAGACCATAGTGTCTTGATACTTTTACCAAGACGTTTCTCCACATCAACCCTATATTCTTTGAACTTGTCAAAGCATTTAGACTTGCGGCGCATCAAGTAAATGTATCCGTATCTTGAATAATCGTCTATAAAGGAGACGAAGTATTCATAACCACTTCTTGCCTGGATAGACATAGGACCACACAAATCAGAATGAACCAGTTCTAACGCATCTTTGGCTCTATACCCCTTGGCCTTAAAAGGTCTCTTGGTCATTTTACCTTCCAAGCAGGATTCACATGTTGGAAAGTTTTACAACTCTAATGAACCCAAGAGTCCATCGGCTATAAGCCTTTGAATCCTACTTAAGTTAATATGACCAAGTCTTAGATGCCATAGATACGTTTGGTTCATTTCCGAAGGTTCTTTTCTCTTATTAGAGTTAGAAGATGTGTTATTAATTTCTTATTTTGCTTTGTGGGAGAAATTGGATTTAAAATATATAAATTACCAACCAATGCACCAGAACAGATAATCACCTTATTTCTCTTTATAACCACATTGTTACTAAAGGAAACAGAATATCCATCCAAATACAGTTTAGAAACTGAAATTAAATTCTTTCTAAAACTGGGTACATAAAGACAATTTCTTAAAATCAAATTTCTATTCCTATCAAAAGATAAGTAGACGTCTCCCACTGCAACAGCCGCCACCTTAGTAGCATTGCCCATGTAGACGGTTATCTCTCCTTCAAATAGTCGTCGGGTTTCCTGGAACCCATGCAAAGAATTGCAGACATGATCAGTGGCTCTCGTATCTACACACTAGGTGCTGGTAGATAATACCGCTAAACATGTTTCAACTACTAAAGCATGAGATATACCTTTATTGTTCTGATTCCTATGAGGACAGTCCGCCTTCCAATGTCCTGACTGCTTGCAGATGAAGCACTTACCCTTCGACTTCTTCATTCCAACTTTTTGTCCCTGAGATTTATTCACTCTCTTTACTGAAAAGACCTGTTTCTTCTTCTTCTTGTCTTTCGACTTAGAAGTAGAATCATTTTCAGCATAGTGAATCTGAGAAATTTGATGAAATATACCTTCTGCTGCCTGTAGTTCTGTCAGAAGTTCTGCCAACATATACTCTCTTTTGTTCATGTTATAGTTCAAGAGGAACTGCTCAAAACTTCTGGGTAGTGTTTGGAGAATTATATCAACCTGGGTTTCCCCATCGATTTCTCCTCCAAGGACTTGTATTTCGTTCAGATAAGCCATCATTTTGAGGATATGATCCCTTACGGGTGCCCCCTCAGACATGGTGGTTGTCATTAACTTTCTCATTGCCTCTTGCCTAGCAGTCCGACTCTGGTGCCCAAAGAGTTCTTTAAGATTGTTCATTATATCATAAGCCGTTGGTAAATCTTGATGCTGATGTTGCAATACATTTGACATTGAAATCAAAATGTAACACCGCGTCATCTCATCTGCTTTTACCCATTTCTTATGATACTCAATCTCCTCTGGGGTAGAGTCACCGTTAGGTGTATCAGGGCAAGCCTCAGTCAGTACAAACTTATAGCTCTCAGCAGTAAGAACAATATCCAGGTTCCTTTTCCAATCTATATAGTTGGGACCAGTAAGTTTATTATCTTTTAGAATAATGGTCAGTGGGTTGAAAGTCATCCTAAGAATCACAAAAATAAACTTTGGTCAAGACTCTAAATTTAGAATAATATTGATTCCTCAAACAATTCTATTTTAAATTAAACAACACCTCAAATCACCGTGAATATTGCATGTCATGTTAGTGTGGACGTATACAAATTCAACATTTGTAAGAGGAGGGTGTGACCCATTAATTTTATTATCTTGTCATCCTAACTTTATGACAAATAAAATTAATAGTTGGTTTCACTTTGGTCACACAAAACAATAGCAGTGAGTCTGTTTGGGAGGATACTATTGAATGCGTCTAAGTGTATATCACTACTTGATACTAAGCCCATGAAATAGGATTGTGCCCCTTCAGTTGGAGAAGATCACACGCTCCTAAATAATTTCCTATAACCATCCATAAAGGAAGTTTGATCTAGTGATTCACAACAAACCCATCCGTTATGGAGGGAGGCACTCAGAGTCAACACGCAACCTTGTTGCATCACTTACAAACCAGTAATGGAGACCATGTGATTTATTAAAATCCCTCTCCCACTTAGTTATTTAAAAATGAGGATTTTAACCTATGCTAGCATACATCACATGCACATAAACATCACAGTAAATAAAAGCAATAAATTTAGAAATTAATTTTTCAACTATTATGGCATTTTCCATCACTGTTTTCAGTATACTCCAACCCTAGCTGCTGCCATCTTTAGCCACCGCCATCAGGTCGAGTTGTCGCATCTATCTTGCTTCTTATTCCGCTTCACCTCTGGTCCTCCAATAGCACCATGCCTTGCAAAGATACGATCCGCGACAAATATAGAATTTTACATATATCGATCCTATATTCCATAAAGGAATATACATATATTCTAGATCGAACAAAAAATAAAATTCTAAAAATAATACAGCTCCTGTTGTATTTGATACATACAATCATGCACACAAAATAATGCCCTTGACATATCCAAGGTCCAATCACACACAATATCTAAATTGCCATAATAGTTGGAGCATGCAACCACAAAGTTAGCACATCCTACTATTATCCTGCCTAAATTATGTATGACATGTGTATAATTAATTTGAAAACCAAAACACACAGAGGCAAACCCTAGCTCTAATACCAATTGTTGGTTAGTCCTAAGAAAATCGTACCGGTTCCACTGTATAAAAATTTTGTACAAGTGTCGAACCTTTCCTTAAATAACCTATTGTGTTCTTTAGAAGTTAAATTAGGAATCACAGACGAAACTTAACATCATTGATTCCAAATTTAACTTATCTGTTCTTAATGGTTTAGATTTGGATCGCAAGCGGAACTTAACACTATTAATCTAAATCCACCTATGTTATTAATTCCATTAAATATTAATTTCTAAAATTAGCTTTCAGAACTGCATGGCAAGGCACATGACCTTCTTGGATATGGGAGCAACCACCACCGCCTAGACAAAAGCCTTTTAAGGAAAGCTAATATTTAATTTCCTTAAATAACTCTAGGTTAACCAAAAAGAACAATCTAATCACAAATTCAAAAACAAAGAAAACACAAATTCGAAAAACTAAATCGAAATACTAGATCTAATGCCTCTTGTGTTTGGAATTCTTACAAAGAGAAACAACTAGCATGATGCGGAAAACAATTACTAATTATACTTTCTCTTTGTATGCTAATGACCTCGAGATTTTCTGTCGTATTCCTCGCCTCGCCTTGGACGTTGTGTGGGTGACGATCTTCCAAGATGAACACCATCTAAAAGCTTCCTTCCTCTTCCTCTAAAATCCGGCCACCACTACCACCAAAAGAGAAGAGAGCAAAGGGAAAGGGAGAAGAGAAGGGGTCGGCCACACCAAGATCTCCAAGCAAGAGAATAAGAATTGTTGTGTCTCATGAAGTCTCCTCACCCCTTCTTTTATATTACTTGCCCAAGGCAAATAAGGGAAGAATTTTTAAAAAAATTAAAATCTTCCTCTAGTTTTTCATTTTCCCTTTTATTTTTCCTTTTCTTTCCTCTTGATTGAATCAATCACCAATCATTAATTGGATGATGATTTTTTTTATTTTCTTTTTGGTCGGCCACCTTGCTTGGGCACCATGTTTTACAAGAAGAAATATAATAATTTTTTATAAAATTTTACAAGAAGAAATCCTCTTATAAAGTTTTACAAGCTCTCTTCTAATTTCCTAAAGTAGGAGTTAAAAAAGGAAAGTTCTAAAAATTAAAACCATGTTTTAAAATTTAAAACTTCCCTTATAAAATTTCCTTTTTTAACATGGTGATAGAAAATTTAAATTTTAAAACTTCTCTTCCTTTTTTTTCCTAAACCATGAGAATGGTTAAAAAAGAATAGTTTTAAAATCTTTTTAAACTTTCTTTTAAAACATGTGGCCTAATTCAAATAAGGAAAGTTTTTAAAATTAAAATCTCTCTTTTAAAACTTATAGTTTTCTACAAAGAGAAGATTTTAAAAATTCAAAACAACCCTCCTTATTTGATTAATGTGGCCGGCCCCTACTAGTTTGTTCACCAAACAATAGGGTCGACCCCCATAGAAGAGGATGTGGCCGACCCTTGCTTGGTCACCAGGCATTGGACCGACCCCATTCTTGGACATCAAGATGGGCTTATATTTGGATGGACTTGAGGCTTTAATGAGGCTACGACAGGGACCTAGAGGAGAAATTGGTTTTGGCCTTCCGATGAGCTTGAGTATCCCGTGTTCGCCCCGAACACACAACTCAAGATCATCGATAATAACTCATTCCACTATAGAGTTATTATCGCACTACCGCACCAATCCTAAATTACATTATGGGCTCCTTCTTATCATGAGTGTGTTAATCTCCCTGTGTTTAAGATAACGAATGTCCACTAATTAAGTAAGTTACAAACAACTCACTTAATTAATATCTAGCTCCAAGAGTAGTACCACTCAACTTCATTGTCATGTCGGACTAAGTCCACCTGCAGGGTTTAACATGGCAATCCTTATGAGCTCCTCTTGGGGACAGTCTCAACCTAGATAACTAGGACACAAATTCCTTCTATAATCAACAACACATACTATAAGTAATATCATTTCTCAACTTATTGGGCATATTGATTTATCGAGCTAAACCTCACCCTTTGATAAGTCAAAGAAATAAATATTAAATATATGTGCTTGTTATTATATTAGGATTAAGAGCACACACTTAACTAAGGTCTAGTTCTTTTATTAAGTCAGTATAAAAAGAATTTACCTAAAATGATCCTACTCAATACACTTAGAGTGTACCAGTGTAATATATTAATCAAGATAAATTAATACTTAATTACACTACGACTATTCCGATGGTTTGTTCCTTTCCATCTTAGTCGTGAGCAACTGTTTATAATTTATAAAAAACCGACAACATGATCTTTTGTGTGTGACACCACACACCATGTTGTCTACTATATAAATTAATTGAACAATTACATTTAACAAATAAATGTAGATATTGACCAATGTGATTCTTTTATTTCAAAAATAAATGTTTACAAAAGCTAGGCTTTTAGTATACACTCTAACAATTCCAACTTATCAGCATCTTCCTTCAGCACATGTGTTGGACTACCCCAAATCCGAACATGACTCAGACTAGGCTTACGCCCGTTCCACAATTCTGTGGGAATAGAGGGTACTGATTTAGAAGGTACCAAGTTCAGAATGTACACTGTCGTTTCTAAAGCATATCCTCAGAATGAATTTGGTAATTCTGAATAACTCATCATCGATCTAACCATTTCCATAAGAGTCATATTCCTTCGTTTTGCCACACCATTCTGTTGGGGTGAACCAGGTGCAGACAATTGGGATTGAATCCTAACCTCTGATAAGTAATTTCTAAACTCTCCTAAGAGGTACTCGCCACCACGATCAGACCGTAGTGTCTTTATACTTTTACCATGATGTTTCTCCACATCAGCCTTGTACTCTTTAAACTTATCAAAGCACTCAGACTTGTGGCGCATCAAGTAAATGTACCCATATCTCGAATAGTCATCTATAAAAGAGACAAAATATTCAAAACCACCTCTCGCCTGGATAGTCATAGGTCAACACAAATCAGAATGAACCAATTCCAACACATCTTTTGCTCTATACCCCTTGGCCTTAAAAGGTCTCTTAGTCATTTTTCCTTCCAACAAGATTCACAGGTTGGAAAGTTTTCTAACACTAATGAACCCAAGAGTCCATCAGCTATTAGCCTTTGAATCCTACTTAAGTTAATATGACCAAGTCTTAGATGTCAAAGATATGTTTGGTTCATCTTAGAAGGTTCCTTTCTCTTATTAGAATTAAAAGATATGTTATTAATTTCCATTTGTTGCTTTATGGGAGTTATTAGTTTTAGAGTATACAGATTACCAACTAATGTACCAGAATAGATAACTACCCTATTTTTTTTTATAACCATTTTGTTATCAAAAGAAATAGTATATCCATCCAAAAATAGTTTAGAAACTGAAATTAAATTCTTTCTAAAACTTGGTACATAAAGACAATTTCTCAAAATCAAAGTTCTATTCCTATCAAATGATAAGTAAACATCTCCCACTACAACAGCCGCCACTTTCGTAGCATTGCCCATGTAGATAGTTATCTCTCCTTCATATAGTCAACGGGTTTCCTGGAACCCCTGCAATGAATTGCAGAAATGATCAGTGGCTCCTGTATCTACACACCAGGTACTGGTAGACATCACCGCTAAACATGTTTTAATTACTAGAGAATAAGATATACCTTTATTGTTCTCTTTCCTACGAGGTAAATCCGTCTTCCAATGTCCAGACTGCTTGCAAATGAAGCACTTACCCTTTGGCTTTTTCACTCTTGCTTTTAGTCTAGTACCTAGAGATCAATTCACTTTCTTTGTCGAGCCAGCTTTTTTCTTCTTCATCTTCTTACCTTTCGACTTAGAAGTAGAAACATTTTCAACAAAGTGGATTTGAGAACTATTACGAAATAGCCCTTCTGCTGCTTGAAGTTCTGTCAGTAGTTCTGCCAATGAATAAATCCTTTTATTCATATTGTAGTTCATGCGGAATTGCTCAAAACTTTTGGGTAGCGATTGGAGAATAATATCGACCTAGGTTTCCCCATCGATTTCAGCTCCAAGGATTTGTATCTCATTCAAGTAAGCCATCATTTTGAGGATATGATCCCTTACGGGTGTCCCCTCTGACATGGTGGTTGTAATTAAGTTTCTCATAGCCAGTTGTCTAGCAGCCCGATTATGGTGTCCGAAGAGATACTTGAGATTGCTCATCATGTTATAGGCAATTGGCATGTCCTGATGCTGATGTTGCAGCACATTTGACATTGAAGCCAAAATGTAACACCGCGCCATCTCATCTGCCTTGACTCATTTCCTATGATGCTTAATCTTCTCTTCAATAGAATCGCTATTAGGTACATTAGGGCAGACCTCCATCAGTACAAACTTATAGCCTTTAGTAGTTAGGACAATGTCCAGGTTTCTTTTCCAATCTATGTAATTGGGACCAGTAAGTTTGTTCTCTTTCATAATAATATTGAGTCCTCAAACAATATTATTTAAATTCACCAACACGTCAAAACACCATGAATTTTGTATGCCACGATAGTGTGGACGTATACAAATTCAAACATTTGTAAGAGGAGATTTTACCCATTAATTTTATTCTTGTCAACCTAACTTTATGACAAATAAAATTAATAGTTGATTTTTCTTTGGTCACACAAATAATAGCAGTGACTCCGATGGGGAGAATACTATTAAATGCGCCTAAGTATATACCATTACTTGATACTTAGTTCATTAAATAAGATTGTGCCCCTTCAGATGGAGAAGATCACACGCTCCTAAATAATTTTCTATAATCATCCATAAAGGAAGTTTGATCTAGTGATCCACAAACAAACTCATCCGATGTGGAGGAAGGTACTCAGAGCCAACGCGCAAGCTTGTTTGCATCACTTACAAACCAGTAATAGAGACTGTGAAATTTATTTATAAATCCCTCTCCCACTTAGTTATTTAAGATGAAGATTTTAACATACACACACACATCACAATAAATAAATGTAATAAATATGGAAAAATAATATTCCAACTATTATGGCCTCTTCTATCACTGTCCTCCGTGTGCTGCCAGCCCTAGCAGTCATCAAAATTAGCCGCCAGCCCTAGGGCTCATGTCGTCACGTCCATCGAGCTTCCTTTTCTGCTGCGCCTCTGGTCCTCAAATAGCACCACGCCTCGCAAGGATACGATCCGTGATAAAAATAAAATTTTACATATATCGATCCTATATTCCACAAAAGAATGTATATAAAGTCTAGATCAAACAAAATATAAAATCCTAAAACTAATACATCTCCTGTTGTATTTAATAAATACAATCATGCACACACATAAAATGCCCTCGACATGTCCGAGGTCCAATCACACATAATCACAATAGGTCATAATAGTTGGAACCTGCTGTTAGGATCCTTCGTACGGCTAGAGAGGGGGGGTGTGAATAGCCGACCCCAAATCGATCGCGTTTCTTCCTACAATTCGTTAGCGCAGCGGAAAAACAAACAAGGAAACGAAAACAAGAAGATCAAACCTCAACGCGTCGATGTAACGAGGTTCGGAGATGATACTCCTACTCCTCGGCGTGTCCGTAAGGTGGACGAAGCCTCTCAATCCGTCGGTGGATGAGTCCCCGGAGAACCGGCTAATAATATACTCCTTGTGGGTGGAGAAACCTCACCACAATCTTTTGCAACAGCAAACAAAGGAGTACAACAATAGAGACAACAAACAAGAACAATAGAAATTGTAAAACACTTGCTTGCCTCTTGTTGTCGACTGGAACCTTGATGAAGCAGCAGCTTCTCAGATCCAGCAGCTAGAACACCAGCAGGAAACTCACGCAGAGCTTCAGCAGCGATGAGAGCTCAGCAAAGCTCAAGAGCACACCAGCAGCTCAGTAGTCGAAGAGCAGAAGCTCAAGAAGAAAAGAAGAAGTCGCCCTGTAGAAGCCCTCAGCCCCTTTATACCGCGAAGGAGAAACGGCGAAGAAACTAGCCGTTGCGTACTCTGATCGGTCTACGGACCGATCAGACTGATCGGTCCCGAACCGTCGATCGATCCCCTCTTGTGCGTAGCTCGATCGATGCGTGGACCGATCGGAACCGATCGGTCCACGCATCGATCCCAACTCGGCGTGCTTCCGCGACATCGTCTCCGATCGGTCCCCGCATCGATCAGATGGCCCGATCGGCCGTGGACCGATCACCGCTTTTCGCCTCTGTTGCGATCGGTCACCGATCGATCAAGAATCGAGCTGTCGATCGGTCACCGGACCGATCGAGCAAAGTATCTGATCGGTCGGCGGTGACCGATCCGAGCTTTTTTGCCCAAACCAAGTCCCAAGACTTCAAACCAATATCCGGTCAACCTTGACCTATTGGTTCATCATGCTTAGCATCTGGTCACTCCCTTGACCTGCTAAGACTCCCCACCAAGTGTCCGGTCAATCCCTTTGACCTACTTGGACTTTCCAACACCAGAAGTCCGATCATCCCTGATCCATCTGGATTTTCTAACACCAGAAGTCCGATCATCCCTGATCCATCTGGATTTTCCCTTGCCTGGTTTCACTCACCAGGACTTTCCAACTGCCTAACATCCCAGTTAGGACTTTCCCACTGCCTGGCTTCACTCACCAGGACTTTCCACACTGCCTAACATCCCAGTTAGGACTTTCTCATTGCCTAACATCCCAGTTAGGACTTTCTCATTGCCTGGCTTTACTCACCAGGACTTTCCACACTGCCTAACATCCCAGTTAGGACTTTTCCTCGTGCCAAGCTCCCTGCTTGGACTTCTCCGTGCCAAGTCTCCATACTTGGACTTTTCCAGTGCCAAGTCTCCATACTTGGACTTTTCCCGTGCCAAGTCTCCATACTTGGACTTTTCGCGTGCCAAGCTCCCTGCTTGGACTTTTCCAGTTCCAAGTCTCCATACTTGGACTTTTTTTTAGTGCCAAGCTCCCTGCTTGGACTTTTCCGTTGCCAAGTCTCCATACTTGGACTTTTTCCCGAATCAGGTCAACCAGGTCAACCTTGACCTACGGTTGCACCAATAATCTCCCAAACATCTATTCTTGTCCCATATCAAGAATAGAACTCTCTCACGAGTGTCAAACATCAACATGCAACTCAACTAGGTCAATCTTGACCTAAAGTTGCATCAACAATCTTCCCAAGTCAAACATCAAAATACAACTCGAGTCAAGTCAACTCGAGTCGGGTCAACCAGGTCAACCTTGACCTAAGGTTGCACCAACAATCTCCCCCTTTTTGATGTTTGACAAAACCCATAATCAAGTTAGGTTAACCCGATAACCTAACTTAGGTTTTCCAACCATCTTCCAATGTCCAATGTCCTTTCCTTGAACATTCTCTGGACATTCTCCCCTTAGGTTAACCCGATAACCTAACTTGGGTTCTCCAATAATTCTCCCCTTTTGACACACATCAAAAGAATTCCAATGTTCTTCCTTGAACATTCCTTGACATTCTTCCCCTAGCTTAGGTTAACCCGATAACCTAACTTGGGTTCTCCAATAATTCTCCAATGAACACTCTCCCCTTTTTGACACACATCAAAAAGAAAAAGGAGAGTATCAAGATCAAGAGTTTCTTCCTAATGAAAGTCCCATACCTTTCATTGAAACTCTTAATTTCCCCCTTGATACTAAACTCAACAATCAACTTAGTGATAATCCCATATCACTAATCCTCAAAAAGTCTTAAGGAGTAAAAAAAACTCCCCCTAAAAGTCAACTCCCCCTTGACAATTAGATAAAAACTCCCCCTAAAGGTCAACTCCCCCTTGACCATTGCACCAACAATGTCTTGGAGAGTTTCAAACCTTTAAAAATCCACAAAACCCAATTTTCAGCTGAAATTTCAGACCAACAGTCGAAAATCAACTTCTGGCACGCCCTGATCGGTCCCCGGACCGATCAGAATCCCCCTCGATCGGTCCCCAGACCGATCCACGCTTCACCGATCGCACTGGTTCGTCACTGATCGGTCACCAGACCGATCAGAACTTCCCTGGATCGGTCCGGTGACCGATCCACACTCTGAAATCAGAGATTTCTGATTTCCCTTCCCGGAAATTCAGAAACTCCTAATAAATTCCAGAAAATTCCAAAAATCGTAAAATTTTGAGGATACACTCCTCATACCATATACTATCACGGAAAAATAATTTTCTATGAAACTAACTTCCATTTTTCAATCTTGATACAAAGTTCAAAAACTTTGAAATAGTTCAAGTTTAACTCAACTTTGTATCACAATGTTCAATGATGAATGCTATCACTAGGAAAGCTTCATCAAGGTTTTTCAAATCAATTTTAAAATGCTTTTAAAACCATTTGAATTTAGGACCATAATCTTAGGGCTAAATGTACATGACTTGTACACAAGCTTTCCCTATGATCCTCCATTTCTTGAATTAGGCTCATCTAGGTACAAGAACTATGCACCTTGATCCTAACTCATGATCCTAATATCTCACACACATCTAAGGTGTATCAAACCACATCCATGTCAATTTTGATGTGAGATATGGGTTTAGGTATCTTAGACTAAGGTCTCATGCATTTTCTAAACACAACTTTGATCTCAATATCAAAATGTGTTTTTCATCCTTAAATCAATTCAATTGATTATTAATGCAAGAGATGATGACATGACATAAAATGGTATCATAAATGAAAACATGTGCCAATGTCATGATGTCATGGCATAAAGTTTGAAACTTAAATAAACATGACATAAAAACTAGCCTAAGCATTATCATGACATTTCAAATGATCATA
Organism: Zingiber officinale; assembly: GCF_018446385.1. Classification (NCBI taxonomy): domain Eukaryota; kingdom Viridiplantae; phylum Streptophyta; class Magnoliopsida; order Zingiberales; family Zingiberaceae; genus Zingiber; species Zingiber officinale. Next base: position 92,270,503 of record NC_056001.1, read on the forward strand.
AATTAAATATGATGTCATGACATGGCAAATGGCAAACAACCATGGTAAGTTAACACAAATAAAATACCTAGATTACCTATCTAAGTATCCTTAATCACTTAGCTAACTTAAATTCTAATCCTAGATTGCCCAAAGTGCTCCAAGAAAATGTCAAAACCCAAATTGGCATTTCTTGATCTCTTGTTTGATTTATACCATTTAAAATTTTACAAGAGTAGCACTTCTAAATTAAGGCCCGGATTGCCTTGATTACCTAAGAGAATATCAAAATCCCAATTTGATATTTTTCTAGGTTTTTCCAAATTGTGCCAATTGAGATTAAAAATGAGATTTCCAATCTTTAGGCACATTTAACTCTTCAAAGGAGTAAATGATAATTCATTTCATTTTCAAAGGTTCACAAAACCTTGAAAATGCTCCTTGAGTGTCAATTTCCTCAAAGTTGGGTTAACTACCCTTCTTATTGGAGTTGACACTCTCTAACCCATTTATGGGGTAGAGAAGATGCTCCTAGGAACCCAATACCTATTAGAGCTCATTGGGTTCACTAAATATTCACTAGGGATAACTTCCCTAGCAACCCTCCTAATGACCCTCTTAGGCTTTAAAGCCTTGGTCATTTGGGTCTCATCAAGGTCAACTATAGGGGTGACTCCCCTTGTGACCTTGGTAATGGTCTTCCTAGCCTTAGGTTTTGTTCCATAATCGAATGGAACATTATGATAAGTGGGCTTGACCAATTGGGACTTAGGTTTGTGACCTAAAACTTTCTTGTCCTTGGACATTGGTTTTTGACCCTTAAACCCTAGAGATGACTTCCCTATGTTTTTAAGAGCCTTTTCCAAATTATCAAGTCTTGACCTCAAGACTTGATTTTCTCTCTCTAATACCTCAAGTTTTAATTTGTCATTTTCTCTTGAGATATTCCTAGGCATGTGTCTAGTCTTCTTGGGATTTCTACCTAGGTTTTCCTTAACTTTAGAAGCGTTAATCCTAGGGTTGGTATTTCTAGTGTTATCCTTACCTAGGCTAACATGTTTAGCTCCTAAGCACATGTATTGGTTCCTAAAGTTAACATGCTTATCATTATTAACAATTGCAACAAAACTACTAGCATGAGTTTTATTAGAATTGCAATAATGAACCTTAGAGGTTACCTTAGGGTTTGCCTTAGCTCCCCCTATCGATGTGCCCGGTCTCTTGCCCTTGTGAGGTTGCCTCCCCCTCGGACAATGGCTCCTATAGTGTCCCCTTTGCTTGCATTGGAAGCACACGATGTGCTCCTTGCCCTTGCGTTTTGGGACTCCGGCTTCCTTGAACTTTGGCGTCGGTGGAGTCTTTCTTACCCTCTTTGGACACTTACTCTTGTAATGTCCATGTTCCCTACACTCAAAGCATATTATATGTAACTTATTTGAAATTGAAATGCTTGAGTTACCTAGGTTTGGGGATGGGTGTGAGCTCTCTTCCTCATCCCTTCCGGAGGTAGATGTCTCTTCTTCTTGCTCCGAACTTGAACAAGAGGAACTCTCCTCCTCTTCTTCCTTGGATGTTGAGTAGCCCTCAACTCCCAATTCGCTCCCTCCATGATGTGAGCTACTTGGCTCACTTAGCTCCTCTTCATGGCTTGAATTTGAGCTCTCCTCATGGAACTTTGCCAAGTTGTTCCACAATTCCTTGGCATCGTTGTATCTACCTATCTTATGCAAGATATCACTAGGTAATGAAAATTCAAGAATTTTCGTTACCTCGTCGTTGATTGTGGATTGGTGGATTTGCTCTTTCGTCCACTCCTTCTTCTTGATAGGTTTTCCTTCCTCATCCATCGGTGGGGAAAACCCTTCTTGTACACAAAACCAATTTAACATATTAGTCCTAAGAAAATACATCATCCTTACCTTCCAATATGTGAAGTTGTCGTGAGACTCGTAGAAGGGTTGAATCGTGACATCTTCTCCATAGAGATCCATCTCTAGCTTTGCTCCCACGGGTGTTGATCCGATGAAGAGCGGCCTCGCTCTGATACCACTTGTTAGGATCCTTCGTACGGCTAGAGAGGGGGGGTGTGAATAGCCGACCCCAAATCGATCGCGTTTCTTCCTACAATTCGTTAGCGCAGCGGAAAAACAAACAAGGAAACGAAAACAAGAAGATCAAACCTCAACGCGTCGATGTAACGAGGTTCGGAGATGATACTCCTACTCCTCGGCGTGTCCGTAAGGTGGACGAAGCCTCTCAATCCGTCGGTGGATGAGTCCCCGGAGAACCGGCTAATAATATACTCCTTGTGGGTGGAGAAACCTCACCACAATCTTTTGCAACAGCAAACAAAGGAGTACAACAATAGAGACAACAAACAAGAACAATAGAAATTGTAAAACACTTGCTTGCCTCTTGTTGTCGACTGGAACCTTGATGAAGCAGCAGCTTCTCAGATCCAGCAGCTAGAACACCAGCAGGAAACTCACGCAGAGCTTCAGCAGCGATGAGAGCTCAGCAAAGCTCAAGAGCACACCAGCAGCTCAGTAGTCGAAGAGCAGAAGCTCAAGAAGAAAAGAAGAAGTCGCCCTGTAGAAGCCCTCAGCCCCTTTATACCTGCGAAGGAGAAACAGCGAAGAAACTAGCCGTTGCGTCGCAACGGCTAGAACTCTGATCGGTCTACGGACCGATCAGGACCTGTGCTGATCGGTCCCCAGACCGATCAGTCAGTGCACAGAGCCTACTGTGCGTACTCTGATCGGTCTGTGGACCGATCAGGACACAGCTGGATCGGTCCACAGACCGATCCCAACTCTGGCTGTGCTTCCGCGACATCGTCTCCTGATCGGTCCCTCGGGATCAGATATCGATGCGTGGACCGATCACCGCCTTTTTTCGCCTCGTTGCTGCGATCGGTCACCGTCGATCAAGAATCGAACAGAGCTTCGATATCGATCGGTCACCGCACCGATCGAGCAAACAGTATCCGGATCGGTCGGTGACCGATCCGAGCTTTTGCCCAAACCAAGTCCCAAGACTTCCAAACCAATATCCGGTCAACCTTGACCTATTGGTTCATCATGCTTAGCATCTGGTCACTCCCTTGACCTGCTAAGACTCCCCACCAAGTGTCCGGTCAATCCCTTTGACCTACTTGGACTTTCCAACACCAGAAGTCCGATCATCCCTGATCCATCTGGATTTTCCAACACCAGAAGTCCGATCATCCCTGATCCATCTGGATTTTCCCTTGCCTGGTTTCACTCACCGGGACTTTCCAACCGCCTAACATCCCATTAGGACTTTCCCATCGCCTGGCTTCACTCACGGGACTTTCCACACCGCCTAACATCCGTTAGGACTTTCTCATTGCCTAACATCCCGCTTAGGACTTTCTCATTGCTGGCTTTACTCACGGGACTTTCCACACCGCCTAACATCCCAGTTAGGACTTTTCCTCGTGCCAAGCTCCCTGCTTGGACTTCTCCGTGCCAAGTCTCCATACTTGGACTTTTCCAGTGCCAAGTCTCCATACTTGGACTTTTCCCGTGCCAAGTCTCCATACTTGGACTTTTCGCGTGCCAAGCTCCCTGCTTGGACTTTTCCAGTTCCAAGTCTCCATACTTGGACTTTTTTTTTTTTTAGTGCCAAGCTCCCTGCTTGGACTTTTCCGTTGCCAAGTCTCCATACTTGGACTTTTTCCCGAATCAGGTCAACCAGGTCAACCTTGACCTACGGTTGCACCAATAATCTCCCAAACATCTATTCTTGTCCCATATCAAGAATAGAACTCTCTCACGAGTGTCAAACATCAACATGCAACTCAACTAGGTCAATCTTGACCTAAAGTTGCATCAACAATCTTCCCAAGTCAAACATCAAAATACAACTCGAGTCAAGTCAACTCGAGTCGGGTCAACCAGGTCAACCTTGACCTAAGGTTGCACCAACACCTGCAACCACAGAGTTAATCTATTTGCACATCTTACTATTATCCTGCCTAAAATATGTATGACATGTGCATAATTAAACTAAAAACCAAACACACAGAGGTATAACCTAAGTCTGATACCAATTGTTGGTTGCTACTTGGAATACCATCCTAGTTCCCCTGTACAAAAATATGTACAAGCATAGAACTATCCTAGCTACCCATGTGCTCTACTGAAGTTAAATTTGGATTGCAAATGATGCTTAACATTATTAATCCAAATTGTCCTTCAGAAGTTAAACTTGGATTGAAAACGATACTTAACATTTTTACTCCAAGTTTAACCGATGTGATCTTCCTAAGTTAAATCATATTACAGAAGTTAATCAAATATCTATTTCAAAGATCGGCTTCCAGGTTAAACATGGCGAGGCACTAGGCTTTCTTGGGTATGAGTTCATCCACCACTTCCTAGACAAAGCCTTTAAAAGAAAATGGATATTTAACTTCTTACAGTAAACTAGGTTTAACTATAGAGACCTCAATAAAAACACAATATCGAAACATGAAATCGAACAATAAAATCAATAACAAAAACGATAACTAAAAATCGATAACCTCTTGTGTTTGGTTTTTCAAGATCTATACAAAAGATGAACTAGTTATGATGCGGAAACTAATAACTAGTTATACCTTTTGTAGCTTATAGACCTCTTGATCTTCTATTGTATGCCTCTCCTTCTCTTGGACGTCGTGTGGGCGACGATCTTCCAAGATGAAATCTACCCAAGCTTCTTCCTTTGCTTCCAAGATCCGGCCACCAACTAACCTCTAAGGGATGCTAGACAAGAGAGCTTCCTTCTCTTCTTCTTCTCCTTAAAGCAACCGACCACCAAGAGATCACCAACTAGATGCCGCCAACCACCAAGGAAGAAAACAAAAGGAGAAGAGAAAAGGAATAGGGTCGGGCACCAAGGATTGAAAGAGAGGAATAGAAGATGTGTTGTCTCATGAGGCACCCCTCCATCTCTTTTATGATCCTTGGTTTTGGCAAAAAAGAAAAGTTTTAAACATAATTAAAGCTTCCTTATATTCCTTGCCAATGACTAAAAAGGAAAGTTTTAAATCAAAAAATTAAAACTTCCTTTTATGCTTGTCATGGTTGGCCATATACTTGTGCTCCAAATAAGGAATGTTTTAAATATAAAATTAAAACTTCCTTATTTGTTTCCGGTAAGAAATTTTAATAAAAAAATTTCTCTTTTAAATCCTTTGTTGGTTATAAAAGGAAAATTTTATAAATTAAAATCTCTCTTTTAAAACATGTGGATGGTTACAAAAAAGGAAAGTTTTATAAAAAATTAAAACCTTTCTTTTAACTACAAATAAGGAAAGATATCAAACATTTCTCTTAATCCTTTGTAGAAAGCTATAAAAAAAAAGATTTTAAAATTTAAAAACTCTCTTTTAAGATCATGGCTTCCATAAAAGGAAATATTTTAAAATTAAAACACCCTTTTCTTTTAATGTGGCCGGCCACCTAGGTTGGGCTCCAAGCTTGGCCGACCATAAACTTGGCTCCAATCTTTGGCTTGGCCGACCCTAGCTTGGGCTCCAAGCTTGGCTTGGCCGGCCACCATAAGATGGGTAAGAAACTTGGCTTTAAGTGGATATAAGGTTTTATAAATAAAAGGCTACAACAGGGACCGAGAGGAGGAATTGGTTTTGGTTTCCCGATGAGCTTGAGCTTCCCGTGTTCACCCCGAACACCCAACTCAAGTTCATCAATAATAACTCATACCACTAAAGAGTTATTATTGCACTATTGCACCAATCTCATATTACAATATGAGCTCATTTTTATCATGAGTGTGTTAATCTCCCTGTATTTAAGATATTGAATGCCCACTAATTAAATGAGTTACTGATAACTTACTTAATTAATATCTAGCTCCAAGAGTAGTACCACTCAATCTTATTGTCATGTCGGACTAAGTCCACCTGCAGGGTTTACATGACAATCCTTATGAGCTCCTCAAGGGGACATCATCAACCTAGATTACTAGTACACAGCTTCATTCTATAATCAACAACACACCATATAAATAATATCATTTCCCAACTTATCGGGCATATTGATTTAATAAACTAAATCACACCCTTTGATAAATTAAAGAAATAAATATTAAGTATACGTGCTTGTTATTATATTATGATTAAGAGTGCGTACTTCCATAATAATAGAGGTTTTGTTTTTTTGTGTAGTCAGTATAAAAAGAAACTGCCTCAAATGGTCCTGTTCAATACACTCATAGTGTACTAGTGTAATTTTATAGTCAAGATAAACTAATACCAAATTACACTACAACCACTCCAATGGTTTGTCCCATTCTATCTTGGTTGTGAGCTATTATTTATAATTTATAAGGAACTGATAACATGATCTTCTGTGTGTCTCCTCACACCATGTTATCTACAATATAAATTAAATGGACAACTACACTTAGCATAAATATAGACATTTAACCAATGCGATTCTTATTTCAAAATAAATATTTATACAAAAAGCTAGACTTTTAGTATACACTCTAACACTAGCTTCACTCATTAGGGCCCGATTTCACTCACCAGCACTTCCACCACCTAGCTTCACTCACTATGGTCCGGCTTCACTCATTAGGACTTCCTCCACCTAACTTCACTCACTAGGGTCTGGCTTCACTCAACAGGACTTCTACTTTGTCTAACCTTTGGTTAGGACTTACCTTTGCTAGTCATCTAGTCCTGACTAGACTTCTCTCTCCCAAACATCAAGTCTTGTTTGAATCAACCCTTGGTCAAATTAACCAAACTTAGATATATTGTCAAACATCAAAACCCTAGAGGTCGATTGCATCAACAACTAGTGGCAGTCACAGCAGTATACGGGAGGAAGAGAAGAAGATTAAGGATTTAGAGAAGGGTTGTAGTAACATACAAGATGATACCAGTGGCAGTCGCAGCTGCATACGGGAGGCAGTCGAGCCAGTACGAGGGGTCGCCTCAACATCAAGGGCGAAGGAGGCAAAGAGACGGGTCGATCTACTGTGGTTGATCGCCTCAGCACCGGGATCTGCCGCTTGACGAAGGTGGGGTTGAAGAGATTGGGCAGTGTGAAGGGAGCATGAATGAGGTGAAGGAGGTGAAGAGATTAGGGCATTTGCTGTTTGACGAAGAGGTGAAGGAATAAGGCAAGGAAATTTTGCCCGTAGTCTTGGCGGAGGGAGTTCAGAGGAGAGGTTCATCGAGAGGGGAGAGGGCAAGAGATGAGGAGATGAGTACGTACGCATGAGAGGGATTCAGGAGGAGAAGACTATGTGTGAGAGGGGTTCGGTAGGAGAGATTTAGGAGAAAGGTGGGTGTCAAGTGAAATCTAGGGCTTTTCTACTCTTTAGTTACATCCAATAGTTCAGATTTAGATGAGGGCTTGACAATAGACAACATTTAAAAAAAAAACATTGTCTTTGATCCAAAAAATCACTAATAGACAATGATTTTTTAAAAAACGTTGTCTATTAGTTAGAAAATAAAGACATAAACAACGATTTTTAATAAAAGCATTGTTGAAAAAAAAACAACACTTTTGACAAAAAATGTTGTCTTTTAAGTGTTGTGTATACACTTTTTTCTTGTATTTGTTTAATCTAGAGAGATTAAAGTTTGCTAATGATGATAGCTTCATGAAACATTATAAAAATCTCGAAGAAACATTGAGATATAATGGCAAGTCGGATATTGATGGAGATGATCTGTATATTGAGTTATCAATCTTGAAATAGTCTTTATCGGTGAAAGTAAAAAGAGCAATAGATATTTTGAATTATCTGAAAAATATAAATGATTGTTATCTAAATACTCATGTTACATACAGAATTTTATTTACTATACCAGTTACAGTGACATATGCAGAAAGAGCTTTTCTAAGTTGAAGTTAATTAAAATATATCTTCGATTAACCATGTCACAAGAAAGATTAAATCGATTAACGATATTATCTATTAAAAAAAAATAGTTGAATATCTGGATTATACAAATTTAATTGATATTTTTACAACTAAAATAGAAAGACATGTTATATTCAATTGATTATTGATAATATTTATCTTTTTATTTGATTATATTTTGTAATATTAAATATTATTTAACTTCATATTTTATTTTATATATTATAACTTACTAAAACATAATAGTAATATATATGGTATTAAAATAGTGACATATATTGTATTAAATGATTATAGATAATATTTATTTTTATTATATTTTAAAATATTCATATTATTCAATTTTTTATTATGTATTTTACAGTTTTTTTATTTAAATCGGTACGGCCCTGCTCCCAGGCAAAGCGTCGTCAGAGATACAGATATAAATGGACAATTTGAGACGAAAGAGTCAGAACTTAACTGCTTCGAGATTGAATATTTATTATTGAATATTGAAAATGAAACCAGCTCCGCCAAACAATCTTACTTCGCTATATATGTGCTTAATTTTGCAATCGACACGAACGATTTAACAAGAATTGGCAATCTGATCCCGCGCCCTTCACCTTCGAGGCAAATTATCTAAACCGCCACTCATCTTGCAGTCTCCCCTACCACTGCAACGAGTCGCCCTGCAACGACAAGGTGTGCGTCAACTCGCCGATCTCAAAGCTGTGGTCCCCCAGGGGAATTCGTCGGACCCCGTAGACGTCCGCCACCGTGAGATCCGTGCACACGTCGAGGCCCAGGGCCACCCTCACCCGCTCCCCGGCAGCCACGTGCACCTTTTCGAACGCGACCAGTTGCCTGGCGGCGGCCGCGTGCCCGGCCGGCGGGCGCCAATACACTAGCACTGCGTGAGCGCCGTCGCGATCGCCGGCGTTGGTTACGTCGACGTGGACGGGAACGGCGAGGCCGTTGCATTGGGCATGTTTGACCCGGACCGCCCGGTTGGTGGTGGAGTTGAGCGGATTGGTTTGGGTGCCTGCCAGCCGAACCGAGAGCCGGGACGGAGCAAGGGCCAGCGAGTGAGTGAACACGCTGTAGCTCAGGCCGTGGCCGAAGGGGTACACCACCGGGCCGCTGTAGAATCTGTACGACCGGCCTGGATAGCCTGTGGAAGGGTTGGGCCGCATGGCCATGTCGGTCATTGCGACTTTGTCTACGTAGAATTGAGGGTACCACGTCACCGGCAGTTTACCGCCTGAGTGATAACGGGAACAGCCGAGCATTAGTGTTAAATTGTGAGTGGTCGAGAGCGGTTATTGTTAATAACCTGGATTATGCGCGCCAAAAATGACGTCGGCGATGGCGGCGCCGCCGGCCTGGCCGGGGTAGCCGGCCCAGAGGATGGCGTCGACATTGGGATCTGCCTCAGCAAAGGAGACATCGAGGGGGCCGCCGCTCATGAGGACGAGCACGGTGGGACCTTTGGAAGCCTTGGCTACCGCCGTGATCAGCTCCTGCTGCCGGCCAGGAAGAAGGAGGTCGAAACGGTCCCGCCCCTCGGCCTCAATTGACAGGTCAAGGCCCACCACCAGAACGACCGCGTCGGCATGCCTTGCCGCCTCCACCGCGGCGTCGACGGGCTGCTCCCCAGCGCAGGCGACGCTGGTGCATCCCACCGCATGGACCGTCCTCGCGTAGCTAGCGATGCCCTTCAGCGGGCTTGTGTACGCACAAGGAATGCCTATTTCATCAAACAGTCAGAAGACGGTAAATTATGCTGCGAATTGAGTTCCCAGTGGCTTCTGGGAGTAATCGGAAAGTTCTGTTACCGGCGTAGTTTCCGATCATGGTGGTAGTGGCATCCGAGTTGGGGCCGATGACGGCGACCGTTCGTAGGCGGGAGGGTGATAGCGGGAGCGTCTTGGCTCGGTTCTTGAGCAGAACAATAGCTTGGCGTGCGGCCTCGAGTGCGAGACTCCGGTGCGAATTGGAGCACAGATCGCTCAGACCGATGTCACGGAACGGCTGATTTTCTCCATCGAACAGGCCGAGCCTCATCTGCACAGCCACAGTGTGCGTCAGCGCGGAGTCGATGTTTGCCTCGCTCACTTTGCCCTGTCTCAGCGCGTTCTCCGTGTACTGCGCCAGGAACGGCCCGCAGTCCAAGTCCAACCCTGGAAGAAAAAACAACGAAACATAGTCATTGGTTTCGCGACGGCATTTTGTCAAATGCGCAGTGGGCGACGCAGGGGTACCGGCTTTGAGCGCGTAGGCGACGGCGTCTTCGGGTCTGGAGCCGTAGTGTTGCGCGTTGTAGAAGACGCCGACTGAGTCACAGTCGGAGACGATATAGCCGTTGAGCCTCCATTGGCCGCGGATGGTGTTGCGGAGGAGGTTGGGATCGGCGCAGCTGGGGACGCCATTAACTTGATTGTAGGAGCACATCACGCTCGCCACTCCGCCGTCGAGCACGCATGCCTTGAAGGGCACATTGTACGTGTCCTCCAGATCTTGCTTGCTCACCTTAATTTAAAAAGCTCCAAAATTAGGATCGGGAAGATGAAACAGAAGCGGGCGGAGGAGAGCTGGTCGATGGATTACCTTAGCGTTGAAATGGAAGCGATCGTAGCCTTTCCAGTTGTCGAGGTCGTAGGCGGTGTAGTGCTTGCAGCAGGCGGCGACCTTGAGGCGGGAGAGGCCGCGGTTGCCGCCGGAGGGCTGCTGGAGGCCGCGGACGTAGGCGGCGGCGTAACGGGCGGAGACAGCAGGGTCCTCGCCGGGGGTCTCCTGGCCGCGGCCCCACCGCGGGTCCCGATAGATGTTCACATTGGGGCTCCAGTACGTGAGCCCCGCCCTTCCGCTGTTGTACAACGCCCGCGCTTCATCTGACACTACCTGAGACAGCAGAAACCACACACAATTGTAGAACTATTTTTGGTGAGGAAATCAAAACCCACGAACAATTGTACAACAATTCTCTATTTGAAACAGGAGAAAAGGGGGGAATCAGAACTGGCAGCCGGTAAAGGTGAGAGATCTCGCGAGTGGGGCTCATTTCACATACCTTGCCCATGAGCTCCCAGAGGGAGGCATTGAAGGTGGCGGCGGAGGAGATGACCTGCGGAAAGCTAGTGGCGGAGGGGTAGTCGCCGCCGAAATGGACGCCGGGGCTGACAGCCACGCCGTGGAGCGCCTCCGACCACCACTCGTAGCGAGGGATGCCGAGCCTCGGGACCCCGGCCGCATTGTTCACCAGCATCGCCACCTTCTCCGCCACCGTAAGCCGCGCGATCAGGTCGCGCGCGCGCTCCCGGATCGGGCGACCCGGCTGGCAGAACGGCAGCGCCTTGGTTGCACTGCCGCTCCCGCAGGCGAATGCAGCCGCCGATCCGCCGCCGACGAGCGCAGATGCGGCGAAGGCCACGGCGAGAAGGAGAGAGGGGAAGATCAGCGAGGAGTTGGAGATCGCCATCGGCGGAAGTATGGGTGAGGAGTGGAGGTGAAGGTCGAGGGGTATAAATAGTGAGGGAGGAGCGTTGGATGCAAGGTGATTGGACGGTCGCGATGCGAGATGCGGCCGTTGGAATGGGAGGGAAGCGATGAGGCAGTTTGTTCTCGACAGAAAGGATTGGTTGGCTATTTTGGGAATCCCGTCGTGCCGAAGCCTTCCGTCCGCAGTCGATTCCGTGCTTTACGATTCGGGCAGAGGCTGGATGAGTATCGTGCTATTTTGCAAGTTGCTCAGATATATTTTTTTAATATTAAATTGGATTTAAATAAGACAATTAATAGTCTTTTACTTCATCTTAGAGTTTAAATTCAACTATTTTAAATTATTTTTTATTATTCTTTACGTGTTTGTACTACTTTATCTATCACGCTAAAATTTCTGATTACTTATTATAAAAAAATAAAAAATACTATTAGATTTATTATGATTCTTGATGTGGATATGAGTTAGAGGTATAGGAAGAATTAAAGGGGAATCTCGGTAAAGCCGAGGTAAATATTTTTTTTATATACTAGTCACTATTCCAAAGGTTAGTAGTCGCCCGTGATTTACCTTCTCCGTGTTGGACTTGGGACGGATTGACGGGAGCGCTGGGGGCGAGCGTATTCGTCTTTTTTACCACAATAGGAAGAATTAAAGGAGGGAGGAGGGGCAATTTGGGAAAGGTACTGTGTAGAGTTTTAAGAGAAAGAATACTATAGTAAGAGAGGGAGGTTTTTTGTGGCTTTGCTTCACCACCGCCAACAGGGACCAAGAAGAAGATCTTCTTCCTCGTCCTTGCACTCCTCGCCAACGACGCCAGCCCCCCTCCTCTTCCTCCGATCACCACCTCCTCCTCTTCTCCCTACATACGCATGTCGCCCCTCTCTCACGCTCTCTCACCTTCGCCGCCGAGGGGGCTTGGTCGCCGCCACGATAAGGAAGGGGAACGGGGGAAGAGCTTCTTCTCCCTCTTGCCACCACCCTCGACTCCTCTCCCTTTCTTCTTCCAGCCGCCACCATAGCCACGAGACACACGCAGCCATCCCCATTCAGCGCCGCCTCGCTGGATGCCCTCGCCGCCGCCACCATGAACGGAGGTTGGCCCTTCGTCATTTGGAGAAGCCGCTGCTTCGCCGCGGTCTTGCCGGCGGCGTCACAGATAGAGGGTTCTTCTTGGCTTCGCATGTCGCCGTCACCAAGGGAAGGACGCACTGGGTCGCCGCCTCCTGCAATCTCCTCCTCGCCTCTCCCTTTTCTTTCGCCGGCAGAAGCCTCGAGCCGCCAGCATCTTACGCGAACGACAACCGCGCCCTCCTCGCATCGCCACTGCCGTCTTCTCCTTCCTCACCCGCAAGCTACCGGCCCTCTTATCCTCTTTCTGGTCTTCTCCACCGTAGGCCATCTCTGAACCGTTCTCATTGCCGTGTGCCTTCGATGTGGGTCGGGCCTCCGGGCCCTCGCCGCCAGTGGACTCCGATCTAATTGTGCTCTGTCTTTGTTGCTATCCAGCCTTCGAGCCGAGGCTACGTTTTGATCCTCATATCGTTGTCTTATGTGGGTGTGTCCGTTGTATCTCGATCCGTGTGTCAATCTCGTATCCCGGCCTACGTGCCGATGTCATAACTCGAACTACGTGTCGAGGTCGCATCAGATTTCGTGCCACCGCATTCGACTCATCGTCATTAGATCTAGCTCCTCGTCTGGCGCATTCATCTACCATTCTGGGTCGCGACAACTCGAGCAGCGTCCCATCCGAGGGTGCCTCCCTAGTCAGGGTATGTTTCCGTACTCGCCCCTCATTTATGTTGGTCCCTTTGGAGGCCGGCAAGAGGGGAGGGGTGAATTGCCCTACAAAATAAAACTCGAACCTTTCTCGGATTTCAACTATATAATAAACACTTGTAATAAATAAATAAAAGAGACTAAGTAAAGAAAAGCAGACACCAGAGTTTTACTTGGTTTGCAATCAGGGGATTGCTAATCCAAGGAATGTAAGCGCACTATCTGATTCTCCTCTGGGCGGAGTAGCCTCTTTACAACGTTGACAGCACAAATGAAAAGAACAGAATTGAAAGCACAGAAGGAATTGATTACAAGTGAGTTCTAATGATCTGTGTAAACCAGTGTTATATTTATAGCACTGGTCGGGGCGCCCCGAAGGGGTTCCGGGCGCCCTGGGGGGGATAAAACTTTATCCCCCAACGTTCAGATCGAGTTTAACTCGATCTGGTCAAAAACCTCGTTCTGGGCGCCCCGGAGGGTTCCGGGCGCCCCGGACCCCAAAAGTCAACTCTGGTTGACTTTTTCCGTCCGGTCGCTCCGCTTCGGTTCAGCTTGTCTCGGTCCGGGTCTTCTGTTCCGGCTCCACTAGCTTGGGTGATCTCGGCCATCCGGAATAGGGCTCACCCGAACCCATGTTCCGGCCTTCTCCTCGAGCAGCCTTCCTTCCCGAGTTCTCGTCCCTCGAACGCCGCGCACGTTCTTCTCATCCACCAGTGTACTCTTCCGCGGTCACCTCGTCCCTCGGACGCACTGAGCCCGTCGGCTCTCTCCCGTGTCGTCCTTCTCTCTAGCCGCGTCTTCCGCTCGACTTCCTGTGTTCCTAAGCTCCTGCACACTTAGACACAAGGGTTAAACAAACGCATGACCTAACTTAGCTTGTTTGATCACACAAAACACCTTGGGATTCCAACAATCTCCCCCTTTTTGATATGAGCAACCCAAGTTAAGTTAGGGTAACCATATGTAATAAAACAATTTATATTCAAATAAGTCTAAATATTTTTCAATTGAAAAATTATAGTATTATAGTACCTCCCCCTAGACTTAACATACTTCTCCCCCTTTGATCACATAAAATTTGGGGTTATAAACAAGTCTAAGGTCAATTCAAACATGAACTTTCAAGTGTAAAATAATGTCTAAGTAAATACACTCTTCAGAATTTTTTGTTCGAAAAAAAATATTTTTCAGATAAGAACAGTCATAAGTGTTAAAAAATTGAAGTTTTAAAACTTATCTCAGCATTCCCCAAAAAAAAATTTCTAATTAAAAAAAAAATTCTAAGTGAATATTCATAAGAAACAATTCTAAGTCGATTTTAAAAACAAACGATAAGGCAATATTATAAAAAAAACTCTAAGTTTACTTTTATATATAAAAAAAAATCTAAGTCAATTTTCATAAAAATTTCTAAGATAATAAAAAATTTCTAAGTTAAGTTAAAAAAAAAATTTAAAATATTTTCTAACACAAATTGAATAACTCTTTTAAAGCATTAAGTAATTTAAATTAATACTTTTTCAGTTAATCAATTAAACTTTTCATTTCGATACTTGGCTTCCAAGTCGTGGCGAGGCACTAGGCCTTCTTGGTTATTGGAGCAACAACCACTTCCTTAGATAAAGCCTCATAAAGAAATTAGTTGTTTAATTTCCTTGCTGAAAATGCTAAGTCTAATTTTAATTTTAAATTAAATAGGTTTTTGGAACCCAATAGAGGTTCCTACCTACAGGATTGATCAAGTATTTCCTAGGTATATAGATTTTTGATATATTTCTAATTTGACTTTGATGAAATCTATAATACCAATTTAAACATTTATAATTTCTAAAAGTAGAAATATTTGATCAATTAGATTTTTTCAATCTTTCTATTTCTTCTTTTAGTTTTTCATTTTCAATTTTTAATTTTTCAAAATCCTCTATAAGACATGATTTTGCCAAAATTCTCTTTGTTTCTAAAATTTCATTTTCTAATTTGGCATTTTTATTTTCTAATTTATACATGGATTTAGACATAGCTTTGATACCAAAGTAAAGTTCATCAGGGGGTAAGAGGCATACCTCACTTACCATATCAGACTTGAAGCCTGAATCTCCCCCTGCTTCGCTACTTCCATCTGAGGTCGCTCCCTCTTCATCGATGTTGGGTTCTGATGTACTTTGTCCTTCGTGGCTTGCCATCAGTGCAATCCCCGCATATTCTTGAGCTTCTGATTCAGATGAAGAAGTGTCATCCCAAGTTGCTTTTAGGTTGTGTTTCTTAGGTGCCTTCATTTTGACCTTCTTGAGTTCTGGGCAGTCTTCCCTTAGGTGTCCCTCCTTCTGACACTGGTAGCACCCTTTTGATTCTTTTTATTCTGCATTTTAAATTTATTAGATCTAAAAAACTTTTTAAAGTTTCTTACCATGTACGCTTCTTGATCGTCTTCGGAGTCTGACTCGGGTTCATCCTTGTTGGTTGTGTTCAGCGCCATAGTCTGGGTTGTGTCCTTTGATATCTCTGCATATCTAGTTTCTTGTAATTCAAGGGTAGAAAATAACTCTTCTAAAGTACTTACCTCCAGGTCTTTTGAGATGTAGTAAGCATCGACGATTGATGTCCACTCCGGAGTTCTTGGAAACGCGTTGAGTGCGTAGCGTATAGTGTCTCGGTTTGTTACCGTTTCACCAAGGTTTTCGAGACCAGTAACTAGTTCTTTTACCTTTGCATGTAGACCGGCTACTTTCTCACCTTTCTCCAGACGGATATTCATCAGTTTGTTGCGGAGGATGTCCCTTATAGCGAGCTTTGCTTCGGACGTGCCTTCGTGGAGTTCCAAGAACTTCTCCCAAAGTTCTTTAGCAGATAAATAGTTTCCGATGCGGTTGACCTCTTGAGGCGGTAACACGCTCAGCAGGTGATGTTCCGCACGGCTGTTTGCTACCGACTCATTCTACTCCTTCTTTGTCCAATCGCTCTCTTCTTTTTCTTTTCCATCTTTATCTATTGGAGCTAAAAAACCATATTTCATAATAAACCGAATTTCAAAATCTGTTTTTAGGAATACCTCCATACGACGCTTCCAGTCTGCGAAGTTTCCCACGAATTTTGGTGGGACGATGCTTGGTCCGGCCATCTTGATGCTTCGATCGGCGGTTAGTCCTCCTGAAGCGCGCCTTGCTCTGATACCACTTGTTGGTTGATGTAGCGAATCTCTCATATCCGCTAATCAAATTGTACAAATGTATTTTTCCACTGAACCCCTTAATTTTGTAATAACGTTGTAGTAACGAGCCCAGGATCGCTCTCGAGGAACCAACAATATGATGTAATCTTAGGATCGTATTTTATTCATATTTTTGGGGTTTTCGATATAAAAATGGAATGGGGGGATTTAAGCTTGAATTTAAATCTAACAAATGAAAAGCACAGCGAATAAAGAAATTAATCTAAAGCAAGAGTAAAACCTAACTATGTACCAATAATCAAACCTCAACGTATTGTCACTCTACGCTGTGATTAAACCATCGACACACACTTAAACTAAAGATAAAATAGCAAGACACAATTAAATCTGATCTAAACAGAAATGAAACCCTAACTTGAATTTAAACTCTAAACACTTAACCAAGCACAAATAAAACTTAAACTAAGCTTCAACAAGGAAAGAAATGCTAACTACTTGCATAAAAATATAACAAAACATAAAAGTAATCTGTTCTAAGTTACAAAACAATAATAAAAGTGAATTAAACCCTAACCAATCCAACTCGTAACCAATCTCACCAAATTTCACACTCAAGCCGTCACACAAGAGGCCAAAATCGAAACCACCCAATTTCGGACCTCAGTGGAGATTCTAAGTTGCAAATCAGTTCGAGGAATGCTCACAAGTGCCGACGGACCACCCCTGACACGCTGGAAACAACCCGAACCCAAGAAAATGCCGAAAATGCTGGAAATCTGCTACCAGAGCTCTCTGAATCTGGATGGAAGTCGTGGATTGCAGATGGGCATCGGATGAAGCTCAATAACGCCGGCGGACCACCTCCAAGCGTCACTGATGGGAATCGAAGCGCAGATTTGGAAGACCACCTCCAAATCTAGCGAAAACAGAGAAGTCGCCGTGAGCAGATTTTCCTCCGGAGAGAACACTCGTCGGTGCTCCAGATGATCGGGATGAGCTGCTAAGAAGTCTTCCACCAAGGTAGAAGCTCGGGAGGATGATCGGAGAAGGAATGGGATCGAAATCCCGGCAAAAGCTCACCGCGGGACGCGCAGCTGCGTGAGGAGATCGACACTGGAAAACACTGTAGCTTCTGTGTTTTGAATCTGTCCCAGATCTGAACCGACGGCTGGGATTGATTTGGAACTAAATCAATGGTGAAAGTTTTCCCAAAATCCGATCTGAAGGTACTGATCTTGATCTAGGGTCTGGATCTACTCTCCGTTAGGTCGGATCGACCAGATCATCACTGGATGGCCCAGATCGGCCCAGTCTTCATTGAACGGCCCAGATTAATTCAGCTTGATCAATGGCTAGATGAACTCAGATCTGGATCAAAACTTCTGGATCTTCATCAATAGCTTAGATACGCTCCCCATTAGGTTGGATCGGTCAGATCTTCAACGGATGGTACAGATCTCTCCTATTCTTGATAAACGACCCATAATGCTTCAAAGCTTGATCTTCTCGTTTGAACTCCAATTCGAGCCCAATTTCGGTCCAAATAGATCCAAATCTAAGATCCTTTGATGCCTACAAAATAAGAATCAAATATTAGCATCAAACAACACAAAAATAAGATCATTTGCAATTAAGCCCAAAATAAAGACAATGCATGAAATGTGATGTAAATCTAGGTTTTATCTATGAACATAACATCAAACCATGCATAAATGAATCAAAATAATACAATAAAATCATGGTTATCAAATCCCCCACACTTAGTCTTGAACGTCCCATGAAAGTTATGAAAACTAAAAATCATCTCCATAGAAAATTCCCTAGCAATACCTAGAAGATAGTAAAAAAGAATTTAACTAAGACCATCTAAAGATCACAAACAATCATGAATACAATCCAAACAATAATCAGTATGTATGGTAGTTTCAATCCAATTGAAAAATTGAGCAAGTCGCAATCTCACAAAGGATTTACCTAATCTATCTCTCACACTCAAAAATGTGTATAAGTGGAGCGCACTCAATGTCACTCACAACATTTCACTACTATAAGCTTGCTTATTTTCTACTTCTCCACCACCATAGAACATAGCATACATGAATCAAAAGGAATTTATCATGAAGAATTTAACTAGAAGCAAAAAGAACAATTGAAATGGATGAAATAGGCAAAAGAAAAGGCATTAATGAAGAAAATGAGAAGATGAAAGTATTGGAGGAATGTACTTGATGAGTTGACCATTTTGATGTAAAAAGAGTTGTATACCATTTGTTTTAACCAATTCAAAGTATCAAGCTACCCTCCCATTCAATTTGAATGCCAACATAGAATCTTGATACATTGTCTCCCTTTTGATACTCTCTTGAATGTGCCAATTTTCAAAAAAATTTCTTTCACTATTTTTCCACTTCAATTTTAGCAATTTGGAAGCTCCAAAATAATCTCAAATCATGAAGAATAATTCCCTTCCCCCACACTTAAAATTTGGCCGTCTCGGACAATAAAACACATCACACATTGATACTTTCCTTGTCACTGTCTCTTCTTCATTCATTCTGCAGATTTTTTTTTTTTTTACAATTCTGCTAGGCTCAGTTGCAAGCACTCCAATATGCACTGAAAAATGAACTCCAGATCTTTCCAATCTATAGGTTGCTGAATATTCCTGGATTCTGAAATTTCTGCAGGTTTCTCACAATTATAGCAGAAAAATATCAAGACTGCACTCATAGGGCATTAAAGTGTAAGATTGGTAGACCTTATTCAGATTTAGCAACATTCCCTGGCCCATAAAAATGTATCACAGCAGCCACATCAGTTCCAACAC
Organism: Zingiber officinale; assembly: GCF_018446385.1. Taxonomy (NCBI): domain Eukaryota; kingdom Viridiplantae; phylum Streptophyta; class Magnoliopsida; order Zingiberales; family Zingiberaceae; genus Zingiber; species Zingiber officinale. The sequence continues at coordinate 92,289,658 of NC_056001.1, forward strand.
AAAGCATTGGATCCAGTCAAATGTCATAAAGCTGCCCATTCAACACTCTATTTTCTGTTCTGTTGTAAATGAGATTCCCGGATTTGCAGATGTTGTTTCACAAGACATTTGGAAAGAAGAGAACGTCAAAGGTCACAACTTCTGCAGTTACCACTTCTAAAACTACAACAAGAAATACAATTGTTTTCAAAAGAAGCTAAAGTAAATCTAATTAGTTCTTTGAATTGAGAAGCAGCAACAACTTTTAATTTCTGAAACTCTGGTTTCAATGAATTGCAGATTTTGTTATATTCAGAAAGCTGAACAAAGAATTAAGGACACCACAGATTGCAATTAGCACTCAACACTTCAGTTGATACACATTTTTCCTCATTCCGATTTAAACCTGATACAAACTCCATCTTGGTATTTAAGTTCCTATCTCTTCAAAATCAGCACATCTGCAAGCTTCAATTTCCTGCAGATTCTTGATCTTCATCTGCAAATATCTGATGACTACAACTTAATTCCCTTGGAACCATGAGATCCATTTCCTTGTTTTCATCAGCCTTTAAAATATGAGCTGCTGTGAAAAATTCCAGCAACCACTCTGACATCAGCAGCACCATCTTTTTCTTTCCATTAGAAACTCAAGATCATTATTGAAAATCTGATTTCAGCAATCTGATTTGTTACTCAGCTTTTGGTACTTTCAGCAGTTTTAACATTTCTAATTTTGCCACTTGTTTGGTACACATTTTAAACCACTGTCCTTCCTTATCTGAATTCCCACAAAACACATGCTGCAATATCAGTGACAATAATGCTGATAAGAACAACTTTAACAGTTTGCACAAGAAATACAATCCAATGCAACAACCAACTTTATCAATAGCAGCCATTTCTACATCAATTTCCTATCTATAACTCCATAGCCAACATCCAAATCCTTCCTAATACTTTGCAGCCATCAGCCTTTCGAAAACCAGCAGAATTGAAAATGTATTAATTGCCTATAGAACTTCACAGATTCAACTTGGTTTTATACTGCATTTCAGGTTTCCACCTTCAATTCCTTCCAATCGAAAAGTTCAGAATTCCAACAACAAAATGCAAAAATCAAATTCTCTGCTTTTCTTTTCTTCTTTTCTATTTTCTTCCTCCCAATGGTTTGATACCCACAATAGATTGTAGAATATTGCAATTCATGAGTTCCCTTACTGCTGAAACTATAGCATTCTTCATTTCAAATTTCATTCCTGTGTTTGTACATATTTCAGCTTAACAAAGATTCCCATTCAGCATAGAATGAATAAGAATTGAATTTCAGTTGTTGATGATCAGAATAATTCAAGTTTTCAGCAGCAAACCTTCAAAACTCCTCACATCTTTAATCATCTACTTGTCTCCTGCAGCAACTTATCACTTCCAGCAACTTGAGATTTCAGAATTTCAGCCTTCTTTCCTCTTAATTAGTTAGACTATAGAATATATCTATAAGCACTTAATGAACAAGTTTGTAGTGGGAAGACTTCAGCTTCATAAAGATTTGCAGAAAAGACAAGACCTTCAAAAGTCAAGTTCAGAACTTAAAACTGATTTTCGGATTCTGATTTTCTTCCTTCTGTTCATCATCAGAGTTTTTCTATAGGACTACACAATCATTTAAGTCCAAGGACAGCTTGATTTCACTCTTGTTTCAGTTTACAAAATCACTTAGAAGGCTCACTGCTCAAGGTACCAATTTCTTGATCCAATATTGATCCAGTAGCTTCAAGAGCTTATTCTTTCAATTCTGTTTTTGAATTTCTTGCTATTTTTTTCAATCATCCCTCATTCTGAAATTCTGTATCAAATTTTGTAGATGCCATGGCAGCAAGAATACTTTTTTTTTCAGCACTAAATGGAATTTAACTTGAGTTTCACATAGGTTTTAAGGCTATTCTTGATTTTCGGCACAAAATGCTATGGAGATATGCAAAATCTGCATTTCTCCACATCCTCCAAAAGCTATAGCAAAACTCATATCTAGCAACTCCAAATATAAACCAAGATTTAAGCATTTTCAAAACCTTCTTGCCACAAAGTCTTGAATGGAACAACATAGTATCAAGTCTCTAAATCCCAAGCAATTGTAACTTGCTCTTGACATGATAAAACTCAAGGAATTAATTCATTTAGCATACAATCATTCATAGCAATATTTTCATCATTTTACTTTCTAGAACAGTAGCACTCCAACCTGAAAAACCTTAAGCATTTAACTACATTTCATCTTCCCAAAACTTCATCTTTGGCTCGAATTTGAATCCTATCCATTAACAAATGAATCCAAGAATTCAAAAGCTCTAAACATCTCCCCCACACTTAATCCTTTGTCATTTTGCCAAATCTAACTCATCAAGCATTCAAACAACACTCTCAATGAAATAATGACAAGCAAAGATAATCAAGGGTTTGAATGCTAGATGAAATGAAATTGTTTAAAGAAAATTGTGGGAAAGAAATTAAAAATTAGGGTTGTATAAGAATGACAAAATCCTTCCTTACCACGCATACATATGCTATTATGGCTTTGAAAAGAAGCTAAGCAAGTTCTAGAGTTCAATTATTGCAAGCGCATGCCACACAAAAATAAAATAGTGTTTAGGCTTAAAGTGGCCCTCTCTAGGTAATTTTTATGCAATCAAGCTCAATTAATCAAAATGAAATTCACCACCATTTTAACCAATATCATGTAAGTAGAGCATTCAATCATGCCAAGTGACCTAAAATTGATGATCAAATTTAAGAAGCTTTTACCATCTTAAAAGTATCACTAGAAAATTTCCATTGAGACTTTTATTCAAAATGAAAATGCTATGTAAACTAAACCAAATGCAAAGTATGGAAATAAAATGCAAAATGTAAAAACAAAGTGCAAATGCAAAGTATAGAACCCAAGAAATGTATAACTAATTTATTAGAGAAAAACTAAACACAAAGCATGAATTAAAATGCAAGAGAAAACAAAATTGAAACCAACTCCCCTTTCATTTCCCGGTGGTTGAAGAAGGTTTAGAAGTAGAATCTGTTGGGGATCGGACGGCCGGCTTGAAGGGGGGTTGGATAGACGGCGCCCCCAAATACTCGCTTCTCCTACGATGTTAGCTTGCGCAGCGGAAATACAAAACAAACAAGCTAAACTAAAGACAAGAATAAGAAAGAGCAAACAAACCAACACACGCCGATTTACGTGGTTCGGAGATAAAGCTCCTACTCCACGGCTGTCCGTAAGGTGGACGATCCCTCAATCCGTCGGTGGATTAATCCCCGGAAACTCCGGCTAGCACAATCCTCCTTGTCGGTGGAGAAACCTCACCACAACTCGATCAAGAGCACTTGGATTGCTAGGGCACTAGTTGACTACTAATTAGAGGTTACCCACCACTAATTTCGTCAACTCAAACCAAGCTCCCAAGCTTTGGTTTTATAGGCCACGGGTTAGAAAACCCCGCCTACCAGTCGACTGCTAAAACATGCAGTCGACTGCCCTCTGTGGAAATTCGACCGTCCCAGCTCGATTCCACACATTCTGCCCCAGTCGACTGCACCAATCGACTGCTAAAACATGCAGTCGACTGCTACAGTACTGCTACAGTAGCGCTACAGTACTGCTATAATAAAACCCTAAAACTAGGATTTTACTCCGAGTACAATCTCTCATGCACTCGTACCCTCACCCTTATGACTCACTTGATTCTTCCTTTGCAGCTTTGACCTTTTGCCTTCAAGCCTACTTCCTTTGGCTCTCGTCCCTCGGATGCATTCAAGCCCGCGGCTCGTACCCAATGCCATCCTTCGCGTATGCCTCGAAGTCGCTTCCCTCGGCCCTTGTCCTCGCTGCCTTGTCCACGGTCCCTCGGATGCTCCATCCTTCACCGGACCCGAAGCCATCAACCTGAGTCATATGTGTATCCTGCAAACCTGCACAACTCAAATACACATATCAAATACAAGGGTGAACCTAACTTAAACCCTTTGCCCAAACACCAAAACACATGGTCCCGCGGACCATTGGGATTGCTCCAACAGAATCCACCCCGGAAGTGGAGTAATCATAGTTCCACACAAATTCGTCTTATTACTCATTTTTCCTTTCAAAATTCTTTCTGGATGTCTTAATCGGTTCAGTTTTAGCACCCACTCCGGGAGCTTGTGTTCTCCTACAACATCAATAAAAGAAAATACCTCCCACACGCATGTGGGGTAAAAAGAAAATAGGAGAATATTAGTGTGAGTAGAAAATGTATCAAACAATGAATCACATCTAATAAAATCAACAATTGGTACCTCTATAAAATTCTCTGAAAAATTACACAAAATTCTCACCTTGTCATCTTGAGAGGTACCTGGAGTGGTGTTTGTTACCTCCTTTCCACCTAGTAAATGCTTAGACTCTGGTTCTGGTGAGTGTACAACTTCATGTAGTGATTCTTGGGTGCTTAGCTCCATAGCACAAGTCCCTACACTTACATCATCTTCTATTCTTGGTGATTCTTGAGGTAATGCTTCCAGTAAGCACTCCCCTACACTTATATCATCTTCTGCAACAATACCTGCATCTTCAACAACATCTAAAGCAACACTATCAGTAGAATCAGAAATTTTAACAACTACATCATCATCACAAATAATATTAGAAAATTGTTGTGAAGAGGCCTGACAAGAGCTCCACAATCCATCTCTTCACTGGCGTTTTGTGTTTGTAACTGATTAATGGATGATGCAATCTGATCTAACTGACTCTGTATATTCTGTATCCTTACAAATTATTGCTCTTGATGCTCTCTCATTTGTTGCATAATATCATTGCATTTCCACATTGATTCTTCAATTTGTTCTTGTGTATCCTCATACCTATTCCGCTGCTCCATAGGTAGGTAGGACTGATAGGATTGAGTCTGAGGCTGATAAAAATAATTCTCCATCCCATTTCCAAAATACTGATGATATGGATCCATGGTCACATGAATTTCCTGTTCTTACACTGAAACACTAGCAAATAAAATCAGAAGACTCAGGAACAAATAAAATCAACACATGAATATATAATCATGAAAGCAATCAAAACAACAATCCTAAAATTACTAAACACTGCATATTACAATTTCCCCGGCAACGGCGCCAAAATTTGATGTAGCGAATCTGTCACATCCGCTAATCAAATTGTACAAATATATTTTTCCACTGAACCCCTTAATTTTGCAATAACGTTGTAGTAACGAGCCCAGGATCGCTCTCGAGGAACCAACAATATGATGTAATCTTAGGATCGTATTTTATTCCTATTTTTGGGGTTTTCGATATAAAAATGGAATGGGGGGATTTAAGCTTGAATTTAAATCTAACAAATGAAAAGCACAGCGAATAAAGAAATTAATCTAAAGCAAGAGTAAAACCTAACTATGTACCAATAATCAAACCTCAACGTATTGTCACTCTACGCTGTGATTAAACCATCGACACACACTTAAACTAAAGATAAAATAGCAAGACACAATTAAATCTGATCTAAATAGAAATGAAACCCTAACTTGAATTTAAACTCTAAACACTTAACCAAGCACAAATAAAACTTAAACTAAGCTTCAACAAGGAAAGAAATGCTAACTACTTGCATAAAAATATAACAAAACATAAAAGTAATCTGTTCTAAGTTACAAAACAATAATAAAAGTGAATTAAACCCTAACCAATCCAACTCGTAACCAATCTCACCAAACTTCACACTCAAGCCGTCACACAAGAGGCCAAAATCGAAACCACCCAATTTCGGACCTCAGTGGAGATTCTAAGCTGCAAATCAGTTCGAGGAATGCTCACAAGTGCCGACGGATCACCCCCGACACGCTGGAAACAACCCAAACCCAAGAAAATGCCGAAAATGCTGGAAATCTGCTACCGGAGCTCTCTGAATCTGGATGGAAGTCGTGGATTGCAGATGGGCATCGGATGAAGCTCAATAACGCCGGCAGACCACCTCCAAGCGTCACTGATGGGAATCGAAGCGCAGATTTGGAAGACCACCTCCAAATCTGGCGAAAACAGAGAAGTCGCCGTGAGCAGATTTTCCGCCGGAGAGAACACTCGCCGGTGCTCCAGATGATCGGGATGAGCTACTAAGAAGTCTTCCACCAAGGTAGAAGCTCGGGAGGATGATCGGAGAAGGAATGAGATCGAAATCCCGGCAAAAGCTCACCGCGGGACGCGCAGCTGCGTGAGGAGATCGACACTGGAAAACACTGTAGCTTCTGTGTTTTGAATCTGTTCCAGATCTGAACCGATGGCTGGGATTGATTTGGAACTAAATCAATGGTGAAAGTTTGCCCAAAATCCGATCTGAAGGTACCGATCTTGATCTAGGGTCTGGATCTACTCTCCGTTAGGTCGGATCGACCAGATCATCACTGGATGGCCCAGATCGGCCCAGTCTTCATTGAACGGCCCAGATTAATTCAGCTTGATCAATGGCTAGATGAACTCAGATCTGGATCAAAACTTATGGATCTTCATCAATAGCTCAGATATGCTCCCCATTAGGTTGGATCGGTCAGATCTTCAACGGATGGTACAGATCTCTCCTATTCTTGATAAACGGCCCATAATGCTTCAAAGCTTGATCTTCTCGTTTGAACTCCAATTCGAGCCCAACTTCGGTCCAAATAAATCCAAATATAAGATCCTTTGATGCCTACAAAATAAGAATCAAATATTAGCATCAAATAACACAAAAATAAGATCATTTGTAATTAAGCCCAAAATAAAGACAATGCATGAAATGTGATGTAAATCTAGGTTTTATCTATGAACATAAAATCAAACCATGCATAAATGAATCAAAATAATACAATAAAATCATGGTTATCATTGGTCCCTTTGGAGGCCGGCAAGAGGGGAGGGGTGAATTGCCCTACAAAATAAAACTCGAACCTTTCTCGGATTTCAACTATATAATAAACACTTGTAATAAATAAATAAAAGAGTCTAAGTAAAGAAAAACAGACACCAGAGTTTTACTTGGTTTGCAATCAGGGGATTGCTAATCCAAGGAATGTAAGCGCACTATCTGATTCTCCTCTGGGCGGAGTAGCCTCTTTACAACGTTGACAGCACAAATAAAAAGAACAGAATTGAAAGCACAGAAGGAATTGATTACAAGTGAGTTCTAATGATCTGTGCAAACAAGTGCTATATTTATAGCACTGGTCGGGGCGCCCCGAAGGGGTTCCGGGCGCCCTGGGGGGATAAAACTTTATCCCCCAACGTTCAGATCGAGTTTGACTCGATCTGGTCAAAAACCTCGTTCCGGGCGCCCCGGACCCCAAAAGTCAACTCTGGTTGACTTTTTCCGTCCGGTCGCTCCGCTTCGGTTCAGCTCGTCTAGGTCCGGGTCTTCTGTTCCGGCTCCACTAGCTTGGGTGATCTCGGCCATCCGGAATAGGGCTCACCTGAACCCATGTTCCGGCCTTCTCCTCGAGCAGCCTTCCTTCCCGGTTTCTCGTCCCTCGAACGTCGCGCACGTTCTTCTCATCCACCGGTGTACTCTTCCGCGATCACCTCGTCCCTCGGACGCACCGAGCCCGTCGGCTCTCTCCCGTGCCATCCTTCTCGCTAGCCGCGTCTTTCGCTCGACTTCCTGTGTTCCTAAGCTCCTGCACACTTAGACACAAGGGTTAAACAAACGTAGGACCTAACTTAGCTTGTTTGATCACATCAAAACACCTTGGGGTTCCAACAATTTATTTCACTATTATATTATTAGCATGTTACTTATATATTCGTCGAATCTGCCTCGAGCCTCGGGGTACTAGAGACTGGGGCGATCCGGTCGTTGGCTATAGGTATCGTTGACTAGAGGACTTTTGACGAATTGGTCAACACAGAAGTCATCTTAGCACACCCCCCCTCCGGGACATCACGACTCGATCAACATTCCATCCACCTCACCCGACGGTCCATCTGACTCAAATTCCGGGCAGGATCAATTTGACGTCATCTGTGGGAATCTTCTCCACCTGTTCTGGGACGTGAAAATGGACGACGTCGGGAGGTTCTCTGCCATTATCACAGTTTCAGAGGATCCCGATGAACATATTATCGTCTACCCTCACTCCACCGGTATTCGGGAGTCGAGGGATTGAGTGGAGCTTTAGTTGGCCGACAGGTTAATTTTTCCATTATATTTTTTTCCCTGACTCCATGGGTATTCGGGAGTCAAGGGACCGAGACAAACCATTATCCGGTTGGCACGACTCCTCGATCAGGTACGTTACAAGCTCTGCTCTCTTTTTACGGTTATAGGAGTTGCTATAGCTCCCTGATAAGAGAGTAAGATCCTAGTTCCTTGATCAAAGACTAAGGTCTTCAATTTTTGATCGGACACTAGGGGCCCAGCTCCCCGCTCATACACTAGGGACACAGCTCCCCGCTCATACACTAGGAACACAACTCCTCGATCATTGACTCGTAGTACGACTTCCCGATCAGAATCTAGGGGCCTCGCTCTTTGATTACATGCTAGGGGTCTTACTCTCCAATCAGGAACCAGGGGTCCAGCTCCTCGATCAGGTGTGTTATAGGCTCTGCACCCTTCGCCATGAGGCTCTGCATCCTCTTACTGTTACAGGATCTGCACCCTTCACCAAAAGGCTTTGCATCCTCTTACTACTACAAACTCTACACCCTTCACCATGGGACTCGACATCCTCTTACTGTTATAAGCGCTTTACTCTATTATTATTATATGCTCTGCATCCTCCACCTATTGTGCATCCTCTTACTTCTACAGGCTCTGCTACCTATACCCGCGGTGCTATGCTTCCTTCTATGGTTACAGACTCTGCTCCCTTATATGGCTATGGGCTTCATTCCCTTGAACGGTTAAGGTTCAGATTATTCTCTCCCTGACTCCGCGGGCATTTGGGAGTCAAGGGATCGACATTATTTCTCTCACTGACTGTACGAGCATTTGGGATTCAAGCCAGCCGGTTGACATCACTTCGCCATCAGGTATGATAAAGGCTTTGTCCCCTCATACTGCTACGAGCTCCGCTTCTATGGGCTTCAAGGCTTATCCTCCCCCGGTCGGAGTCGAGTTATCGCCACCGGTCTTGGACCAAAGCATCACCCCCGGTCTCGAATCAGAATATCGCTAACGATCTTTCGGTCGAGCTTCCAGACCAATTCTCGGTCGAGCTTCCAGACCAATTCTCATTCGGGCTTCCAGACCAACTCTCAGTCGGGCTTCCAGAGCAAGGCTCGATCGAGTTTCCAGATCAAGTCCTGGTCAGATCTCCAGATCAATTCCCGGTTAGATCTCCAGATCAATTCCTGGTCAGGTCTCCAGATCAAGTACTGGTCATACCTCCAGAACATTTCCTAGTCAGGCCTCCAGAGCATTTCTTGGTTAGGCCTCCAAAGCATTTCTTGATCAAACTTCTAGATCATTTCCTGGTCAGGCCTCCAGAACATCTCTCGGTCGGGCCCCAGACTCTCGCCCCCGGGCGAGTTATAAGTGAGCATACTCTCACGCCTCCAGACTCTAGCCCCAGTGCGAGTTATAAGTGAGCTTGCTCTCACGCCTCCAGACTCTCGCCCCAGTGCGAGTTATAAGTGAGCCTGCTCTCACTCCCAACGACCTCCCGGTCCAGTCCCAGACTCTCACCCCCGAGTGAGTTATAAGTGAGCATGCTCTCACGCCTCCAGACTCTCGCCCCCGGGCGAGTTATAAGTGAGCATGCTCTCACAACTTCAGACTCTTGTCCTAGTGCGAGTTATAAGTTGTTGGTTGCTACTCGGAAAACCTAGAGGTTCCACTGTACAAAAATTTTGTACAAAGGTCTGAACCTTTTCCTAGCTACCATGTGTTCTTTTAAATTAAATTTTGGATCGCCCGCGGAACTTAACACGTTTGATCCAAAACTTAATCTATTTGTTCTTTTAGGTTTTGACTTGGATCTCCTGCGGAACTTAACACGTTCGACCCAAGTCACCTTAAGTTATTAATTCCATTAAATATTAATTTCCATAATTGGTTCCCAGTACTGACGTGGCGAGGCACATGACCTTCTTGGATATGGGAGCAACCACCACCGACTAGACAAAACCTTTTATAGAAAGCTAATATTTAATTTCCTAAAATAACTTTAGGTTAACCGAAAAGAACAATCAAATCACAAGGAAAAGAAAAAAACAAAAGAACACAACATCGAAAAACATATTCGAAATTCTAGAATCGTAAGCCTCTTGTATTTGGTATTATTTCCATAAATAACTAGTATGATGCGGAAAGAAAAATTACTAGTTATACCTTTTAGAAAAACCTCTTGATCTTCTACCGTATTCCTCTTCTAACCTCGGACGTTGTGTGGGCAACGATCTTCTGAGATGAGAAACCACCAACCACCTTCTTCTCCTCCTAGCTAGGTTCGGCCACAAAAGCTTAACCAAGGATGAAGAACAAAACACCAACCAAGCTCCAAGAGATGCTAGCTTTCTCTCCTTCTTCTTCTTCTTCTTCTTCTCCAAGTAGTATCCGGCCGCCACAAGAGCTCCAAGCCTTTGAGAGATTCGGCCACCACAAAGAGGAAGAGAGGAAGAGGATGGCCGACCACTCCAAGGAATAAAAGAGGGAGAGAAATAATAGAGGTTGTATCTCATGAAGGCACCCTCACCCCTTCTTTTATATTCCTTGGCCTAGGCAAATTAGGAAATTTAATTATAATAAAATTTCCTTAATTCCCTTAACATGATTTAATTGAGAAAAATAAAATAAAATTTCTCCAATTAATCTCTAATGGCCGGCCACATTAAAAGAGATAAATTAGACAAGTTTTAATCAACAATTAAAACTTCCTAATTTGTTTCCGGAAATTTTAAAAATTAAAATTTCTCTTTAAAAATCTCTTCATGGTTGATAAAAAGAAATTTCTATAATTTTAATTTTATCAACATGTGGATAATTTTAAAGAGAAAATATCTCACCAATCTACAAATAAGGAAAGAGATCTAATCTCTTTCTTTAATCTTTTGTAGATCTTTTACAAGAGAGATATTTTAATTTTAATTCTCTTTAATAAATTATTTCTTCCACATAATAAAAATTAAAATTAAAATTCCTTTTTAATTTAATTTGGCCGGCCCCCACTAGCTTGGGTTCAAGCTAGGGTCGGCCACCCCAATTTATACCTAAGCCGGCCCTAGCTTGGTTCCCAAGCTAGCTTGGCCGACCCCCTATTGGTGGGTATAGAAGGTGGGTATAGGTGGGTATAGTACTCTATAAATAAGAGGCTACGATAGGGACCGAGAGGAGGAATTGGTTTTGGTCTCCCGATAAAATTAAGCATCCCGTGTTCTTGAACACACAACTTAATTTTATCAATAATAATTCATTCCACTAGAGAACTATTATTGAACTACCGCACCAATCCCAAATTATATTTTTGGGCTCCTTCTTATTATGAGTGTGTTAGTCTCCCCGTGTTTAAGATATCGAATGTCCACTAATTAAGTGAGTTACTGACAACTCATTTAATTAATATCTTAGTCCAAGAGTAGTACCACTCAACCTTATCATCATGTTGGACTAAGTCCACCTGCAGGGTTTAACATGACAATCCTTATGAGCTCCTCTTGAGGACATTATCAACCTAGTATCTCTAGGACACAGTTTCCTTCTATAATCAACAACACACACTACAAGTGATACTATTTCCCAACTTATCGGGTTTATTGATTTATCGAACTAAATCTCACCCATTGATAAATTAAATAAATAAATATCAAATATATATGCTTGTTATTATATTAGGATTAAGAGCACACACTTCCATAATAACTGAGATCTTTGTTCCTTTATAAAGTCAGTATAAAAGAAACGACCTCAAATGGTCCTACTCAATACACTCTGAGTGTACTAGTGTAATTATATAGTCAAGATAAACTAATACCTAATTACACTACGACCTTCTAATGATTTGTTCCTTTCCATTTTGGTCGTGAGCTACTGTTTATAATTTATAAGGTACTGATAACATTATCTTCTGCATGTGACACCACATACTATATTATCTACAATATAAATTAATTGAACAACTACAATTAAATGTAGACAATTTGACTAAATGTGATTCTTTATTCATAATGAATGTTTACAAAGCTTAGGCTTTCAGTATACAGTCCAACAATCTCCCACTTATACTAATGACTAAGCTGTCATATCTTCTACCATACATCTGATTCCCATTCCCTCCACATGCCGATCAAAAGCTTTGTGGAAGGGCCTTAGTGAAAGGATCGCGAGTTATCTGTTGATGCATCTTGGCGATGACAACTTCTCCTCGCTTCACGATATCTCGTATCGGTGGTACTTGCGCTATATGTTTACTTGCCTTATGAGCTCGTGGTTCCTTCGAGTTTACGCACCGCTATTATAACAATAAATTGTGATAATTTTGGGCAAACCAGAATCACATCTAAGTCCATTAGAAAGTTCTGAGCCATCTGCTTCTTTAGCTGCCTCGGAGGCTACATACTCGACTTCCATGGTTGAGTCCGATATGCATTTCCTTAACACTCCTCCATGAAATGGCTCCACCTCCTAAAGTAAACACATGCCTGATGTAGACTTACTATTGTCCCTATCGATTGGAAATCAAATCTAACCCATGTGGAGCAAATCGTCTGCTTGGTAAATTAGCATATAATCTCTAGTCCTTCTCGGGTACTTTAATATATGCTTTACCGAAGTCCAATGTCCTTGTCGGTTACTCGATATCTGCTGACCATGCCCACGGCAAAACAAATATCAGGTCTCGTACATAGCATTGCATACATAAGGCTTCCTACAGCCGAAGCATAAGGAACTGCTTTCATGTCTTCTATCTCCTTTGATGTCTTCGGAGACATCTCTTTAGATAGAGTTATTCCATGCCTAAAAGGTAAGAAACCTTTCTTGGAATCCTGCATACTAAAACGAGCAAGGATTGTATATATATATGAAGCTTGGGACAGACACAACATTCTTTTATTGCGATCCCTTATCACTTTGATCCCAAGAATGTGTGCACACTCTCCTAAGTCCTTCATATCAAATTGTTTGGACAACCATACCCTTACGTCTGATAATACCTTGACATTGTTGCCAATTAATAAAATATCATCTACGTATAGTACAAGAAATACCACCATGTTTCCGTTACACTTCTTGTATACACAAGACTCATCTGGACACTGAATAAATCCATACGACTAGATTACTTCATTAAACCGGATGTTCCAAGACCTTGAAGCTTGCTTCAGTCCATAAATGGACCGATTGAGCTTGCACACTAGATGCTCTTTGCCTTTTTCAATGAACCCTTCTGGTTGCTTCATATGGATGTTCTCTTCAAGACTTCCATTAAGGAAAGCTGTCTTGACATCCATTTGCCAAATCTCATAATCCATATGAGTAGTAATGGATAAGAGTATCCGGATAGACTTAAGCATGACTACCAGTGAAAAGGTTTTCTCATAATCGATTCCCTCTTTCTGAGTGTACCCTTTCGCAACAAGTCTAGCTTTGAAGGTTTCTACCTTCCCATATGTCCCTCTTTTCCTTTTGTAGATCCACTTACATCCAACGGCTTTTACACCATCAGGTGGTTCTACAAGCTCCCAGACCTTATTATAGTACATAGACTCTATTTCAGAATTCATTGCCTTTCGCCAAGATGTTGCATCTATATCTTGGAGTGTTTCGTCATATGTTCGTGGATCAGGTTCATGTTTACCCGGGATCAAGTCCGAAGACTCTCCCAAAAACATGAATCTTTCAGGCTGCCTCACAACCCTCCCACTATGACAAGGCACTGTCTGTGATTATATATCATGTGTGACACGTGTTGCAGTCTCTTGTGGTACTTCGTCTTGTACTGTTGGTACTGAAGTAGACGTGTCCTCTCTAAGTTCTTCTAAAACAACTTTGCTACTGGGCTTGTGATCCATTATATAGTCTTCTTCTAAAAACTGGGCATTGGTGCTAACAATGACCTTCTGGTCTTTAGGACTATAAAATAAACCACCTTTCGTTCCTTTGGGATACCCTACAAACACGCGAACTTCTGTACGGGATTCTAACTTATCAGCATCTGGTTTCAGCACATGTGCTGGACTACCCTAAATCTGAATATGTCTTAGACTGGGTTTTCGCCCATTCCACAATTCTATGGGAGTAGAAGAAACTGATTTAGATGGTACTAAGTTCAGAACGTATACTGCTGTTTCCAGAGCATATCCCCAAAACGAATTTGGTAATTCTGAATAACTCATCATCGATCTAACCATCTCCATAAGAGTCCTGTTCTTTCGTTCTGCTACACCATTCTGTTGGGGTGTTCTAGGTGCAAACAATTGGGATTGAATCCCGCCCTCTGATAAGTAATTCCTAAACTCTCCTAAGAGGTATTCGCCACCACGATCAGATCGTAGTGTCTTGATACTTTTACCTAGTCGTTTCTCCACATCAGCCTTGTATTCTTTGAACTTATCAAAGCACTCGGACTTGCGGCGCATTAGGTAAATGTATCCGCATCTTGAATAATCGTCTATAAAAGAAACAAAATATTCAAAACCACCTCTTGCCTGGACAGACATAGGACCACACAAATCAGAATGAACCAATTCTAACACTTCTTTGGCTCTATACCCCTTGGCCTTGAACGGTCTCTTGGTCATTTTACCTTCTAAGCAAGATTCACAAGTTGAAAAATTTTCCAACTCTAATGAACTCAAAAGTCCATCGGCTATAAGCCTCTGAATCCTACTTAAGTTAATATGACCAAGCCTTAGATGCCAAAGATATGCTTGGTTCATTTCCGAAGGTTCTTTTATCTTATTAGAGTTAGAAGATGAGTTATAAATTTCCATGTTTTGCTTTGTGGAAGAAATTGAATTTAAAGTATACAAATTGCCAACTAATGCACCAGAACAGATAATCACTTTATTTCTTTTAATAACTACATCGTTACTGAAAGAAACTGAATATCCATCTAAGAACAGTTTAGAAACTGAAATTAAATTCTTTCTAAAACTGGGTACATAAAGATAATTTCTTAAAACCAAATTTCTATTTCTACTAAAAGATAAGTAGATGTCTCCCACTGCAACAGCCGCCACCTTAGTAGCATTGCCCATGTAGACGGTAATCTCTCCTTCAGTTAGTCGTTGAGTTTCCTGGAACCTCTGCAGGGAATTGCAGACATGATCAGTGGCTCCCGTATCTACACACCAGGTGCTGGTAGATAACACCGCTAAACATGTTTCAACAACTAGAGCATGAGATATACCTTTGTTGTTCTGATTCTTACGAGGACAGTCCGCCTTCCAATGCCCTGACTGCTTGCAGATGAAGCACTTGCCCTTCGGCTTCTTCACTCCAGCTTTAAATCCTGTACTCTGAGATTTATTCACTTTCTTTGCTGAGCCAGCTTGTTTCTTCTTCTTCTTTCCTCTCGGTTTAGAAGTAAAACCATTTTCAGCATAGTGAATTTGAGAATTATGACGAAATAATCCTTCTGCTGCTTGAAGTTCTGTCAGTAGTTCCCCTAATGAATAAATCCTCTTATTCATATTATAGTTCAGGCGGAACTGCTCAAAACTTCTAGGTAGCGTTTGGAGGATCATATCGATCTGGGTTTCTCCATCAATTTCTCCTCCAAGGATCTGTATCTCGTTCAGATAAGTCATCATCTTTAGGATATGATCTCTTACAGGAGTACCCTCTTGCATGGTGGCTGTCATTATCTTTCTCATGGCTTCTTGCCTAGAAGTCCTATCCTGATGACCAAAGAGTTCCTTGAGATTGTTCATAATATCATAGGCTATTGGTAAATCTTGATGCTGATGTTGCAATACATTTGACATTGAAGCCAAAATGTAACACCGCACCATCTCATCTGCTTTTACCCATTTCCTATAATATTTAATCTCCTCTTGGGTAGATTCACCAGTAGGTGCTTCAGGGCACTGCTCAGTCAGTACAAATTTATAGCTTTCAGCAGTAAGAACAATGTCTAGGTTTCTTTTCCAATCTATGTAATTAGGTCCAGTAAGTCTATTTTGTTGAAGTATGATGGACAGTGGGTTGAAAGTCATCCTAAGAATCACAAATAACTTTTGGTCAGAACTCTAAATTTAGAATAATATTGATTCCTCAAACAATACTATTTTAAATTAACCAACACCTCATAACACCGTGAATTTTGTATGCCACGTTAGTGTGGGCGTATACAAATTCAACATTTGTAAAAGGAGGGTTTTAACCCATTAATTTTATTATCTTGTCAACCTAACTTTTTGACAAATAAAATTAATAGTTGGTATCATTTGGTCACACAAATAATAGCAGTGACTCCGATGGGGAGGATACTATTAGATGTGTCTAAGTGTATACCATTACTTGACACTAAGTCCATTAATAAGATTATGCCCCTTCCGTTGGGGAAGATCACACGCTCTTAATTAACTTCCTATAGTCATCCAAAAATGGAAGTTTGTTCTAGTGATCCACAAACAAGCTCATCCGTTATGGAGGAAGGCACTCAGAGCCAACGCGCAAGCTTGTTTGCATCACTTACAAACCAGTAATGGAGACCATGGGATTTACTTAAAAATCCCTCTCCCACTTAGTTATTTATAAATGAGGAATTTTAACTTTGCTAGCCTACTAAACTTGTAAACTAACATGTACACACAGCACAATATAAAAGCAATAAATAGAAAAATCTAATTTTCAACTATTATGGCTTTTATCTCTAGTTGTCCTCCGTGTGTTGTCATCCCAAGCTGTTGCCATATTTGGCCAACGCCACCGGCTCCTAGTTCCGCTGCGCCTCTGGTCCTTAGAAGGTTCCACGCTTTGCAAGATTCGATTCGCGACATAAATAGAATTTTACATTTTTGATCCTATATTCCATAAAAGGAATGTACATGTATCTAGATCAAAAATAAAATCCTAATAAAACTAAATACAGCTCCTGCTGTATTTTAATACAATCATGCACCCACAGATAAATGCCCTTGACATGTCCAAGGGTCCAATCACACACATAATAACTAAAAGCCATAATAGTTGGATCCTGCATCCACAAAGTTAGCACATCCTACTATTAACCTGCCTAAATTATGTATGACATGTGCATAATTAAACTAATACCAAATACACAGAGGCAAAACCCTAGCTCTGATACCAATTGTTGGTTGCTACTCGGAAAACCTAGAGGTTCCACTGTACAAAAATTTTGTACAAAGGTCTGAACATTTTCCTTGCTACCATGTGTTCTTTTAAATTAAATTTTGGATCGCCTGCGGAACTTAACACGTTTGATCCAAAACTTAATCTATTTGTTCTTTTAGGTTTTGACTTGGATCTCCTGCGGAACTTAACACGTTCGACCCAAGTCACCTTAAGTTATTAATTCCATTAAATATTAATTTCCATAATTGGTTCCCAGTGGCTAGGCACATGACCTTCTTGGATATGGGAGCAACCACCACCGACTAGACAAAACCTTTTATAGAAAGCTAATATTTAATTTCCTAAAATAACTTTAGGTTAACCGAAAAGAATAATCAAATCACAAGGAAAAGAAAAAACAAAAGAACACAACATCGAAAAATATATTCGAAATTCTAGAATCGTAAGCCTCTTGTATTTGGTATTATTTCCATAAATAACTAGTATGATGCGGAAAGAAAAATTACTAGTTATACCTTGTAGAAAAACCTCTTGATCTTCTACCGTATTCCTCTTCTAACCTCGGACGTTGTGTGGGCAACGATCTTCCGAGATGAGAAACCACCAACCACCTTCTTCTCCTCCTAGCTAGGTTCGGCCACAAAAGCTTAACCAAGGATGAAGAACAAAACACCAACCAAGCTCCAAGAGATGCTAGCTTTCTCTCCTTCTTCTTCTTCTTCTTCTCCAAGTAGTATCCGGCCGCTACAAGAGCTCCAAGCCTTTGAGAGATTCGGCCACCACAAAGAGGAAGAGAGGAAGAGGATGGTCGGCCACTCCAAGGAATAAAAGAGGGAGAGAAATAATAGAGGTTGTATCTCATGAAGGCACCCTCACCCCTTCTTTTATATTCCTTGGCCTAGGCAAATTAGGAAATTTAATTATAATAAAATTTCCTTAATTCCCTTGACATGATTTAATTGAGAAAAAATAAAATAAAATTACCCCAATTAATCTCTAATGGTCGGCCACATTAAAAGAGATAAATTAGACAAGTTTTAATCAACAATTAAAACTTCCTAATTTGTTTCCGGAAATTTTAAAAATTAAAATTTCTCTTTAAAAATCTCTTCATGGTTGATCAAAAAGAAATTTCTATAATTTTAATTTTATCAACATGTGGATAATTTTAAAGAGAAAATATCTCACCAATCTACAAATAAGGAAAGAGATCTAATCTTTTTCTTTAATCTTTTGTAGATCTTTTACAAGAGAGATATTTTAATTTTAATTCTCTTTAATAAATTATTTCTTCCACATAATAAAAATTAAAATTAAAATTCCTTTTTAATTTAATTTGGCTCGCCCCCACTAGCTTGGGTTCAAGCTAGGGCCGACCACCCCAATTTATACCTAGGTCGGCCCTAGCTTGGTTCCCAAGCTAGCTTGGCTGATCCCCTATTGGTGGGTATAGAAGGTGGGTATAGGTGGGTATAGTACTCTATAAATAAGAGGCGACGATAGGGACCGAGAGGAGGAATTGGTTTTGGTCTCCCGATAAAATTAAGTATCCCGTGTTCGCCCCGAACACACAACTTAATTTTATCAATAATAATTCATTCCACTAGAGAACTATTATTGAACTACCGCACCAATCCCAAATTATATTTTTGGGCTCCTTCTTATTATGAGTGTGTTAGTCTCCCCGTGTTTAAGATATCGAATGCCCACTAATTAGGTGATCGACAACTCATTTAATTAATATCTTAGTCCAAAGTAGTACCACTCAACCTTATCATCATGTCGGACTAACCACCTGCAGGGTTTAACATGACAATCCTTATGAGCTCCTCTTGAGGACATTATCAACCCAGTATCTCTAGGACACTTTCCTTCTATAATCAACAACACACACTATAAGTGATACCATTTCCCAACTTATCGGGTTTATTGATTCATCGAACTAAATCTCACCCATTGATAAATTAAAGAAATAAATATCAAATATATGTGCTTGTTATTATATTAGGATTAAGAGCACACACTTCCATAATAACTGAGATCTTTGTTCCTTTATAAAGTCAGTATAAAAGAAACGACCTCAAATGGTCCTACTCAATACACTCTGAGTGTACTAGTGTAATTATATAGTCAAGATAAACTAATACCTAATTACACTACGACCTTCTAATGGTTTGTTCCTTTCCATTTTGGTCGTAAGCTACTGTTTATAATTTATAAGGTACTGATAACATTATCTTCTGCATGTGACACCACATACTATGTTATCTACAATATAAATTAATTGAACAACTACAACTAAATGTAGACAATTTGACCAAATGTGATTCTTTATTCATAATGAATGTTTACAAAGCTTAGGCTTTCAGTATACACTCCAACATAAGTGAGCCTGCTCTCACGCCCAACGACCTCCCGGTCAGGTCCTAGACTCTCACCCCCGGACAAGTTATAAGTGAGCATGCTCTCATGCCTCCAGACTCTCGTCCCAATACGAGTTATAAGTAAGCTTGCTCTCATGCCTCTAGACTCTCGCCGCAGTGCGAGTTATAAGTGAGCTTGCTCTCACGCCCAACGACCTCTCGGTCGGGTCCCAGACTCTCATCCCAGTGCGAGTTATAAGTGAGCTTGCTCTCACGCCCAATGACCTCTCTGTTAGAGTGTATACTAAAAGTCTAGCTTTTGGTATAAACATTTATCTAGAAATAAGAATCACATTGGTCAAATGTCTACATTTATGATAAATGTAGTTGTTCAATTAATTTATATTGTAGATAACATGGTGTGTGGTGTCACACACAGAAGATCATGTTATTGGTTCCTTATAAATTATAAACAGTAGCTCACGACCAAAATGGAAAGGAACAAACCATTAGAAGGTCGTAGTGTAATTAGGTATTAGTTTATCTTGACTATATAATTACACTAGTACACTCAGAGTGTATTGAGTAGGACCATTTGAGGTCGTTTCTTTTATACTGACTTTATAAAAGAACAAAGACCTCGGTTATTATGGAAGTGTGTGCTCTTAATCCTAATATAATAACAAGCACATATATTTGATATTTATTTCTTTAATTTATCAATGGGTGAGATTTAGTTCGATGAATCAATAAGCCCGATAAGTTGGGAAATGATATCACTTATAGTGTGTGTTGTTGATTATAGAAGGAAACTGTGTCCTAGTGATCTAGGTTGAGAATGTCCCCAAGAGGAGCTCATAAGGATTGTCATGTTAAACCCTGCAGGTGGACTTAGTCCGACATGACGATGAAGTTGAGTGGTACTACTCTTGGAGCTAGATATTAATTAAGTGAGTTGTCAGTAACTTACTTAATTAGTGGACATTTGTTATCTTAAACACAGGGAGACTAACACACTCATAATAAGAAGGAGCCCAAAATGTAATTTGGGATTGGTGCGGTAGTTCAATAATAGTTCTTTAGTGGAATGAATTATTATTGATGAAATTAAGTTGTGTGTTCGGGGCGAACACGGGATGCTTAATTTCATCGGGAGACCAAAACCAATTCCTCCTCTCGGTCCCTATCGTAGCCTCTTAATTATAGAGTACTATACCCACCTATACCCACCTTCTTACCCATCCTATAGGGGCCGACCAAGCTAGCTTGGAGACCAAGCTAGGGCCGGCCATGGGTATGTTCATGGGTGAATTCATGTGGCCGGCCCTATTAAAATAAAAAGGAATTTTAATTTTAAAATTTTTCTTATGTGGATAATATAATTTAAAAGAGAGTTTAAAAATTTAAATCCTTCCTTTTATAAGATTCTACAAAAGATTAAGAGAAGAGTTAAAATCTCTTTCCTTATTTGTAGATTAAAAGGTTGATTTTAATTTTGGTAAAAACTTTCCTTTTAATTATATTCATGATTTAAAGAAAGTTTAAAAATTAAAAATTCTCTTTTATTAGTTTCTACAAAAGATTAAGAAAAGATTTAATATCTTTCCTTATTTGTAGATTGAAAGGAGATTTTAATTTTTAGAGATAACTTTCCTTTTTGGAAATTATCCACATGTTTAAAAGAAAGATTTTAATTTATAAAATTTCTTTTTATTAACCAATCATGAAGGGATTAAAATTATTGGAGAAATTTTTATAAATTTCTAGAAACAAATTAGGAAGTTTTAATTTTTGTTAAAACTCTCCTTGTTTTGGGGAGAAGAGTGGCCGGCCATTATAATTTGAAAAGAGAAAATTATTTTAATTAAATAAATTTTCCTTTTCAATGGCAAAAGAATTAAGGAAGTTTTTATTAAATTTTCCTTATTTGCCAAGATCAAGGATTATAAAAGAGGGGGTAGAGGAGGCTTCAATGCTAACGAATCTATTCTATTTTTCCTCTCTTTTCTCCTTGGGTGTGGCCGGCCCTTTCTTTCCTCTCCTCTCCTTTGTGTGGCCGAAACCTTCTCATGGTGGAGATAGCTTTGGTGGCCGGATCTAAGAAGGAGAAGAAGGAGAGAAAAGAAGCCTCTTTTCTAGCATCCCTTGGAGCATGGTGGTGGTGGCCGAACCTCTTCATCCTAGGAGAAGTTTTGATGGCCGAAACTTGTAAGGAAGAAGAAGGTGCTTGGTGGTTCTCATCTCGGAAGATCGTTGCCCACACAACGTCCGAGGTTAGAAGAGGAATACGGTAGAAGATCAAGAGGTTTTTCTAAAAGGTATAACTAGTATTTTTCTTTCCGCATCATACTAGTTATTTTTGGAAATAATACTAAATACAAGAGGCATACGATTCTAGTATTTCGAATTTGTTTTCGATATAGTGTTCTTTTGTTTTTCTTTTCCTTGTGATTTGATTGTTCTTTTCGGTTAAGCTAAAGTTATTTTAGGAAATTAAATATTAGCTTTCCATAAAAGGTTTTGTCTAGTCGGTGGTGGTTACTCCCATATCCAAGAAGGTCATGTGCCTCGCCACGTCAGTACTGGGAACCAATTATGGAAATTAATATTTAATGGAATTAATAACTTAAGGTGATTTGGGTCGAACGTGTTAAGTTCCGTAAGAGATCCAAGTCTAAACCTAAAAGAACAAATAGATTAAGTTTTGGATCAAACGTGTTAAGTTCCGCAGGCGATCCAAAATTTAATTTAAAAGAACACATGGTAGCTAGGAAAAGGTTCAGACCTTTGTACAAAATTTTTATACAGTGGAACCTCTAGGTTTTCCGAGTAGCAACCAACAATTGGTATCAGAGCTAGGGTATTGCCTCTGTGTATTTGGTATTAGTTTAATTATGCACATGTCATACATAATTTAGGCAGGTTAATAGTAGGATGTGCTAACTTTGTGGATGCAGGATCCAACTATTATGGCTTTTAGTTATTATGTGTGTGATTGGACCCTTGGACATGTCAAGGGCAATTATATGTGTGTGCATGATTGTATTATAAAATACAGCAGGAGCTGTATTTAGTTTTATTAGGATTTTATTTTTGATCTAGATACATGTACATTCCTTTTATGGAATATAGGATCAAAAATGTAAAATTCTATTTATGTCGCGGATCGAATCTTGCAAAGCGTGGAACCTTCTAAGGACCGAGGCGCAGTGGAACTAGGAGCAAGATGGATGCAACAACTAGACCTGGTGGCGATGGGCAGCAGCTTGGGATGACAACACACGGAGGACAACTAGAGATAAAAGCCATAATAGTTGAAAATTAGATTTTCTATTTATTGCTTTTATATTGTGCTGTGTGTGCATGTTGGTTTACATATTTAGTAGGATAGCATAGTTAAAATTCCCCATTTATAAATAACTAAGTGGGAGAGGGATTTTTAAGTAAATCTCATGGTCTCCATTACTGGTTTGTAAGTGATGCAAACAAGCTTGCGCGTTGGCTCTGAGTGCCTTCCTCCATAACGGATGAGCTAGTTTGTGGATCACTAGAACAGACTTCCATTTTTGGATGACTATAGGAAGTTAATTAAGAGCGTGTGATCTTCCCCAACGGAAGGGGCATAATCTTATTAATGGACTTAGTGTCAAGTAATGGTATACACTTAGACACATTTAATAGTATCCTCCCCAACGGAGTCACTACTATCACTTGTGTGACCAAAGGGAAACAAACTATTGATTTGTCATAAAACTAGATTGGCAATATAATAAAATTAACGGTGTTTGAGATAATTTTATTTGTCATAAAGTTACGTTGACAAGATAGTTAATGGGTAAAACCCTCCTCTTACAAATGTTGATTTTGTATACGCCCATACTAACGTGGCATGCAAAATTCACGGTGTTTTGAGGTGTTGGTAAATTTAAATAGTATTGTTAGAGGAATCAATATTATTTTAAATTTAGAGTCTTGACCAAATATTTGATTAAAGAAAGACCAACTATTAATTTTATTCGTCATAAAGTAAGGTTGACGAGATAATAAAATTAAATGATAAAATTTCCACTTTGAATTTGTATACGTCCACACTAACGTGGCATACAAAATTCATGGGGATTTTTAAGGAGTTGGTCTTAACCAAATATTTTTGTGATTCTTAGGATGATGGTCAATCCCTAGCTAATATACTTTAGGATAGACTTAGTGGTCCCAATAATAATTGATTGGAAATAGGATTTGGACATTAAGGTAGACTGTCCTCTTAGAACTAAGAACAATTTAGGTGTATTTAATTCATTAGTTGAAACATGTCTAGTGGTGTTATCTACCAGAACCTGGAGTGTAGATACAGATGCCATTAATCATGTCTGCAATTCATTGCAAGGTTCCAGGAAACCCGACAACTAAATGAAAATAAAAACACCGTCCACATGGGCATTACTGCAAAAAATAGCAGCTGTTGTAGTGGGAGAGGTTTATTCTCTAATAGGAATAAAATATGGATTATTAGAAATTGTCTTTACATACTAAGTTTAGAAAAAAACCTGATTTCAGTTTCTAAACTATTATAGAATAGATATTGTGTCTATTTTGATAACAAAGTTGTTATCAAGAAAAATAGGGAAGTTATCTATTCTGGTATGTTGGTTGAAAATTTATAATTCAATAACTCTCACGATGCAACAAATAGAAATTAGTAACACATCTTCTAACTTTAAGAGAAAGCAACCTTCGAAAATGAACCAATTATATCTTTGGCATCTAAAGCTAGGTTATATTAACTTAAGTAGGATTCATTGGTAGCTGATGAACTTTTGGGTTCATTAGCAGTGGAAATCTTTCCAACCTAAGAGTCTTACTTGGAAGGAAAAATAACCAAGAAGCTTTTAAGTCTAAGGGGTATGGAGTCAAAGATATATTGGAATTGGTTCATTCTGATTTGTGTGATCCTATGAGCATCCAGGCAAGAGGTTGTTTCAAATATTTCATCTATTTTATAGACAACTATTTAAGTTACGGATATATTTACTTGATGTGCCGCAAGTCTAAGTGCTTTGATTAGTTCAAAGAGTACGAGGCTGATGTGGAGAAACGACAAAGTAAAAGTATCAAGACACTACGGTAAGATCATAGTGGCAAGTACCTCTTGGGAGAATTTAGGAGTCATTTATCAGAAGTAGGGATTCAATCCAAACTAACTGCACCTGGTACACCCAACATAATGGTGTAGGAAAAGGAAGGTATAGGACTCTTATGGAAATAAGTAGATTGATGAGTTATTAAGAATATTATCAAAATCATTTTAAGGATATACTCTGGAAACAGGAGTGAATATAGTACCTTCTAAAGTCAGAACTCTCTACTCATATAGAATTGCTGAATAGGCGTAAGCCTATTTCGAAGCATATTCGGATTCGAGAAGTCCAGCACATATGCAGAAGAGAGACAATGATAAGTTGAACAGGAATTCACTTGTTTGTGGGTTATCCTAGTAAAATGAAAGTAGGTTTATAGTATTAAAAATCAGAAGATCATTGTTAGTATCAATGACCGATTTTTAGAAAAGGACTATGTAATAAACCATGTGCCCATAAGAAAATGTGTTCTTAAGGAAATAATAAAAGGCATGTCTAATCTAGTACCAACTGTACAAGATGAGATACCACAAGGAAACTGCAACACATATCACAAATGATACACAATTGCAGAAAGTGTCTTGTCGTAGTGGGAGGGTTGTTAGGCAACCTAAAAAGATTCATGTTTTGGGAGAGTTTTTGGACTCGATCCCTGAACCTGATCTTCGGACATATGACGAAACACTCCAAGATAAAGATGCAACATCTTGGCAAAGAGTAATGAATATCAGAATTAGAATATATGTATTCTAATAAAATCTGGAAGCTTGTAAAACCACCAAATGGTGTAAAAGCCTTTGGGTGTAAAAAGGTCTATAATAGGAAAAGAGGGATAGACAGGAAGGTAGAAACTTTCAAAGCAAGGCTAGATGAAAAAGGAAACTTTTTCACTGGTAGTCATGCTTAAGTCTATTCGGATTCTTTTATCTATTTGGTAAGTGGATGTCAAGACAGCATTCCTTAATGGAAGTCTTGAAGAAAGCATCCATATAAAGCAACCAGAAGGGTTCATTGCAAAGGGCTAAGAGTATCTTGTGTGCAAGCTCAATCAGTCTATGGACTGATACAAAGCTTCAAGGTCTTGGAACATCCAGTTTATCAAAGTAATCCAGACCTTTGGATTCATTTAGTAACTGGATAAGTCTTGTGTATACAAAAGGTGTGATGGAAGCGTGGTGGTATTTCTTGTACTATACGTAGATAACATTTTTGGTAGTTGGAAACAATATCAAAATGTTGTCAGAAGTAAGGGCATGGTTGTCCAAATAATTCGATATAAAGGACTTGGGAGAATGTATATATTTTTGAGATCAAAGTAATAAGGGATCGAAAGAAAAAATATATTTTACTTATCCCAAGCTTGATACATCGTAAAATCCTTGCTCGTTTTAAGCATGCAGAACTCCAAGAAAGGTTTCATACCTTTTCAGGATGGAGTAACTTTATCTAAAGGTATGTCTCTGAAGACATCAAAGGAGATAAAGGAAATTAAGGCAAGTTCTTTATGCTTCGGCTGTCGGAAGCCTAATGTATGCCATGCACGAGATCAGAAATCTGTTTTGCCAAGGGCATAGTTAGCAGATATCAAAGTAACCCTGGACAAGGACAGTGGATTGCAGTAAAGCATATATTGAAGTACCTTAGTGACACTAGAGATTATATGCTAGCTTACAAGGCAGTTAATTTGGTCCTTGTGGGTTGCATGGATTTTGACTTGCAAATCGGATAGGGACAATAATAAGTCAACCTCGGCGTTTTGTGTTTATTTTAGGAGGTAAAGTCATAACTATGGAAGAGTGATAAGCATAGGTGTTTTTCTGGACTCTATCATAGAAGCTTAGTATATGGCAAGCCTCTGAGGTAGCCATAAAAGCTGAATGACTTAATAACCTCAAGATAGACTTAGATATGATTTCTGGTTTGTCCAAAGATTATTACAATTTATTGTAATAATGTTGGTGCAGTAGCAAACTCGAAGAAACCATAAGTCTATAAGGCAAGTAAACACAATAGAGCGCAAGTACCACCCAATACGAGAAATCGTATAACGAGGAGAAGTTGTTGCCGCCTAGATTGCATCAGGTGATGACCTATAGATCCTTCCACCGAGGTCCTTAAGGCAAGAGCTTTTGATGGACATGTTGAAGGGTTAGGAATCAGATGTATGGCAGCAGATATAGCAGCTTAGTCTTTTAGTATAAGTGGGAGATTGTTAGAATGTATACTAAAAGCCTAGCTTTTGGTATAAACATTTATCTAGAAATAAGAATCACATTGGTCAAATGTCTACATTTATGATAAATGTAGTTGTTCAATTAATTTATATTGTAGATAACATGGTGTGTGGTGTCACACACAGAAGATCATGTTATTGGTTCCTTATAAATTATAAACAGTAGCTCACGACCAAAATGGAAAGGAACAAACCATTAGAAGGTCGTAGTGTAATTAGGTATTAGTTTATCTTGACTATATAATTACACTAGTACACTCAGAGTGTATTGAGTAGGACCATTTGAGGTCGTTTCTTTTATAAAAGAACAAAGACCTCGGTTATTATGGAAGTGTGTGCTCTTAATCCTAATATAATAACAAGCACATATATTTGATATTTATTTCTTTAATTTATCAATGGGTGAGATTTAGTTCGATGAATCAATAAGCCCGATAAGTTGGGAAATGATATCACTTATAGTGTGTGTTGATTATAGAAGGAACCGTGTCCTAGTGATCTAGGTTGAGAATGTCCCCAAGAGGAGCTCATAAGGATTGTCATGTTAAACCCGCAGGTGGACTTAGTCCGACATGACGATGAAGTTGAGTGGTACTACTCTTGAGCTAGATATTAATTAAGTGAGTTGTCAAGAACTTACTTAATTAGTGGACATTTGTTATCTTAAACACAGGGAGACTAACACACTCATAATAAGAAGGAGCCCAAAATGTAATTTGGGATTGGTGCGTAGTTCAATAATAGTTCTTTAGTGGAATGAATTATTATTGATGAAATTAAGTTGTGTGTTCGAACACGGATGCTTAATTTCATCGGGAGACCAAAACCAATTCCTCCTCTCGGTCCCTATCGTAGCCTCTTAATTATAGAGTACTATACCCACCTATACTCACCTTCTTACCCATCCTATAGGGGCCGGCCAAGCTAGCTTGGAGACCAAGCTAGGGCCGGCCATGGGTATGTTCATGGGTGAATTCATGTGGCTGGCCCTATTAAAATAAAAAGGAATTTTAATTTTAAAATTTTTCTTATGTGGATAATATAATTTAAAAGAGAGTTTAAAAATTTAAATCCTTCCTTTTATAAGATTCTACAAAAGATTAAGAGAAGAGTTAAAATCTCTTTCCTTATTTGTAGATTAAAAGGTTGATTTTAATTTTGGTAAAAACTTTCCTTTTAATTATATTCATGATTTAAAAGAAAGTTTAAAAATTAAAAATTCTCTTTTATTAGTTTCTACAAAAGATTAAGAAAAGATTTAATATCTTTCCTTATTTGTAGATTGAAAGGAGATTTTAATTTTTAGAGATAACTTTCCTTTTTGGAAATTATCCACATGTTTAAAAGAAAGATTTTAATTTATAAAATTTCTTTTTATTAACCAATCATGAAGGGATTAAAATTATTGGAGAAATTTTTATAAATTTCTAGAAACAAATTAGGAAGTTTTAATTTTTGTTAAAACTCTCCTTGTTTTGGGGAGAAGAGTGGCCGGCCATTATAATTTGAAAAGAGAAAATTATTTTCAATGGCAAAAGAATTAAGGAAGTTTTTATTAAATTTTCCTTATTTGCCAAGATCAAGGATTATAAAAGAGGGGGTAGAGGAGGCTTCAATGCTAACGACTCTATTCTATTTTTCCTCTCTTTTCTCCTTGGGTGTGGCCGGCCCTTTCTTTCCTCTCCTCTCCTTTGTGTGGCCGAAACCTTCTCATGGTGGAGATAGCTTTGGTGGCCGGATCTAAGAAGGAGAAGAAGGAGAGAAAAGAAGCCTCTTTTCTAGCATCCCTTGGAGCATGGTGGTGGTGGCCGAACCTCTTCATCCTAGGAGAAGTTTTGATGGCCGAAACTTGTAAGGAAGAAGAAGGTGCTTGGTGGTTCTCATCTCGGAAGATCGTTGCCCACACAACGTCCGAGGTTAGAAGAGGAATACGGTAGAAGATCAAGAGGTTTTTCTAAAAGGTATAACTAGTATTTTTTTTTCCGCATCATACTAGTTATTTTTGGAAATAATACTAAATACAAGAGGCATACGATTCTAGTATTTCGAATTTGTTTTCGATATAGTGTTCTTTTGTTTTTCTTTTCCTTGTGATTTGATTGTTCTTTTCGGTTAAGCTAAAGTTATTTTAGGAAATTAAATATTAGCTTTCCATAAAAGGTTTTGTCTAGTCGGTGGTGGTTGCTCCCATATCCAAGAAGGTCATGTGCCTCGCCACGTCAGTACTGGGAACCAATTATGGAAATTAATATTTAATGGAATTAATAACTTAAGGTGATTTGGATCGAACGTGTTAAGTTCCGTAGGAGATCCAAGTCTAAACCTAAAAGAACAAATAGATTAAGTTTTGGATCAAACGTGTTAAGTTCCGCAGGCGATCCAAAATTTAATTTAAAAGAACACATGGTAGCTAGGAAAAGGTTCAGACCTTTGTACAAAATTTTTGTACAGTGGAACCTCTAGGTTTTCCGAGTAGCAACCAACACTCTCGGTTGGTACTCACTCCTCACTCGCCTCTCTGCCCGACACTCATCATGCTTGCTTCACTTGCCACTCTGCCCGTCACTCTCAGTTCGCGTTTTCGCTCACCACTGTTGCTCGGTCGGCACTTACTACTCACTCGTCGCTCTGCCCGACACCCACCATTTGCTTTTCAATCCCGCTTTGCCCGACACTCATCACATTCGCTCCACTTGCCACTCTACCCGGCACTCATCGTTCGCGACTTACTTGCTGCTCTACCTAGCACCCACCATTCGCATCTCAATCACCGCTAGGCCTAGCACTCACCTCTCTTGCCTCACTTGCTGCTTTGCCCAGAATTCATCCCTCGCATCTCCCTCATCGCTTTTCCCCTCATCTGACACTCGGTCGACATTTTCTCGGTCGTGATCACAGCTCTGTTCGTCCATCATTCTCTTTATTGGTCGATCGTGATTTATTGACGATCGATCAATATTTTTCTCGGCCGCACTCACGGCTCTGCTCACTCATCATTCTCTTTATTGTGTGGTCACGATTTATTGATGCTCGGTCAGTATTTTCTCAGTCGCGCTCACGGCTATGCTCGTCCATCATTCCCTCTATTACCCGGTCATGATTTACTATCGCTCGGTCGACATTTTTTCGGTCGCCCGATCGTGGTTTATTGTCGCTCAATCGGGCACTCGACACTGCTCGCCCCTCGTCTTTGCATTTTTTGATCCAAGTCGCCCTTATTCGATGGTCCGGTCGTGATTTACTATCGCTCGATCGATATTTTTCGTTCGCCTGGTCATGATTTATTGTCGCTCAATCGCGCGCTCCACACCGCTCGCCCCTCGTCTTTCGATCCGCCCAGCATTTTTTGATCCAGGTCGGCCTTATTCGATAGTCAGGTCATGATTTACTATCACTCGGTCAGCACTTGCTCGGTCGCACTCATAGGTTTGCTAGTCCATCAGTCTCTCTATGGCTCGGTCGAGATTTATTGTAGCTCGATCGGTATTTTTTCGGTCGCGCGCTTGACACTGCTCGCCCATCATCTTCCAACCTGCTCGGCAGTCGCCTTATCGCCTGGGTACCATTCAGATATTCGATCAAATTCTAGGTCGGTAGCCGTTCTATTCGACACTCATAGCTTGGTTGACATTCATAGCCCGTGACTCACTCGACGTTCCACCTTGCACTCATCGTCCACGTCTCGTTCGTCGCTCTATCATGCACCCGCTGCTCGTGTCTCACTCATCGCTTTACCTCGCATTCGTCGCCCATATCGCTCTAGCATCTTCTCGATATCACTCGGTCTCCCTCAACATCTGATCGATCACTTGCTCGGTAGGCACTCCGCACTATTTATCATCACTCGCTCGATACTATTTAAGTCACTTGCTCAGCATCGCCACAGCTACTCATTCGACGTGATAAGACGAGCCCTGCGATCTGATTCCGCGCTCGGTAGCGATTATGTTTTGGGCTTGGTCTAGTCAGTCGAACTTACGCTTCCTTCGACTAGACTTGAAGGAGAGGCTTGTGATGTGGATATGGGTTAGGGGCATAGGAGGAACTAAAGGGGGGAAGGAGGGGCAATTTGGGAAAGGCATCGTGTAGGATTTTAAGAGGAAGAATAATGTAGCAAGAGAGGGAGGTTTTTTCATGGCTTTGCTTCGCCGCCGCCAACAGGGACCAAGAAGAAGATCTTCTTCCTCGTCCTTGCGCTCCTCGCCAACGACGTCAGTCGGCGGCAACCCCCCTCCTCTTCTTCCGGTCACCACCTCCTCCTCTTCTCCCTGCTTACACGCACCGCCCCTCTCTCACGCTCTCTCGCCTTCGCCGCTGAGGGGGCTTGGCCGCCGCCACGAACAGGAAGGGGAATGGGGGAAGAGCTTCTTCTCTCTCTTGCCACCACCCTCAACTCCTCTCACTTTCTTCTTCCAGCCGCCACCATAGCCACGAGACACACGCAACCATCCCTGTTCAGCGTCGCCTCGTCGGATGCTCTCACTGCCGCCACCACGAATGGAGGTTGGCCCTTCATCATTCGGAGAAGCCGTCGCTTCGCCGCGGCCTTGCCGGCGGCACCACAGATAGAGGGTTCTTCTTGGCTTTGCATGCCGCCGTCGCCGGGGGAAGGACGCACTGGGTGGCCACCTCCCACAATCTTCTCCTCGTCTCTCCCTTTTCTTTCGCCGGCAGAAGCCTCGAGCCGCCAGCATCTTACGCGAACAACAACCACCTCCTCCTCGCGTCGCCACAGCCGTCTTCTCCTTCCTCACCCACAAGCTACCGGCCCTCTTATCCTCTTTCTGGTCTTCTCCACCGTAGGACATCTCTGGACCGTCCTCATTGTCGTGTGCCTTCGATGTGGGTCAGGCCTACGGGCCCTCGCTGCCAGTGGACTTCGATCTGATCGTGCTCTGTCTTTGCTGCTTTCCGGCCGTCGAGCTGAGGCTACGTTTTGATCCTCGTATCGTTGTCTTATGTGGGCATGTCTGTTGTATCTTGGTCCGTGTGTCAATCTCGTGTCCCGGCCTGCATGCCGATGTCATAACTCGAACTACGTGCCGAGGTTGCATCAGGTTTTGTGCCACCGCGTTCGACTCCTCGTCATCAGATCCCGCTCCTCATCCAGTGCATTCATCTACCCTTCTGGGTCGCGACAACTTGAGCAGCGTCCCATCCGAGGGCGCCCCCTGGGCTAGGGTATATTTTCCGTACTCGCCCCTGATTTATTTTACTATTATATTATTAGCCTGTTACTTATATATTTGTCGGATCTGCCTCGAGCCTCGGGGTACCAGAGACTGGGGTGACCCGTTTGCTGGCTGCAAGTAGCGTTGACCAGAAGACTTTTGACGAATTGGTCAACACAAAAGTCATCTCAGCACACCCCTGCCCCCTCCGGGACATCATGACTCGGTCAACATTCCATCCACCTCACCCGGCGGTCCATCTAACTCAGATTCCGAACAGGATCAGTTCTTTTTGTAAAAAAGTTTTTCACTTAGCCCACCTCTTAAAACAATGTTATTAGACACTTAAAACTCAACCTTCCTCTTGTTCCTAGATGCATCCATATAGAGGCCTATTATAAGACAATGTTATTAACTTAATCCATCTAAATAAATGGTTGTCTAGACTATATATTACAAAGATAGAGACTTGATAGAGTATTTTAAAGCATTTCAAAAGCCTTGTGTACTAGTTAGCTCAAATATTTATCACTTTGTTGTTCGATCTTTTGATCTTTTCATAGAGAATAGTCAATAGGAGAAGCGAGATGGTTGAATGTATAGAAAGAAAATTAATATTTTCGTATTCAAGAGGAAGGTTAAAACGGAAGACAATAAGTTATTGTCCCAAGGGCACGATGCATGTCAACAAGTAGATCTATTTTCTTACTCGAATATTTAATGGATGTTCAATGACATATGATACAAGGAATATTAAAAATCTTTATGTGTATTAAGAAAGTTAATAATCATGGAGGTCAAAGTTAAAATAGATCAATAACATCATCTTTACCTAGCTAACCTGAAATGAGAGGATCCGTCATTCAGCTCAGTTAACCCAAGCTGAGAAGCTCCTTCATCCGGCTCAGTCGATCTGAGACCAGAAGCTTTACCATTCCTCTTGGCCTCACCGATCAAGCATACATGCTCATGGTCCTGCTGACCCGATGCCCTACCCATTGGTGCTCGGTTCTGCTGACCTACCTCCTTGCTCATCTTCTCTCAGCTTCGCTAACTAGACACTCTTGCTCATCTTTGCTCCACCCTGTCAGCCCGATGCCCTGCTCATCTTCGCTCAGCCTCGCTAACTCGATGACCTGCTCATCTCCTCTCGACCTCGCTGATCATACACTCCTGCTCATATCCTCTCGGCTCCACCGATCCAACATCTCTCCCTTTGTCCCAACTATCCCAGCTGGTTAATAGTACATGAGACACCACTTGAGTTCGCATAACACGTGGGATAATAGGTGGGACAACATATGGGTTGTCAGAGCATGTGAAACAGTAAAGTCAACATAGTATTACCCCCACACAATCTTTTACAATATAGTATGCGGATGGCATGACCTCGGAGGTGTGATAATGTGACACTTTTCCTATCGGATATTGTTGGTGAAATCGACCTCTAGGGTTTCGATTTTTGACAATATACCTAAGTTTGATCAATTTGACCAAGGGTTGACTCAAACATGACTTGATGTTTGAGAGAGAGAAGTCTAGTAAGGACTAGATGATTAGCAAAGGTAAGTCCTAACCAAAGGTTAGGTAAAGTGGAAGTCCTGGTGAGTGAAGTCAGGCCCTAGTGAGTGAAGCTAGGTGGTGGAAGTCCTAGTGAGTGAAGTCAGACCCTAGTGAGTGAAGTTAGGTGGTGGAAGTACTAGTGAGTGAAGTCATGCCCTAGTGAGACCTAGTTGGGAACTAGGCATTGGAATTCTTATCGAAGTTAGGCAATGAAGACATAGTTATGAGCTAGGCAATGGAAGTCCTAACGTGGCTAGACAGTGGAAGACCTAGTTGGGAATTAGATAATGGAAGTTCTAGCAGGGCTAGGCAATAGAAGACCTAATTGGAGGTTGGATAATGGAAAGTTCTACTGAGGCTAGGCAATGGAAAGCCTAAGTGAATCAAAAATGGACCTTGACACTTGGTGAATAAATCCTTGTAGGTCAAGATTGACCGAATGTTAGACAACGAAAAGTCTCAACAGGTCACGGATGACTAGATGTTGGGCAATGGAAGTCCAATAGGTTGATGTTAACCAGATACCAGGCAAGATGTGATTTCAGCCTTGAAAAGGTTGAAATTAGGATTAGTAATTGATTACCAAGGAGTGGAATCAATTGACAAACCCTAAACCTGAATCTTCGGGTTTTAGTACTCTAATCGATTGAGCAGTGTCAATCAATCAGGTGGCAGGAGATGTGATTCAAACAGAAGATGTTCGAATCGATTAGGCATATTAACTAATTGATTGAGACATGTTCTAATCGATTAGGTTGATTGCCTAATCGATTGAAAGTTATCTTCGCAAAGAACAATATGGTTTGAAATAGATTGATAAATTGATTAACCCTAAAGTCAATTGATTGGGGCAATCAATTGGGGCATTTTTTACGAGAGCACAGAATGCTATGGAATTGATTAAAGGCTAGCTAATCGATTGGTATGACTCACTAATCAATTAGGCATTCAAAAAAGAGCCGATCTATAAGGTGAACGGTCAAATTATGATCTGACAATTGATTAGGAAGAAAAGCTAATCGATTAGGAGGAGGAAGTCAGCTTGAGGAGAATCCATATAAAGGGGAGTTCGTGCATATTTCCACACACCAGTTCTTGAAGGGTTGAAGAAGAAGTGTTGCTATATTTCCAACCAAAATAAAAGGCAATTCTAAGCAACAAGAAAACACTTGAAGCAAGATGTTGGATATTGGGGCCTTAATGGACCAATACGGTTTTGTGGAAAAATCGGAATGCCATCAATAGATAAAAGTTGTAATTGACTTCAAAATTGAAATCTACGTTTCGAGTAGATAAATTTAGACTATTAATTTGCTCAAAACCGATTAAAAGTGAATGATAAATTAATTGTTTAAAGTCGGCCCAAATAAACATTAATTATTCATTAATGATATATATAAGGAAATGCATGGGAGAATAGTCCCACATCAGAAATTTTCGATGTGCATTCTTTGCTTATTAATGATGTTGTGTTAATGGAGTTAACTCAGAAAAAGACCAGGTGCTCTCTTCTCAGGGGCGAGTAGTGAGCCCGCCACCCGCCACGTGTTGTAGGCGCACTTTGCACTTCGCACGTACGCGTCGTCGCGAGGAGCAGAGCAACCGTTGATCAAAGAGGTGTGATGGATCGCTTATGATGCGATCTAGAGCGTTGGATCGCGAAGAGTCACGATCTGACCGCTTGGGATGAGACTTGATCTGAAGCGTCAGATCGAATGGATCAGTAGATCAAGATCCGATGCCTGATGACAATAGGCGAGATCTGAGGGTCATAACTCTTCAGATCTGATGGAAGAGATTAAAGTGGGATATGTGAAGGGTTATAACTCTTCAGAATGGATGATCCAAGATCGATCCAGCCCAAAGAACACATCCTCTCACCCAAAAAGGCATTCAAACTCTTCATTTGGTATAAATAGAACCCTCCAGATGCTGGAAAATCAATCGAATCATCGAATTCATCTATTCTACTCTCTCTTGAGCATTCATCTCATCTTGTGCATTTAAGAGTCCAAAAAGCCTACGAGAAGGTTCGCTGGTCTCGGAATTCAGAGTGCTACGATTTCGAGACGTTCGTCGTTGTATCTTGGGAACGAATTGCTGCTATCCATTAGCACCGTAGCGGAGCAATATCGTTTATAGAGATAGTGTTGAACACTAGCATCGACGATCAGTATCAGTTTGCGCACTCCGAGAGATACCGGGAACAACAGTCGTAAATGATATTATGCAAACTGATATGGCTACTTCCAATGACGTTCCGACCGCCATTCCGCCAACATCAATTCCGCATGGAGAAAAGCCGGAGAAATTCAGTGGAGCCGACTTCAAAAGATGGCAGCAGAAAATATTGTTTTATCTAACGACGCTAAACCTTGTACGATTTTTGCAGGAAAACCCGCCAGCCGCTACGGAAGGTAGTAAGGCTGCTTGCGATGCGTGGTCGCACGGAGATTTCCTGTGCCGCAACTATATTCTCAACGCCTTGGACAACACGCTGTATAACGTGTATTGTTCATTGGAGACGGTGAAATATTTGTGGGAATCACTTGAGAAGAAATACAAGACCAAAAATGTCGGATTGAAGAAATTCATCGTCGGCCAGTTTCTAGATTTCAAGATGGTGGACTCTAAGAGCGTCTCAACTCAAGTCCAAGATATGCAATTAATACTGCATGATCTGGACGCTGAAGGTATGAAGCTGAACGAGTCATTCGCAGTAGCTGCGGTAATTGAGAAGCTCCCTCCGTCATGGAAGGACTTCAAGAATTACCTCAAGCACAAGCAAAAGGAGATGAGACTGGAAGACCTGATCCTGAGGCTACGAATAGAGGAGGATAATCAAAAATTATCCGACTCTAGAGGAACCAAGCAGACTATTGACGAAATGTCCAACCTGGTCGAGCCAAACTCCAAAAAGCCGAAGCAGTTCAAGAAGAAGGCTCAAGTAAAGAAGTTCAAGGGCTCTTGCTACAACTGTGGAAAGTCAGGACACATGTCAAAGGACTGCAAACACCCGAAGAAGCCAACCAAGGGGCCAAAAGATGTTGCAAACCACGTCGCAACCTCTCTTGAGGACTTGGATCTCACTGTGGTCGTGTTTGAATCCAATACAGTGGAGGATAACCCGAAGCAGTGGTGGATCGATACTAGAGCAACTCGTCATATCTGTTCAGATAAGGCGATGTTCTCCAAGTATACTCCGATAAATGGAAGGAAGCTCTATATGGGTAATTCCACGACATCTCTGATCGTCGGACTCGGAAAAGTTGTTCTGAAGATGACGTCTGGAAAGGAGCTAACTCTGATTGATGTGCTCCATGTTCCCAACATCAGAAAGAACCTAGTTTCTGGATCGGCACTTGTTAAGGCCGGGTTTAGACTAGTGTTCCAGTCCAACAACTTTGTCCTTACGAAGAATGGTGTCTTTGTAGGAAAGGGGTACTTAGAACAAAGTCTATTCAAAATGGTTGTAATGACTGTACTCCGAAAATTTGATGGTAATAAAATAATTGCTTCTAGCTATGTGGTTGAGTGTTTCAATTTGTGGCATGATCAACTCGGGCATGTGCATAATAATACTCTGAAACGTCTTGTCAAACTAAATTTATTACCGAACGTCAATGTTGACGAAACACACAAATGTGAAGTGTGTGTAGAAGCTAAAATGACGAAACTACCTTTTCATTCGGTGGAAAGGTCAACGACTCCTCTAGAGTTAATACATAGTGATCTATGTGACTTGAAATTTGTGCAAACTAGAGGAGGTAAAAAGTATTTCATTATTTTTATCGATGACTGCACGAATTTCTGTTATGTCTTTCTTTTAAGAAGTAAAGACGAAGCCTTAGAGGCGTTCAGAACCTATAAAACAGAAGTTGAAAATCAACTTGACAAACGAATTAAAATAATTCGTAGCGATAGAGGTGGAGAATATGGTGCACCGTTTGATGAATTTTGTTCAGATTCTGGCATTATCCATCAAATAACGGCGCCTTACTCACCTCAATCGAATGGTATTGCTGAACGTAAAAATCGAACACTAAAAGAGATGATGAATGCCTTGTTAATAAATTCAGACTTACCTCAAAACTTGTGGGGGGAAGCAATTATATCGGCAAATCACATTCTCAACAAAATCCCTCATAAGGAAAGTGATAAAACTCCATACGAACTATGGAAAGGCCGCAAGCCATCGTACAAATACCTGAAAGTGTGGGGGTGCTTGGCAAAGGTCGAAGTACCTAAACCAAAGTAAGTAAAGATCAAACCTAAAACATTCGATGCGGTATTTGTCGGATATGCCCATAATAGTAGTGCATATCATTTCCTAGTTCACAAATCAGACATTCCTGATATTCATGTGGGAACAACCATAGAATCTCATAATGCGATATTCTTTGAAAACGAATTCCCAAATAAGAAGAAAAATGTTGAAAATGATAACAACGGAAGTTCAAACGAAAATGACGTTACCGAACTTAGCTGTTATAAAAGGACTATTGACGATCAAAGCGAAGGGTCACGTCGTAGCAAACGGGCTAGAGCTGAGAAATCGTTCGAGCCAGATTTCATGATTTTCATGTCAGAAATGGACCCAAGAACATTAAGTGAAGCTCTCTCTAGTCCCGATGCTCCAATGTGGAAAGAAGTTGTCAACAGTGAAATCAAATCCATCATGAATAATCATACTTGGGAATTAGTAGACCTTCCTTCTGGTAATAAACCATTAGGTTGTAAGTGGATATTAAAATGCAAGTATAAAGCTGATGGATCAATTGACAAGTATAAGGCCAGACTTGTAGCCAAGGGGTTCAAGCAAGAGGAAGACCTTGATTACTTCGATACCTACTCACCGGTGACAAGGATTACGTCCATATGAGTGCTAATAGCCATTGCAGCACTGTATGACCTTGAAATAAATCAAATGGATGTTAAGACTGCGTTCTTAAATGGTGAGTTGGAAGAAGAAATTTATATGGAGCAACCCGAGGGGTTCATGCTCCAGGAAATGAGAAAAAGGTGTGTCGACTTGTTAAGTCATTATACGGACTTAAGCAAGCGCCTAAACAATGGCACGAAAAATTTGACAAAGTAATGCAGTCAAACAAATTCAGAATAAATGAATGTAACAAATGCATTTATGTCAAAGACACACCTAAAGGTTATGTAATCATCTGTTTATACGTAGACGACATGCTAATAATGGGCAATAATCATGATATAATCATGACTACAAAGAAAATGTTGACAAAAAATTTTGATATGAAAGATATGGGTCAAACAGATGTTATATTGGGAATTAAAATTCTTAGGACATCAGAAGGGATAGTTCTGAC
Source organism: Zingiber officinale (assembly GCF_018446385.1). Taxonomy (NCBI): domain Eukaryota; kingdom Viridiplantae; phylum Streptophyta; class Magnoliopsida; order Zingiberales; family Zingiberaceae; genus Zingiber; species Zingiber officinale. The sequence continues at coordinate 92,328,722 of NC_056001.1, forward strand.
ATAATCCCATTATGTAGAGTCAGTATTGAAAAGATTCAATGCGTACGATCTCTCTACAATAAAAACACCTATGGATCTTAGTCAACACTTAGTGAAAAACTATGGTGAGACCTTATCACAGTTGGAATATTCTCGGATAATAGGCAGTTTGATGTATCTCACAAACTGCACACGTCCGGACATTGCCTGTGCGGTCAACAAGCTGAGTCATTTTACAAGTGATCCAAACGACGCCTATTGGAAAGCATTGATGCGAGTTCTTAGATATTTGAAATATACTATGAACTATGGATTACATTATGGAAAATATCTCGCTGTGCTGGAGGGATATTGTGATGCTAATTGGATATCAGATATAAAAGACTCCAAATTCACTAGTGGATATGTTTTCACGATCAGTGGGGGAGTAGTATCTTGGAAATCCACTAAGCAGACGTGCATTGCTCGGTCAACTATGGAATCTGAGTTTATAGCACTAGACAAAGCAGCTGAGGAAGCTGAATGGCTGGGAAATTTCTTGGAAGATATTCCGAGCTGGACGAAACCTGTGCCTGCCGTACTGATCCAATGTGATAGTCAATCGGCAATTGGAATGGCACAGAGTAATATGTACAATGGGAAGTCACGACATATACGTCGTAGACATAATACCATTAGGCAGTTGATCTCGAATGGAGTGATTGCAATCGACTATGTTAAGTCCAAAGATAATTTGGTAGATCCTCTTACGAAAGGGTTGAGTCGAGATCAAGTATACTGCTCATCAAGAGGAATGAGATTAAAAATCTACAACTAAAAAATGACTGTAGCGGTAACCCAACCTTGTTGACTGGAGATCCCAAGATCTTGGTTCAATAGGACAACGAAGTTACAGAAGTTGTGTTACAGCACATGAGATATTTTATCTCTATCCCAATCCTAGGATGAATTTGTGTTGTCCTACCTCATGTAGTGAGGTAAAGCTTATGCTTTCAGTGACTTCTATACCTTATAAGGTGGAGTATGGTAGGATACTCCTGATAGAAGTGTCACCTATATGAGTGTGAAGACAAGTCGCTTCAATGAAACACTCATGAATCCAAGATGGTGTCCATGGCCGAAACAGAACCAACCATGAGAACCTAAAGTAGGTGAGATAGGTCTCTGTGTGGGTGTTATTGTATTAGTATACACCAACAGCTGAGCAGTTCAAAACATCACGTTCACTGCGTAGCCTAGTATACTCGATAGCATTCCACTACGGAAGGTTCAAAGCCACAAGCTACCTCTCCCGATGCAGTGACTTATCGATTAGACTCTTGTAAAGTGTTAGCATGCATACACGCATTGCATTAATTTCCATTCATGTGGGGGATTGTTGGATTTTGGGGCCTTAATGGACCAATACGGTTTTGTGGAAAAATTGAAATGCCATCAATAGATAAAAGTCATAATTGACTTCAAAATTGAAATCTACGTTTCAAGTAGATAAATTTAAACTATTAATTTGCTCAAACCCGATTAAAGGTGAATGAGAAATTAATTGTTTAAAGTCGGCCCAAATAAACATTAATTATTCATTAATGATATATATAAGAAAATGCATGGGAGAATAGTCCCACATCGGAAATTTTCGATGTGCATTCTTTACTTATTAATGATGCTGTGTTAATGGAGTTAACTCAGAAAAAGACCAGGTGCTCTCTTCTCAGGGGCGAGCAGGTGCTCGCACCTGTGAGCCCGCCACCCGCCACGTGCGCAATGAGCGCTTTGTAGGCGCACTTTGCACTTCGTACGTACGGGAAATCGAATCATCGAATTCATCTATTCTACTCTCTCTTGAGCATTCATCTCATCTTGTGCATTTAAGAGTCCAAAAAGCCTACAAGAAGGTTCGCTGGTCTCAGAATTCGAAGTCTATGATTCCGAGACGTTCGTCGTTGTATCTTGAGAACGAATTGCTGCTATCCGTTAGCACCGTAGCGGAGCAATATCGTTTACGGAGATCATGTTGAACACTAGCATCGACGATCAGTATCAGTTTGCGCACTCCGGGAGATACCGGGAACAACTCAAGATTCATGTAAAATTGTGTATTCATTATATTTGCTTTCATTTTTTGTGCTCAAGATTATACGAGGTTTCTCGACCTCAGAGAGGGATTTTGAGAAGGATGTTTTAATAGTAGATGCTGTGAGAGAGAAATGGGCTCTTGGATTAGTCACTTCAAGAAGATGGATACTAAGTAAATCGAGGTATTAACATTGTTTCAAGTTTTCCATTACAACATCAAGTTTGAAGAAGTGAAGTGAGCTATTTAGCCCTCTACATATCCTAACAAGTGGTATCAAAGCGATGTCACTTTTCACTAGACTAATCGCCGGAAGGAGTAAAAAGTTAGAGGAAGAAGAAGAAGAGCCCTAAATTTCAACAAGTCAAGGACTTATTATTGAAAGGATTCAACTTTACCATAGGTTTTTGAGATAGATTCAGATATGACATCCGGGCACCTCCACCTTTCAGTTTGGGAAGCTTTGATCTTTGGAAATCAAGAGTAAAAAATTTCTTCATGATGGACATGGAGAGATGATTTTCTCTAATAGAGGACTATCAAGCTCCCTTAGATAGCAAAGGGAAGCTCCTCAAGAATAAGAAGTGGACCGAGGAGTAAGTCTAAAAGATTTGAGACTAATGATATAGTAACTAGATTACTAGTTAATATTTTGTTTAATGAGATCTTGTGTAAAATAGGCATATATCAAGATGCCAAGAAATTATGGAGCAAATTGGTCAAGTTCCATAAAAATTCTTTCTCAATGTAAAATGAAGACAAATAAAAAGGGAGACTCTTTGAGTGAAAAATGAGAGGATTCAGAAGTTGAGAGGTGTTCAATATTTGAGGATGAAGATGAATAAGCATCCACCTCAAGGATTGAGTGGGAGCATAGTTCATTGACACCAGAACGAGAAGAAGCCTCGATATCTGGATCAAATGAAGAACCATGTGTCACCACTACAAGTAAAAAATGTATAACAATTTTAATTTGTAAAAATAAAATTCATATCATATGCTTTGAGTGTAGAGAGAATGAACACTACAAGAGCAAGTGTCCAAGATTAATCAATAAGAAGACTAAAGTGACACCCAAAATGATAGAAAAATCAAAAGAGGTCGGCCCTGTGATATGAAAGAGCAAGGAGCACATTATGTGATTCTCTTGTAATCAATGTTGGTGCAATCATGCCCTGGAAGTTTCAATGTATTGATAATTATTTAAGTTTAGGTTAATACGTTGGATTTAACATGCATTGTGAGTTTGCAGGAGGAGTTTCTTGCAGGTTGGAAGACCAGATGCAAGAGAAGTCCAAGAAAGTCGAGGAGGACTGGATTCTTGGCAAAAGGAAGTTCTTGCAGGTCAGAAGACCAGATGTAAGGCAAGAGAAGTCCAAGAAGGTCGGGGACCGGATTCTTGGCAAGAGAAGCTCCTGCAAGTCAGAAGAATGGATGTGTGTTAACCCCACTGTGTTTGTAAATCGATTCAGACATAACTGTGAGGCAGAATGCCTCTGAATCGATCAGCCGATCGATTGAAGGGAAGTCAATCGATCGGTCGATCGATCAGTAAGGTTCTGTGCAAAGCACAGAATCGTCCTGAATCGATCAGCCGATCGATTCAAGGTATTGAATCGATCGGCCGATCGATCGGTGAACGATCTGTGCGAAGCACAGATTCCTCCTGAATCGATCAGCCAATCGATTCAAGGTATTGAATCGATCAGCCGATCGATTCAAAGAGGCTCTGCGATTCTGCGATGAAACGCTGCACGACTGAATCGATCAAGGAAAAATCTCAATCGATTAAGGTTCAAATCAGATAATCTACGCCGTTGATCTTAACGTGACAACACTCAACGGATACCTTTGAATCGATTGGAATACAAGCCCAATCGATTCATGGCGACGGCTACGTGAGAAACGGCTATTTTTCTCGACGTTTAAAAGCGTGGAAGAAAAAGAAAACAGATTATCCGAAAACAAAATACTGTTCCATTGCTCTCAAAGGTTTTCAGAAACTTCAAGTGATCAAGATTTGAAAAGTGTTCAAGCTCTCCTCTCCGCCACTTTCTGAAGTCTCACTTGCAAAGAAGAAGCCGGTTAAAGTTTGTGATCCTTCTTCTCTTCTTCATTGTAGTGTTTGTGATCTTTACTTTGGAGAGGGAGAGTTGTAATCTTGTAAGGTTTCTCCACCTTCGGTGTGATTCCGAGAAGGAGGGTTTTGATAGTGGAAGAGTGGTGAGTGGTGTGGATCCTTGGACTAGTCACCTCCTTGAGAAGGTGGATACCAAGTAAATACAAGAGTTAGCATTGCCTTCAAGTGTCCGCTGCGAACGAGTAAATTGATCGAGAAAACGAAGTGAGCCATTCACCCCCCCTACTCTAGCTCAACCGATCCTAACAAGTGGTATTAGAGCATTGGTTTGCTTTTGAGGATTCATCGCCAAGAAAGCACAAGTTAAAGAGCTACAAGATGTCATTGAAGGAGAGACATAGTACTTCACGACCACCATTTTATGAAGGCAGTAATTTTGCTTATTGGAAGAACCGCATGGAACACTATCTCATGACCGAAATTGACATGTGGTTCTCAATCATGGAGGGATTCACGGCGCCAACCGAAAATGGAAGAATGCTTGAATCATCAACGTGGACCGTTGAACAAAAAATGAAGGCTCAAGCAAATGCAAAGGCGATTGTGATTCTTCAATGTGGATTAAGCTCGGAACAACTCAACAAGGTTGGACCTTTCAAGAGTGCCAAGGATTTATGGGACAAGCTCATTGAGCTAAATGAAGGCACCAAGGATTCAAGAATTGCAAAGAGAGACCTCTTGATAAATCAACTTCAAAATTTCACAATGAAGGATGGAGAAACGGTAAGTTCACTACATGGGAGGTTCAAAGAACTCTTAAACGGTCTTCATTCAGTTGGAGAGAGTGTAGAGAACCGAGATCTCATAAGGTATGCCCTGAAATCTTTCCCAAGAAACTCATTATGGTCATCCATGGTGGATGCCTATAAGGTATCAAGGGATTTGTCAATAGTAAAGTTGGATGAATTATTTTGTGAACTTGAATTGCGTGAGCAAGCTAACACAAGCCACAAACAGAAAGGTATAGCCTTGATTGCAGGTGAAAAGAGCAAAAAGAAGCACAAGGAAAAGAAAAAGGAGAAGAAGGAGTCATCTTCAGAATCTGAGCAAGATAGTGATAGTGACAGTGATGAAGAGCTATCTTCTAGTGAAATGGCGAACTTTGTTCGAAGAATGATGAGACATTCAAGGAAGTTTGACAAAAAGGACGTTAAGAAGATTTTTAATGATGAAAAGAAAAAAGGTAAATCTCTTGTGGATTCTAAGACTAAGACTGATGTAATTTGCTATGAATGCAAGAAAAAGGAGCACTACAAAACGGAGTGTCCAAAGTTGAAGAAGCAAGAAGAAAAGATCAAGAAAAAGAAGAAGGCTTTGAAAGCCACTTGGGACGACTCATCATCAAGCTCATCGGAAGAAGATGAAAGGAAGAGCTCAAAGCACATGGCTCTCATGGCCTTAAGCCATGTTGAAGATAGTGAAGATGAAGATAGTCATGGAGAGGATGTGGAGTCTTCAAGTGAGTCATCATCTAGTGACGACGAGGTAATTTCTCCCAAGCTTGATAAGATGTATGCCACCATTGCATGCTTAACCAATGCACTAGCTAAATCAAAAGGGAAGGTTAAAAAATTGCAAAATTAATGTAAATCACTTTAAAATGAAATTGTGCCATGTGAAATCTGCATGCTTCATGAAAATGACAAAGATGATTTTGATGATCTTAAAAAGGAAAATGTATCGTTGAAATCACAAGTTGATGATCTTAGAAGTGCTCTAGAAAAATTTACTTCAAGCTCAAAATACTTAGACATGATTCTAAGCGCTCAAAGAGGTGTGTACAACAAAGCGGGACTAGGTTTTAAATCACAAGATAAGGAAGTTAAATTCACGTCTCTAATTAGTAGAAATCATGCTTCAAGGGTTAAGTTTGTTCAAGCTTGGGTACCCAAGCAATTTATTATTGATGCTACCGGACCCAAGGTTTGGGTACCAAAACATTTGGTTTATCGTGTTTAAATAGGCATGCGCCAAGGGGGAGCATTCAACAACATGGTTTGTAGATAGTGGATGTTCTAAGCATATGACGGGGGATTCTTCAAAATTCTCATCATTTAGACACAAAAGTAAAGGTACCATTTCTTTTTATAATAGTGGTGAATTAAAAGTTATAGGAATAGGAGATATTAAAATTTCGGAAAAAAAAATATAATAAGAAATGTGTTATTAGTGAAAGGCATGGTCTTTAATCTTTTAAGTGTTAGTCAATTATGTGATTCGGGTTATGGAGTTGAGTTCAGCTCATCTCAATGTCTAATCAAGCATAGTGAACTAAACACCAATATTCTCATAGGCCATAGAAGAGAAAATATTTATCAAGTTGAACTATTTGGTGCTACTAATGTATTTGCTAAGTGTCTCATGTCCAAAGAAGAGGAGACGTGGCTTTGGCACCGGAGATTTGCTCACACCAACATGAGGAATATCAAAAACCTTTCAAAGAAGGAGTTAGTGCAAGGATTGCCAAAGTTGAAGTTTCAAAAAGACAAAATATGTGATGCATGTCAAATGGGTAAGCAAACCAAAGCTACTCATAAAGGTAAAAATGTTGTAAGTACCTCAAATGCTTTGAAGCTCATTCACATGGATTTATTTAATAGTAGTAGATATATTTTTTTAAATGGTAGTAGATATTGCTTTGTGATTGTGGATGATTACACTAGATATACATGGGTGTTTTTATTGAAACATAAGGATCAAACTCTAGATACCTTGATTGCTTTTTGTAATAGAGTAGAAAATGAAAAGGCTCATAAGATAAACAAGATAAGAAGTGATCATGGAGGTGAGTTTGAAAATAATAGATTCATAAATTTTTGTATAGAAAAAGGATATAAACATGAATTTTTCACCCCTAGGACTCCTCAACAAAACGGAGTTATTGAGAGGAAAAATAGGGTTTTGCAAGAGGCCGCTTGGAGCATGTTAAATGAATATTCACTTCATAGTTTCCTATGGGCCGAAGCAATTAATATGGCATGTTATGTACAAAATCAAACATTAATACATAGGTTTCTAGGAAAAACACCTCATGAGTTGTGGTTTGGTAAACCACCTACAATTAAGCATCTTAGAGTGTTTGGGTGTAAGGTCTATATTCTAAACACCAAAGATCACTTGGGAAAGTTTTCTGCTAAGGCGGATGAGGGGATCCTTGTAGGTTACTCAAGTCATAGCAAGGCGTATCGAATTTATAACAAAAGATCAAAATTAGTTGAAGAATCACTAAATGTTGTCTTTGAAGAAAATCCTTCTTTGAACTCTATAATAACAAACGATGAAGAAATACGTTTTGAGTTAGAGAAATTAACACTGGATGGAGTAGATCATTAAGGAGAAGAAAATCAAGAAAGTGATGGTGAGAAAAATGAATCTTTGCCACTTGAACCCGAAATTATAATAAATCAAGAATCAAGACCTCCTAGGATTCATGTAAATTATCCCTTAGATCAAGTAGTAGGAGACATCACTCAAGGAGTGAGAACTCGATCTTACTTTAGAAATGAAGGAAGCCAAGTTGCCTTGATATCTCAAATAGAATCAAAAACCATTGATGATGCCTTGTTTGATCTCGATTGGATTTTAGCAATGCAAGATGAACTATCTCAATTTGAGAGAAGTCAAGTTTGGGATTTAGTTCCTAGGCCTACAAACAAATCGATTATTGATACAAAATGGGTCTTTAGAAACAAACTTGATGATAAGGGGATAGTTGTGAGAAACAAAGCTAGATTGGTTGCTAGGGGTTTCAATCAAGTAGAAGGGTTAGACTATGATGAAACTTATGCACCCGTAGCGAGATTGGAGTCAATTAGGATGATGTTGGCATTTGCCGCCCACAAGGGGTTCAAATTGTACCAAATGGATATAAAATCAATATTTTTGAATGGTGTTATAAAAGAAGAGGTATATGTTGAGCAACCACCGGAGTTTGAAAATTTGGAGTGTCCAAATCATGTATATAAACTTAAAAAAGTCTTATATGGGTTAAAACAAGCTCCCCGGGCTTGGTATGAACGATTGTCAACATTTCTAGTATTAAAAGGGTTTCATAGAGGAAAAATTGATCCCACTTTATTCTTGAAAAATAGTGGTAATGATATGTTTGTGGCCCAAGTATATGTAGATGACATTATTTGTGGTTCTACAAATAAAGATTATTTAAATGAATTCATTAATCACATGGAGAGTGAATTTGAAATGAGTTTGGTTGGTGAATTGACATTTTTCCTAGGGTTGCAAATTAAGCAAACAAAAGAAGGCATTTACATTCATCAATCTAAATATGTCAAAGAGCTATTTAAGAAATTTGGAATGGAAAATGCAAAGGAAATATCTACTCCCATGGCCACTAGTACTAAATTGGATAAAGATGTTGAGGGGAAAGAAGTTGACTCCAAGGTGTATCGTAGTGCTATAGGGAGTCTTCTCTATCTTACGGCTAGTAGACCCGACATACTTTTTGCCGTAGGTATATGTGCACGGTATCAATCTTGTGCCAAGGAGTCACATTTGAGTGTCGTTAAGCGAATTCTTCGTTATCTCAAGGGGACTCAAAATGTTGGTCTTTGGTATCCTAGAACCGAAACTTTTGACCTAGTGGGCTATACCGATTCCGATTATGCCGGATACAAATTGGATCACAAAAGTACTAGTGGTAGTTGTCAATTTCTAGGATCTTCTTTAGTAAGTTGGTAAAGTAGAAAACAACATTATGTAGCTCTCTCCACAACCGAAGCGGAATATATTGTCATGGGAGAGTGTGTATCACAATTATTGTGGATGACTCATACTCTAGAGGACTATAAACTTACCTATAACAATGTTCAAGTTCTTTGTGATAATGTGAGTACAATCAACTTAACCAAAAATCTCGTTCATCATTCAAGAACGAAACACATAGAGGTTAAACATTATTTTATTCGTGATCATGTAACTCGAGGTGATATCATTTTAAATTATGTTGGATCAAAATCAAACTTAGCCAATATCTTCACTAAAGCTCTTCCCGAAGTTGAATTTAGCTTTCTTAGAAGGGAATTGGGAATGTGTTGTATTGATTAAATCACATCCTCCATAATCACTTTACAGGTAAAGCACTTTAGGCTTTTCTTCACCTTAAGTTTTTCCTCTCACAAAAACATAGGATTGTCCTCTTAATGTGATTTAGATGGGGGTGATAGGTTAGGGGCATTTATCTTGGTCATAATGCTTGTTATGATGCATTATTTTGGTCAAGAAAAATGGTTTTCATATGAAATATTCATTTGTCCAATCATAGGAAAAGCAAGTGTACAAATCATGTGCACTTTGCCCTACGATTATGATTAGAAATTTTCAAATTACAATATGTATAAAACTCATTTTTGAAATTCTGGTTGACATGTGTGATTGGATGTGAGATATCATTGAACAATTAGATAAGGACTTACTCAAATTATTGAAGATTTCCACTACCTTCGATTTTGTGTAAGTTTTCACTAAGACGAGTTAATTTTTGTTAAACTTTATTTTTCGTTGATAATATGAGACATATATAGTGTCTACACAAAGTTTTGTGATTTTTAGAGGAGTGTACAATTATTTGTGCATTTCTAAAAATTGGATCTGAAAAGCTTTTCAAAAGTGCAGTAATATCAGACTTCCCAATCGATCGGTGGATCGATTGGGAGGCTTGTATTTCACTTCAGAAAGCATCTGAATCGATCAATAGATTGATTCAGAGAAGGTGAATTGATCAATGGATCGATTGGGACGCCCTTTCAATTTTCACAGAAGGCATTTTAATCGATCAATGGATCGATTGGGACGCCCTTTCGATTTTCACAAAAGGCATTTTAATCGATCAATGGATCGATTCATCCCGTTTGAATCGATCGTTGGATCGATTGAGACGCATCTCCCAATTTTCACAGAAGCTTCGTGAATCGATCGACCGATCGATTCACCTGCTATCAATCGATCGGTCGATCGATTGGGGATTTAAAACTCGTCTTAAAACCCGATTACCCTAGTTTTTCTCTCACTCCACCTCATTTTCTCTCCCGACGCTTTTCGTGCCCTAGCTCTGAGGCGATTTCCCCGGTGACTCTCCCGCCTGCATCGGTCGGTCTCTCCGGCGGTTTTTCTCCAGCGAAGGGCGCTCTTCAACCTTCCTCCAGCTTCCTTTTTCCTCTCTCGATGACCAGGGCAGCCCCTTTTCTTCTTCTCTGCGTCGCTTGAACACAATGCGAAATCAAAACCCTAAGTACTGTCTTTACTTCTTTCTCATTTTTCTTTGGTTCTTGCTGCTGTACTTGAACTAATCCACTTATGTCTTGTGTGCTTTTGTGTATTGTTTTGCATTATCCCTCATGCATTGCATTACCTGCACTATCCTTGCATTTTTGCATATCTTTCGCTGCATCTTTCTGTTGCACTGCAAAATCGTGTGCCACCTCTTGTTCTTTTCATCTCCTATCCCATAGAAAGAAACAAAAAGTTCGTGAATCGGGCGAAGGATCATCCGTACCTCCATCACGTCCTCAACCTCCTACTGATCCGAGATTCCCTAATGCTGCTATGCAGCAAGCCTTTAGCAAACACACCTTCAAACTCATAACTCCTAGATCTGTTGATTTTCAATACTATAAGACGTCTTGTTTTGATACCTATAACCAGTTCAAACACTATAAACTTGACTCATTGTTAACCTGTGAGAGGGATGTCAATGTAAGTCTTGTCTCCGAATTTTATAATAATTTGCACACTTCTGATGGTGTAAATTATCGCACTCGCGTTGCGAAACAGAGCTTGGACTTCTCCTATAAGATCCTTCAATCTTTTCTAGGCTGTCTACCATCCAACAATGACTTTGTTTTTTATCCCACTCTACCTGATGAGTTGCCTCCACCTTTTGAGCATCTTAGCATTGCATCCATGCATCAGTTTCTTTTTGGTCGTCCTCGTCCGGATGGGCCAAATGCTCAAATCACTAAGTTTTCTTCACTTGAGTTATCGGCTGAGAACGCCGCCTTGTTTAAAGTGATCATTAACTGCCTTTTCCCCATTGTTTCTCGTGCCTTAGCCGCTCTGCGACCCCCTCACATGTTTGCCCTGTATGCCATTCGTCATTCCCTTGACATCAACATCACTCTGAACATTTTTCATTGCATCATTCATTTTACTCAGCCAGTGTAGTAGACGGTCCACATGCCTTTCGGGCATCTTATCACAGACTGGCTGGAGTCCCAGAAGATAGATGTCTCTCGGGGACGGCTGGAGCACATGACTGCTGCTTATTCTCGGATTTCTTCCCGCTCGTTCACGAAGACGGGCTTAGTTGGTGGTCCAACGGGAGTTCGATGGCGCGATGGACGTGCTTTTGGTGAGGGACCCAGGGCTCGCCGCAGGGGGGATGCACAGGTATTGGTTCCTGCGGCAGATGATGCTGAGGAGGATATCCCCGAGCCAGCTTCTCCGACATTCGAGGAGACTATAGACACTCGCCTGGAGGAGCTGACCATGGAGGTAGCCGACCTGCGTTCCACGATGGATACCATGGTCCATCGACATACTTCGATGCAGGCGACTATGGATACATTAGTGGATTTAGTGAGCTCCTGGGTGACGGGTCATCCGTCTCAGTCTGTTCCATCCACAGCTCCCGTTCCCCATGCTGAGGATGTTGTTGGTGCTGACTCTGCGGCGGTTCCTACTCCAGCTAGTACGTCTGCTCCTCCTGCTGTTGCTGATCCCCCTCTTTCGGGCGATGATCTTATTGAGTTTTATGTCCCTTTCTGACGTGTTATTGTCCGTTATGTGGATGGTTGTTATGGAGTCTCTATGTGAACTCTATTTTATTTTGGATATATGCTATGCTACTTGTTCTACCTTTTATTTTGTTTCTACGATCACTGTTGTTATATTATGTTGATATGTGTGTTTTAGGGGGAGTACCCCTTGGACTGATTGTGTTTTGTTTAGTGCACATTTTGAGGGGGAGTTTGTTGTTTTTGATATTTGACAAAGGGGGAGATATATGTTTAAGTTCATGCTTAATCAAATTTAAATTGAAATTCAAGCCTACTTGCTTACTGCTTATGCTTAATTCAGATGATTTTCAGCATAGTTGCAATCACTATTTATCATTGTATTATTATGGTATGTTAGAAATTAGTCTAAACTTAAATAGATTGTCAAACATCAAAAAGGGAGAGATTGTTGGTGCAATCATGCCCTGGAAGTTTCAATGTATTGACAATTATTTAAGTTTAGGTTAATACGTTGGATTTAACATGCATTGTAAGTTTGCAGGAGGAGTTTCTTGCAGGTCGGAAGACCAGATGCAAGAGAAGTCCAAGAAGGTCGAGGAGGACTGGATTCTTGGAAAAAGAAAGTTCTTGCAGGTCAGAAGACAAGATGCAAGGCAAGAGAAGTCCAAGAAGGTCGGGGATCGGATTCTTGGCAAGAGAAACTCCTGCAAGTCAGAAGAATGGATGTGTGTTAACCCCACGGTGTTTGTAAATCGATTCAGACATAACTGTGAGGCAGAATGCCTCTGAATCGATCAGTCGATCGATTGAAGGGAAGTCAATCGATCGGCCGATCGATCAGTAAGGTTCTGTGCAAAGCACAGAATCGACCTGAATCGATCAGCCGATCGATTCAAGGTATTGAATCGATCGGCCGATCGATCGGTGAACGATCTGTGCGAAGCACTGATTCCTCCTGAATCAATCAGTCGATCAATTCAAGGTATTGAATCGATCGGCCGATCGATCGGTGAACGATATGTGCGAAGCACAGATTCCTCCTGAATCGATCAGCCGATCGATTCAAGGTATTGAATCGATCGGCCGATCGATCTGTGAACGATCTGTGCGAAGCACAGATTCCTCCTGAATCGATCAGCCGATCGATTCAAAGAGGCTCTGCTATTCTACGATGAAGCACTGCACGTCTGAATCGATCAAGGAAAAATCCCTATCGATTAAGGTTCAAATCAGATGATCTACGCCGTTAATCTTAACGTGACAACACTCAACGGATACCTTTGAATCGATTGGAATACAAGCCCAATCGATTCATGGTGACGGCTACGTGAGAAACGGCTAGTTTTCTCGACGTTTAAAAGCTTGGAAGAAAAAGAAAACAGATTATCCAAAAACAAAATACTGTTCCATTGCTCTCAAAGGTTTTCAGAAACTTCAAGTGATCAAGATTTGAAAAGTGTTCAAGCTCTCCTCTCCGCCACTTTCTGAAGTCTCACTTGCAAAGAAGAAGCCGGTTAAAGTTTGTGATCCTTCTTCTCTTCTTCTTTGTAGTGTTTGTGATCTTTACTTTGGAGAGGGAGAGTTGTAATCTTGTAAGGTTTCTCCACCTTCGGTGTGATTCCGAGAAGAAGGGTTTTGATAGTGGAAGAGTGGTGAGTGGTGTGGATCCTTGGACTAGTCACCTCCTTAAGGAGGTGAATACCAAGTAAATACAAGAGTTAGCATTGCCTTCAAGTGTCCGCTGCGAACGAGTAAATTGATCGAGAAAACGAAGTGAGTCATTCCCCCCCCCCCCCCCCCTCTAGCTCAACCGATCCTAACAATCAAAAGGGGCATTATCAAAATCAATGTCCAATAGGAAGGCTTTCAACCAAGAACAAAGGAGGAAACTCAAATCAATGGGGAGCTTCTAAGAACAAATTTAAGATAACCATTAGCTAATCGTACTTCTTCATATCATAATAAAAAATATGCTAGAAATAAGTTTTATGATTTTGAAGTTATTTATCATAAAAATAGGAAGCGTGATAATTCTAAGAAAAATTATAAAGCATATCATGATAGAACAATCCTACCTAAGGATAGGAGGGTAGAAAATAATTTAAACAAGAATTCTTAGCAAGTTAGAAATGTGCCTAGAATAAGGAAAATCCAAGGCAATAATGAAAAATCAAAGGTTGAGGATTTATCGATTGAAAATCTAGTTTAAGGTCAAGACTTGATAAGTTAGAAAATACCCTTAAGAAATGACAAATAATGTCAAAGGGTCTAAGAAACAAAACCTAAGTTTAGGAAAATAAAGGTCATCTATGGACAATAAGGGTTTTGCGTAAAGTCCAAGGACAAGATGTCCTTATATCATAGAATTTCATATAGTTATGGAATTAACCCTAAGTCTAGAAGTTAAGTCAAGGTTATAAAGGAAGTTATTCCTAGAGTTGACTTTGAGGAGACTAGTTTAACTAAGGCTTCTAAGAAACCTAGAAAAGTCATTAGGAAGGTATATATCAAGAAAAGTTATCTCTAGTGAATATCTAGTACATTCAAGGAGCACCAATATGTATTAACTTCCTAAGAGTGTGATCTTTTTATACTAAATGAGTTTAGAGTGTGTCAACTTTAATTGGAAAGATAGTTAACTCAACTAATGAAGTTGACACTTTAGGAAATTTTCAAGGTATCGTGACACCTTGAAAAAGAGAAGTTTATTTGTACTCTTGAAGAGTAAAAGTGTGCCAATTAAAATTTTAATAGTATTGAGCTTGATTAAATTGATATAAATAGGATAGAATTCAAAGGAATGTCAAGTTGGGATTTTGATATTTTTTTAGAGAGATGAGGGCAACTTATGCCTCTTTTGGCATAGTGATTAGTTATTACAACTTAGATGAAAACCTAGGTATTTTCTTTGTGCAATAATTGTTATATTTTATGTGCCCTATTATATGACATGACATCATATATTACATTCATACTCTGATTAAAATGTTGCATGTCATGTCATACATACATTTTTAAGCTATAATAGTTTTCCCTTTGAAAAATGTTCATTTGATGCATGCTATATTCATTTACATACATAAATTCTAAATTCTTGAAATTAAGGACAATAGTATCAATTGATATCCTAGGTATAATGATCAAAGTTAAAATGTCTAGATAGAGATATATGATCCCTTAGTTTTAGGAAAAGCTCATTTTATATCTCACAAAAATCATAGAGTTGACTTGTATATATTTTGAGGCACATTAGATATGAGTGAAATGTTGGAAGGATGAATAAAACTTAAGAAGTTGATTTAATACATTTATTTGAGTTTTAGTTTCATCAAAATACATAGATTATGTGAAGTCCAATCACGGGAAAAGTAAATGTACAAGTCATATGCATTTAGCCCAAAGATTATGGTTGGAAATTTATTTTGAAAATTATTTCAAAAATAATTTGAAAAACCTTGGTGAAGTTTATTTGTTAATAGAAATTACTATTGATTAGTCAGATACAAAGTTAGAGTGAAACATTGAAGTTTTCAATGGTTTCTAATCTTATATCATTTTTTTTAAAATGAGATATATTTCATAAAAATAACTAATTTCCCCTAATTATATATAACATAAGTAATGCATGCATGAAATTTTATAATTTTTTGAATATCATAGAATTATTTATGGATTTATGAAATTGGGTATAAAATTAAATTCGGAAATCATAACCTTAATTGATTAGACACTGTTGTCAATCAATTGCCACATGCTATAATCGATTGGCAGTGGACACCAATCCATTCAATGAGATATAATCAATTGGTAGCTAAAACCAATCGATTAACATGACTGTGTTTTAGTTGAAATAGTTTGATTTCAGTCCATTAATCCACGTTAGTCAATTTAACTATTTATAACCCTTTGAAGTGATTGGGTAAGCATTTAAGGATAATTTTTTGGATGAAAATGAGAAAGGAATTGTTAAAGAGGAATAATATGAAGTTAAGGAGGAGGTTAAATTCACAATTGAACTTTTAACGTCATAACTTTAAATTTTAGAATTTCCTAAAGGTTCAGGAACTCCAAATCATTATTGGTGCAATGATAGAAGATGAAACATACTTTGAGTGGAAGATTCTCCTTAAAGGCATGATATTGGTTGAATACTTAAGGAAGAGCATTGGATACAATAAAAGGTATGAGACTTTCATTGAGATATTTGGAGATTAAGAAGATGAATCTTGGGGAGAAGATTTTTGATGTGTGTCAAAGGGGGAGAAAAATATAGGGTTTAAGTTAGGAAACCCTCATTTATACTTTGACATGAGATGAAGAAGAGAGTTGGACTAATTAATATAGGTTAACCTAACTTAAACATATTGTCAAACATCAAAAAAGAGGAAATTGTTGGTGCAATCGTCCTCGGGTCAAGATTGATCAATTTGACTAAGCTTGAGCTTGAGTTTCGATTTTTGACAATATGTGAGAGAAGTCAAGTAGGTTAAGGGAGGACCGGATACTTGATTGGGAAAGTCCTAATTGGAGGTTAGACAATAAAAGTCTACCGAGTGATTAGTCCTACCTGAGATTAGGCAAAGGCTTAATTGGGCTAGTCGATGGAAGACCTAGTTGCAACTAGGTAATGGAAGTTTTAGAGGGGCTAGATAGTGAAGACCTAGCTGGGGACTAGGCAATGGAAGTCCCAGCAAAGCTAGATAGTGGAAGACCTAGTTGGGAACTAGGCAATGGAAGTCCCAACAAAGCTAGATAGTGGAAGACCTAGTTGGGAACTAGGTAATGGACATTTTAGTGGGGCTAAGTAGTGAAAGACTTAACTGGAGATTAGACAATGGAAAGCCCTAGTGGGACTAGACAATGGAAAGTGGGTCAAAGCTTGACCGAACACTTGGTAAAGAAGCCCTGACATGTCAAGGTTAACCGGATGCTGGGTAATGGAAAATCCTAATAGGTCACAGATGACTGGATGTTGGACAATAAAGTCCTGATAGATTAAGGTCAACTAAATACCGAGCAAGATGTGATTTCAGCCTCGGGAAAGTTAAAATTGGGGTTAGTAAACAATTGACAAAGAGTGTAACCGATTGACAAACCCTAAACTCGAATCTTTGAGTTTTGATGCTCGAGTCGATTGACTTAATCAATTGAGCAGTGCCAATTAATTAGGATGATCGATTGGCAGGAGATGCGATTCGAACAAAAGATGTTCGAATTGATTAGGTAGATTGCCTAATCGATTGAGACATATTATAATTGATTAAGCTGATTACCTAATCGATTGATAGCTATCTTAATGAAGAATAGTAGGGTTTGGAGTCGATAGGTAAATCGATTAATCCTAAAGCCAATCAATTGAGGCAATCGATTGGAGCCTTTTTCGCGAGAGTGCAGAATGTTATGGAATCGATTGGAGAATCGATTAGAGGCTAGCTAATAGATTGGTATGACTCACCATACGATTAGGCATTCGTAAAAGAGTCATTTTATAGGGTGAACGATCAAATTTTGATACGGCAATCGATTGAAAAGAAAAACTATTCGATTAGGAGGCAGAAATCATCTTAGGAGAATCCATATAAAGGGGAGTTTGTGCAAATTGCCACACACCAGCTCTTGAAGGGTTGAGTAAGAAGTGTTGCTATATTTCTAACCAAACATGAGACAATTTCAAGCAACAAGAAAGTGATCAAAGCAAGATTCATGTAAAGTTGTATATTCATTGTATTTGCTTTCATTTCTTGTGTCATTTCCTGTGCTCTCCATCTCCAGAGGCATTCCAAAAATCAGGTTTTCATAGTGGATATTGTGAGAGAGAGTCAAATCCTTAGATAAGTCATTTCAATGAGATGGATACCAAGTAAATCAAGGTGTTAGCATTGTTTTAAGTTTTCTAATGCAATATCAAGTTTGAAGAAGCAAAACGAGCTATTCACTCCCCTCTAGAACATGTCCTAACAAATTGCTCACAAATTACCACCAACATCTTCTCTGTACTGTCCTTCTTCTCCATCTTCCTTGTCAGAGAGTGACTTGTACGTTGGAATGACTGAGCCATGACACCCTCTAACCTGTATTCTAACCCTCTCTATTCCTCTCCCTCTCTCGGGAGTCTTGTAGGCGATCTTGTCGGTCCTACTCTTTCAGTGTTCGATGACTTCATCAACGGAGAAGATAACTTACCGATGGCTTATCTTTTTACAGTCTCGGGGAGGAACAATATATATAATGACAATAATGGGATTTAAAGCTTTTTGATGATATTATTACTAAAGTCAATAGCTTATTTATATAAATTGTCCAAAACAATAATGAAAAAATTAAATAAGGTATACGATCATAATAATTATAAGCATAATAATATAATAGACTTGGAAATATTATTTTTCCTATTTGATTCATGTCGATCTTGTTTGTGTGCCAAATATAATAAATCTCAATTGATTGAAATCAATTAGAGATTATTTCCATTATTGTTATTACCCTCCCCCCCCTTCACAAATTCAACGGGAGTACCTGAACATTGAGTTTGAGTGCTAACTTGGTGAAACGTTGTCTAGATCATCAAAAAATTTTATATTATTTTTTTCCTTTACATATTAATTTCTACAATATAAATCTAGTCTATAGACAATTAAGGTTGAAAATGTTGCTATCGCTCTCTATGAGAAAAAGATGTTTCAAACTTTTGATGAAAGTGTGACTAATACCGTTAGCATATTTTGGAGATGATCTAGAGGCGAAGGTCCAACATGTTAGTCTAGTTTGACTCACCTTTTTTTGTTAGATATTTTTGTTTTTAACAATTAACAGAGTAGATGAAAGTCTCATCACCTAATGTGCTAAATTTAGTCGCGATGATAATAATTTTCATTTGGCCAATCAAATCGAAGCTTCAACAACTGAATGATCGATAGTGTAGTTGATCGACAAGGAAAGTGTTGTGTTAGATTGCTTGTAACCATCAAGGCCCCATTAATAAAGAAAAAAAATGTATATAAAGAATAATCTTTAAGACATTGCAATTAAGAATAGGTTGATGGCTTCATAAACACGCAAGAGATATAACACATTAATTAGCACACAAAATAGATGGACAAGTTCTTTCAATCCTACCTGTTTTCTCTTTATCACACTTTCTTCTACTTGATGTTGTTGTCGGTTATTCGCAAATCATGTTAAAAAAACTCAATTGAAGTGGACTAAGTTTCGAAGGTAGAATCCTTTGGCGTCGTCTATGGGATCACAAGTAATTCACGATACCTTGGATGAGGTTGAGATCATAAGGTTTGATCAAGCATCGCGCTTGATAAAATTTATTTATCGCTTAACTTTTTTTTTTTTATCTATCACAAGTATTCTCCAATTCTACCTTTCCCCTCTTCAATGGCTAGGCATCACCTACTTATTCTTTCAAAAAAAATTTAATAATTAATCAAACAAATAAATAATAAAATAATAACTCACTTCACTTTTTTAAGAGTCTTGGGGAATAATGTTTTAAATGATAAAATTCTTTCCGTTCAACACCTTTTTCATTAGTAATTTCAATGGCAATAAGAAGAAAATGAAAAAAATATTTAAAATATAAAGAAAAGTAGAAAAGATAAGATAAGATATGATCATAAGAGTTTTTGTACCCACCCACCCTAACCACCAATAAAGATAGGGATAACTTAAACTCCACACCTATGATCCATAAAGCTCACGCATTTATTATGCATATCCTTTCTTTTCTTTTGCCATCCTCCTATTGTAGATTATTGGCAAAATAAAATATTATTTCACAAATATTAATGTTGTGGAAAAGACAAATGAAACATGCATGTGAGGGTGGTCTCATTAACATTATTTATGTGTTTTAACTTTTTGAATTATTAAACAGCTAATTGCGCGTAACAATTATGGTGGGAATTTTTGGCACCGATATTCCGACCCTTAAATTAGAATGGGCCCAAAATGAATATTAAATAGTAGTATAGATGTGTGTATATACGTACTTAGCTTGATCAATAGAGAATTCTTTTTTATATTATTTTTTATAATCTCCTTAATAATGAATTCTTTTTTATATTATTTTTTATAATCTCCTTAATAATGAGACGATAGAGAATATCTGATATCAAAATATGTCGGATAATAGAGGATGTGTAGCAACCCTTCTTTAGGCAGAGGAAGGTTCCATAGCAGATATATGTCAAAGTAGCAAAATATTTTCTGATGAATAGCAGTTATTCTCTAACAGGTCATTGCGATTCTTTGGCAATGTTGTCTTCTAGAAGAAGTTTGATAGACTTGGAGCCAACCAGATGTATGTTGGGAGTCTTACCCATAAGAAATGAGGAGTTGAGTCCCGTAGGTCCGACTGGCTCTGGAGCCCACTGGGTGTATGCTAAGAGTCTTGCCCATGAGAAGTGGAGAGCTGAGTCCCATAGGTCTGACCAATTTTGGGGTTGACCGGGTGTATGCTGGGAGTCTTGCCCATAAGAAGTGGAGAGCTAAGCCCCGTAGATCCGACTGGTTCTAGGGTCACCGGGTGTATGCTAGGAGCATTGTCAATGAGAAGTAGGGAGTCTCATAGGTCCAACTGACTTTGGAGTCGACCGGGTGTATGTTGGGAGTCTTGCCTATGAAAAGTAGAAAGTTAAGCCCCATTGACGTGTACTTTGACTTTGACTGCCGCCTCACCTTAACTTTGAGTACCACCTCTTATTGACTTTAACTATCAGACTATCTTAACTATCAACCCTATATTATCTTTAAGGTCACTCATCACGTGTCATATCAATATTTATTATCTAAGTCTCTATCCAGAATAATATAGAAACCTAATAACTGAGTTACATTGTTCAATTTGATTCATTAATGTTATATGATGCAAGAGTTAGCTAGCATTCCTCTTGGTGAAGTGATTTTAGCTCCAAATGAGTTCACTATTGCCAATGACAAAATATGTTGATAATGGAGGTTAGCGGGTGAATGATGATCACTATTAGTTAGCAAGAGCAATAATTGATGGACACTTGGTTGGAGGTTGAAGGCTATAGGACAAAGTCAAACAATTTCTTGAATTTTTTCCTTATAACATAGAAGCTATCATCCATATCTTTAATGTCAAAATTTGTAAAAGGAAACTGTAATATCATTTAAAAAAACGGATAATAAATTTACTTTTGTTAGAGTAAAAAGATGAAGTTGTTATCTTAGTGATCTTTAGGACAACCTCACACTCTTTAGAAAGGGTTACATCATAGGGGATATTTGTCCTAGCGCAACAACTTTTTATAAATTTGCTCTGGTTGAACTTAAGGTATGCACATTAATCTTTAATATTTTACTAACAAGGAATGAGGTTATAACATTGTTGAATTTTATAAACCATTGGCATAAGGCTTATATCAAAACTTTCAAATTCATCCATGTACACTTCCTCACTTAGGTCACTATTAAAAAACATAATTTCTATATCTATTTGGTGTAACCCTAAATTACAAAAAAAACAACAACAAAGCCATAACTATTCTTAAAGACTCCATTGAAACGGACAAGTTTCAATGCCCTCTAATTGAGTAGAGCCCTTGGTTACTAAACGGGTTTTATACTTTTCAATATTACTTTTGAAATCTTTCTTGGTTTATAAACTCAATTGCAACCAAGAGGATTTACCCCATTTGGCAACTCAATAAGATCCCATTACTTTGTTTATGATCATAAAGTAAATCTCATCCTCCATCGAATCATAATATTCAAAGAATTTTCTTCGTTTATCGCTTGTGAAAATGACATATAACTATCAATTTCTTATAGATGGTTAGAAGAAATTGTTAAGCTTTAAGTTGTTGATGATCTTCTTCTTATTATTATTAATTTATATCTATTAAGAACAACCTCTAAAACAATGGTTCCATAACAATCTTGTTTGTAAATTGAACTTCATAATTGAGGGGTTCCTCAATGTTGGACAATCTTGACACTGGTTTTCATGACGAACTAAGAAAGTATCCGATTGTTATCTTGGATAAATTTTGCCTCGACCGGTACGGTATTTGACGCGCACAGGTCGTGCTCGCACACGAGTCAACTTAGTTCGGTACAATCCGGGTCCTGGATTTGCACCCCATCTACTATGCACACATGAGAAAGACCTTCTCCCACTTTATTTGTTCACATTATCAATACATGTGTAACAATATAAATCAATCATAGTACTTTGAAACTTATAATATGAGACTAAACTCATACACAAAGGAGTCCCCTTTCTCCTTTTTTTCATTCACATTTATAACACTAAATGTAAAATACTGAAAATAGGCGAATATTAATAAGGGAATTTTCCGGAATTTTTGGATATTTTTCGGAAATTTTTCGGAGCTCGTATGGATGAGTTAACGGGGACAAGAACGGGGTCCGGAAAAGCCTGTTTAGGCTACCCAATTTAAGCGAGGAAAAGATTATATTTATATATCCTTTTCCTCTTTATTTCTTTATTTCTTTATTTCTTTATTTCTTTTCCTTTGCTTTTGTCGCCGAACCCGAGCCAACCCCGCACTCTTTCCTTCTTCTCCCCGACGCCGCCGCGCCCTTCTCCTTCGGTGCCCTAACCGCCGGCCACTCGGCGGTTCTCTCCTCTCTTCTCCCACGCGTGCTTAAGCCGGACCAAGGGAGAAGCCGACTTTCTTCTTCTCTCTATGCTCTTCTCCTCTGTGCAGCGCCGAAGCTTCTTCCTCTTCTCATCTCTTCACCGCGCCTCTCTTCATCTTCTCTTGTGCCCTAGAGAGCAGCGAGCCACCACCGTCGCTCCTCCCTGTTGCACACCGCGAGCCGATTCCCTGTGCCCTATCGCCGGCCTTCTGCCGCGACGCTGACCCCTCTGCCATCGGCGACGAGCCACCTCTCCGACTCTCTCTGTGCCGGCGACCAAGCTTCCTTTCCTCCCCACGGCAGAGCACTCCGGCAGAGCACCACTCCTCCCCTTACTGTTCTGTGCCTAGTTTAGGTGCGGTCGAGCCTTCCTCTGTGTCCTAGGTTCCGGTTGAGGTAAGTTTGGAATGTTGATTTTTCATCTTCTGTTCTTGATCCGAACAGTGTAAATCGTTTCCAACTAAGGGTGTTTTGTTCTTGAACCTGTTCTGGACAGAATCTGTGCGGTGGATGTTAGCAGCAAAGCTTTAAAATTTCAGCAGCAACGATCCTTGCTTCAGCCCTGAGTAGAGAGTTGACAACCCTACATCGGTGTTTGGTGTTGAGGTAAGAAGAATGATATCAGATTTGTAGTGATGCAAGTTTGATTTGTAGTTAGAGTTTGTGATTGTTTATCTACCAGTCTTTGTAACTTAGCCAACATTGTTCACTAGCGATCCACAGCACCGGTCATTCTGTTTTGGGCAGGGAACCCCTTCGACTGTGAGCCATCAGTGATCATCTTGGATTTGGGTGAGTTCTTATGATTGGTTTAGATTAAGTTATTGTGATGGACTATGCTTATTGCAAGTCCCAATTTGAATGGATTGGTTAAGAAATGATTTTCATGTGTTGGATGGATTTTGGAAGAAAAGGATGAGATTGTTAGATTGGATTTATTGAGATTTTGGCTTGCATTGTCCGATCTACGATAAACCTAAGTGATTGATTGTATATTTATTTCAGGGTTTTGATTTGAGACAAGAGCTCTGATTAGAAGACATACGATCTATTGGAGGCGGGTACCTCTTGACTTATCTTTTATGATATTGTCTTTGGATATGCATAGTATTTTATAACTACAAGCAATGAACATGTTTGTCTTTGGTATGTCACTGTTGGATATCCATAGCATGTTAGGTTTATCGCCTGTGACGTATCCGTGCTTATATCATGTGATTTATTGCCATGAGTACTGTATTGCCATGAGTATCTTAGTTTCTAGAATAAGTGACATACCATGTTTTACTGAGGTTAGGACTAGGTTCTGGACTTTTGGTTTCAGTCATATGTATCAAGATTATCTGATACTTAGGTTTTATGTCATTACTGGCTTGTGTACCTCTATTTGTATATCATATATGATACGTGTACCTAGACCTTGATTCTTGATATGTGCATATTGTTGGTACATATGTTATGGAAGGAGATATGTTTAGGATCTAGGTTGTTATACCATAGAGGACCTGTATGCCCTAGATCCGTGGATTGACCTACTGATACTGTGGTACCCATATTATGTATATATGGATTTTTCTATGCTGATCAGGATATTCCATACTTATTATGTTCAGGACATAGGTTTTTGATATTCTATCTGACCTGTATACTACAGATTTTGGTATGTGGCCATCGCTTTTACAGTACCCATTTTGTATATATGGATATGGTTATGTTGATCAGTTTTTGTTATGCATAGTGACATGCATCATGATTGCATGCTGTGCGATTGTCGGCTCCACTATGGTTGAGTCCATCGCCAGTTACATGTACTGCACACACCCCCACTCATGGTTTAATGGTATATCAGGCAGGTGTGTGGCGGTTCTGCTGTTTGGCTCCGTTGATCATATGACCCAGCGTGGTAGCCAGATCCGCTCTGTTTGGCTCCACCGGCATGTAGTGTAGCAGAGTAGTAGCCGGCAGACGGTGGACTCTGTTTGGCTCCGTTGGTCAGGTGCGTGGTAGCCGGCAGAGATATCCTCCCCGTCATGTACCGGAGTTGAGAGCATTGAGCTCCCCATTTATGATTTGGGGTCACGGGACAGGAGTACCCGACAAGATCCCGTCCACTCGATCACTCATCGGGAGCGGTGACGGCGAGCAGTTGTCACAGCCCTACCCACTCGGTCTCACCATTTGTGTGTGAGATGACTGACTGGCGTCAGGGGTGACCAGGACGCATCATTAGCATCATATGCATTGATGTATTTATATTATTGTGATTGTGTTTGCTGCATTTGGTTGCTGCATTTTGGTTGGATGCATACTTTTGACCTGCATACAGGATTATTGACACTTTCGGTTTGACGACCCTTTTGTCTGGATAGGAGTTCCTGGTGAGTACAGCTTCCTCAGTTACCTTTCAGTTTTGCATATTCCCTATATATGATTAGGAAGCTGTATTCCATGTTTGTTGCTGTTAGATATATCTTACTACTCATGTCCATTGGTATTCGCTGAGTTGTTGAACTCACCCCCGTTGACACTATCTTTTTCAGGTACCAGGTTATTTAGGGTGTCGCCTGGAGCATCCTGTCTGCTGGTCCCCACGTCACATCAGAAGACTTATCGGTTTCACGTATGTTTTGTTTGTTTTATGTATCAGTTTGTTTAGCTCTGTACTCTGGTTTTATTTTTGGAGTGTTGACGTTGTTATGTGGTATTTTGTGTTTATGTTATTGGTTGTGTAAGTCTAGCCGGCTAGCAGTTTTGTGTTTTGATTTTGGTACAGCTTGTGGGCTGCTTTATTTTTAACTGCGTGGTTGTGTCAGCCAGAGGCTGAATTTGATATTAACTGCGTGGTGTTTGTTTTCTTTTATTGTTATTATTCCAGCCGCATGTGGCTGAGGTATATAGTGCTTGTAGAAAAGTTTCAGATTGTCCGCCGTACAGGGGAGATGCTGCCAAAATCTCTAGTCCTTAGAGATATAGTAAGCATCTACTAAGGAAGCCCACTTTGGAGTTCTTGGGAAGGCGTTGAGCGTATACCGGATAGAATCTCAGTTCGTTACCGGTTCTCCGAGATTGGCCAATTGAGTTATCAACTCCTTAATTCTTGCCCGGAGTTGCGCTACCTTCTCGTCGTTGTTCATCTGGAGATTCGTCAGCTGAGTCCGGAGGATGTCGCGCCTTGCTAACTTTGTTTCTGAGGTACCTTCGTAGAGCTCTAGGAATTTTTCCCAGAGGTCTTTAGCGAAGTCGTAGCTTCCGATGCGACTTACCTCTTGGGGCGGCAAGACGCTGAGCAGGTGGAACTCCACCTTTCCGTTGGCCACGAAATCGACTTGCTCCTTCTTCGTTCAGTTGTATTCTTCCTTGTCTTTGGGGGCTACAAAACCATATTTCATAATAAGAAGAATATCAAACTCAGTCTTAAAAAATACCTCCATTCTTCGCTTCCATGTAACGAAGTCTCCGTCAAATTTTGGAGGATGAATGCTTGTTTTGGCTATTGTCTTGATCTTCGTACTTCAGTCGGCGGTTAGTCCTTCTGAGGCTGTTGGGCTCTGATACCACTTGTTGGTGCAGCGGGACCAGCAAGAGGGGGGTGAATTGCCTGCACAATAAAAATACCCTCCTCATTTCTTTCAACTCAAAAAATGTAATAATAATAAAAAAATAAACTAACAGAAATAAAGAGTAGACAGAGAATTTAACTTGGTTACAACCCAGGGGGTTGTTAATCCAAGGTGATGAAAAAGCTCAGAAAGATCTCCTTCTCTGAAGGCGGAGAAGCCTTTTACACACTGAAAGCTCTAAACTATTGCTAGGAATTAAATACTGAGTTGATTGATTGATTCCCGAGTGTTGAAGGCACCTCCAAGAGGGTTGAGGGCGCCTCCAAGCAGTTTGACCAGATAAAGCTCTATCCGGTTGCAAACAATCAAGAAGACTGGGTCTGAGGCGCCTCCAATGCCCTTGAAGGCGCCTCAGACTGGTCTGAGGCGCCTTCAAGGTGATGGAGGCGCCTTCAATGTTGAGGGTACCCTCAATGATGTTGAGGGTGCCTTCAACCTGCATAGTATAAATACTGCCTTCAACCTGCATGATATAAATAGATTCCATCTTCTCTTTTTCCTCTACTTCCGAAGTTCCGATCGCTTGGGTGATTTTGGCTAACCGAAATAGGGCTCACCCGAACCCAATTTCCGGCCTTCTCCTCGAGCAGGCTTCCGACCTGGCTTCTCATCCCTCGAACGCCACACACGTTCTTCTCGTCCACCGGTGTACTCTTCCGCAGCTCTTTCGTCCTTCGGACGCACCGAACCCGTCGGCTCCCTTCCCGTGTCATCCTTCTCGCTAGCTGCATCTTTCGCTCGACTTCTTGCGCTCCTAAGTTCATTCACACTTAGACACAGGGATCAAATAACAAGCAGGACCTAACCTAACTTGGTTGATCACATCAAAACACCCACAGAGTCCAACAATCTCCCCCTTTTTGATGTGCATCAATCCAAGTTTAAGTTAGGGAAACAAAATAGACAAACAGTAATTTATAGAAAATACTAAACTAACAGTTCAAGCATAAGGATTACAATAGAATTTGCAACATAAGTTAAAAATAAATTTTAAGTAAAAACATTAAAAATTCCCCCTAAACGTGTACCTATCTTTCTCCCCCTTTGATCACAGCAAAAAGAATGGAGTAATAGCTATCAAGAAAAAAATGATTTTTAAAATCCAAGTGCAGCATTTTCAAAATGATTTCTAAGAAAAAAAAATCTTTTTTAAAAATTTTCTAAGTTAAGCTTAGGTAGGACAATTTTTTGAGAAAAAGATAAATGCACATTTCTAACTTCAAAAGAAATTTTAACTTAAAAAAAATGTTATTTGAGAATTTTTTTTAGCTAACAAACATTTTTCTTAAGAGAAAAAAATATTTTTGAAGAATTTTAAAAAATATGTTTGAAAAACTTTTTAAAACATTATTTAATTCTAATTTTAATGCTTTTACCAGAAAGTTAATTGAATATTTTATTTCAATATTTTGACTTCCAAGTCGTGGCGAGGCACTAAGCCTTCTTGGTTATTGGAGCAACAACCACTTCCTTAGACAAAGCCTCATAAAGAAATTTTAACGTTTAATTTTCTCGTTGTAAGCTCTAACTTAAAAAAAAATTAAACTAGCAAAGATTTTGGAACCCAGTATAGGTTCCTTCCTACTGCATTTTTTAAGAACTTAGGGGGTACATAACTTTTGGGAACTTTTCTAAGTTGACCCTGGTGTTTTCTAATATACCAATTCAATTTTCCATAAATTTTAATTTTTGATTTTGGAAATTTATTTAGGCATGCATGATCATTTTTCAATTTTTTAATTTCAATTTTCAATTTTTCATATTCTAATTTCAAATTATCATATATTTCTAGAGGGCATGCTTTTGCTAAGTTTAATTTTAATTCAGCATTTTTTTTTCTAAATTTGCTAGATCTTTCGTAAGCACTTTGATAAATTGAAAGGACTGAGTAGGGGTTAGAGCACGTACCTTACTTACCTCACTTGGTGATGCTCCCCCTTCATCGTAGCTTTCTTCTTCTGATGATCCTCCCCTTTCATCTATGCTCATCTCCGAGCTGGTTTCTTCCAAAAGATGGTTGGCCATCAGTGCTAATCCCGAGAAGGCTTCGACTTCAGATTCCGAGGATGAAGACTCATCCCATGTAGCCTTCAGACTCTTGCGTTTGGAGGACGTCGGTCTTCGAGACTTCTCCTTGTCCCTTTTCTTTAATTTGGGCAGTCATCTTTGATGTGCCCTTCTTCGTTGCAGTTGTATCATCAGACCGTCCTTTTGTTGCGTTGATGCTTCTTCGATTGCAATCTAAATTTATTAGTTTTAACAAATTTATTCAACTTCCTTACCAATAATGTCATTTCAGTTTCGTCGATTGATGCTTCAGAGTCGGGATCGTCCATCTCGGCTTGTAGGGCAACATTGAGACTTGACTTCTCTTTAGGTTCTGCAATTCTTGATTTGTGAAGTTCAAATGTAGAGAATAAACTTTCTAAAGTACTTACCTCAAAGTCCTTAGAGATGTAGTAAGCATCTACTAAGGAAGCCCACTCTAGAGTTCTTGGGAAGGCGTTGAGCGTATACCAGATAGAATCTCGGTTCGTTATCGGTTCTCCGAGATTGGCCAGTTGAGTTATCAACTCCTTAATTATCACCTGGAGTTGCGCTACCTTCTCGTCGTTGTTCATCCGGAGATTTGTCAGTTGAGTCCGGAGGATGTCGCGCCTTGCTAACTTTGCTTCTGAGGTGTCTTCGTGGAGCTCCAGGAATTTTTCCCAGAGGTCTTTAGCGGAGTCATAGCTTTCGATCCGACTTACTTCTTGGGGCGGCAAGACGCTGAGCAGGTGGAACTCCACCTTTCAGTTGGCCATGAAATCGACTTGCTCTTTCTTCGTCCAACTGTATTCTTCCTTGTCTTTGGGGGCTACAAAATCATATTTCATAATAAGAAGAATATCAAACTCAGTCTTAAAAATACCTCCATTCTTCGCTTCCATGTAACGAAGTCTCCGTCAAATTTCGGAGGATGAATGCTTGTTTCGGCCATTGTCTTGATCTTCGTGCTTCAGTCGGCGGTTAGTCCTTCTGAGGTTGTCGGGCTCTGATACCACTTGTTGGTGCAGCGGGGCCGGGAAGAGGGGGGTGAATTACCTGCATAATAAAAATACCCTCCTCGTTTCTTTCAACTCAAAAAATGCAATTATAATAAAGAAATAAACTAACAGAAATAAAGAGAAGACAGAGAACTTAACTTGGTTACAACCCAGGGGGTTGCTAATCCAAGGCGATGAAAAAACTCAGAAAGATCTCCTTCTCTGAATGCGGAAAAACACACTGAAAGCTCTAAACTATTGCTAGGAATTGAATACTGAGTTGATTGATTAATTTCCTAGCTCCAGGGGCCTTTATATAGCTCCTGGAAATCTTATCCCGAGTGTTGAAGGGGCCTCCAAGAGGGTTAAGGGCACCTCCAAGCAGTTTGACCGGATAAAGCTCTATCCGGTTATAAACGATCACGAAAACTGGGTCTGAGGCACCTCCAATGCCCTTGAAGGCGCCTCGGACTGGTCCGAGGCGCCTTCAAGGTGATGGATGCGCCTTCAATGTTGAGGGCGCCCTCAATGATGTTGAGGGCGCCTTCAATATCATAGTATAAATACTGCCTTCAACCTGCATGGTATAAATAGCTTCCAGCTTCTCTTTTTCCTCTTCTTTCGAAGCTTTGATCGCTTGGATGATTTCGGCCAATCGAAATAGGGCTCATCCGAACCCAATTTCCGGCCTTCTCCTCGAGCAAGCTGTTGGGGTTGCAAGGTTGCAAACATAGTCTCACATTGAAAACACATGAGAAAGATCATGGGTTTATAAGAGAAAGATATCTCCATTTGGCATGAGACCTTTTGGGGAGAGCCCAAGAGCAAAATCATGAGAGCTTAGGCCCAAATTGGACAATATCATGCAATTGTGGAGATATCTAAATTCTTTTCGATCCTACACAAGCTTTCGACCGGCTTCTCGTCCCTCGAACGTCGCGCACGTTCTTCTCGTCTACCGGTGTACTCTTCCGCAGCTCTTTCGTCCTTCGGACGTACCGAGCCCGTTGGCTCCCTGCCCGTGTCGTCCTTCTCGCTTGCTGTGTCTTCCGCTCGACTTCCTGCGCTCCTAAGTTCCTGCACACTTAGACACAGGGATCAAATAACAAACAGGACCTAACCTAACTTGGTTGATCACATCAAAACACCCACGGGGTCCAACAAAAGGCACTTTCAGATGGATAAACAGCGCAGGCTGCGAAGATTATCGATACCGAGAAGTTGGGGATAAGTTGCAAAGCTGGAGGCGCCTTCAATGGGGTTGAAGGCACCTTCAACAACCCATAAAAGGTGTGCTCGACAAGAGGCTTATACACAATTCATTTTCACAAACTTTCTCCTACGCGCTGCTCCAAAGACAATCCTGCGACTCCATGACGCGATTATGGCGACCGAGCGACACAATTCCGACGATCGAAAGTATGACCTTCCAAATCCTCAAAAGTCATCAGTATACTTTCAAATTGTGGTACTTAAATTATAAATCTATTGTACTCATCTTTGTAAAGATTTTTCAAACTGATAGTGGATTGTCCAATGAAAGCGATCGACGATTGCAGACCTTGGAGTAGGAGTCGTCAAAGGCTCAAAACCAAGTAAAACTAACACGTGTTAGTGATTGTTTTACTTCCATTATTTTGCTTTCTATTTCCGTTGCATTTATTCTATGCTTTTAGAAAAGAGTGAAAAAACAGCGAGTGTTATTCACCCCCACCTCTTGCACGTCTCAATCCTACAATAAGTTGACAAAAGGTGATTGCACTTAACCCCAGTGCCCCTGCCAATCCATTCCAGGACTAACATGGAGGAGGTAAATCACGGGTGGCTACTAGCCCTTGGAATAGTGATTAGCGCATGAGAGAGACATTTGCCTCGGCTATGCCAAGATTTGAATCTCAGATCTCAAGTTGATAGTATCTTATGCGCTAGCCATTAGACTATCTTGGGGGTACATCTTTGACCATATAACATCTTATATGAGGTTTTCATTGCCTCGATGGGGGGTGAGCTACCTAGGACTTGATGGTTGTGAAGCCTTAACCTGTGGAATAGTCTCACAAGTCATATTTTGTTGATTAACTTGAGCATCTTATATAAGTTCAAGGTGGAATGCCAGCTAAGTGAAAGAGGATAACTCAACATTTTCAATTAATTAGAGTTAGTTGACACCAAGCAAAATAGTGATTATTTTGGAGGTTTGTTTCTAAAGAGGGATGGATTTCAAAGAGAAATAAGAAATTGTCAAAATACAGAGAAGTCGTCTCTAGGTTTCATGAAAATAATTCAACTAAATAATTGTTTAATAGACCTAAACCCTAAAATGCAAAAAGGTAAAAATAACCCTAACAGAAAAGATAAAATCTTTAGAGTCATCTTTCAATAGCCAGAGCATGTTGGTAGGCCTCTAAAACAGTCCACAATGAATTAAAACTAAGGACATCTTGCAAGGGTTGACACAACCCCCTAAATAATGTGCCACCATTATTCCTCTATCTCAAATGAGTCATTCTAGGCAATCAACGGTAAAACTCCTCCGTATAATTATCAATCGATCTGGCACCCTGCCTCAACGCATGAAGTCGCTGAAATAAAGGTTGAGTGTAATCGAAGGAAAGAAAGTGATCCTTTATCTTTTTTTTTATCTTCTCCCAAGCAATGATCTTGGCTTTGACCTGTCTGTCTCGTGATCATCGCAATTGCTCCCATCAAGTAGATGCTAGACATTTGAGTTTAATGATAATCAATTTCACATTCACACAATCGGACACTTCTTTATATTAAAAAAAATTCTCTCCACTTTATTTATCCAATCAATGAATCCTTCTACTTGTAATGTACCAAAAAACTTGGGCAGATCAACACAAAAATTGAGGTCTCCATATCATTCATCTAGACCATAGTGTTTCCGGAATCTAACACAATTGTGATATGGGTGTTCAAAAGTGGACTCAGAATCATGATTAGTGATCTCATGATCTTTAAAATCCTACGCCACCATACGCTGGGTTAATTCTGTGACTTGCTTTTATAAATCCTCAATTATCACATCCTAAATGCTACAATCACAGTGTTAGATTTCCTTAATCGGAACCTGCCTGTTGTGATCACGACCATAATGATCTTCAATGGGATCTAATGTGCTTTGATACTAACTAACGCCGGACAGAATAGCGATTATTTCAAAAGCATCTGATGTGCTCTTATACTAATTGACACCGGATAGAATATCAATTATTCTGAAAGTTTGTTTTTACAAAGCGATTTCAAAGAATAAACGAGAAATTGCCAAAACACAGAGAAGTTGTCTCTTGGTTTAATCGAAATAAATTAATTTAAAATAAAAGAAAATTTCCTAACATCAACTAAACAATTGTTTAAATAGATCCAGAATCTTAAAATGCAAAAGATGAAAATAATCCTGACATAAAAGAGTGTTAGTGCAGGGGAGCACCAAAATTGAACCTATATTTTGATGTTGTCAAAGATTTTAATTTAAGTTTTGTTGTGTTCCAATTTGTTTTCCAAGAGTGCATGCTGAAGGACTTAACAAGTTTAAATGATTAGACATCAGGCTAAAGTCCAACTAGATCAAGAGGATCAAATAACTGGCAAGAAGCTCAGATATGTCAGAGAGAACTTGATATCTGGCGGGAAGTCTATTTGGGTCAGTCGGACCTGACAACTGATTAAAAATTAGATGGGGCATCTAGTAGGAAGACTTGGTGGGTCAAGAGATCAGACATTAAGAAAGTCTACAAATGGTAAGTAGAGGTAAGCAACTAGAGGAGAAATTCAATGAGGATTAGTCCCAGTGGGATTGTAGGCACTGGTCCAACTTAGATCTATTTTAAAAATCTAAACTGAGACTAAGACTAGATCCTGGTCCTAGTTAGAAAGAATCTAATTCATAATTTTATTATATGTGCTAACTCTGTTTTACAGGTATTTTTGTTATTTTGAACTAACATGTTTTGTAGGAGCTTAAAGTAAAAAATTAACTTCGGATAAACATTACTCGAGGCACCCTAAGTGATGGAGGGCACCCCAAGTGAAGGGTTGGAGGTGCCTCGGATGGCTTGGAGGCACCCTGGAGCAGATAGAATTTGAAAATAAAGCTTCAGCCTTAGAGGTGTCTCAGGTGACTTGGAGGCACCTCCGATCAACATTAGAGACGCTCTCAGGCAATTGGAGGCACTCCCGAGAGGATAAACAATGACATTCTCTAATCATATCAGAGCTCATGGAGGCACTCCGGATGAATCGAGGCGCTCCTAATGCAGTATAAAAGGAGCCTACAACCAACACTCTACACATCAATTCACTATAAGCCTTCAAGCTCATTTTGATGTGCAGTCTTCCTGATACTGTTGTGTTGTGACTCTAGGATATTGACCTCGAGCCATGATCTTCAACTACTATAAGTGTCGGTAAAATTTAAGTGTTGCTATCTTATTTATTACTTGCATAGGAAAGTATAAAGTGTTACACTTTCCTCATTCATGTATTTGACCTCTTTTCTCGAAGGTTCTTTGGGAGATAATTTAGTGGATTGCCCAATAGAAATGGTCTAAGGGATCGTGGACCTTGGAGTATTAGTCGCAGACATAGTTTGCAAAATCGCGATCCGGATCGTAGGATCGTACGATCCTATGATCTGAAAACCCAAAATCGATCCAGGATCATGCAGAATTGCTTTTTGCAGTAGGATCGCAGCAGGATCAGTAGGATCGGAACAGAATCAGTAGGATCGGAGCAGAATCGGAGCAGAATCGGAGCAGAATCGGTGGAAGCTATGAGAGGTCATAACTTTTGATTCAGATTGAACCACGGGGTCTATAATATATCAAATCAAAGCTCGTTCAGAGATCTTTAATAAATTTTAAAGTTTATCCTTAACCATGCTATTTCAAACCCAAAAAATATCATTTAAATCATTTTAGGATGTCTAGAAGATTTTATCTTTTTTTATTATCTTTTTTCATCTTATTAGGGTTTTAAATTAGTTAAACATATGTTTAATTATTTTTGAGTTAGTTTTTTATCAATAATATTCTGTCATTTCTTTTCCCCAAAATAATGTATTTTTGAATGTCTATTGTCTAGTATTGTGTGGCATCAACCAGTCTTTAGAAGATTATTTTCGACGTTCATATTTGAATCAAAGGATTCAATAGCTTTTGTTATATACATTAGGTGCTTTGTTGGTTTTTAAATTGAATTATCTTATAAACTAAGGAAATATTTTTGATATTGAATGTATTATTATTATTATTATTGTGTTAATAGAAATTTTATATTCTTTCATTTTATGATATGAAAATATAAATATTATTACTATGCGAGAATGATAGTTGAATTACAAGTTAATTTAAATTTGTACATGTAGTAATGTAATTTGAGGTGTTGAGTGAAAATGATTGCATATATATACAAAAATTAGTTATTTATTTATATGTAAATGAGTTTTTTAGGTATTTTTTCTAATTATTAATCATGTATGATAAGATTTTAAGGGTTTTTGGTAGGATCGTACGATTCTACGATCCGATCCTAACCGATCCGATCCTGACCCTAAATAGATTCTGCGTAGGATCGTGATTCTACAAACTATGGTCACAGGGCTACAAACCAAGTAAAAACAAATGTGTTTTTATTTTCTGCTACATACTTGGTTTTTTAGAAAGATTTTAAAAGAAGAAAAGAAAAGTTTTAAAATGAGATTAATCTTTGGAGCTACCGAGAAGGCCTTAAACGATGTTTTTAACTAAAACTAGGTTGTTACCAGTTATAGCTAGCAAGTAATTATAGATAACTGAGCAAGATCCAATTTGATATCGTAAAGATTTCGTGATTCAATTTGAGTAAAAGATTATTGCCTTTCAAAGGTCAAATCCTCCTACATCACTAGTAAACTAGACATACTAGTCGACGGTGTTGGTGCAGGGTGCACCAGAATAAAATCTAAGTTTTGATATTGTCAAAGGTTTAAGTTAAGTCTTGTTGTGATCTAACAAGTTGACTGAGTGTGTAGACTATTTACTCAATTTGGAAAAAGCCTTAGCAGATCGTGGAAGGCAGGCGAAAAGACCTAGTGGGTCGAGATGATTCGACACTTGGCAGGGAAACACGATAGGTTTGGTGGACCGAAGATCGAGGGAAAGTCCTAGGTGGTCAATCCAATGTTAGCGGCAAAGTCCAAACAGGTTTGGAAGACCAAGGTTTGGCAGGTAGGTTGAGGTAAGCAACTAGAGGAGCGACAATGAGGTCGTGTTCCGGAAGGGAACAAACCCTAGATTGTTGATCTAACTGAAGAAATCGAGAAGGTTTTCAAATTGAGATCAAGACAATGTTATTGTCAATTAGTACTCATGTGTCTTACTATATTATTGTGCTAATATTTGTTTTACAGGAATGTATTTTTTGTTAACTCTGTTTTGCAAGTTCGGCCTAATCGGTCGACCAAACCAAGTTGATTCAGACCAGAGATTAGTCGAAGCAGAGTTGGTAAAGTGATTGATCGGTCGACCGAACCTTGATGATGTAGCATAGTACAAATCGACCAGAAGCAAAGATAGAAGCTAGCCTGATTGGTCGACCAAACGATCATCACATTAAAGATGTATTAATGAAGGATCTCGACGAACGGGAAAAGTGCACCATTCGGTCGACTGAACAAGGTGATCGATCGACCAAACAATTCAATGTCATCAATGCCCGAAGATCGAATCTCAGCGAAGAAGGAAGGGAGCAGGTTCGATTGACTGAACCCAAGGATCGGTCGACCGAACGTTAACGATTCTTATAAAAGTGGTGCTCGAGGTTCGAGACAGTGTAATCGGTTCTAAGTTCATCTATGTGCAAAGCTGCTATTCGTGCGACAAGTCTACTACCTATCTCCAAGCAAGCTGCTGCTCCATCCAAGAAGTACCGACCGAGCTTCATCCTAGATCTAGTATCGGTATATTTTTATTTAGCTTGCTTTGTACTTTAATTCAAGTAAGATTGTAGGTTGTTACTATCTTACACATTTCATTGTACGAATTGCTTCTTTCCGAAGGTTTCGGAAAAAAGAATTTTAATGATTGCCCAACAGTGCGATCAAGGATTATAAGTCTTGGAGTAAGAGTCGACCTAGGCTCCGAACTAAGTAACCGAATCGTGTTATTTATTTTCCATTGTACTATTTTCATTTAAATGCTTAAAAAAAATTAAAAAGCGATATTCAATCACCTCACCTCCCTCTATCGCACTTTCTCAATCCTTCAGACGGGATATATAAGTGGGGTAGAAAAGGTCTGAACAAATAAAATGATTCAGTTTGAGTAATAATCAATTGGAAAATTTATTTAGTTATCTAGAGGCTTGATTAATCGTCTAAAAGTGATTTTCAATTGATTGATGATATATTCATCAGACTTTTCTAGTCGACTAGAGGTACTAGAAGTGATTCATTAGAAGCCTTTGTTTTATCTCTTACTAAGCATTTGGTCAAAGAAAACTCATTAGCAAGATCATTTTCTCCTATGCTCATACTGGTCGAGTCTCCAAAATGATCTAAAAGATTGGTCTATTTTGAAGACTTCATCTTCATCAAACTCTTGGTATTTTGCTTTCTCTTCACTTTCATTTCATTATTTAGGAGAGAGGTGAGATGTGAATTTGAGGATAAAAGGGTCACACTCGTAATAGCCTGTGAAATCTCATTAATTAGGTTAAGATGAATCTTTGTTTGGAGATGCTTACCACTTTACCTAGTGGGAATTGAAGAGATGGTAATAGTGGAAGTGTTCGAGGATGATGCACTGGACATGTTATAAGTCATGGGATAAAAGTGAGATTTTTGACATCATATTCCTTTGTAATTGTTTTTGTCCGTTGTTATATTCTTGACCTAATCAACTAAACACACATGATATTCATACTACTAACCCTTGTTTCGTTTTTGTAATTGTGAGAAATTCATACTACCTATTCAAGCAAGGTCATTGTAGATTCTTTAGTTGCCCCACAAGCATGACTAAGTTGGTACTTAGATGGTAGATTGTCACATGAAATAGGGATCGAATTTCCAAGAGAATAATCCTTTGGAGAATAAAATCCCTCCCACTTAGAGAGGTTGTTCGATAATTATGATTTACTCCCTTCATCTCGCGACAATAAGAGGCGCTTAGGGTGAGCGGGTCACTTTTATCACATAGTATATTCTTTAGTTGCTCCCACGGATGTAGTTGAGTCAATATTCGAGTGGTAGAATTATTACACAGGAGCAAGGTTTAAATCCTATGGGGTTTATCACCCTAAGAAATAAATTCCTTCCACCAAGAAAGTTGCTCGGTACCATGATTTGCTACTCTTCCACAAGTCTTAGGACGGTTCATGAAAGGGCATCTGAAATGAACGTTATCATTTTTTGCTACACATGATAAATTCTTTAGTTGGTATCGAATGTAGGCTTTGAGGTTGAAGTAACATTTAAAAGAGGTAACAATGTAAGAGGATCAATCCACCATAACAATCTCCAAGTTTTTATGTAATAAATTTTGTATATTGAAAATTTAGAATGGAATACCACCTATAACAAATTATGATATTTGGAAGATCGTTACTGCCAAATTACATTGGATAGAAATGATGAGCCCATTGACATGGAAAGATAGAATGCTAATGAGAAACTATAAGCCATTGGATATAAACATCCTCACCAATGCTTATGAGCCATTGATCAATTTCTTAAATCTAGAATGCTTGAGTGATCGTTTTTCCTTCTTTCATCTTAAAAGTGTTACTTGAGTCCTTGGAAGGTCCCTCTCGACAAAGTTTAGAATCGGAGAGCCCTCGTGCAATTTGACAATTTTCTACACGTCCTCAGCACTCTAGTATTACCCAGTTTAAGAAAAGTAAACTCAGTTTGGCCCCCTTATGGCTGTTATCCTTTTTTTTTTTAGTCTACTAAAATCTTTATAGAAAAGTAAATTAAATAAAAAGTTTAAGAATTGTGACCGTGAAAATTTTTTGGTTGACTAATTACATTTATCTTTGTGATGCAACACAATTATGAACAAAACTAACCAAATACATTGAATCATAAAAGACAAAATGGCATAAATGATCAGAGCTACAATACAATGCTGACTCTAAAAGCTTGTTCGTGAAGTTATATACTCCTGACAGATATATATAGTTGGTGAACTCTCAAAAGTATTTTGATTGCACTACCTAGTTATCCACACACTGTACAGACTCTAAAAGCTTGTTCGTGAAGTTATATACTTCTAGCAGATATACAGCAAGTGAGCTCTTAAAAGTATATTGATCATACCACTTATTTACCAACTATATAGATATAAAAAACACAGTTGCTTTCATTGTAGGTGAGTGAAGAATGAAAGGAACAAGCGTCTCAGGTTCACCCATAACGGATCCAATTAGTTAAAATCGATAATCACACGATAGTTATGCATGGATATAATAAATTTAGATTAGGATGTCATTATACAGTTGTTAGGAGGAAATAAAGATTAGAGGAAGTTCAGAAAAGAAGAAAAAGACAATTAATCAAAGAGATTTTACATGGCTCAGCTTTGAAGTGAGGAAGGTAGAATTCTTTATGATGGCTGCAAAGTTTGCAAGAGTACAATAGTAACATTATCCATCTAACTCATATTAGTGTATAAGGACAACCTATGCACAAAACTAATGGATTTATAAGTATTAATATAATGGTTATTCAAATTCCATAAAGGAATATAAAATGCATTGTGAAATTAACTACATTAAAATATTCTCAAATGTCCAACTCATATATGTAAACTAACTTACAGGAAGAGACTATTGACAGCAGGATTATCTTCAGTGTCAACTTTCTTAACTGCAATGCTCCCTTAAGTGATCAATCTCTAATAAAATGATAATGAGAGTGAAGAGGGTTGATTTACCAGAAAAACTCAAAGAATATAAAATTAAAAAAAAAACAAATTTGATCAATTTATTCTAGGTCCATATGGAGTGAGTGGCACCTGGCAAGTGATCTCCCCTTGCTGCACAAAACATAATTTTGTATCAATAATTTGATATGCAAAAAAGTTCTTAAGAGTCGAGTATCAGTAATTCTGATGACGTGTCAACAACTTGATCACCCCCCTCAGACTTCCATTGCTGATAAATAAATGTCTAAATAGTGTGAGTGGATACAGAATAGTTTCAAACATTCATCAGGAGAAGATTCTGCAAAGCAACAATCTGTTTAATGGGGCTTCCATTTCCTACTTCTCTACAGAATCATGCAACCAACGTAAGATGATTTCAACGAAGTAGATGGCGAACAGCAGCAACTGCATCGCCTTTGTGCTCCCTTAGTGTTCTTTCAGCAATCTTCTTGTCCAACTGCATATAACAGCATACATCTCTGAATAATGATGATCCTTTTTTCAGTCTCCACAACTAGAAAGAAAATGATCGAATATATTCACCTCGAGTTCATTTGCGATAATGTCTACATCAATTGGATTGATCTTCACAGCAGCAAGCTCTTTCTCCCTGCGAAAGGATCATATATTAACCAAAAAAGGCAAGAATACATTTAGTAGCATTGAATCAGAAATAAATGTATTGAATCAGAACTTTCATGAACAGGTAATTCAACTACAGAGATTAACATTTCTTTATGTTGACTACGAGGATACCTCAAATAACCTTTCATTTATATGCTCACTGCAGATAACTGAAATTGTTTGACGAATTAAGATTCATCTCACTCAGAGACTAACCAACAAATAAAGGTGTCAAGAGAATGAAAGGAGATATAAAGATCTTTCTAATTCAAAATAAGCTTTAAAGTCCTCTTGGAGTTATATATAATGTAGGCATTGAAATGTGAGGATCCAGAACATAAAACACAATTATAAATGGTATTCTTTCACTTAACTTCTTCCTTCCTCATTTGATTAACTATCACAGAAACAAATTATCTCAACAAAGCTTAGCATTACTAGTCCATTAAAATTCTTAATCAAACCATCAAGATTTCCTTACAATTCTTCACACTCCCACCACTTTTATCCAGAAATGAAACTAGTGCAAACAACTTATTGCTTAATTTTATATTCAGATCTAGTGGAAGTGATAGTAAATAACTCTCATTGAATTCATCATTTCCATATTTTCCCCAAATAAGCTCCCCTGCATTAGAATAGTTTCCATCCAATATTTTTTGGGGGAGAATTGCAATAGAGAAAGGTATTGGATCACAAAACAGGCTCAGCAATTACCTCAACTTTCCAGATCCACTAGCAAAAGACATGTTCGCGACTACACAAGATGCCTCTCATTGCTGAAGGTCCCCTTAGTGAGAACAAGGAAACCTTTGAATCAACATGTATGAGTGTGTTGCATATTTATACTGATTTGCACCCAAAAACAAAAATAAAATGAGATCTCTACATGAATGAGGACCTCACGACCTCCGTCAAATGACTACATTTTATTAGAATGTCCAAACATTTTGAATTCAATACTTAATGCGATGCAAATAAACAATCAAATCCAAAAATGTGAAACTGTAAACAATTAGATCATAAACCAATCAAACCAGCATCCGTTCCGGCCACAATCACTCACCGCAGTCGCATCGCATTCCAATCAGCTTCCTTAGCTGAAGCAAGAGCTGCCATGGCCTGCAAACACCCCCCTAAAAAATTTAAAACTTTTGTTCTAACAAAGGAAAAGTTCACCATGCGATTTTTACAGTGCGTTATAAACAGACACGAAATTCACTTGTGCAACCAGGCCACATCAACGAAATTCAGGGCTACTGCTTATGCCCCAGAGGAAATTAACATTCAGGCAAAGTAAATGGGGAAAAGAATATCCGAACGAAAAAAATAGGAACAACGGAAGGCAACGGGAGAGACCGATTGCACGCGACTGGAATCGAGCTGACGGTCTTCGACGCGATCGGTTAGCTTGTCGAGAGCTTTGCTCTGCTGCTGCAAGTCCTTCGAATCGACAGCTGCTGTCGCCGCCGCTCCATCGCCGCCCTCCATCGCCGCCACTTAGGGTTCCAACTTCCAAGACTACGGGTGTTCTATGAAGAACATGGACGGAAACACGCTCCCATAAATACTTATTCCATGGCTCGGCCTATTTGATTGCGGTCCAAATCAAGTCCAATTTAAACCGACTCGGGTCGAATCTAATGTCCACTATTTTATCAATCCAAATCAAAATAAATAATTATTTATTATTATTTATTTTGTTTTATTTAATTATTTTTAATACTCGAACCCTAGAGATCGATTAAGGCCATGCTCCAGTTGCTTACGAAGCCGATGGGTTACTAGAGATCGACGAAGACAAGAGGACTGGTTCCATCATCGGCGATCACCGGAATTGGAGACCTCCTTTATTCCCGTCTCCTCGACGATGGAGATCTCGCCTTCTGCTTCTACTGCCGGAGTCACTGAGAGGAGGGGCATTCCCGGAGCTTCCTTCGTGGAGGACGTTGAGACTTATCTCAAGCAATCCGGTCTCGATGTCAACTCCTCCCTAGGTTTCCTCCAGGAAAGGTATCTTCCTTTCGGCTCCTTCCGCCTTTTTTTTTTTTTGTTCCCATCTGTTGATTTGCTTCTATGCCGCGGAGCCGGATGCGATTGAGACTGCCGCTCTGATCGGGATTTCTTATGCTTTATTTCCCGTTATTGTTTCTCGTAAACATCCAGTACACATGAGCTTCTGCTTCTTTAAACAAACAGAGCTTCGAATAGTTTGACACTTGTGGTTGTTAGTTTCGTAAACAAGCGGTCTTACTATTCCTCTCAGGCTTCAGCAGTACAGAGTCGTGGAGATGAAACTTTTGGCTCAGCAACGGGATCTTCAGGTTGGCTACTCTTATTTGTTTCCTCTTTTCTTAAGCTGTTGTTGATGCTCTGTATGATGTTTCGTTTTACTTATCTAATCAAACTTATCTGTGTCTGATCTTCTTCTTCTTTTTTTTTTTTTTTTTTTTTGATATTTTATCTTCCTCACTATAGTCTAATTATCAAAGATCATTGTTCATTGAATTTCAGAGAAGAAATTACTGACCACCAGTAATGGTCAATGCCTAACTTAAGTTTGTATAAAAAAGATGAAGGTGCATGAAAATTTGAAAGAATATAAAACTAAAAACAATATAAGGACCATGGATTTTGACCACATTTGTTTTAAGAATTAATGAGAAGTCCCTAAAAAATGAAAGAGGCAAGGTTTAATCAAAGTATAACCAAAGTATTCATAAACCTATGATTTGATCCTATGTTGATATGTTCCTACTACCATTCCTTGGTTGGATCTTAATCCATGCAATAATGACTTAATGGAATAAACTTACATTTGTTTGTTTAAAAGTTTGACATTAAGAAATGGACATCTTTTTCATACCATTATATGAGAAGGAAGGTTGCGAGAACATGTTTGCGAGTTTCCTTAGCTTAGTGCGAGTGGCACTGTGAACAGTGAGTGATGAGGTGGGAGAGGAAGATGAGTTCAAAACCATGAGGCATGTAGTTGCAGTAGCACACATGATTCT
Organism: Zingiber officinale; assembly: GCF_018446385.1. Lineage (NCBI taxonomy): Eukaryota > Viridiplantae > Streptophyta > Magnoliopsida > Zingiberales > Zingiberaceae > Zingiber > Zingiber officinale. The sequence continues at coordinate 92,371,517 of NC_056001.1, forward strand.
GAGCCGTCAAAAATTAACCTCAAGCCGATTGCAATTTCTGCCATGTGTCATGCCTAGGAAGCCCAATATCATGGGCTTTAAAGGTATAATCAAAGAACTTGAATCAATTGTGAATGTGTGATGGGTGGAGGACCAAAGAAAAATCTACTTAATACAATTAAAGATGACTTGAAAAGATTTGAAATAGTGATGTAACCTCACATAAAGTTCAATGGTAAGTTGGCTCTGAATAGCCAGGCTTAAGGTGTTTATTTGTTTGTATTTTTTTTTTTTTAAAAAAAGAAGAGATTGTCTAGTTATTGTTGGTCTGAGATGCTCTAAAAGTAGCTTTTTGTGACAAATTATTATCAGTTGTCCCAGATTTGTGGAAGCTAACTTGTGTAAATAATTTATAGGCAAAGATACCAGATATTGAGAAGTGCTTAGATGTTGTTGCTATGTTGGAAGCGAAGAAAACTGCTGGGGAGGTTTGTTTAAAAAAAGTTATTATTCTTTTACTGTTGATGCAATTTATGCAAGTTTGGATATTTCTATATCTTCTTAACCACATGTTTCAAAATCCACCAAATTATCATGATAAATTCATCACCAGCTTTCCTTGAATCAGTTTGAAGGATAATGGTTGGATGAACCAGAAATAGGACTGTTTGATGACATAGTCTCCTTGTGAATCCTTCATATTTTGAGGCATTTCCAACTTTCCTGTTCTATAATTTCCCCATCTTCAGTTTTTCTAGGATGTGAGTTCCCATATCTTGAATCCATTATTATGCAACCTTCATCTTATCCGTCCTATCGGGTTGGAACATTGTTATCATGCCATTTAACACTGGTGATTTTATTATATGTTTTTCTTGCTTGGCTACATGTAAAGTATATCTAACAAAATGCTTTGCCAGCAAGGAGGATTTGCAACAGAAACTGTAATTTATATCATGGAGATGTATATAGACAGAGTTTCTATTGTATAGATTAAAGAATCTGATATTTGATCACTGGCATAATATATCCATGTATGGTTATGGACTTGGTTACAATGCTTTCTCCCGTGAGCTGATTTCTTGTGGAGAATTGTGATTTGTATGAAAGTACAAAAGCTTGAAGGAGAGCCTTGGTGCAACAGTAAAGTTGCTACCGTGTGACCTAGAGGTCATGGGTTCAAATCTCGGAAACAACCTTTTACAAAGCAAGGCTGCATACAATAGACCCTTCCCTAGCACCTCACATTAACTAGAGCTTCCTTCGTGCACCGGGTTGCCCTTTATAAAAGTACATAAGCTTCAAGATCCGTTTATCCATTGTCTTTCATTATTAAGTAGATTGACCCTAACCTTTAGAGGCTTTAGAATAATGATTAAAACAAAAGTTTATTTTATTTATGATATTGAAGGCTTTAATAAGCTGCTAGAACTTGGAGACGTTTGTCAACTACGTTTACCTGTTAGGAATTCATTACAGTTATCCTGTATTTATAGGTTCTAAATATTATTTTTTAACTCAGAAATGGTACATTAGTTGAACACTAAAAATCATATTCTGTAGTTACAAACTTACATGAAGTACAACTTGTCCTGAATGAACTTTCCTAAGATTATTCTTAGGATGCTTTTATGAACATTTTACCTTATATAATTCATTCTGGTAGTTTTTGAAGTTTTTAGATTACTACACAGTCGTGGAACGAAAGCTGAACCACTGGTATGGATGAGTAGACTAATCTATATTTCTGCTCCTTTGCTAATTTCTTTTTTTCGATCACTGGTACAATTAACTAAAACACCTTAACGTATCTATCATGTATTTCATTGCACCAGTCTTTTCTTCTTTGGTTACATAATGAAACACTGCAACTTGAAGCAAACTTCAGAATCTTTATCCGTAAGATAAAAAACAATACTGGGCCAACAATTGGGATTATGTATATGAATTTTTCCCTTTATCCTTGAGTTCCTTCTTTGTTAGCTTTCTTGAAGTTCATACCTTTTGCGGTCTGTATAACCTTCAGCGTAATGAATTAATCGCAGGCACTCATTACAGATTTTGAAGTGGCCGAAGGTATTTATTCACGTTCAAAAGTTGAGGATAATGATTCTGTTTGCCTCTGGTTGGGAGCTAATGTAATGCTTGAGTATTCCCTGGAAGAGGTTGGTCAGAAAAGTGGCATTCTTCCTTCACCTAATATACCCATATTGTGGAAACCTTCCAGCTCTGATATATTTTATTATTCATAGGCAAAATCCCTCCTAGATAAGAACTTGGAAAATGCTAAAGCGAGCTTAGAAGTTCTTGTTGGTGATCTACAATTCTTAAGGGATCAAGTGACCATAACTCAAGTAAGTTCTGGATGAAAAACATAAAACCAAGAATGAGTTTGGCAAACTCATTTGACTTTTTAATCCATGACATTGTGATTTTATACAGGTTACTGTTGCTCGGGTGTACAATTGGGATGTTCATCAGAGAAGAACTAAGCAAGCAGTAAAAGAACCCGAATCCTGAAGTTTTTTTTTTTTTTTTTTGTATTAGCTTCCAGAACTAGCAGTATTTATGCGTTTATATATGTGCCTTTGCTCTCTGTATGAGCAATAACTGATTCATTGTTGTCAAGCTTAGACGTAGAATTTTGTGAATGTTTGAAGCTGTTTTATTGCTCATTTCTTGTTTACAGAGATTTGTGTAAGTGCGAGATTCTTATCAAACTTCTTACGAGTTTAAAATCTTGCTAGATGATTTATTTGCCTGGGATTTATTCTTGCTCAAGTTTGAGTGTCTGTCATCCTCTACTTCACTTGCTGAAGATGCATCATGAGCCTCTTATCCTCTGGTTTCAGCTTTTAACCAATCTTGTCGGCAGATTAGATATTCCCCATTTGCGTCCAGCACTTTTTTTCCTGTACTTGAGCAACAATGCGACACAACTGTTATCGTCTGAAAGTTAGTAGATCATGTCTTAGAAATGATATGCTTCCACCATGGAAGAACATCAGGATCATGGAAATTTATTTTCATCATATAAAGCCGAGTGGTTATATCCCAAGTATCACAAAGACGAATAATTAACTTTAGTAGAACAATTTGATCTCCATTTTATCTTTGAGCATTTTCAATGTAAAAGTCTCACTTTCCAGTTAGAGCCTTGATAAGGATATCATGTAACTAATTCATGTTCTTTAATTGATAACAATTGAAGAGAGAAGTTATGAGAGGCAGAGATGGATCGCAGTTCAAAATTTAAAAAAAAATATCTTCACCTATTTTGAATATATTATTTCTTATATTAAATACTATACATTGTTATAAGAAAAGGATATATGTTAACTTTATAAAAAAAATTGTCTACTTGCCAAAAATGTTTTAAAAAATTATATATTATACTATTGAGATAGAACACTGATTTGGGATAAAAATTTATAATTTTAATGAGTTTTCTAAAATGAAAACATCTCTATCAAGACAATGATGTTTGTCTTTTTTTAATTTGACATTTTCTCTTTTTTCAATTCAATGTGTGTATTTATTCAAACAAAATATATTATTTAATGGGCTTAAAATTAGACTTATATTCTCCAAAACATACTTTGTGGTCAGACTTTCGAGAGTTGTGCCACTATGCTAATGCACGGTAAAGGATTCTAAAGGATCGAATGGGATGATATTTTTATTCATCAAGTTGCCCATCAAAATGAGGTTAAATGCTTATGCACTTCACCCACATTTAAGGTGATAGAATGATTTAGTTTACAATTTGGCATACAAGACAAAGGAAAGAAAGATTAGTGTTTACAAGACATTAGATCCCATTTTGGCCCTAATATACTACCCTACTTGGTTAAGTTGGCGTCCTTGCTATTTAATCGTCAAATGAGTTAGCAATGTCTAGAGTGTTCTCCTTCTATCACCTTGCCTCTGATGCCAAAAGCCCTGTTTATCGAACAAGGTACTCTCGTTTAGTAGCCTCCAGTTAGAAGAGAATTTTTGCTGAGAATTTTTGTTGACTTTCTAGTATATCTTTTACTCTTTAGTCTACAATTTGAGTAGTGGAGAATCACCTTCATTGTGCTTTTCTTCTTGTAAGTCAACTTAATATGGATGTTTTTTTAATCCAAGTATCTAAGTCTTTGGTCCAATTAATTTCGAAGGTGTATGACTTTTTTTCTCTGTTCGTCTACCAAATAAATCCGAAAGGGCAACGACTCTTAGTGTGACAGCCCAAAGTCCCAGTAGTTCGAGCGGAGTAAACATAATATTGCTCTACTTGGAAATCAAATCCTAGATGCATGGGCAATAATCTTGGAGGTGGGCGACTCTCTCCTGATTCGTCTACCGAGTAAATTCAAAGTATAGTGGTTTTTAACGTGGCAGCTTAACAATCCAATAGTTCAAAAACGATGGGTGTAATATTGCCCTGCTTAAAAATTGAACCCTTAATGTATAATACTTTGCCTCTTAGAATGCGTTTGGTTGGAGATTATCTTTGATAACCTTAATTATCCATTCAAGATTATCAACGAAAACCCTGTTTGATTTAGGTAATCGACGATTCCTGAGTAATGATTCATGCCCGACATGTCAGCAAAAGGGGCATACAACCCGGAATCGAAAAACCTCGGAAAAGTCAGGTTTTTCTTGATTCCGGGGTTAACGAAATTTTTTTACCAAAAATACCTCTAAAATTTTTTATAATGAAAAATTCATTTTAAAGTAAAAGAAAACCTAAAATAAAATAATAATAGTAAAAATAATAATAAAGAAAAACGTAAACTAAAAAAAAAAAATGTAAATTAAAAAATTAACAAAAAACGAACAAAAAATTAAAAAAAAAAACAAAAAACGTAAACTAAAAACAGAAAAATGAACTAAAAAGCAAAACACCGTAAACTAAAAAAAAGAAGAAAAACGTAAATTATAAAAAACAAAGAAAAACAAAAAAAAACGTATAATAAAAAAGTTCAAAAAATAATATATAGAGTTAATTTTATAACAGAGGGTAATACAGTAAAATACTAAACTAGTTATACATTAAAACCTTCAAACAAATAAGTTTTCGTTACATTACCGAAATTAAACCAAACAATTTTAGATTATGTTTTATTCCCTATAACCTTGGTTATGTGATTACCAAGTAATCACATAACCAAGGTTATACATGATGACTTGAACCAAACGCACCCTTAGTGTTGAACTGTGCGTCTGTGCCAAGGGAGAGGAAATATATAGGTTTTGAATAGCTTACATAAACGATAGGGTGGATTCGATATAAGGAACTAGAGCGCTAAACATGCTTATGCACCGCGGAAACTATCTAGTTCCTCCAGAAGATTCATACGAAGGGAAAGAAAAATATTCAAGTTATCATGTATAACATTGATTATGTGATTACCAGGTAATAACATAACCAAGGTTATGGGGAATAAAACATAACCAAATGTTGTTTGGTTCAACCTAGGTAATGCAACAAAAATTTGTTTGTTTGAAGGTTTTAATGAATACCTTAGTTTAATATTTTACCGTATTATCCTCAGTTACAAAATCAACTATACATATTATTATTATTATTATTTATTTTTTATGTTTTGTTTACTTTTCTTTTTCTTGTATATTTTTTTTACTATTTTATGTGCTTTTTTATTTTTTTTAATGTTTTTATATTATTTATATTATTTATTTATTTTTTACATTTTTTAAATTTTAAATTTTATTTATTTATTTTATTTTTAAATTTTTATAAATTTTTTAATTTTTATTTTAAAATTTTAAAAAAATTTTAAAAAAAAATTTAATTTTTAAAATTTAATTTATTTATTTTTAAAATTTATATATTTTTTAAATTTTTTATTTTTTAAAATTTTAAAATTTTTTATTTTTAAAAATTTTAAAATTTTAAAATTTTAAAATTTTTTAAACATTTTTTTATTTTTTTATTTTACATTTTTTAATATTTTTTTTACATTTTTTCTCTTTTTTCCATGCTTTTTCTTATCGGAGGGTATTTTTGGTAAAAAAAATTCGTTAACCCCTGAATCAAGAAAAACCTTAGGGTGCGTTTGGTTTGCCCCATTTTCATTTTCATTTTTTGAAAAATGCGCATTTTTTATTTTTTAGAAAATGACTTTTCCGCGTTTTTCGTTTTCTTATAAAACGCTCTCTCATTTTCTTAAAAATGAAAGTGAAAAACGCAAACCAAACGCGTTTTCCATTTTCTCAGAAAATGAAAACAGAAAACAACGTTGAAAACGCAAACCAAACGCTCCCTTAGTTTTCTGAGGTTTTCAGATTCCGGGCTACATGACCCTTTTGCTGACGTGTCGGGCATGGAACATTACTCGGGAATCATCGAATACCTAAACCAAACAAGGTTTTTGTTGATAACCTTGGATGGATAACCAAGGTTATCAAGAATAACCCCGAACCAAACACACCCTAAGTTTTCTAAAAAAACATAAAAAGTTATACCTTTGGTGCGTGTACACGGACTCCAGACAGTTTGGATCACAACACGATCACATATTCGTGCCTCTATGGCATCCACACGAACAAGCCTTGCCTTCGTTTGTCTCACAAACTCACAAGTAGGAGAAGGAAACCACTTAAGGTTGTGCTGGCAACCTAGAGAAGGGGTTTCGGCCAAAAGGAGAGGACGGGAAGGAGAGAATGAAGATCTACCCAAAATTGAAGAGAAAAATGCTTGAGTATTTTCATCCAATGAAAACACTTAATGAGTATTAATTCAATTAATGATCCTTAATGAGTATTTACACTCCATTAAGGATCACACTTGAAACTCCTCATTTTAAATTCAATTTCGAAAATTGAATGAAATGATTCATTGAATTTCGAAATTCAATGAATATCTCCATTAATCCTCACTTGAGTCTAACTCAAGTCTAATTCAATCGAGTCTTACTCAATTAATCTCATGCAATTTCAAATTCAATGAATCACATTTCATTAATTTGAATTGACTCCTTGAGTCTAGTTTGAATTGGACTTAATCCAATAATTAGATCCAATTGAGTCTAACTCAATAAGTTCAATTCGGATTAGACTTAATCCAATGATTCATAATATGAACTCATCTCCAAATCTACTTATTCTTTGTGTGTGACCTAATAAGTTCTCGTAACGTTGGCAATGTACCCAAATCAACATTTAGATACATAAGCAATGAGTGACATCTAGCAAGACATCATTGCTACCCAAGTGATAAGAAAGTCGAGATCCGACCTAACCTGTCCGTGGCTATTATCTTGTATGACTTAGTCTCTCTATCCTTGATATCTAGATTGATCAATGAGGCATAGACTGTGTCATCCTCTTATCAACCTTTGTGTTTCTTGATCTCTAAGTAGATACACTCAATTAAATAAGTTTAATATCTCATATTGACTTATTTAAGCATGACCATGCTTTCTTGTGTCTTATTAATCAAGGGGCCCACAGATATCGCTTCCATCATATGGAAGGGATAGATCTCATCTACATTACTCACATCCCTCCGCATAATTCATTGCATACTGATAACGATGTTTGTCATACTCGTAAATCAAATTAATAATGTATATTCCATGAACCCCTTAACCACACAATTATGTTGTAATAACGAGCCCAGGATCGAAGCTCGAGGAACCAACGGTAGGATGTAATTTTAAGATTGTTTCTTATTCCTATTTTTGGGGGTTTTAACATGAAAATGGGGTTTTAAACTTTGAATATAAATCTAACAAATGAAAAGCACAGAAAAATAAGAACTAACCTAATGCATAAAGAAACCTAACTATGTTCCAATAATCAAACCATAACGCATTGTCACCCTACGTTTTGATTAAATCATCACCACACTTAAACTAAATATGAAATAACGAGACACAATTGAATTCTAATCTAAAGCAGAATTTAAACCCTAATTTAAAACTTAACAACTAACTAAGCATCAAACAAGAATTAAAATAAATTGTACCAATGAAATTACAACTACCAAACATGAATTAAACTTCAACAAAACAAAGAAATGCTAAATTGCAATGATAAGAACTTAACAAACATAAAAGGAATATGTTCTAAGCTATAAAAAACAGTAACAAAGCTAAATAAACCCTAACCGATCCAACTCACAACCAATCCATACAAACAACACATTCTTGCCGTCACACAAGAGTGTCAAAGTCGAGAACACCCAACTCCGGACCTCAATGAAGAACCTCAGCTGTGTCTCAGTTCAAGGTATGCTCAACAACGCCGGCGGACCACCTCCGGCGAGCTAGAACAACCCTAAACCCACTCAAGTGCTGAAAATCTGGATTTCTTCTACCCGGAGCTCTCTAAATCTGGATGAAGGTTGTGGATTGCGGATGGTTGTCGGATGGAGCTCAGGAACACCGGAAGACCACCTCCGAATGTCGCTGATGGGAATCAGAGTCGCCGATTGGAAGACCACCTCCAAATCTAGCGAAAACAGAGGCTTGCCGAGAGAAGACTTCCGCCGGAGGAAACACCCAAAGACGGTTCCAAAGAATTGGGATGAAGCTGCCGAGAAGCCCTCCACCGAGGTTGAAGCTCGGGAGATTGATCGGAGAAGGAATCGGGGTCGGAATCCTGAAGAAAACACGCGCCTGGACGCGAAGCTGTGCGCGGAGGAATCGACGAAGCCACAAAGCTACTGTAGCTTCTGTTTTAAATCTGATCCAGATCTGAACGGATGACTGTGATTGATTTGGCTCTTGATCAACGGTGAAAAGTCGCTTAAACTCCGATCCGAAGGTGTTGATCTTGATCTAGGGTCTGGATCTACTCTCCCTTAGGTCGGATCAACCAGATCGTCATTGGATGGTTCAGATCTTCCCAATCTTTGATGAATGGTACAGATTAATTCGGGCTTGATCAATGGCTGTATGAACTCAGATCTGGATCAAAACCTCTGGATCTTCATCTATCGCTGAGATCTCCTCCTCATTAGGTTGGATGGACCAGATCTTCAATGGATGACTCAGATCTACTTGATTGTAGATGAACGGTCCAAATAACTCCAAGGTTTGATCGTCTCGTTTAAACTTCGATTCGAGCCCAATTTCGGTTTGAATAGATCCAAATCCAAGATCCTTTGATGCCTACAAAATAAGAATCAAATATTAGCATCAAATAACACCAAAAATAAGATAATTTATAATTAAGCCCAAAATAAAGACAATGCATGAAATGTGATGTAACCATGATTTAAACTTATGAAATCAACATCAAACCATGCATATATGAATCAAAATAATACAATAAAAATCATGGTTATCACATACCAGTGATCGACTTTATTGTACATCTTATTACATGTTACGTTTGCCGATACCAAAGTACACAACTCCTTATGTAGGGAACTATAGTGACTTCAGATCTAAGGACTATTCATACCAATAGTCACATGAGAATGTTTATGACACACGATCCATGAAACATTCTTATGGCGGGTCATTCAGTATATATTCTCTAATATATATTCATGTGTCAATCTGATATCTCATATCCATGACTTGTGAGATTAAGTCATCCATTGACCTACATGCTAGTCTCAACGCATTAATATTGTCCTTGTATATTAACGCTTGACTAGGAATAGTTAAGTGTAGTGTTTTATGTATATCTACAATATATCACTATCAATTCAACTAATCGATATGCTGTAGATGCAAACCTACTACCCAAGGACATTATTATACTTATTCAATCGACATTGATCTGAAATAAATATAATAACCAACTTTGTCTTTTTTATTAATAATGAAATATGATACAAAAATGATCCCTTTATAATAATCTCATAATTGGTACTAGGTAGATCCGCTACCTTAGCGGCCCCCCTAGTGCCGGCCCCACGGATATGGAGGGAGGTTCATGCAGGTACACAGGCCATAGACGCATGGCGGGGTAACTCATAATTGGTACTAGGGCTAATACTAACATTCGATGGGGTGGGTTTGAAGCCAACTTGTTAGTTGCAAGTTCACTATTTTTCTCAGATCGATAACTCTACCTCATCAACTTATTTGATAACCCCAAGCGGCTGTGAGTTTTTTCTATCAATTGCGGACCGTTCCATGTGGATGATCTATAAGGTTCATAATTACTCCTTTTGCTACACAACGTTTACTTAGCCAATATTTAGATTCGATTTTATCCAAACTTTTTTTATTCACTCTAACATTACCCACTTGTCTAGCGGTTGCTGAGAAATTTTTGAATATCAAACTGATCTTCTATGGTAATCCTAGTATGACTGATTTATCTATTAATTTTGCTACAACTGCTGCTTTAGACAAAGATGACAATTGAAGAGTTGGCGGGGAAGCTATAGACAATAAAGAAAATGGTAAAAACATGCTTAACCATAAGGATGACAATGAGACAGGGCGGGGACAGGTTTGTCATCCCCATCCCCGTCTCGTTTTTATTTTTTCGGGTTGGGGAATTCCCCGAATCCGAACCCACGGGGATCAAATCCCCATCCCCACCCCCATCCTTGCCACATCCCTACATTTAATTTATATTATTATTATTATTTTAACATTATTATTAATGATAATATTAATAATAATATTATTATTATCAATATTCTCAAAAAATTTAATATTAATACTAACACTGTTATTAATATTTTAGAAAAATCTTATTATTATTATTTATTAATATTAATAATAATAATATTCGGAGCGGGTTCAGGGATAGAGATAGTATTCTCACATCCGTCCCATCTCTGAAAAAATTGAAGATCCCTATTTCTATTTCAGATTTTTCCTGCAGGATTTCGAACCCGTGGAGAAAATTATCATTCTTACTTAAATCTTACGGGAAAAATTAACATCCCTACTTAAACAAGAATAGTGGATGCGAAGAGAATGACCAATATGAGAGAGCCATAGAGGATTTGTATGCCCAACATGTCCATTCTTCTCTTTATTAGTATGCTTATCCCAACTAATGTTAAATCGTTTAAGGATGTATATCCAAATCCGGGGCAGATGTAGGATCCGATCCGAAACAGTCGCTAAGCGAATATCCAAACTTCCCTTAAACGGGTCGGAATGATCGGCATCCATCGCCATCCCCTGGCGAATGGAAGGAGATGGACCATCGTTTTTATTTTTGGTTTCTCGAAGCGTCTTCGTATCTTGATCGCGTCGGTTCCAATCTCCGATCATCTCTCTATTGCTCATCAGGGGAAAGATGGTCCTGATCGAGCAAGAACCGGACGCCGAGGGAACCCGGGAAGAAGTCCCTGCAGACGCCTCAGATATCTGGCGACGCTCCGGTGGAAGTGGGAAATGGCGGCGACGAGGAGTCCTTTAAGGACGCCCTGACAAAAGAGAAGTTGAGAGAGGTACGGCCTTTTGATCTCTTCTTTAATGCGCTTTTGACCAGGGATTTAAGTTCTGCACTGTCGTCTTGTCTTGTGGGATTGGTCTGTTAACTCTGCAATTCTCATTTTTCTTTTTCTAATTGATATTATAACTTAATTTGCCACGATTAGAACCTTATCGTCTTATCCTCTTTCAATGTGGCTTCTATTTTTGTTCGATTTTGTGTTCTTGTTCCACATTCAGTATTTGTTCGGATTGCTAACTAAACAAAAGTGGGTTTTCGCTTTTGCAGTTGATAATATTGCTTTCTTGTTTGAGATAAAGCTTTGGATTTCTGTCAAAGGATTCGATTTTTAGTGTTAATCATTGAACTACATTCCATGTCGAACTAAGTTGATCAGGACCGTAAGGTGAATTAGGAACACGGCATGGTTAGTGTTCGATTTTTTGCTTGATTTTATTAATGGGTTTTATTCCTTTCTTTGGTTCTGTGAACTTGCGAATAAATTACCTGTGCCCTGTACAAATATCCTTAACATACTACTTTTACAAATATTTAGTGCATGAAAAGGTTAAACTATTATTCAGTATTCATCCAATCAAAACTATGCACATGAGTGCCTGGTAAAAAGAAGCTTGTTTTGAATTGGGTTCTGGAAATAAACATCATGCATAATTGCTCTATCAATTTTAAGTTTATGTCAGCTGTAACTAATGAGCTACTCTCAATTGAACATTGTGTATGGAGATGACTCATAAAAAAAGCTTGTTTCTAGTAGAGTTCCTGAATTGACTATTTGAATACATGTAATAGCATTGTTAACTTACTTTCACATAGACATGCAACAACTAAGAAGCTGCTTTTATGCTTCTATATTAAGCAATTTTCATTCGTTTATGTTGCAGAAAGCTCTTAAGCAAGCAAATGATGCAAAGGAAGAAGGGAACAAACTCTCTTTAGGATTGGTCGATATGAGGATGCACTCTTGCAGTATGAGATTCCTGAGCAAATTGCTTCTGAGCAACCTTCATTTATAGATGTATGTTCTGTCTCATGGAAACCGGGCAGCATGTTTCTTGAAATTAGTAGGCCATTCTTTATGTGAAATTTATATTGATATTATTGGTAACTTGCTCTTCTTATTTCTTAGCAACAGTGACTCTTTAAGGGTACTGTTAATCAGCAAATAGGGAATCAAATTTTGAATTGTGAGTTTATAATCAAATTTGCTAATTGTCCTATTTTATGTGTTGAATGTTTGGTAATCTTTTATTTCATAGTCTCTCCTAATAAGAAGAAAGGGTTTTAAAGTACTTAGATAATTTTTCTAATTCAATAGAATTTTATATTTCTAAATCATAGTTGATACTCCGTAATAATCTATGATTGTCAGGGATGGGTCGGCCGAGTTCGGCCGATAAAGAGGAGGTTGGGTTCGATATGTGGATTTAGAAGATGCTAAGCCCGAGAAACTTAACATGAGTGCTTTGAAATCAGATTCAGAATCCGAAGGTGCTCGAGAGTCGGAGACGGAACCATGAGGTGCTCGGGAGTCAGAGACAGGACCATGAGGTGCTTGGGATGTCTAGACCCAGAAGTGTTCAGGAGGTGAGCACAGAACCAAATAGGAAGAGGAGCGTAGGTTGGTTTGGTTTAGGGGCAATAAAAGCAATTGATAATAATCATTATGGGCGGAGGTTTCAAGTGGCCATTGAAAGGTAATAATGGTGGTTGACGACCGTCATCGAAGGAGAATATTAATGTCATAAAGGATGTAGTTACGTAATAACAACTATAAAAGAAAGGTCATAATTCAGGAGGAGGGAGGCTAATGCTCAATTCTCACACATTCATCTTTCTCATTTCTATTATAGTTTTACTATTTTATGCTCTCATCATCTGATTTAAGTATCGGCGGGCCCTTGCCGGACTAGACCTACACCCTCTGAATTCGTGTTGACTTGGAGAAGGCGAGAAGCGCTTGGTCATCGATGTTTATGAAGTACTTGGCTAGGAGCTTCCAAATTCTACCGTATCATAATTGGCGTCATTTGTCTGAACTAGAGCTAAGACGTTGAGATGGAGGGGGAAGAACTACCTCACACCTCACCAGATGAATGGGAAAATTGAAGTGGAACTTGGTCTCAAAGTTCTGCTTGAGGCCGCTCCTCTCTTTTTTCATGACAATAACCGCCACTACCTCTTCGAGATCCCCGTGATGAACTTTTACTTGGAGTCATTGATGTCAATGCACAGTGGGACGATTCTGACACTCCTGACATTGATAATCGGCATTTCACGGAACAAATATGAGAGATTGGAAGATCATTCCGAATGTTGTTGAAGATGAGAAGAAATACTGCTTTTCAAATGGTATGGTGGATGATAATGTCGGCACGCTCGAGCCCGAGTGGGTTGCGGGCATTGAACGATTGTCTGGATCAAAGGCCGAGTGGGTTGTAGACACCATATGACTGCCCAAGCCCAAGTGGGAGCAACTTAATCAAGAGGGTGTCATGGTGGCAAAGGCATGAGAAGCTCAATCAACAATCTTGTGTATTGTGGGCAGTGGTGCCCAAGATCTTGACGATGGACAAGACGTTGTTGATCGACCACATCACTGAGTTGCAGCATAGTGTTGGGGAAATAGAGGTTGCTTGTGTTTCCAAGTGCGCGAAGCACTAGGTCGACGGAGGCACGGCTGGTGAGGAGGTCATCACTCGCATAGGCTACACACTGAGAGCACACTCGACGAGGAACATCATTTATGCCTTGAAGCGGGGATGCCGAAGTGGCAGACTCTAAGGCCACCATGAGAGGCAATAAAGTGTGGTAGCTACAGAAAATGAGATGAATGCAGTAGCTACCGGGTCATATGGGATCCTGAATGTTTACGGCAATAAAATAGGTGGGACCCACTTGGAGAGCACGATGGCCCACTCCATGCATTCATTAAGTCGAGCACTCCATGCATTTAGTAAAGGTGGGATCAATTTTCTCTTTTTACATTCAATATTGCTGAGTGCCAAGTATCCTTACTACGGGACCCACTCCTTCGAGCATTACCAATGCAATGGTGTCGAGCACCATTTTACTTGGTGGGACCCACTCCCATATGCTACAATGGTGTCGAGCACCCACTTCTTCATGCGATGATGCCAAGTACCCTTACCAAAGATGGGACCCACTCCTTCATGGACCATTACCAGTGCAATGGTGTCGAGCACCATTTCACTTGGTGGGACCCACTCCCTCATGTAGTGGTGTCGAGCACCCACTTCTTTATGTGATGATGTCGAGAACCATTGCCAAAGGTGGACCCACTTTTTCTAAAAGAAATAAAAGGGGAAGCACTATCGTGCGAAGCTTAAGTTGCTGAGCACCACTACATTCATCAAGGCCGGCCATTGCCCGAACACTCATCGCCCAAGCACTCGAGCATTGATCGTTTGAGCATCCAAGTGCCTGAGTCCTTGAAAGCGGAGGTTCGAGAGTGCCCGAGTGTGCTTCTAAATACTATAGCATCTGGGGCACTATAGCTTCCCAAGTATTGTAGTTACATGCTATTCTGCCCACTTGAGTATGCCTGAGCCAGAGGCTTTAAAAGTCTGAATTTGAGCATGACGGTGACAGTTACAAGGGATGCACCCTCTGATACGGGTGCATCTTTTGGAAAAAGACAGGAGAGGAATGACAATACAATTGCATCATTTGAGAAAACACGAGATAGTTTTTCACCACTTTTCTCCCTTATATAAGGTAATAATCTCAGCATCGAGAGGTATGTGATGGTACTTCATTCGACATTATTTTATGCAATTTCACCTATTTGTTATTCTTCTCTCTTTTAAAGTCCGAGCTAAGCGTTCAAGGGCTCTCGATATCAACTTCTCGGAAGTCCTCAATTGCAAGCATCCAAATCTAGATTGATCTTTAGACACTCGATCTCTTTAGATTGATGACCAGCAAGTGTTTAAAAGGGTGGGGCAATTCAACTGAGTGGAAGGAGTTGGGTGCAACTGGTTCAGGATATGAAGGTATGATGTCTATTATGCCGAGGTGGATATGGATATATTATATTTGTGGTGTCTAGGAAAAGATGTAGAGGTATGACCTCTTTTATGCCGCGGTGGATGTAAATATATGATATCTATGGTTTTAAGGCAAAGATGTCTATTATGCAGAGGTGGATGTGGATATATAATATATGTTGTGGTGTCGGGGAAAAGACGAGGAGGTATGATATCCTTTCAGTCGAAGGGAGAAAGTGGAGGTATTTAAAAGCCTAATCTCGAGTTGGCAACCTTCCAAGTCCTTGACTCAATTGCGCATTTATAAACCCGAATTGAGATGGCAGCCTTTCGAGTCCTTGACTTGGTTGTGCATTTATAAGCACAAGCTGAGTCGGTAGCCTTCAGAGGGGTGACTAATAAATGAGTGGCCATTCGGATTCTAGACTCGGATTACAATGCATCGTCTGACTCATGCGAGGGGTGACTAATAATAAAGGGATGTCCGGTGTACGAAGCTCCAGCCAATGCGGGTCCCGGGGAAGAGTCTATTATATGTATCCTTACCCTAACTACTGATACTCCGTAATAATATGTGAATGTCAGGGTGGGCTCACCGAGTTGGGCCCATAAAGAAAGAGGAGGTTGGACTCGGTATGTGGATTTAAGAAGAAGCTAAGCCCGTGAAACTTAACATGATTAGTCCGGAGTTAGAGGGTGCTTTGAAATTAGATTCAGAATCCGAAGATGCTTGGGAGTTAGAACCATGAGGTGTTGGGGAAGTATGTCTAGACCAGAGAGTGTTCGGAAGGCAGGCACAGAGCCGAATAGTAAGAGAGGCGTAGGTTTGGTTTGGTTTAGGAGGCAATAAAAGCAATTGATAATGATCATTATGGGCAGAGGTTTATGGTGGTCATTGAAAGGTAATAATGGTGGTTGGCGGCCATTACAGAAGGGAGAATATTAATGTCATAAAGGGCGTTGTTACATAATAACAACTATAAAAGAAGGTCATAATTCAGGAGGAGAGAGTCTAATGCTCAATTATCACACATTCATCTTTCTCATTTCTACTACAGTTCTTTTTTTTTCTACACATCATCTTGTTCTCGTCATCTGACTTAAGTGTCGGAGGGCCCTTGCCGGGACTAGACCGACACCCTCTGACTCTGTGTTGACTTGGAGCAGGAATTCTTCTACTCGATACGGAGAAGGTGAGAAGCGCTTGGCCATCAACGTTCAAGAAGTACTTGGTTGGGAGCTTCCAAATTATCAATAGTATTAATTTCCTAAGTTGTCAAGTTTTTTTAGCAAGGCAATATTTCTTATCAATTTTAATTTGATTGGAGCTTTTAAAAAACCCCAACATCCCCTTCCCTTGGAATTTATCTTTTAAATCAATAATATTTTCTTTTGATAACTTTATCATTGTTAAACTTTGATGCTTTATCTTTGTCTTCCTATAGTCTAGTATTCTGCCAATTAGCACCAGAGTCGAAGCTTGATGGTTTTGTTCATTACCTCATTCTGCTTTGTTTTCCCATTTATCGTCTTCTCATCCACCCCATGTTGGTTAGTCCTAAGAAAATCGTACCGGTTCCACTGTATAAAAATTTTTTGTACAAGTGTCGAACCTTTCCTTAAATAACCTATTGTGTTCTTTAGAAGTTAAATTAGGAATCGCAGACGGAACTTAACATCATTGATTCCAAATTTAACTTATCTGTTCTTAATGGTTTAGATTTGAATCGCAAGCGGAACTTAACACTATTGATTCAAATCTACCTAAGTTATTAATTTCATAAATATTAATTTTCAAAATTGGCTTCCAGGACTGTATGGCGAGGCACATGACCTTCTTGGATATGGGAGCAACCACCATCGCCTAGGCAAAGCCTTTTAAGGAAAGCTAATATTTATTTCCTTAAATAACTCTAGGTTAACCAAAAAGAACAATCGAATCACAAATTCGAAAAAGAAGAAAACACAAACTCGAAAAAACTATTTCGAAAACTCTAGAATCATATGCCTCTTGTGTTTGGTATTTCCATAAATAACTATACAAAGAAAACTAGTATGATGCGGAAAACAATTACTAGTTATACCTTTCTTTGTAAGCAAAATAACCTCTTGATCTTCTACCGTATTCCTCTTCTTATCCCGGACGTTGTGTGGTTAACGATCTACCGAGATGAGAACCACCCAAACCCTTCTTCTCCAAGCAAGTTTCGGCCACCACATAAGCTCCAAGATATGTGAGGTTCGGCCACAACCACCAAGCTCCAAGGGATGCTAGAAACGAAACCTCCTTTCTCTCCTTCTTCTCCTAGCTTGAACCGGCCACCATCAAGAGCTCCAAGAGGGGATAAAACCGGCCACTAGAGAAGAAGAGAAGAGGAGAGGGAGAGCCTCTAAGGGCCGGCCACACCAAGGAGAAAAAGAGAGGAAGAAAAGAATAGAGTTATTCCAATGAAGGCACCTCTACCCTCTCTTTTATAATCCTTGGTCTTGGCAAATAAGGAAATTTTAATAAAAACTTGGGCTCCCTTTTTAATATGATGTGGCTGACCACCTAAGCTTGGGCTCCAAGCTATTGGCCGGCCACCTTAAGGCTCATCCTTTAGGCTTGGCCGGCCCTAAGCTTGAGCTTCAACTATTGGTTGGGTAAGAAGGTGGGTATATGGTGGGTATAAATCTCTATATACAAGAGGCTACGATAGGGACCGAGAGGAGGAATTGGTTTTGGTCTCCCGATGAAAATAAGCTTCCCGTGTTCGCCCCGAACACACAACTTAATTCCATCAATAATAATTCATTCCACTAAAGAACTATTATTGAACTACCGCACCAATCCCAAATTACATTTTTGGGCTCCTTATTATGAGTGTGTTAGTCTCCCTGTGTTTAAGATGTCGAATGTCCACTAATTAAGTGAGTTACTGACAACTCATTTAATTAATATCTTAGTCCAAGAGTAGTACCACTCAACCTTATCATAGGACACAGTTTCCTTCTATAATCAACAACACACACTATAAGTGATATCATTTCTCAACTTATCGGGCTTATTGATTTATCGAACTAAATCTCACCCATTGATAAATTAAAGAAATAAATATCAAATATATGTGCTTGTTATTATATTAGGATTAAGAGCACACACTTCCATAATAACTGAGGTCTTTGCTTCTTTATAAAGTCAGATAAAAGAAACGACCTCAAATGGTCGCTCAATACACTCTTAGTGTAATTATATAGTTAAGATAAACTAATACCTAATTACACCACGACCTTCCAATGATTTGTCCTTTCCGTCGTGAGCTACTGCTTTTAATTTATAAAGAACCGATAACACGATCTTCTGATGTCTGACACCACACACCATGTTATCTACAATATAAATTAATTGAACATCTACATTGGTATATATAAACGTAGACACTTGACCAATGCGATTCTTATAAATGTTTATACAAAAGCCAGCTTTTAGTAAACACTCCAACAATCTCCCACTTATACTAAAAGACTACGCCGTAAATGCCGCCATACATCCGATTCCCATCCATTCAACACGCCCATCAAAAGCTCTCCTTAAGGGCCTTAGTGAAAAGATCTATAGGTCATCATTTGATGCTACAGCGACAACAACTTCTCCTCGCTTATACGATTTCTCGTATTGGGTGGTACTGCGCTCTTTTGTGTTTACTTGCCTTATGACTCATGGTTTCTTCGAGTTGCTACTGCACCACCATTATTACAATAAATTGTAATAATCTTGGATAAACCATAAATCATATCTAAGTCCATCTCGAGGTTACTTGAGTCATTTAGCTTCTATGATCGCCTCGAGGTCGCCACTTACTCACCTTTCATGGTCGAGTCCAAAAAGCACTTTGCTTATCATTCTTCCATAGTTATGACTTTACCTCCTAAAGTAAACACAAAACCCCGAGGTCGACTTACTATTATCCCTATTTGATTGGAGGTCAAAATCCGTAATGGGACCAAATTATCTGCCTTGTAAGCTAGCAATCTCTAGTGGCTCTAAGGTACTTCAATATACGCTTCACATCAATGTCCTCGTCTGAGTTATTTTGATATTCTGCTAACCACGCCCAAAGAAACAGATATCCGCCTCGACACAACATCAGATACATTGACTTCCTACACCAAGCATAAGGAACGCCTTCACGTCCTTTATTTCCTTTTATGTCTTGAAGACATCTCTTTAAATAAAGCTACTCCACGCCTAAAAGGTAAGAAACCTTTCGAGTTTCGCATGCTAAACGAGATATGAAGCTTGGGATAAGCACAACATTCTTTTCTTGCGATCCTTGATCCCAAGAATATACGCGTATTCTCCTAAGTTCTTCATATCGAATTGTTTGGACAACCATACCCTTACTTCCGACAACACTTTGATATTGTTTCCAACTACAAAAATGTTATCTACGTATAGTACAAGAAATATCACCACGCTTCCATCACACTTCTTGTATACACAAGACTCATTCGATTATTAAATAAATCCATAGGTCCGGATTACTTTATTAAATCGAATGTTCCAAGACTTTAGCTTTATCAATGGACCGATTGAGCTTACATACTAGACGCCTTTGCCTTCATCGAACCTCTCGGTTGCTTTTTACGGACGATTCTTCAAGACTTCCATAAAGGAAAGTTGTCTTGTCATTTGCCAAATCTCATAATAGATAAAAGAATCTCGATAGACTTAAGCATGGAAAAGTTTCCTTTTCAACAAGCTTTGCTTTGAAAGTTTCTACCTTCCGCTCATCCCTCTTTCCTATCAGACTTATTTTCACTTAACGACTTTTACACCATTTAGTGATTCTACAAGCTCCCACTTTATTGTAATATATATATTCTAATTTCAGATTCATCGCAAAGACGCCGATCTTTATCTTGGAGTGCTTCATCATACGTCCGGGGATCGGTTCATTTACCGGATCAAGTCCAAGATTCTCCAAACTGAATCTCTCTAGTTGCCTCACAACCCTCCCACTACGATGAGACACTACCTATAATGTTGCAGTTTATTGTGATATTTCATCTTGTACAGTTGGTACTAGATTAGACATATCCTTTATTATTTTCTTAAGAACAAATTTACTTATGGGCTTATGGTTCATAGTATAGTCCTTTTCTAAAATCGGACATTGGTGCCAACAATGACCTTCCGATTTTAAGGACTACAAACCTCTTTTCGTTTTTCTAGGATAACTCACAAACAAGTGAACTCATGTCCAACTTTTCAGTGTCTCTCACGTGCTAGACCACCCAAATCCGAATATGCTTCAGACTAGGCTTACGCCCATTCTGCAATTCTGTGGGAGTAGAGAGTTCTGACTTAGAAGGTACTATGTTCACTTCCGTTTTCAGTGTATATCCTTAAAACGAATTTGGTAATTTTCTAAATAACTCATCATCATTCTAATTATTCCATAAGAGCCTTATACCTTCTTTCTACTACACCATTCTGTTGGGATGTACCAAGTGCAGTTAGTTGAGATTGAATCTCTACTTCTGATAAGTGACTCCTAAATTCTCCCCAGAGGTATTTGCTACTACGATCTCACCGTAGTGTCTCGATATTTTTACTTTGACATTTCTCCGCATCAGCCTCGTACTCTTTGAACCAATCAAAGCACTTAGACTTGCGGTGTATCAAGTAAATCTATCTGTGTCTCGAATAGTTGTCTATAAAATAGACGAAATATTCAAAACTACCTCTTGTCTGGATAGTCATTGGACCACACAAATCAGAATGAACCAATTTCAACATATCTTTGACTCTATACCCCTTAGACTCAAAAGCTTCTTGGTTATCTTTCCTTCCAAGTAAGACTCGCAGGTTGAAAAAATTTTCACCACCAATGAACCCAAAAGTTCATCGGCTACCAATGAATCCTACTCAAGTTAATATAACCTAGCCTTAGATGCCAAAGATATAATTGGTTTATTTCCGAAGGTTACTTTCTCTTTAGAAAATATGTTATTAATTTTCATTTATTGCATCGTGGGAGTTATTGGATTATAAATTGTCAACCAACATACTAGAACAGATAACTTCCCTATTTTTCTTGATAACAAGTTTGTTATCAAAATAGACAGAATATCTATTCTTTAATAGTTTAGAAACTGAAATTAGGTTCTTTCTAAACTTAGTACGTAAAGACAATTTCTAATAATCCATATTTTATTCCTGTCAAAGGATAAACATCTCCCACTGCAACAGCTGCTATTTTTACAGCAGTGCCCATGTGGACGGTGATTTATATAGTTGTCAGATTTCCTGAAACCCCTGCAATGAATTGCAGACATAATCAGTGGTTCCTGTATCTACACACCAGGTAATGGTAGATAACACCACTAAATATGTTTCAACAACTAATAAAATACACCGTTATTGTTCTCAGTTCTGAGAGGACAGTCTACCTTAATGTCCAAGTTTCCAATCATTACAATTGGGACTACTAAGTCTATTCTATAGTATAACAACTAGGGGATTGACCAACATTTGAAATCCTAAGAATCACAAAAATATTTGGTCAAGACCAATATCTCAAAATCCCCGTGAATTTTGTATGCCACGTTAGTGTGGACGTATACAAATTCTAAAAGGAGATTTCATCCATTAATTTTATTATCTCGTCAACCTATGACAAATAAAATTAATAGTTGGTCTGTCTTTGATCAAATATTTGGTCAAGACTCTAAATTTAAAATAATATTAATTCCTCTAGCAATACTATTTAAATTTACCAATACCTCAAAACACCGTGAATTTTGCATGTCACGTTAGTGTGGACGTGTACAAAATCATCATTTGTAAGAGGAGGGTTTACCCATTAACTATCTTGTCAACCTAACTGTATGACAAATAAAATTATCTCAAACACCGTTAATTTTGTATGCCACGTTAGTGTGGACGTATACAAAATCAATCATTCAGAAGAGGGTTTTAACCCATTAATTTTATTATCTCATCACCCTAGTTTTACGACAAATTAATAGTTGGTTTCCTTTCGTCACACAAGTGATAGCAGTGACTCCATCGGGGAGGATACTATTAAATGTCTAAGTGTATACCATTACTGATACTTCATTAATTATGATTGTGCCCCTTCAAATGGAGAAGATCACACACATCCTAAATAACTTCCTATAACCATCCATTACGGAAGTTTGATCTAGTGATCCGCAAACAAACTCATCCGTTGTGGAGGGAGGCACTCAGAGCCAACACGCACGCTTGTTGCATCACTTACAAACCAGTAATGGAGACCGTGAGATTAATATACTAATCCCTCTCCCACTTAGTTATTTAAAGTGAGGAATTTTGAACTATCCTAGCATACATCACATGCATACACACACATCACAGTAAATAAAAGCAATAAATATGGAAATTATTTTCCAACTATTATAGCATTTTCCATCACAACCCTAGCTGCTGCCTTCTTTAGCCACCGCCATCGGGTCAAGTCGTCGCATCCATCTTGCTTCTTATTCCGCTGCGCCTCTGGTGCTCCATAAGTACCACGCCTCGCAAGAATCCGATCCGCGACAAATATAGAATTTTACATATATCGATCCTATATTCCATAAATGGAATGTACATGTATTCTAGATCGAACAAAAAAATGTAAAATCCTAATAACTAATACAGCTCCTGCTATATTTAATTTTACAATCATGCACACACAATTAAATGCCCTTGACATGTCCAAGGGTCCAATCACACACAATAAAAATATGTCATAATAGTTGGAGCCTGCAACCACAAAGTTAGCACATCCTACTATTATTCTGCCTAAATAATGTATGACATGTGCATTACCTATTTGAAAACCAAACACACAGAGGCAAACCCTAGCTCTGATACCAATTGTTGGTTAGTCCTAAGAAAATCGTACTGATTCCACTGTACAAAATTTTTTTGTACAAGTGTCGAACCTTTCCTTAAATAACCTATTGTGTTCTTTAGAAGTTAAATTAGGAATCGCAGACGGAACTTAACATCATTGATTCCAAATTTAACTTATCTGTTCTTAATGGTTTAGATTTGAATCGCAAGCGGAACTTAACACTATTGATTCAAATCTACCTAAGTTATTAATTCCATAAATATTAATTTCCAAAATTGGCTTCCAGGACTGCATGGCGAGGCACATAGCCTTCTTGGATATGGGAGCAACCACCACCGCCTAGGCAAAGCCTTTTAAGGAAAGTTAATATTTATTTCCTTAAATAACTCTAGGTTAACCAAAAAGAACAATCGAATCACAAATTCGAAAAAGAAGAAAACACAAACTCGAAAAAACTATTTCGAAAACTCTAGAATCATATGCCTCTTGTGTTTGGTATTTCCATAAATAACTATACAAAGAAAACTAGTATGATGCGGAAAACAATTACTAGTTATACCTTTCTTTGTAAGCAAAATAACCTCTTGATCTTCTACCGTATTCCTCTTCTTATCCCGGACGTTATGTGGGCAACGATCTACCGAGATGAGAACCACCCAAACCCTTCTTCTCCAAGCAAGTTTCGGCCACCACATAAGCTCCAAGAGATGTGAGGTTCGGCTACCACCACCAAGCTCCAAGGGATGCTAGAAACGAAACCTCCTTTCTCTCCTTCTTCTCCTAGCTTGAACCGGCCACCATCAAGAGCTCCAAGAGGGGATAAAACCGGCCACTAGAGAAGAAGAGAAGAGGAGAGGGAGAGCCTCTAAGGGCCGGCCACACCAAGGAGAAAAAGAGAGGAAGAAAAGAATAGAGTTGTTCCAATGAAGGCACCTCTACCCCCTCTTTTATAATCCTTGGTCTTGGCAAATAAGGAAATTTTAATAAAAACTTCCTTAATTCTTTTGCCATGAAAAGGAAAATTTATTTTAATTAAAAAACAATTTTCTTCTCATTAAAATAATGGCCGGCCACTAATCTCCAAAACAAGGAAAGTTTTAATTAACACAAGAATTAAAATTTCCTAATTTGTCTCCGGAAATTTATAAAAATTTCTCCAATAATTTTTCCCTTCATGGTGGATTATAAAAAGGAAATTTTATAAATTAAAATCTTTCTTTTAAACATGTGGATGATTTCCAAAAAGGAAAGTTATCTTTAAAAATTAAAATCTCCTTTCAATCTACAAATAAGGAAAGATATCAAATCTTTTCTTAATCTTTTGTAGAAACTTATAAAAGAGAATATAATTTTTAAACTCTCTTTTAAATCATGAACATGGTTAAAAAAGGAAAGTTTTCTCAAAATTAAAATCTACCTTTTAATTTACAAATAAGGAAAGATTTCAAATCTTTTCTTAATCTTTTGTAGAAAGCTATAAAAGGAAAGATTTAAATTTCAAACTCTCTTTTAAAACCATGTTATCCACATAAGAAATAATTTTAATAAAAAATCCCTTTTTAATATGATGTGGCCGGCCACCTAAGCTTGGGCTCCAAGCTATTGGCCGGCCACCTTAAGGCTCATCCTTTAGGCTTGGCCGGCCCTAAGCTTGAGCTTCAAGCTTAGCTTGGCCGGCCCCTATTGGTTGGGTAAGAAGGTGGGTATATGGTGGGTATAAATCTCTATATACAAGAGGTTTTGGTCTCCCGATGAAAATAAGCTTCCCGTGTTCGCTCCGAACACACAACTTAATTCCATCAATAATAATTCATTCCACTAAAGAACTATTATTGAACTACCGCACCAATCCCAAATTACATTTTTGGGCTCCTTATTATGAGTGTGTTATTCTCCCTGTGTTTAAGATGTCGAATATCCACTAATTAAGTGAGTTACTGACAACTCATTTAATTAATATCTTAGTCCAAGAGTAGTACCACTCAACCTTATCATCATGTCGGACTAAGTCCACCTGCAGGGTTTAACATGACAATCCTTATGAGCTCCTCTTGGGGACATTATCAACCTAGATCACTAGGACACAGTTTCCTTCTATAATCAACAACACACACTATAAGTGATATCATTTCTCAACTTATCGGGCTTATTGATTTATCGAACTAAATCTCACCCGTTGATAAATTAAAGAAATAAATATCAAATATATGTGCTTGTTATTATATTAGGATTAAGAGCGCACACTTCCATAATAACTGAGGTCTTTGTTCCTTTATAAAGTCAGTATAAAAGAAACGACCTCTAAATGGTCCTGCTCAATACACTCTAAGTGTACTAGTGTAATTATATAGTTAAGATAAACTAATACCTAATTACACTGCGACCTTCCAATGGTTTGTTCCTTTCCATCTTGGTCGTGAGCTACTGTTTTTAATTTATAAAGAACCGATAACACGATCTTCTGTGTGTGACACCACACACTATGTTATCTACAATATAAATTAATTGAACATCTGCATTTGGTATATATAAATGTAGACACTTGACCAATGTGATTCTTATAAATATTTATACAAAAGCTAGACTTTTAGTATACACTCCAACACCCCAACTATTACTATGCCACCTTACTCTTCTGCACACCTTCCAATCACGGAACTACAATCCACCTCCAACCATTGTTGTGCCACCCTACTTCTCTGCCACCTTCCAACCACAAGACCACGATCAACCAACTCTTCTGTTTTTTGATGCCATCAACTCCATTTCCACCACTCTGTTCATCTTTCACCCCATCACCACTTCTTGATTTGCCTCGTCCCAGTGGCGTTTTTACCACCTTTGACTACATAACCACCTTCCACCAATGCCTCCGCTCTGCCATATACTATTAAAATTTTACCAGACGAGTCCCAATCCATATTGGTAAAATCTCCTAGGGACCACCTAAACCGTAACATACATCCCCTCTAGCCATAGTTAAAGATAATCATAAAAACAATGGTTGAGTGCTGGCCCAAAAACTTGTTAAACGATTTAGTCAAAGCACTTGTAAAATAAATATTATGAGTGACAATTAGAGCTGACGGGTCGCAGGTCGGCCATTTGGCGGGGCGGAGTGAGCCGACCCGTCATCTTGGCTAGTTGGAAAATCTCTAACTCAACTAAGGCGAGTTGCAGGTTAGGCAGGCCAACTAGTGGGTCCACCAAAAAATAAAATAAAAAAGTCCGCGGTGGCTTGGGTTGGTCTGCAAGTTGCTCATACAATTTAGAGAAAATGTTCGTGAAGCAAAATGAATTTAACACATATTACTCAGGAAAACATAAGTTAAGAAAGCTTACCATAAAGATGATTATAAATCAATCTAGTAACCCCAATTGCATCTTTGCACTACAAATAGAGCAGCAAGTGTGCTTTTAGCTTTGATGAACAAGAGAGAAGCGCCAAGGGATCATAATGACGGTTCAACGTGAATGAGCTACTGCTTTAGCATTTCCTCAACCCACGGGCCAACCCAAGCCAGCAGCGGGCCAACCCGTGCAAGTCGCGGGCTTAGGCAGGTTGGCCTGCCTCGACCCGCCTTTAAATGAGTTGATAAAATTTCAAACCAACTTGCTTATATTGTTTGGCGGGGTAGGCCAACCCGATGACTCAACCCAAATTGACGGTTCTAGTGACAATCCTACAAGTAGGATGGTTTTTGTTTGAGTGATACTCATCTTAAGTGTGCGCGACACAAATCACATGACAATGTTGACTTGGAGTTGGATTGACTCTCCTTTGAAAATTATTTTTTGTTTACTTAGTTGGTAATTTAAATTGCTTGCATTTAAATAAATTTTTTCATAAATTTTTGAATATTATTGAAAACCACAGCAAATACTATTATGTCACTTTTTATTTAGTTTGATTGTCATTCATAAAAATTTTTTTAGTAGGATCATAAACATAACTACTTTATTGCAGAATTTTGCAGAATGCAAAATAAACATAACTACTTTACTTGCATATTAAACATTATTATTCATTTGCATCATATTTTTATTGTTAATTTGTCGCATTGAGCATGATCACTTGACAATATCTTAGAATCAACATGATGAGAGGCGATACTCAAACTTCCACAAATTACATGAGAGAGATTTTAGGACTGAGAAATATAAACCAACTACCATCATATGGAAGATGAGCTTAGATTCATAAGGATCTAGGAATAATATGTACACAAATTCACAATCACATTATCTTATGTCTAGAAAAGTGTCAAATTATTTTCATGTTAGATTAATTAGATGACATTGAAAATTAATCTGACCATCATAACTTGACCTCAATTATTCAAACAAAATTTGCCAATAACAAACTCATATGAGTTGCAAAGGAATTTCGACAAAGTGTTTAGCACCACCATTACATGCTAAGAGTAGAACTCATCATGAAATGAAAATGGGTGTAAAATTATGTCTCGTCATATTTAAAAAGTGATTCCCTAATAAATATGCAAAACCAAAATCATCAGTGAACCAAATTTAAAGACATCATTCTAAGAGTATACTTCACTTGTAAGTTATAATCGATAAAATTTTAGTAAAAATAAAAGAATTGGGCTTAAAAAGGACCTAATAACATGATCCTTAGGAAAGTGCTTAGATGACATTTCAGAAGTACCCTAACACACACTAGAGGAATGTGCAACTTTAGAAGAATTTGTTGATAACATTTTAGAAGAATCCTCCAATATCATCTTAGATGAGTCCCTTAGTAAATATAATCTAGAAGAATCTCAATTTGACATTAATCAGGACTTAGAATCATAGATTATAACTTTCTCATAGTATATAGAGAAGCTGAAAGGGAAACCTAAACAACACAAGTATCATGAAGTAGGAATACAACACATCAAGTAAGCAAGCCAATTGATTTTTATTTGTGTGTGGTTTTCTTAGTTACTTAAACTTTAATGCTTGTTTTCCTACCGAATTAGTTTTATTATTTGCATACATCCATCTAATTGAGAGATCTGTTGTAATCATGAGAGATGAAGTTTCTCATGCCATCTACTTGAGAAGCATTTATATTTTCATATTTATTTTATTTGGCCATATTGTGAGGAAATTAATTATTATGCTTTTATTTACTTTAGCAATTTAATCAAATACTAGTTTAATTTTCAAATTGAAGGGAATGGTAATTTTCTAGAAGAACTTCGAGCATCTGTCTTTTTTCATGGAGTCTATTTCTGCAAACTCATCCTTGACATTACCACTTTCATGTCTTATAATGATTATGTCAATGTGGACATCATCTCCCCCGTGATAAGCTGAAACATTTTCTTATTTGTTGAAGGAGGTTATAAAAAATGAAGCGAAGTCATAGTTCAAAAACAAGGATAAAGTTCATAAAAGATAATGAAGAAACATTATTGAACAAAGTAAAGAAATTGTTCTCAATGTTTGGAAACAACAACCCAAGAAGAGGCATTGACAACTCACTAGGGCGGATGTCTCTTAAGTGGGGAAGCATGGTATAAACATGGAATTAATTTTAATTTTGAATTTGTAATTGAATTTTCTAATTTTTTATTTTAGGTGTCAAAGATTTGATAATTTTTTGTTTGGTAGTCTCTCTAAATTAAGAGAAAGATTTCAGGTATTTGAATAATTTTCTAGTTTAATAGGATTATATATTTTCAAATCATAGTCAATTTATTTTCTAAGTTGTGAATCCATTATACTTGGATATGTATTTGTTCACCCGTTTGTTTAATTTTATTTTTCAAATTTTAATTGGGTGGGAGCTTTTAGAATGACCCCAACTTCCCCTTATAATTTATCTTTCATATCAATTATATTTTCTTTTGATAAATTTATCATTGTGGGGGTGCTTTGAGATGGAGACAAATGGCAATCTTCTCTAAAAGTCTATAACCAAATAAACACATAAATAAAGATTCCAAAGTCTAATTTTAATTTGACATACTTTGGAAATGGGAATAATGTAAAGCCTAACAGTTCTAATGTTTGATTGCTAAAGTTTGGGAAATTTAAGCTTCAATTAAAATTGTCGTTAAGAGGGACTTTAATTTAGTCAAAGAGTCTTTGAGAGTTCAGACAAAGTATATTTATATGTCCTTTATGTTTTCTGTTTTGGAAGAGTATCTACTAGTATAAATGTGTATGTTTGTTGTATTGTTGGGATATGAAATAGAAAAGTAAGTTTTGATAAAATTTTCAGATTGTGTGATGAAATCTACCTACGGCGTGGTGCCTAGGATTCCTTAGGTGTGATACCTAAATTTCTACAACCATTCTACACTTCTTCATCACTCTTCAAACAATCAAACCCTCTTCTTGTGCTGCACCACTTTGTGTTCGTCTCCTTGCGGCCTGGTGCTGTCACAATTGTTGTTGGACAAGCATTGAGAGTAGAACATAGTTAATCTTTATTTTCTTAATTTCGTCTACATACAACTTCGTAAAGACTATCTTCATGTTACATATGTTGCTGTTTATTTTGAAATCACCACTTTGTTACTTTGTTTATAGGATTGTCATTTTTGTTATTTTGAAATCCTGAGACCATTTTGATGTCTTTTTCTTGGTTAAGAATAAGCTGGAATATATTGCAAATTTAGACTTCATGAGATTGGATCTTCTTTTCTTTGGTCATCAAAGAGTCTTGACAAACTCACACTCTTCTCTAATAACTAGATAGTAGTCATCCTTGAATTGTTGGAAAAGCTGAACGGAATCAGAAAGTGAATTAAAGTCAACATTTTTGGTTGTTTCAGAATTAATGGTTAATTATTGTAGAGCTAATATGATTTTTATTGAGAAGCATGTTCATGTTATGCTTACATATCAATATGGATCTTATAGGTTCTCTAAGGAACAGCTAAGAAAATTATATATGTGGCTTCTCTTTTTGGATCAGAATACCAGATAAAATACGAGTATTCATGTCAATCAGGATATTTTTTGTGTTATTGCTTATCAGAATTAATGGTTAATTATTGTAGAGCTAATATGATTTTTATTGAGAAGCATGTTCATGTTATGCTTACATATCAATATGGATCTTATAGGTTCTCTAAGGAACAGCTGAGAAAATTATATATGCGGCTTCTCTTTTTGGATCAGAATACCAGATAAAATACGAGTATTCATGCCAATCAGGATATTTTTGGCTGTTATTACTTACTGTGTCTTTTCTTCATTATAGTTAAGCTGCATTTTATTTATAACCATGCATGATTACCCTGCCAAAACATGCTAGCAGTAGTTTATTCACAATTGGTTTGACAAATATTGCTATTAATCTTAGCCAACCTTATCTAGAGCTTGTAAGCTAGTTAGGATTATATTGAAGCATATACTTTACCTAAGGTAGTTATTTTTACTTGCTAAAATCTTTAAAGATAGTTATTTTTACTTGCTAAAATCTTTAAAGATAACGTTTTCTCTCTCATACTCATCAAACCATTCGAATAACAGGTTTTTTTTTTTTTTTTTGCATTTTCTCTATTTTGATTTTTTGAGCACTGTCAACTTACTGCAGGAAAGTTGAAAGAGATGGGAAACTTTTTGTTGGTCGTTTTGGGATGAGCCTGGACAACTTCAAAACTGTAAAAGATCCCAAAACCGGTTCATATTCCATCTCTTCTCAGCAGTAGTCCACTTCAAACCAAGGTTCAGATTTAAAAGCTTAATATTTAACAGTTGGTACATGAAAACTCGAGCAGCCTGTTCATCTTGTTTAACGAGGATAAACTGATACTCCTTTATAAATAGCAATCTCAATCAGTTTGTTCACCCTGTTTATACTGGAGCAGCTTGTCCTAAAACTTCCATGGGCCGGACCGATTGTAAGAGCTAGATACCTGGATTACTTAAAAAAAAAACTAAGAAAAGAAGCAATGATATGACAGCATTGAAGATATGGTAATTTTTGTTCTTGTATATTGAGAAATGAAATGATTATGATTACTATTTGTGATTAAGTTGTGTTAATGTACTCTGAAATCAGTATGGATTCGGTGCAGAAAGCGCAAGTGATAAGTAGCTTATCTGTAAGCAGTGGAGCACATCAAATTACAAGAAAGAGAAACCAGACAAAATTTGGATATTGAACCATTGTAGCTGAAGCTTTGAGACATCTGTTACGATGAGCCACTTTTTGTGAGGACACCATTTTCTTGGCTTAGGCGGTTTCAAAACAGCTTGTATTGTTATCCTTTGAAATTTTCAAAATTTGTCGAAATTGCATTTAAATCCTCCAAAGTTGATGATTTTGCATTGCGATTATTTAAATTGTATAAGAAATTCTTGTATTTTTTTTTTTTTAAATTCAAGTACTAAGTCTTTATTTAGGAATTTGATCACGGCGAACATATTCTTTACCTTACTAAGAATTGAACCTACGCTACCAGATTGCCTATTGTGTCTTTGCATAAATTAAGAATATGCAAAGTTTTAATACATTCCAATTTGGAAATTTTGAAACTAAGAATTTGCAAAGTTTTAATTGTATTCCAAATAGTTTCGCTAAAACTATTATATGAAATATTTTTTAAAATGAATATTGAAACAGTCACATGGATTTTTTTAATCAAAATTTTGAATTATAGCGATTTAGGTTTAAATTGCTAGTAATCATAATAATTTAAATCTATCAAATAATTGTGATAAAAAATATCATTATTCTTTTAAAAAAATAGTTACTCTAAATTTACAGAATTTATAATATCTTTATGTCACTTTGATATTTATTATTATTATTTTAAAAAAAATCTATGATTCATACGATCATATCAATGTATTTAACAGTCGTAATTAAAAACTATTAAAATGTCCATTGGGTTTTTTTTTTTTGTTTTTTTTATGAATAATAGACTTTAGTAGATTTAAAAAGGATTTAGAGGTAAAATTTGATTGTAGGAGCTCTTCTTTTGATTATAAATAAAAAAAATAGGGCGATCTTTTGAAGAAAAAAATAATTTCTTTCCATAAGTTCTTAATCGGACGGTTGTCCTGTATTTCGATCCACTATTGACGTCTCTCCGCCGCCGTAACTCCTATTTATTTATGATATTCTTCTTCTTCCTATAGCAACCAAATTGCTCTCTCTTTTCGCTGCTGCGGAGTGCGAGAAAAGAGGAAGAGGAGAAGAAGCGATGGCGATGGTAAGCTTGGCGAGGCGAAGGGCCAGAGATCTCTTCCGAACCGAAGCGGTGCGGCGAGCCTCCGTGTTCTGCCGGGGGTTCGCGGGCGCAGCGGGGGACGAGAACGACGTGGTGGTGATAGGCGGCGGCCCTGGTGGGTACGTGGCGGCGATCAAGGCCGCGCAGTTGGGTCTCAAAACGACGTGCATCGAGAAGAGGGGAAGCCTCGGAGGCACCTGCCTCAACGTTGGCTGCATCCCTTCAAAGGTAAAATTTTCCCCCTTTTTTGTTTTCTTTTTATGTTTTCTGTTGGATTTATCGCATTTGATTGGATTCTGGGTTTAATCTTTGGGTTTTTACTTCGGGTCATAGAATTGATACTTGGATAGCGGTAACTTGGCCTTACTATGGATTAGGTGAGCGGATTAGATCTGGTGTAGTCAATAGTAGCAGCAGACGAATTGGATTTGTTTTCTTTGTCTTTTGAGTTCCATTGGTTCCGGCATTCCCTCTATGCCTTTGCTCGTGATTAACTTTATGAACCTGTAAAGTCAAGATCTAAGACTAGGGAGTTGGAAAAAAAAAAACAAGGTTAATTACTAAATCTATCATGAACTTGTTAAGATTTTAACAAATTTATGACAAAATTTCACTTTTAACAAACATATCATATAATTTCAAATCTGTAACAAATCAATCAAAAAACTGTGATCAAATTTTTAATTAGTTCTTCTTTGATTATTTTCATGTTATATTATTAGCTTTTTATGAATTTAAAACTATTCAAGATACATCAAAATTTGTTTCGTTTTGTTTTGAATTAATATCTGTTGTGATGTGAAATTCTTAAAAATGCTTTTGTTCATTTTGTTTAGTCAGAAATATGGTAGATTTGATTTAAAAAATTTGAGGTGTGTAATGTTTAGATTGAAAACAAAAGTTCCGAATAGATTTGTTGAAACTTCAAAAGCTCATGATAAATTTATCAATTAATCCAGAATAATATGTGATGAGAAATGCCTCATCTCATTTCCTCCATTTTTTACAGCCTATTTCTGAATATATATGGGTTTGTTAGAATTGTATTATTTTGGCATTTGATATTGTACTTTTCTTTTATGAAGACACAATATTTATGAATAAATGACTGGAAGTTGGCAACATTCTCGAATAATACACTGAAGTTTGGTTTTTTACCAAAGCACGTCCAAAGTTATATTTTGTCCGATTTATGCACTTGTCCGTGTGGATGCCCCAACCATCTGATTTATCCTGCTTACTACCTTGTCATGCAATTTTTTCCCAAATAGTGCTTTTCATAATCAAAGCTCATGTCCTCCCAAAATTTCTCATTTTTCCTTTCTTCTCTAATGAGGGTTCTCAATGTCACATCACTCCTGTTTACCTTTTTTTTCTGATTATTATAGGATGATGAAATGTTTGTGTTTGGTTTTTGTAACTTTTGTTTGTTCTTGATGCACCTCTTCTATACTTCATTTTTCCTTGTAGCCCCTATATTTAATCCAAACATATATCTTGTTAATGGTGCACAATAGGTCATTTAGGTCAAAAAAAAAACACACACACACACACACATTGATTTCCTGATATGCGATGAAGCTCTTAATCCTTTTTAGTTCAAAATTAGCATAAAGGAGTTCTCCACAAAAACTTCTTGATGGCCCAAAAACATCAGATGAGTTTGTAAAGCACTTAAATGGCTTTCCTGGATTCTTACCAGCAAGAAATTTGACCATTAGAATTCAAAACGACCACTAAGTAGTTTGTGAGCTGATATGAACTCAAAATGTCCAGCATATTATAGACAAAAATCAAGCCTACATTTGCCATTGGCCACTATAAGCCCTTTTTGCTACAAAAAATAGCCTTCGTCAGATTTTATAGGATTGCTTGGAACCTTCACTCAGTGACAATGAAGAATGTAGAGATACAGTGTGGAAGGTTTCTCAACATGAAGGGAGGGAGGATGACCAAGAGAGTGATTGGAAACAAAGAGCGCTGCCTAGGCCAAATAAGAGTTTTGGAATATGAATTTGGGATTGTCGTACCTTTTCATATAAATGTTTACTTGTGCTAATGCAAAGATTTGGGTTTAAGCGGATAACCAGATGATTAGGTTTTATTGAACCAGTTTTGGGTGCGCTTGGGACTACTTGGACTGATAGAGGGGTAAAATGGGCATCCATGTTGACAGGTGTGCAAAATGGGCAAATACAAAGTCTGGGCTAGCATAGTTTTGAAAAACTCTTAACTTGTGTGCGACTTGGAAAATTTGTGGTGAAACCTTACCATTTATCACTCCGTTCAAGTTTCAATCGCTTCAAACTCGTGATCCAATTACCATGTACATTCTACGTGACCTCCATTGTCATCATTCATACTTCACAGCATGCCTGCCATGGTAAAAATGGAACTGATTCCTACAAACTGGTAGAGAAGACGAACATAATTGGGGAGTTGTAACTTCCAAATATGTTTTACTCCCCTGAAAACCATAGGGCAGCAGAGGAATGCATGATTGCAACCTGACTAGGCCAACTTAGATTTGCCAATTACTGCAGGTCCATTACTGAATAACCCATTTCAGGCTGCTTTTACTGAATAAAAGAACTTTCATTGACCATATCGACACCTTTTCCATAGGAACTAGCTTTTTCATCCTGATGATTTAGAAGAATTGTCATTCTTTTGTAATCCTACTTAGCTATTATCTTTATTAATTCAGGAACCATATTTGCATGTTAGGATTGGTGTCTTTCAAAGCAAGTTTTTAATTGTAGGGATAATTTGCTCTTGTGGAAGTTATTCCATGTCTGGTACTTGCACAATTCCTGCAAATCAAACAATGAAATATTTATTCCCTTCCATGAACCAAATTTATGAATACATATTCATATTCTATTCCTACACTATTTCATTTCAAAATGGCAACTATTCTATTTCGATATGATGAACAAATCTACTAGTTGAAATAAGATTATGTGCTTTAGACATGTATTAATAGTTGGATAGCTCCTATATAGAATAGAGCTTATTTGACTTACCCGTTTGTATTTATGCTAAAGAAAAACATTGTCATGCAAATGTAATAGCATTCTAGACATAAGTAGATATATGTATGTGGATTATTTTCATACTTGTCCAACCCCACCTAGTGGGATAAGTCTTGGATTTCATACTTGTAAGATACTTCTCACACTGTTGCAAAGCTCTTGCAACAGCTGGACTAACAGAAGTGTGATGATTTTAATGTCTTTAGT
Source organism: Zingiber officinale (assembly GCF_018446385.1). Classification (NCBI taxonomy): domain Eukaryota; kingdom Viridiplantae; phylum Streptophyta; class Magnoliopsida; order Zingiberales; family Zingiberaceae; genus Zingiber; species Zingiber officinale. The sequence continues at coordinate 92,407,201 of NC_056001.1, forward strand.
TTTAAGAATCAAGGATCCAACTCGAAGGTTGCTCCTTTCTTATATTGTTAAAGACTATCTAGGATTTTTTTACCTTTTACATTGGACTTAATATATATATTTTTTGTTTGCAGGCTCTCCTTCATTCCTCTCATATGTATCATGAAGCTAAGCATGCATTCCCAAGTCATGGTGTTAAGTTCGCTCAACTTGAAATTGACCTACCTGCCATGTTGGCACAAAAAGATAAAGCCGTCTCTGGTCTCACTCGAGGTATTGAAGGCCTCTTCAAGAAGAACAAGGTAAACTATGTCAAAGGTTCGGGCAAGTTCATTTCACCTTCAGAAGTCTCTGTTGACACCCTTGATGGAGGAAACACAGTTGTCAAAGGCAAAAACATCATCATTGCCACTGGTTCTGATGTCAAATCTCTCCCTGGAATTACTATTGATGAGAAAAAAATTGTTTCTTCCACTGGGGCTCTATCTTTGTCTGCCATCCCAAAGAAATTGGTGGTGATCGGTGCAGGCTACATTGGTTTGGAGATGGGATCAGTTTGGGGACGGCTTGGTTCTGAAATCACTGTTGTTGAGTTTGCACCTGATATAGTACCTTCGATGGATGGTGAGGTAAGGAAGCAGTTCCAGCGCATGCTTGAGAAGCAGAAAATGAAGTTCATGCTGAAGACGAAGGTTGTTGGGGTTGATACGTCAGGGGATGGGGTGAAGTTGATAGTGGAACCTGCAGCTGGAGGTGAACAGAGCACGCTCGAGGCAGATGTTGTTCTTGTGTCTGCTGGTCGAATCCCTTACACAGCAGGTCTTGGACTTGAGACAATTGGTGTGCAAACCGATAAGGCAGGAAGGATCACAGTTGACAAGCATTTCAAGACCAATGCGCCCGGAGTATATGCCATTGGTGATGTTATACCAGGTCCTATGCTCGCCCACAAGGCAGAAGAAGATGGAGTTGCATGCGTAGAGTTCATCGCTGGTAAGGAAGGTCATGTCGACTATGACATGGTTCCAGGAGTGGTGTACACTCATCCTGAGGTGGCTTCAGTCGGCAAGACAGAGGAGCAAGTGAAGTCCCTCGGGGTGGCATACCGAGTTGGCAAGTTCCCATTCATGGCCAACAGCCGTGCAAAGGCTATCGACGATGCGGATGGGTTAGTTAAGATACTAGCCGAGAAAGAGACCGACAAGATTCTCGGCGTCCACATTATGTCACCTAATGCAGGGGAGCTCATCCATGAAGCTGTCCTGGCCCTCCAATATGGAGCCTCAAGCGAAGACATTGCTAGAACATGCCATGCGCACCCGACAATGAGCGAGGCTGTGAAGGAAGCTGCAATGGCAACCTATGACAAGCCCATTCACATATAACCAGCTGCTACTTGCCAGATTATGATCCTTGCAAGCCTTTGAAATAATTTATCGACTTTGGGCAGAAAAATACATTTGAATTTGTATTGCTTGAGGCTCTTAGATTATTTGTTCATGCTTCATAGTTTCTGTTGTTTACTGCAATTGGGACATGCCCTTGGAGAACTTATATTTAAAAGCCAGTGGACAATGCTGGTGCCTGCTTTGCAATGGGTGATATTTTCCCTCATCATACCATACTGCCTTCAATCTAGAGCCATAATTTTTGATCCCATATTCTTTCATACGGAAATCAAAACAAATATCCGAGGTGTAGATATAATTCTCCTTTCACTCCATTTGTTTTATTTTCCTTTTGCCTCAAAAATGGGTGTGACCACTGTCCGAACCTATCAATTTCGTAATTACTAAATTTTGTCTGTAGTTTCATGTCATTTTGGCTGTATTTTTTTGGCAGTATCTGTGATTTTTAGAATCCATAGATCTGGTCCATCAACACGCCGGGTCAATTTTGTATTCCCACATTTTTCCCTGATGTAACCCATCATTTAACTCGCTTTCCATTGAATTATAGACAATCATTTAGCTCCCTTAATTCAATTTTCTAGGGTTTTTCTTCGAATGCGATGAAGAATTTAATATATATGATCTGAATATTCGATTAAATATTTTTAAAATTCATTAATTATTTTTTATTGATACTAGCAGTTGATTATGTATATGCTTAATCTATTTTTTAATTATATATATTTTTAATATGATATCAATTAAATGATGATAGATGAAAAGAAAAAAAAACTTATTAGCATAGAAGATATTTGATCTCTTAATAGGTATACATAAATATGTGGATGGATATTTGATATATGATGAATATAAGGATGAAAGATATGAAATTTGATCCGAACTCGATCCTTTGTCATTCCTGTTGAAACCCCAAGATTATTTTTGGTGTGATCAACCAAGTTAGGTTAGATCTTGTTATGTTTTGATCCATGTGTCTAAGTGTGCAGGAGTTTAGTGTTGATACAGTCTGACCTGGCTGTTGTTTTGATGTTGACACTGATTTAAGTTTGTATCAGATGTTAATTGAACTGATCAAGGGTGATCAGGTGGAAGGAAAAAGTCCAAGTTGGAAACTTGGCACGCGAAGTCGGAGAGGGCTCGGTAGCTCGTTCTCCTGACTAGGTCAGAGGGGGCTAGGTAGCTCGCTCTCTGGACCTGACTAGGTCAGAGAGGGCTCGGTAGCTCGTTCTCTGGACCTGACTAGGACGGAGAGGGCTCGGTAGCTCGTTCTCCTGACTAGGTCAGAGAGGGCTAGGTAGCTCGCTCTCTGGACCTGACTAGGTCAGAGAGGGCTCGGTAGCTCGTTTTCTGGACCTGATGGAGTCGGAGAGGGCTCGGTAGTTCGTTCTCCTGACTAGGTCAGAGAGGGCTAGGTAGCTCGCTCTCTGGACCTGACTAGGTCAGAGAGGGCTCGGTAGCTCGTTCTCTGGACCTGATGGACTCGGAGAGGGCACGGTAGCTCGTTCTCCGGATTAGGTTAGAGAGGGACCTAAGTGGACATTCCATAGCACATTTGATCGGTCGGTAGACCGATCCAGTGACACATGAATCAGTGGATCGGTCGGCAGACCGATCCAGTGAAACTGAGTTCCATGGATCGGTCTGATGACCGATCAGATGACACTCAGTAGCACACTGAGTGAAATCTGATCGGTCTGCAGACCGATCAGAAAACACTCAGTAGCACACTGAGTGCAATCTGATCGGTCAGGGAGACCGATCAGGAGAAGAGCCTGCAGAAGAGAGAAAGGGGTGGATCGGTCTGTGGACCGATCCACACTCAATCTGATCGGTCCCTGCGACCGATCAGAATGGCCTCAGACCAATCAGGCTCGATCGGTCCAAGGCACTGTGATCGGTCTGGTGACCGATCCACACACTCTGATTTGTTCGCTGTATCAGCGATTCCTTCACTGCTTTTGATATACCTCATTCATTTATGTGATATAATCCTCTGTGCTGTTAGCTTTTGAGTTTGCAGGTTAACAGGTATCATTCCAAGCCTAATTTCAAATTAAGTTCATAAGAGGAATGCGACAAATGGTCTTTCTGCTGGTTTCGATGGTGCATTTCGGGCATCAGCGGATCTTTGTGATCCGTTGCGATCCGCTTGACTCACGGGATTGGTTCGAGCTCGAAGACGCGCGATGATGATATCATTAGTGTGAGTTCAGAGAACCAGGTAAGGAGGAAGAGGGATTGGCTGCAGCGCTGATTTGCGCAGTTTTTGACCAGATCGGTGACAGCAGAGATCAGGTTTGAGAAGCAGTAAAAACAGCGAGAGGAGAGAATAGAACGATAACAAGAAAGCTTGAAAGAAAAGTCTGTGCTGTTGTGCGAAGTTCTTGAGCTCTCGGGTGAACTGCGATCTCTGTTCTGCTACTGATCCTCGCGTGGTTGTAAGCATTTTTATTCTCCTTTGCCACCGAGCTTCTGTAAGTCTCGTGCTTTAACTTAGATATTTCTTGAGACGTTGTGGGGAGGTTACTCCACCGAGAATGAGGATTTGTAGCCGGAAGTTATCCGGGGTGCGATCTACCGAAGATCAAGGAGTCGTCCACCTTACGGACACGCCGAGGAGTAGGGGCAAGTTATCCCCGAACCTCGTAAATCCTAGTGTTAGTGTGTTTGTGTTTTTCTTTCCTTTAGTTGTCTAATTCCGCTGTGCTAACAATTATCTGTGTAGAAGTTTTGTTTAAGTTTTTCAAGGGGCTATTCACCCCCCCCCTCTAGCCATCTAAGATCCCAACAAGTGGTATCAGAGCAAGGGGCTCTTTGATTTGGATTAACACCCAAAAGAGCAAACAAGGATGGCTATGAAGGAAGGCTTTAGCACAAATCGACCACCCTACTTTGAAGGAGCAGATTTTCAATATTGGAAGGGCCGCATGGAGTATTACCTCAAGACCGACATTGCCATGTGGTTCTCAGTCAAGGAAGGTTTCACACCACCAAAGGATGAAGAAGGTAAGGAACTCAATTCGTCAAGGTGGTCTACCGAACAACTCCGCAAAGCACAAGCCGATGCCAAGGCTATGGTCACCTTGCAATGTGGAATCGCCAAGGACCAACTCGTCAAGGTAGGTCCGTTCTCGAGTGCAAGAGACCTATGGAACAAACTCATCGAGCTCCAAGAGGGAACTCGAGATTCTCGGATTGCCAAGAGGGACCTATTCTTGAATCAACTCCAAAATCTAAATATGAAGGACAATGAAACGGTAAGTGAGCTTCATGGGAGATTCAAGGAGATCATCAACGGTCTACACTCAGTGGACGAACGAGTGGAGAATCGCGATCTCGTAAGGTATGCTCTAAAAGCTTTTCCTAGGAATGCCTTGTGGTCATCTATGGTAGATGCCTACAAGGTATCCAAGGATCTTTCCATTGTTAAATTAGATGAATTTTTCTGTGAGATGGAACTTCATGAGCTTGCTAACAAAGGTCAAAAAGAGAAGGGTATTGCTTTATTTGCAGGACCAAAGAGCAAGGAGGGAAGAAGGAAGAAGGAAAAGAAGAAGGAAAAGGAGATTTCCTCATCCACCTCTTCCTCCGAATCCGATGATGAAAGTGGATCATCATCAAGTGAGATGGCGAACTTCGTAAGAAGGATTATGAGAAGAAGCCGAAGATACAAAGGAAAAGGTAAAACTAATGATCAAAATTTTGATAAATCTAATGTTATATGTTATGAGTGTAGCAAGAAAGGACACATTCGGAGCGAGTGTCCGAAGTTAAAGAGGAAGGAGGAACGAACCAAAAAGAAGGAGGAAAGAGGCAAGAAGAAGAAGACTCTCAAGGCCACTTGGGATGAGTCCTCATCAAGCTCATCGGAGGAAGAAGAGAAGATGGAAAAGAGCACACGACAATTAGCACTCATGGCAAGGGAGGTTTCGGACTCCGAAAGTGAGGGAGATTCGAGCGACGCTTCAACCGCGGCTTCATCATCGTCGGATGATGAAGAGGTAACCTCTTCTCATATAGAAAAGTGTTATAAGACTATCACTCACTTATCTACATTGCTTAAAAAGTCAAAAACAGAAAATAAAGTGTTAAAAGAAGAAGTAAAAACCTTAAGGACCCTTAGGGAAGATGAGGTCGATGACCTACATCTAGAAGTCCTTGAGGATGAGAACAAGGCGTTAAAGGGTGAGGTTGAGAAACTCAAGAAAATGCTTGAGAAATTCTCAACTAGCTCTAAGACTCTAGACATGATTCTAAATGCCCAAAGGGCAGTCTACAACAAGGCCGGGCTAGGGTATCAACCCAAGGAGTCGAGTTTCATTTCTCTAATGTCTAGAACTCAAAATAGTAGATCACATGTTTCTAGGGCTCATGGAACTAGGAAAGGTATGACCAAGACATGGGTTCCTAGGTCTTTTGTTGTAGAAGCATTAGGTCCCAAGATTTGGGTACCTAAAACCTCTATCTTCCGTGTCTTGTAGGCATTGGTCGAGGGGGAGCATCTATCAACTTGGTTTGTTGATAGTGGATGCTCCAAGCACATGACCGGGGACAAATCACTGTTTACAACCATTCAAAACAAAAGTAGAGGTAATGTGTCTTTTGGTAATAATGGTAGCCTTAAGGTTGTAGGAGTTGGAGACATTCATATATCCGAATGTCTCCATATCAAGAATGTCCTTCTAGTCAAGGGGATGACTTTTAATCTCCTAAGTGTCAGTCAATTGTGTGATACGGGTTACACAATTGAATTTCATTCAAGTCAATGTTTGGTTAAACACATTGACACACTTGACACGGTACTAGTAGGCACAAGGGTTGATAATATTTATCAAGTATCGTTTAAAAGTGCTACTAATGCTTTGATTAAGTGTTTCATGTCGAAAGAAGAAGAGTCTTGGCTATGGCATAGAAGGTTGGCACATGTAAACATGAAGAACATCCGGAAGTTGGCCAACCAAGGATTAGTGCGAGACTTACCCAGCATCAAGTACCAAAAGAACAAACTATGTGATGCATGTCAAATGGGTAAGCAAACAAAAGCATCTCATAAAGGTAAAAGCACTGTGAGTACATCTACTGCCTTAGACTTATTACATATGGATTTATTTGATTGTAACAATGTTATTTCATTGAATGGTAGTAGATATTGTTTAGTAATTATTGATGATTTTACTAGATATACATGGACTTTCTTTTTGAAAACTAAGGATCAAACCATAGATATTTTTATTTCCTTTTGTAGAAGAACTGAAAATGAAAAATCGACAACAATTAAAACCATTAGAAGTGATCATGGTGGTGAATTTCAAAATCATAGGTTTTTAGAATTTTGTCAAGCAAAAGGGTATAGACATGAGTTCTCAACTCCAAGGACCCCACAGCAAAATGGGGTTGTGGAGAGAAAGAACCGAGTCTTACAAGAGGCTGCACGAAGCATGCTCAATGAGTACTCACTACCGAGTTACTTGTGGGCTGAAGCTGTGAATACAGCTTGCTATGTGCAAAACCGAATCCTGATACATAGGTTTTTAGGAAAGACTCCCCATGAACTTTGGTTTGGGAAACCACCTACAATTAAACATCTTAGGGTGTTTGGTTGTAAGGTGTTTATTTTGAACACCAAGGACCATCTTGGAAAATTTTCGCCCAAGGCTGATGAAGGGATACTGGTCGGGTACTCGCTCACCAGCAAAGCCTATCGGGTCTACAACAATAGGACTAAATTGATTGAGGAGTCCTCTGATGTAGCTTTTGAAGAAATCCCTAACTCAAATGATCAATCAAGGGATGTCGGAGAAATTCAATTTGAACTTAGAAGGCTAAGTTTGAATGATCAAAACATAGAAAGAGTCGAAATTGACTCTGATGGTGATGAGCAAAGGCAACAAAGAATTCAATCTGACTCTTTGCCTGATATTGAGTCCTTGCCTGTGCCTAGTGAGACCATTCATGAGGCACCACCAACACCAAGACAATCTAGGATAGCCACTAGTCATCCCCAAGACCAAATTGTGGGAGACATCCACCAAGGGGTTAGGACTAGGTCATTCTTTAGAAATGAGTCTAATGAAGTCGCATTGATTTCAGAGATTGAACCAAAATTAGTTGATGAGGCATTGCGCGATCCTGATTGGATCATAGCTATGCAAGATGAGTTAGGTCAATTTGAAAGGAGCCAAGTATGAGACTTAGTTCCTAGACCTAAGAAGACCACCATTATTGGAACTAAATGGATCTTCAAAAATAAGTTAAATCAAAATGGAGAAGTTGTAAGAAACAAGGTAAGACTTGTAGCCAAGGGCTATAGTCAAGTCGAAGGTCTCGATTATGATGAGACTTATGCTCCCGTGGCCCGATTAGAGTCCATTCGTTTAATGCTAGCTTTTGCTGCACATAGAGGTTTCAAGCTCTATCAAATGGACGTTAAATCAGCCTTCTTAAATGGTTTCATTAAAGAAGAAGTCTATGTTGAACAACCACCGGGATTTGTGAATACCGAAGCTCCAAACCACGTGTACAAGCTCAAGAAAGCACTTTATGGGCTTAAGCAAGCACCACGAGCTTGGTACGAAAGGTTGTCAACATATTTACTAGAAAAGGGATTTGTGAGAGGCCAAATAGACCCAACACTATTTCTGCGTAGAGATGGTGAAAACATTTTTGTAGCCCAAGTGTATGTCGATGACATAATTTGTGGATCAAATAACAAGGGCTATTTGAATGAATTTATTTCTCACATGGAAAGTGAGTTTGAGATGAGTCTAGTAGGAGAATTGACATTCTTCCTTGGACTTGAAATCAAACAAACTCGAGATGGAATTTATGTCCATCAGACGAAATACACTCAAGAGATGCTCAAAAAATTCAAAATGAGTGACTCTAAGGAAATAACCACTCCAATGGCGACAAGCACTCGCCTTGACAATGATGAGAGTGGGAAACCAGTTGATCTAACGCAATATAGAAGCATGATCGGTAGTCTTCTATATCTCACAGCTAGTCGACCGGACATACTTTTTGTTGTGGGTATGTGCGCTAGATATCAAGTTTGTGCCAAGGAATCTCATTTAACTGCAGTTAAGAGAATTCTGAGATATCTCAAAGGCACAATGAGAGTAGGACTGTGGTACCCTTGTACGGAGTCTTTTGATTTGATAGGCTATACCGATTCCGATTATGCTGGATGAAAATTGGATCGGAAAAGTACTAGTGGGGGTTGCCAATTTTTAGGTTCATCATTGGTCAGTTGGTCAAGTCGGAAGCAACATTGTGTTGCTCTCTCCACGACCGAGGCTGAATACATTGCCATGGGAGAGAGTGTATCACAATTGTTGTGGATGATTCACACTCTAGAAGATTATGGACTCTCGTATAAAGGAGTGCAAGTGTTGTGTGACAACATTAGCACAATAAACCTAACGAAAAATCCAGTCCATCACTCAAGGACCAAATACATTGAAGTGCGTCATCACTTCATTAGAGATCACGTAGCTAGGGGAGACATTGCACTCACATATGTTGAGTCAAAGTCAAACCTAGCCGACATTTTCACCAAACCCCTCCCGGAAAATGAATTTAGTCACTTAAGGAGGGAGTTGGGGATGTGTTTGGCTCAATAAGTCCTTTTGACCACATCATGATCACTAAGGACCATTGAAATGACAAGAGAAATTGGGAAAATAATTTAGATTACTTGGGAACATCTCACACAAACTATAAGGTTTAACAAAATATTTTTGTTTGCTAGAAATGGGGTGAGATGCTAGGATCAACCAAATTATTCAAAATGTATCATGCATCCCTTGAATAATTAGGTTGAAGAGATATAGATTGAGTATGGGGAAGACCTTTACACAATTCATGTGTGATTGGTTCCTAGATCTTACTCATATATTCCAACCAAGGAATCTTAGTTGGATCTATGTCTAGAAATTCTCTAACCTTGTTGTGTTGATTGATACCATTGCTTGATACCTTCCTGTTTGAATTTAGGACAAGTTGGTGAAAAAAAATTATTTTGACAAACTTGGAACTACTCATAACAAGGAGATATTTTGAACCGATAGCCTGAGTACTTGTTTCACTATAAATCATAGTTTCAACAAACAAGCAAACAAAGTAAACTTATTCAGCACATCTGTTATGATGTGTCTGAAAAAGTTTCAAGCCCCAAATAATTCCAAACCATTAGAGCTCATCATTAGAAAATATTCATTGGTATCACTGAATATATTCTGTGGGCTCTCCGGATCCTAGGTTCTGAACTTGGAAGCTGTTAAACCAAAATTTCAGAGCTTTTGATAAGAATTTCAGAGGCTGAAATCGCTGACTATCAGACACTGATCGGTCCAGGGACCGATCAGGATGATATCTGATCGGTCTCTACGACCGATCAGGGGCGTATGCTCAGTTACTGATCGACCTCTGATCGGTCCAGGGACCGATCAGGAGGCTCCCTGATCGGTCTCCACGACCGATCAGGAGGATATGGCACGCGAGGCTCCCTGATCGGTCTCAACGACCGATCCGGGAATTCCCTGACCGATCAGGAAACGTCCTGATCGGTCAGGATTTCTCCTGATCGGACAGCCGTCCGATCTTCTGACCCTCTTTTAACTTCTCCCCATCCCTCGCTCTCTCATTTCACGCCGAAACCCTAGCCGAACCCCTCCTCAGTCCCGACTCTTCTCTTCATCCTCTCCGAAAACCTCAAATGGCGCCCAGGTAACTCTCCTTCTTCCCGAGATTTGTTCATTCTTAGCATTTTAGCTTCTTTTCACAGTTTCTCTATGTGTGTTGTCTCGGTTCTCTCTGTGTGGCTCCCGTGGACTCCCATTTGCCCCGACCGTGTCCAAATCTTTATCTATTTAGGAAGAAAGCAGCCGGTGAGGGTTCTTCTAAGTCCCCAGCTGAGAAATCCAAGTCCCATGCACCCTCCCGACCTCAACCATCCTCTTCTTCAAGGTTCCCGAACCAACAATTTGAACAGGCCTTTCAACAGAGGACTTTCAAGCTGTTTCCATGTCGATCTGTAGATCGAAAATTCATGGATGAGTTTTGTCCCACTATAACCGAGACCCTAGCCTACTATAAACTTGATTCTTTAGTCTACTTAGAGAGGGATATCAACTATGACTTAGTTTCAGAATTTTACAACAATCTTCAGCAGATCGGTATTGGTGCTTATAGGACCAGAGTTACCAAGAGAACTGTTGATTTCTCCATTGTAGAATTCTTTGAGTATCTGGGTTGTCGGAAGTCTTCAGGGGATCCTTTTTCTCTGTATCCTGATTTACCGGACCCACTACCTCCTCCTTTTGATGTGTCACCTGATACCATTTATGAGTATTTCTTTGGACATCCTAGACCAGATGGACTGGATGAGTTGGATGTCGAGTTTCCCACTTTTGCGGCCCTGAGGCTATCTCCTCCTGACTATATCCTGTTTAAGATAGTCACCAATTGTCTTCTTCCGATCACATCCAAACCTCTGGCAGAGATCCGATCATACCACTGCCTGATGCTCTATGGCTTGCGTCGCCGTCTTGATTTTGATATCATGGCGAGCATCTATTGTTCGATCATCTCTTATTCTCAGCCTAGCAGCTCCACCATTTATATGCCTTATGGGCATATAATTACAGATTGGTTCGAGACCCTTCAGATAGATGTGTCTAAGGGTAGGATAGTGAAGATGGTTAGACAGGACTGCAGACTTGGGAAACGAGCATTTTCCAAGTCCGGTATCTTGGGGGAGAATGGGACGGTTCGGTGGAAGGATGGGAGAGTTCTGGGAGAGCTACCACGGGCACTTCCTCGACAGGCTGCTGCTCCTCCTCCTCCTGTTGCTGGTGAGGCCGACCCTGACCTGCGGTGGCAGATTGCGGAGCTGGAGAGCCGTTTCGATCGGCACGATGAGCTATAGGCAGCTGAGCTCCATGGACTGCGCGTACGCATCGACCAACGCTATGATCATCTCCGCAGTCAGCAGCTGGTGACGCAGCAGCTGCTTCTGGGCTGGATGGCCAACTACCCACCTCCGCAGCGTTACTATGGTCATCCACCTTTGGGCTCCAGCATACCTCCTCAGGGTTACGAGCCTCCTGCAGATGATGATGATGCTCCTCATGTTGAGGACGTTGATTGATACAGTCTGTGTGTCACCTTGTCTGTCTGTATTTTTGTATGCTATTTGATGGATATCTTTATCTGACCTGATACTTATGCTACTCATATATTATGCTACTCTTATATTTTTGCTATTCATTTGTTCATTTCTTGCTTTTACTTATGCTTCAGTTCATATTAATATGCTGTTCCTATGCCATGATTTGATTGTATCTTATGTCTTTCTTATTGTCATATTGTGACCTTAGAGGGAACTCTAGGTCAGTTAAGAGAAGGCAGTATGGGTTAAGGGGGAGCCTTTTGAGTTTTTGTCACCTCATTTGCACCTTTTCGGTGTTTGACAAAGGGGGAGAGGATACCTAAGTTTAGAAATGTATGAAAGCTTGATTTTAGGGGAGAGGATAACGGGAAGGATCTTGATTCCCGTCATTGACTTGGTGGTGTATCCACCTTGGGGGAGGATCTTGATTCCCCTAAAATTATGAAAATAAGAATATCTCTGATCTAAACTTAAATCGTGTTGTCAAACAACAAAAAGGAGGAGATTGTTGATACAGTCTGACCTGGCTGTTGTTTTGATGTTGACACTAATTTAAGTTTGTATCAGATGTTAATTGAACTGATCAAGGGTGATCAGGTGGAAGGAAAAAGTCCAAGTTGGAAACTTGGCACGCGAAGTCGGAGAGGGCTCGGTAGCTCGTTCTCCTGACTAGGTCAGAGAGGGCTAGGTAGCTCGCTCTCTGGACCTGACTAGGTCAGAGAGGGCTCGGTAGCTCGTTCTCTGGACCTGACTAGGTCGGAGAGGGCTCGGTAGCTCGTTCTCCTGACTAGGTCAGAGAGGGCTAGGTAGCTCGCTCTCTAGACCTGACTAGGTCAGAGAGGGCTCGGTAGCTCGTTCTCTGGACCTGATGGAGTCGGAGAGGGCTCGGTAGTTCGTTCTCCTGACTAGGTCAGAGAGGGCTAGGTAGCTCACTCTCTGGACCTGACTAGGTCAGAGAGGGCTCGGTAGCTCGTTCTCTGGACCTGATGGACTCGGAGAGGGCACGGTAGCTCGTTCTCCGGATTAGGTCAGAGAGGGACCTAAGTGGACATTCCATGGCACATTGGATCGGTCGGTAGACCGATCCAGTGACACATGATTTAGTGGATCGGTCGGCAGACCGATCCAGTGAAACTGAGTTCCATGGATCGATCTGATGACCGATCAGATGACACTCAGTAGCACACTGAGTGAAATCTGATCGGTCTGCAGACCGATCAGAAAACACTCAGTAGCACACTGAGTGCAATCTGATCGGTCAGGGAGACCGATCAGGAGAAGAGTCTGCAGAAGAGAAAAAGGGGTGGATCGGTCTGTGGACCGATCCACACTCAATCTGATCGGTCCCTGCGACCGATCAGGCTGTTGCCTGATCGGTCCAAGGCACTGTGATCGGTCTGGTGACCGATCCACACACTCTGATTTGTTCGCTGTATCAGCGATTCCTTCACTGCTTTTGATATACCTCATTCATTTATGTGATATAATCCTCTGTGCTGTTAGCTTTTGAGTTTGCAGGTTAACAGGTATCATTCCAAGCCTAATTTCAAATTAAGTTCATAAGAGGAATGCGACAAATGGTCTTTCTGCTGGTTTCAGCGGCGCATGGTGCATTTCAGGCATCAACGGATACTGCTGTGATCTGGCTGCGATCTGCTTGACTCCTGGGGATTGGTTCGAGCTCAGAAGACGCCAGTGATGACTGTGATATCATTGGTGTGAGTTCAGAGAACCAGGTAAGGAGGAAGAGGGATTGGTTGCAGTGCTGATTTGCGCAGTTTTGGACCAGATCGGTGACTGCAGAGATCAGGTTTGAGAAGCAGTAAAAACAGCGAGAGGAGAGAATAGAACGATAACAAGAAAGCTTGAAAGAAAAGTGTGTGCTGTTGTGCGAAGTTCTTGAGCTCTCGGGTGAACTACGATCTCTGTTCTACTACTGATCCTCGCGTGGTTGTAAGCATTTTTATTCTCCTTTGCCACCGAGCTTCTGTAAGTCTCGTGCTTTAACTTAGATATTTCTTGAGACGTTGTGGGGAGGTTACTCCACCGAGAAGGAGGATTTGTAGCCGGAAGTTATCCGGGGTGCGATCTACCGAAGATCAAGGAGTCGTCCACCTTACGGACACGCCGAGGAGTAGGGGCAAGTTATCCCCGAACCTCGTAAATCCTAGTGTTAGTGTGCTTGTGTTTTTCTTTCCTTTAGTTGTCTAATTCCGCTGTGCTAACAATTATCTGTGTAGAAGTTTTGTTTAAGTTTTTCAAGGGGCTATTCACCCCCCCTCTAGGCATCTAAGATCCCAACATTTAGGAGCATAGGAAGTCGAGCGGAAGACACGGCTAGCAAGAAGGACGACACGGGAGAGAGCTGACGAGCTCGGTGTGTCTGAGGGACGAGGTGCCGCGGAAGAGTACACCAGTGGACGAGAAGAACGTACGCAACATTCGAGGAACGAGAAACCGGGGAGGAAGGCTGCTCGAGGAGGAGGTCGGAAATTGGGTTTGGGTGAGCCCTATTTCAGTTAACCGCAATCACTCAGGCGATCGGAGCAACGAAAAAGTGAAAGAAGCTGATGAAGACTGCCAGAGGCACCCTCAACAAGGGTTGAAGGCGCCTCCGAGGCGCGCCCGCATCTCCGCCACCTTCAAGCTGATGACGCCCTCCATAAGCATGGAGGGTGCCCTGCATAAGCATAGAAGGCGCCCTCCATGAGTATGAAAGACACTTTCGACCAGTCAAAATAGTTGTTCACAGTGGATAAAGTCTTATCCACTTCACCTTGCTGGAGACGCCCTCCAAGCCCTTTGGAAGCGCCCTCAAGCTACGGATAAGATTTTTCAACGGCTATAAAAAAGACCCCTGGACCTAGGAAATAAGTAACAACTTGAGTATTCACTTTCCTAGTCTTTTATGAACTTTTATTGTGTGTAAAAGGCTTCTCCGCCTTTAGTGAAGGAGATTATTAGTGAGCTTTCTACTGCTTTAGATTAATAACCATTTAGGTTGTAACCAAGTAATTCTTGGCGTTTTACTTATTTTATTTAAGTTGTTATTTCTGTTTAATTTTATTTGCTATTGTTGCTAACCTGAGTTGAAAAATTGAAAAGGTATTTGTTTTAGTGTTTCAGGCAACTCAACCCTCTCCAACCGGCATACCCGGTCCAACAAGTGGTATTATAACCTAACAGCTTCAAGAGGACTAACCACCGAACGAAGCAAACGAGATGGTCGGACCAAACATCTGCCCACCAAAATTCGAGGGAGAATTCGCGAGCTGAAAAAAGAAAATGGAGGTATTCTTTAAAACCGACTTTGAATTATTTTTAATAATGAAATTTGGTTTTGAAGCACCTGAGGGTAAGGAAAAGTATCAATGGACGAAGAAGGAACAAACCGACTTCGTGACAAACGACAAAGCAGAGTTTCATCTGCTAAGCGTTCTACCGTGACAAGAAGTCAACCAGATCGGTGCTTACGAGTCTGCAAAGGAGCTCTGGGAAAAATTCTTAGAACTACACGAAGGAACCTCGGAGGCGAAACTTGTAAGACGAGACTTACTTCGCAACCAAATCACCAACCTTCGATTAAAAGAAGACGAAACTGTTGCACACCTTCACTTGCGGATTAAGGAGCTCATCACCGGATTTTCAAATCTCGAAGAAAAGGTAACTTACCGAGATTCGCTAAGGTATGCACTTAACGCATTCCCTAGAAATAAGGAATGAGCATCATTAGTAGATGTCTATTATATCTCTAAGGATCTAGAGTCTGTTACCTTAGAAGAGTTATTTTCAACATTTGAAATCCATGAAACGAGATGTGCAGATTCAAAGAAGGAGCCAAAGCACAACATTGCTCTTAAGGCAAAGATGGACGAACAAGATTCAGAATCCTCTCTCGACGACAATGAAACGATAATGATGGTAAGACGGTTTAAGAAATTATTTAAAACTAGAAAATCTAACCATCTGTAGGGTAGAAAGAAAAGGATAATCAGATGCTACCGCTGCAATGAAGAAGGACATGTAAAAGACAACTACCCTAAATTGAAGAAAAAAGACAAAGGCAAAGATAAGAAGCTCGTCCAAACAAACAAACACAAGACTCTTAAAGCGACGCGGGAGGAAACGTCGTCCGAATTAGAAGTCGAAGCCTTTGTCGGACTTGTGTTGATAGTAAGTCATCAAGAAGACGAACACGAAGCAAGCTCGTCCGAAATGAGCATCGAGAGCATCGATGAAGGGGGAGCCTCAACAGAAGAAAGCAGCAGTTCAGAGAGAGCTACAGACAACGAGATCGATAAGATAAGTCAGGTACGATCTCTTCCACCTATTAAGTTGTTTAAATTTGTTAAATTATTAACTAAAGATTGTTGCAAACTAGATAAAGAAAATAAAGAATTAAAATTAATTCTAGCTAAATCTTGCTTATTAGAATATTTTGAAAAATTAAAATTAATTCTAGCTAAATCTTGCTTATTAGAATATTTTGAAAAATTAAAATTAGAAAACGATAAATTAAAGACACAAGTAGAAAACTTGAAAAAACCATACATGTTCAATTATTCAAACTCAGAATTTTAAAAGACTAAGCTAGTATCTTAGATTTCACAGAGGTCAAATTAGAAAAGTTTCAAAAAGTTATGTACCCCCAAATTTCTAACTAATCCAGTAAGAAGGAACCTATATTGGGTTCCTAAAGAATATTTGAATTAAAATTTTCCGTTAGGCTTTTAGAAAGTAAAATTAAATGTTTTAAATTCTTTAAAAGGATTTGTCTAGAAGTAGTTGATGATTCAATAACCAAGAAGAGCTAGTGTCTCGCCACAGTCTGGAAGCAAATTACTGAATTAAATATTTAATTGACAAACTGATAAGCATGCAATAATTAATTAAAATAATGCTTTCAATATGTGGCAATTGTTTGAAAACTTCATAACTTAAATTTTTTTTTTCAAAACTTAAAATATTGACATTGTTTTTTTTTAATAATAAAATTATTTTTAAAGTTTACCAAAATTATTTTGAAAACTTGATAAGTTTTTCCTTTTTAAAAAACCTACATTTTTTTTCTTTACCCTTAGATTTTTTTATCCCAATTTTTTATATGATCAAAGGGAGAGAAGAAAATGTTAAGTCTAGGGGAGGTAGTGGTTAAATTTAAATTTAAAAATCTTTTTGCACTTTATTACATATTTATAATTTTATTATCTTTACTTGGTATTGTAATTTTATTATCTTTACTTGATGGTTGATTTACCCTAATTTAACTTCGGTTGCTCATATCAAAAAAGAGGGAGATTATTGGAATCCCAAGGTTATTTTTTGTGTGATTAATCAAGTTAGGTTAGGTTCCGTTATGTTATGATCCCTGTATCTAAGTGTGCAGAAGCTTAGGAGCACAGGAAGTCGATCGGAAAATGCGACTAGCGAGAAGGACGGCACGGGAGAGAGCCGACGGGCTCGGTGCGTCTGAAGAACGAGGTGCCGCAGGAAAGTACACCGGTGGACGAGAAGAATGTACGCGACGTTCGAGGGACGAAAAGCCGGGGAGGAAGGGTGCTTGAGGAGAAGACCAGAAATTGGGTTCGAGCGAGCTCTATTTCAGTTGGTCGCAATTACCCAAGCGATCGGAGTAGCGGAAGAGCGAAAGAAGCTGATGAAGTCTGCCAGAGGCGCCCTTGAAGGTGCATCCGAGGCACACCCACATCTCCGCCACCTTCAGGCGGAAGGCGCCCTCCATAAGCATGGAAGACACCTTCGTCCAGTCAAAATAGTTGTTCACAGTGGATAAAGTCTTATCCACTGCGCTTCGCTGGAGACACCCTCCAAGCCCTTTGGAGGAGCCCTCAAGTTATGGATAAGATTTTTCAGGGGCTATAAAATGACGCCTGGACCTAGGAAATAAGTAACAACTTGGGTATTCACTTTTCTAGTCTTTTCTGAACTTTCATTGTGTGTAAAAGGTTTCTCCACCTTCAGTGAAGAAGATTTTTAGTGAGCTTTCTACTATATTAGATTAGCAACCATTTAGATTGTAATCAAATAATTCTTGACCTTTTATTGATTTTATTTAAGTTATTATTTCTGTTTAATTTTATTTACTATTATTGTTAACCTAAGTTGAAGGATTAAGAAGATGTTTATTTTAATGTTTCAAATAACTCAATCATCTTCAGTCGGCCAATCCGGTCCAATAATTCCTACGTCCATGGTGTTCATACTATTGTGATACTGGATCATTACATTAGAAATTGTTTGTGTTTCCGGATTTATTCAATGGACGAATCAATTGGAAAGCTTACTCTGAAGCACGAGGATTCAATTCTCTATCTTCAAAATTAATTGGATAGAAAATATGAATAATTAGATTTTTTTTTTTTTTAAAAAACGATCATTTAAGTAAGGACTTCCTTTAATATTATGAAGAAAAGAATAAGGGGAAATGCCAACCCTACCACGTGCTGACGTCATCCGGCTTAGTGAACCAATCGATCGTCCATCTCGGAACCAAATTATCTATGTGTTTTATTCATATAATTCGGTGCCATGACATGAATAATCATGCCGAGTTCAAACCACACAGTCCGAACTACCAGTTTTCCATTCCTCCTCATTCCGCACGCCAATATAAATCAGGGCCGAAGGATTTCCGATCGCAAGCTCGAATCGGAGGCCACGGGTTCAGATTCACCGATCCATGGCCTTCTCCTCCGTCCACTGGTACGCTCTGCTCTGCTTCGGCTTCCTCGGCGCCGCGCTAGTGGCCTCCCTCGCCGCCATCCTCGCCGGCGAGCGGAGCCGCAAGGGGCGGGCGGGCTCCGTGTACCGCAGCTTGCTGCCCTCCGCGGGCGGAGACGGCGGCGGCGGCCGCACCGGAGAAGAAGAAGGAGCGGATGGAGTATCGGGGTGCGAGCTGTGGCTGAGCCGGTGGCGGGGGGTGCACCCCGCCGCCCTCCTCGCGGTGAGGCTGGCCGCGGCCGCCGCCATGATCGGCGTCCTGATTTGGGATCTGCTCACTTACGACTGGAGCATCATGCTGTATTACACCGAGTAGGTAACCCTACCCAATTTTGGCATATCTGGTTCTAAAATTCCAGTTCTTTCGGTGATTCAGTTCCTTCTTTCGTCGATTTTATACAAGCATTTCGTTCTTATTTGGGGAAGTTTTTTTTTCTTTTTTCATTTTTCTTTTAAAAAAAAACTGCCTGTTCATGAAGTCTTGATGCCTCCTAATTTAATTACTTCATGAACTGGGTAACCTGGGAGAAGCAAAGCATCATATCATACTTTATTTCAAATTTTGATTTTCTTTTATAATCAGTTGCTTCTTCTATGGATTTTTTTTTTCCTGAGAAATGAAAATGTATAAGTTTTTGATCTTTGAGTTGTGATAATGCTTGCAAGAACTATAAAATTAAATCTATGGAAAGTTCCTCTTTTTCTTTTTTTTTTTCAGTTCTTTCTTTAGCTTGATCTTTTTGGGAAAGGGAGTAAATGCCAAAAAAAATATAATGGTTGGTGTCCCTTCGCTATGTTTCTACTGCTTGATTGCGAGTTGGTAGTCGATCTAATTACAAATCTTGTGCTCAGTTTTATATTCTTGTTGATGAATAGATTTTCTAAATTTATGTTGAAATAAAATTTGAATTATGAGAATATTAAATTGTAGCGAAAGGTGTGCTTGTTCGTCTCCCGATTATATGAAGAGAGGTAAATTACAAAATTAATTTATAGTCGATCATCAAATAACTAAATGATGGAAAAACTTTTTTCCCTAAAAAATATATAGGGTCCTTATCCCTTATCTTATTATAACAAATCTATCACTTTCTAATTAGGAGAATATTAAAGATTAGTGTTAGATAAGGTAAATATTATAATATTTGTTGAAAAATTAAAAATAAATAAAAATTTAAGAATGGTAATATCTCATTGCATGGAGTCATTTTAGGTCTATTTTTATTTTTGAAGGTAAAAGTAATAGAGGAAGAAAATAATAAAAAAATATCATAATGTCACAAATATTTATTATTATTATTTTATTTTTTTAAAAAAATTATCTTTATTTTTAACGTTACTATTATTGTAGTTATGAATCCATAACTATTATACTAAGAACCTCTGATTAATATTAATAAATTAATTATATTGTATAATTGTAGTTCATAGTTCTTGTAATATATATTATACAACACTTCAACTTTGATCAATATTAATAACACTATATTATAATCAAGGGCGGATCCGGTGGGGGGTGGCAACGACGGTCGCCCTCCCTTACCGACGGTGAAACCCTTAGTATTATGGGGTTCGACCGGTAGAGATGAAGGATATCGTCCCTTATTTATCATGTTCTATCCCTTCATACTTGAATTCCTGAATCCGTCACTAATTATAATTCATAATTCTTGTAATATAGATATCACTAGTTAACATTATGTTAAAATAACATTTCAACTCTAATCAACATTAATAACAATTAATATAGTAGTAATTAATTATAATTCTTAGTTCTTGTAATATAGACACTTGATCTCTAATCAAAACTAATAATATTAATTAGGTCTATATTATGTTATAATAGTTATGAATTGTAACATAGATAATTTATTTTTAATTAATATTAATCAACATTATATTATATGACTACTAGATTATAACTGATAATTATGTTATTATAGTAACTATTAAATCCTAGTTGTTATAATATGTTATGAGATGGTAGCTAATATAATTGTACAGTAATTATGATATTGTAGTTATTATAATAATGTTAAAAATACACTCACGGGTTGGCGGGCGAAAAGGATGGGAAAATGAAGAGGGATACATTTAAAATTTTTTAATAATAATAATAATAATATTATTATTATTATGAAAATAATAAAGAAGTGAATTCCACCTAAAAAGTTACTCGAGGATTGGCATCCACGTCATCGAGTACATCAACGGTCTGCCGTGAGGGAACACTCGGGGGCCGCGTCGGTGAAGGAAACAACAGTAAACAGCTGGGTCGTGCAATTGGAGAAAAAGGAATGGGACCCATTTAATGAAGATGCGTCAGTCGTTTCGGCGGGTTGTCTCCCCGTCGCGTCGCGCCTTTGTCCATGGGGGCCGGCGGCGCGGTGGACGGGTAGAGCAAGGCCTAGGCTGCGGGGGCAAGTGCCCATCAGTGCCGCGGTAATGGCCGTCCCTGCCGCCGCGTCGGTGGCCGTGATCTCGTCAACCTGCGCAGAACCCCTCAGATCCTCCGATCTCTTGTTCTCGTGATGGAAGAAGGCCAGTGCCTTCTGGCTCCTAGGGCTTTGAGTTATTGCCCTATCGATCTTGTGTTTGTTGTCGTACCTTTGCCTTCTATTTCTACTCGCAGTAAGTCTCTTTTCATTTGGATTGTCATTGGCATGACATGATCAGATTTTTGCTAAAACAAACAGTTTTTCTCTTGATTCTTTTTTATTCGATCGAACAAAAATGGATTTATTAGATTTCGGGGAAAATTTCTGCAAAAATAAAATTAGATTCCATGGTTGTTGCACATTAAGTCCATAGGTTTGCTATTCCTGATATTAGGTTCGGGTCGCTGGTCATGAGCTGATTAAATTTATCGAAGTATTGCATTAAATTGCTCCTAGAGTTTATATTTTCACTTGGTAAATGTATTGTTATTGTGAAAGAAATTTATGACAAGTCTACATTTTGTTGTTATATTCTAAACCAGCTACTGACCATTTAAAATTTGTGTCTGCAGGTGGACATTTTTGTTAGTGATCATCTATTTCCTGGTATCTTCCATCTCCTTTTTTTGGACTTTTATTTTATTCCACTAAAGTATTTTATCAAATCTTTGCGATTGTATTCTATGTGCACTGTTTGCTAACCTAGTCATTTGCTCATATCATTTTATTTATTTATGTCTTTTTTTTTGAACTTGCATCTGATTTGGCATATCCTCTGTTTGTCATATGGCCTGCTCATTTATGTGCAATTTTTCATGCTTACAGATTGCTAGTGTGATATCTGCTCATGGCTGTTGGATGTATGGAAAGTGTGCCACTGAAAATGACGAGGTGAATGCATTCCTTAAAGGAGATGTTGCAGTAGATATACCAGTAACGTTGTATGGAACAGATAGAAACAAAAATGTCAGTAAATCACATAGCTACTATGAGCAAGGCTATTATCAACAAAAAACTGGATTCATGGGTTACCTTATGCTAATTGCTTATCAGGTAAACTTCTAAATCGCTTGAAGCTACAACAAAGAACTAAAAAACTTCTCTATACTATTTAATATTCTTTCTATCTCCATTTTGGTTTTTCAAACTATTTCATTATGTTCATTTTAGGAACTTGTTTCATTCTTCAAAAAAGTCTAATGATATATAAGAACTGATAACTAGTTTAATTTTCTGTTAGTTATCTTCTTGAATTTTATAAATGAGGTTGTTCCATTCACTTGAGCAGACTAGTGCAGGTGCTGTTGTATTGACAGACTTCGTGTTCTGGGCCCTTCTAGTACCACTTCTTTCTGTTGAACATTTCAAACTAGACTTGGTGAGTGCTCTCTACATGAACTAAATTGTGATCATTGATGTTTTATCTTGTTTCATTTGCAAGATATGTGGGCATTATAATAGGTTCTGATTCCTGAATACATACTTTAATCATTTCAAACCTTGTGTCATGTTGGTTTAACTTTTAACTTAACAGTACATGTTATATATATATATATATATATATATATATATTTATTTATTTTTTTTTTTTGCAAGAGAAAATATTTTATCTGTATGCTACATTTTTGAAAAGCATGAACTAAAGAATATTGATGTTAATTGCTCCATGTCCATATATTTAATCTCTTGAATCTTTCTTTACAGAGACACCAGATTTAAGGTCAAATCTGTAATTTAAATGAGTTTCTAAGTGTTACACTGTGATGAAGATAAAACTTGTAGCATTGTGAACTTAGTCACAAATCAATCCTACCCCAAAAGAAATAAGCACAAGAGAAGAAACAAGTTAAGAGTGAGAACCATACACTTTTATGCTTTTCTTGAGCATTAAATGGATTTGTATTCCAGTGTCTCATATTTTTTTAAGGTTATTTGTTGTTAGGTTACTATGATTTGTTATGCATGTTTTTCTTGCCAGCTCATGGGGTGTATGCATACACTAAACTTGGTGTTTCTTCTCCTTGATACTGCTCTAAACAGTCTTGTAAGTTTCCCGCACACCAGATACAAATCCCTTAAAAGCGTAATGCTATGTATTCAATAATTAACAAGTAATGTGTTTTATCTGCAGCCTTTTCCATGGTTTCGAATGGCATATTTTACCCTTTGGAGTTGTATCTATGTAATCTTCCAGTGGGTCCTGCACGCTTGTGGATTTTCATGGTGGGTGTGTTATTTTTCTGTTACATTGCACCAACATTTACCTATTAAAACTACAAGTACGATGGTAATATCCTTACAGTACTAGTTGTAGATATATAATACATAAAAATCTCCACTGCTTTACGGTATGATTTCTGGTAAGCATTGTATGCATCAAGAATTCGTCACTCGTATTTCTACTTAGTACTTGCATTTGGTCACAAACATAATAAATGTCAGTTGCCAAGCAAAATGAATGGTTGGGCTTAGTAGCTATAGTCAAACTATGTGAAGAAACTAGTGGAAGTTTCATAGTTAGTTCGTGTAACTTATTCTAGATATAACTTATTATTGTCATCATTGAGCTAATCTTTAGAAAGATGTAAATAATCTGCTTTCTGATTTAAGTCGATGCTAACACACAAGTTTCTCAGGTGGCCTTACCCTTTTCTTAAGCTCTCAACTCCTTGGGCTCCCCTATGGTTAGTATCAGAATCTTGTTTTCTCTACCATTTGTCAGGACAAGATTCTTACAACCACACTAATATCGCAGGTATTTTTGCTTGGCTCTTGTCCACATCCCCTGTTATGGTATGTACTCATTATTAGTGAGTTCGAAAAACTCAATTCTTTCCCAGATTTTTTCACATGCTTATAGAAGACCTTGAGGTTTAGAATTATACATACACATATATGTATATCTGATTTTTGTGGGTGTAAACTGCTGAACAAAGGATACAACACCTTGGAATTATTATGTTAGTGATTATTTGACATGAATTTGTGTTAATCTATCTTTGAAGGTTAAACTTTATCTTATTCTCAAGTTGTCTCTGTGTTGGTGTGAATGAATTAAAAAATGGTGAAATTTTTGGTGAAGTGAAGGTACACAAACCTATTCTCAAGTTTTTTTTTTACATATTTAGCATCAAAATTTATATATTCAACCAAGCCTTGGATCTAAGTGTCGCATGCAAATATTTCAAATTCAATAAGGTTAATGCTGCAAGTAAATGTAGTCACCCAATGGCATATGTACTAATAGATTATGATGAATCAAACTCTAAAAGACAATCCAGTACACGAAGCTCACGTCAATATGCAATCTCAAAAAAAGATCGGATCATATTAGGTCTATTGTATATAGTCTTACCTTGTATTGTAAAAAGTTGTATTTGTGACTCAAACCTCTGACCATAAGATCATACGACAATAACTTTATTGTTGCACCTAGACTCTCTTTTAAAATGGAACAATACATGAGAGTTTTACATCCTTCTAAAATTGAATAATATAAGAGGGTAATGTTGAGTCTCAAATCATCTCGATATGTTTGCATGAATCGTGAATATAAAAAGAGTAAAATTAGTGATGGTAGAGCAAGAACCATCCAAGTAATAGGTCGTGATCCATATCAAGCAAAGATCATGGATATTGTTTGTGAATTTTCATCGCAAGTTTGATCTTGATCCTTGCAAAATATTTTGGTAATTGTGATGCACATAATCCAAGCCTCATAAGAGTGATTAATAAAATAATCAAATTGTAAATTATTAGAATTTTGTTTTTCACTATCCATTTGATATGTGGTAGAATGATTAGAATTGCGACTAGAATAGGTTGATACATTTGCTACAATCTATTTGTAAAATTTAGTACTATCAAAATATCCTTTTCATTGGAGTAGCATGAGTAAAATGTAGTATTATGATTTGTTTGCATATGAATAGCTGAATCTTATCTTGTAAAACCATAAGTAACAAAATTCTTCCTGTTCCATCTTCAACGCACTATAATTCATAACTGAAATTTCCTAGTCGAATTGAAAAAAGAAATCAATTTCTAATTTATAGAATTAGACCGAAGAGTCAGAAGATGAAATTTGAATGATGAATCGAAAAGGACATGAGGAGCATGGGATTCTAGTGAACCAAGATCCCCACCATCTTTTTGGAAAAAAAAAATATTTTAATAATCTGAAATTACTATAAAAATAAAAATACATGTGCAATTTAAGATGTGAAGAACATATTTATGATGCCATTTTTCTTTTTCTTAACAAATGAAAGATCGTCTAAGTGTTTTACATCATATGAAGACATAAGTTTCCAGAGTCCTTTTGGATTGCTCGGACTCCTCTCCCCTAACCCCTAGTGACACTGAAATTGTCTCTCAATAGACCAAGATCTGATAGCCTGCGAAGTAAGGAACGTTAGGGTTAGTCGGCTGCTCTGCCGGTGCGATCATTTCGACACTCAAATTAGTTTCAAATTCAAGAATAAAACTCTAGGAGACACAAGAAAAAGAAGGAAAACATGCTAGATAATTAGGGTTTTAGTAGAGAAGAGTCGCCTTCACTCACGAGAAGAAACAATTATCCTCTTCACTTACCTCTGTCAATCCTTGTATAATTGATGGAAGGGAATCTTCACGTAATATCTGACATTGTCGGATTGTTGGGTGGGG
This sequence comes from Zingiber officinale, assembly GCF_018446385.1. Lineage (NCBI taxonomy): Eukaryota > Viridiplantae > Streptophyta > Magnoliopsida > Zingiberales > Zingiberaceae > Zingiber > Zingiber officinale. The sequence continues at coordinate 92,432,607 of NC_056001.1, forward strand.
TTAAGGGTGATAGTCATTAGATCATACGCTGACATTGTTTTATTGTTGACAACAAATTGTTGAGTTGTTGGGAGTTGTGGGAGGTTAAGACTGAGTTTCTGGATTTACTGGGTACTGTAGTAATCATAGGTTCTATGGCAATCAATGATTACTATAGCATCGTGGTTTCTGTAGCATCGCAAAGCCTGGTGCTAGGGAAGCAAGGACTAGTGCTCAGAAAAGGATTCTAGTAACTCGGCATGCTCAGGAATAACTGGATACTATTACATGTCTCTTCTTCAAATCAGACTGAGGAGCAAAATCGAATGAAATCCGATTAAAAGTATTAAGTCGTATCAGCTCGTGATAACTGAAACCATCAAATATGTTTATTACTTTTTACCAGGGCAAAAACACTTTGTCAGTGCTAAAATAATAAAAAAATTAAATCAGATCATTGCTTTCCATAGAATCTCAATTAGAATGCTTTAATTTTTATCAAAAAGAATTATTTTTTAAACTAAATACGACCATCAAAGTGTTTTGTAATTGAGTGTCCTTTTTAAATTTATTTTAACGCTCTTATTTGTTTAAATGACTAAAATTTTGATACTAAAAAACTAATTCCGTGAGACAGGAATATTTTGAGCGTAAAAATAGGGTACTTAATTGGAAAAACAAAAAGCCTTATCCATGAATGATTGTGAAAGTCCGACCCAAGTGTAGGATTTAAAGGTAATTAACACAAAGTGAAGGTTATATATACAAACGATATTTGAAAATGGAGCCAGATGCAAATAATTTTTTGTTTTCCAAGTTTTAGTTTTAGTAGTTTTATAATAATTGCTACTAGTTCTCTATCCTCTTTCTTGATTAATACAACTTAGATTAGATTTAAAGCTACATTTTTTTTCTCATTCTACAAACTCACACATACCAATTTTGGTAACAATGTTCTGATCAAATCTATTGGTTCACTAGACCTCACTGGCGATCCTGGGTGCTCCAAAGGATAGGATAATGCAGAAGATGAAAAGAATTAGAGTTATGATTTTCATATTATAACAACTTTTTATAAGGAAGCCAACTCTAAAACCCTAATGGATTATTGGACTTGTAGGTTACGGTTGTGAGTCGCATGCTAGAGATATTATTATCAAGTGGTATCAAAAATGTTCCTTTCATTGGTTGGAAAAGAGGTATTTAGGGTGTGTTTGGTTCGGGGTTATTCCTGATAATCTTGGTTATTCATCCAAGGTTATCAATAAAAACCTTGTTTGGTTTAGGTATTTGATGATTCCCGAGTAATGTTCCATGTCCGACACGTCAGCAAAAGGGTCATGCAGCCCGGAATCGGAAAACCTCATAAAACTAAGGGTGCGTTTGGTTTGCACCGTTTTCATTTTCATTTTCTGGAAAACGCGCATTTTCTAGAAAACAGAGAACGACTTTTGGTCATTCTCTGTTTTTCTAGAAAACGATAGCCAATTTTTTAGAAAACACGCGCGGAAAACGCAAACCAAACACCGTTTTTCAGAAAACACGCGTTTTCCAGAAAATGAAAATGGAAAACGCGCGTACCAAACGCCCCCTAAGGTTTTTCTTGATTCCGGGGTTAACGAATTTTTTGTACCAAAAATACCCTCCGATAAAAAAAAACATGAAAAAAAGAGAAAAAATTGTAAAAATATATTAAAAAATGTAAAAAAAATTTAAAAACTTTTTAAAATAAATAATTTTAAAAAATATATATTTTTTAAAAAATATAAATTTTAAAAATAAAAAAATTAAATTTTAAAAAAAATTAAAAATTTTAAAAATTTTAAAAAAATTTAAAAATAAAAAATTTATAAAAATTTAAAAATTTTAAAAATAAAAAAAATAAAAAATAAAATAAATAAATTAAAATTAAAATTAAAAAAATGTAAAAATATAAAAAATATAAATATAAAAAATATAAAAACATTAAAAAATAAAAATATATAAAAAAGTAAAAAAATATACAAGAAAAAGAAAAGTAAAAAAATATTTTAAAAAAATAATAATAATAATAATAATAATATTATTATTATTATTATTATTATTTATTTATTTTTTTTTATGTTTTTTTACTTTTCTTTTTTCTGTATATTTTTTTATTTTTTGTGTTTTTTTATTTTTTTAATGTTTTTATATTTTTATATTTTTTTTACATTTTTTTAATTTTAATTTTAATTTATTTATTTTATTTTTAATTTTTTTTATTTTAAAATTTTTTTGTTTTTTATTTTTTTTTAAAAAAATAAATTTTTTAGAAATTTTCAGTTTTTTAAATTTTTTAAATTTTTTATTTTTAAAATTTATATTTTTAAAAAAAAATTTTATTTTTTTTACATTTTTTAATATATTTTTTACATTTTTTCTCTTTTTTTCATGTTTTTTATTATCGGAGGGTATTTTTGGTAAAAAAAAATTCGTTAACCCCGGAATCAAGAAAAACCTTAGCTTTATGAGGTTTTCTGATTCCGGGCTGCATGACCCTTTTGCTGATGTGTCGGGCATGAAACATTACTCGGGAATCATCGAATACCTAAACCAAACAAGATTTTTGTTGATAACCTTGAATGGATAACTAAGGTTATCAAGAATAACCCCGAACCAAACGCATTTTTAGAATCATCTTGTCTAACAACATTGTTGTTTGTTTTTGTACTTGGGGCATTGAGCAAGAAGACTTGAAATATATGATCCACATATAAATTATCTATTTATCTAAGAGAAAAAAAACAATCTTTATGAAAAATTGTTTCACAAACTCCAAAGCGTGCAGTTGTTTCAAATTATAAATTTCTTAATCATTTCAACTATCTATTTGCCAAAACAAGAAAAGAGTTAGAAGATTCAATGGAAGATGCTATAAATAGTTAAGGCCTTGCATGGAAAATTAATGTTGGAAACATTACGTAGAAAATTATAAATCATAATTGTAGCAAAAGAATTAAAGATATTTTGTTCTTGTATCAAAAGAAAACGTACTTTAGCTCCAAACTTACTAAGCTAATAGTAGAAGTATTACCTAATTTCTTATTTCTTGATATAAGTGACTTTATGGATCTAATCTTTTATTGAGATTCCCTATTTCTTGGATCATATACATATGTTGCTTAAATAAATAAATAAACAAACTTCTTCATTAATAAAATGTAAAAAAAAATTCACAACTATATATAAAAGGATTAAGTGTCATAAAATTATCAAAAGGCACAAATGTTGGGATCTTAGATGGCTAGAGGGGGGGTGAATAGCCCCTTTAAAAACTTAAACAAAACTTCTACACAGATAATTATTAGCACAGCGGAATTAGACAACTAAAGGAAAGAAAAACACAAGCACACTAACACTAGGATTTACGAGGTTCGGGGATAACTTGCCCCTACTCCTCGGCGTGTCCGTAAGGTGGACGACTCCTTGATCTTCGGTAGATCGCACCCCGGATAACTTCCGGCTACAAATCCTCCTTTTCGGTGGAGTAACCTCCCCACAACGTCTCAAGAAATATCTAAGTTAAAGCACGAGACTTACAGAAGCTCGGTGGCAAAGGAGAATAAAAATGCTTACAACCACGCGAGGATCAGTAGCAGAACAGAGATCGCAGTTCACCCGAGAGCTCAAGAACTTCGCACACCAGCACAGACTTTTCTTTCAAGCTTTCTTGTTGTTGTTCTATTCTCTCCTCTCGCTGTTTTTACTGCTTCTCAAACCTGATCTCTGCTGTCACCGATCTGGTCCAAAACTGCGCAAATCAGTGCTGCAGCCAATCCCTCTTCCTCCTTACCTGGTTCTCTGAACTCACACCAATGATATCACAGTCATCACTGGCGTCTTCTGAGCTCGAACCAATCCCCAGGAGTCAAGCAGATCGCAGCCAGATCCGTTGATGCATGAAATGCACCATGCGCCGCTGAAACCAGCAGAAAGACCATTTGTCGCATTCCTCTTATGAACTTAATTTGAAATTAGGCTTGGAATGATACCTGTTAACCTGCAAACTCAAAAGCTAACAGCACAGAGGATTATATCACATAAATGAATGAGGTATATCAAAAGCAGTGAAGGAATCGCTGATACAGCGAACAAATCAGAGTGTGTGGATCGGTCACGGACCGATCGATCTTGGACCGATCAACAACCTGATCGGTCTGAGGCTATTCGATCGATCGTAGGGACCGATCGAGTTGAGTGGATCGGTCCACGCACCGATCCACCCCTTTCTCTTCCGCAGGGCTCTTTCTGATCGGTCTCCCCGACCGATCAGATTGCACTCAGTGTGCTAGTATCTGATCGCAGAGAAATTTCAGATGACAAACGACATCGTTGTCGATCGGTCATCAGACCGATCCATGGAACTCAGTTTCACTGGATCGGTCTGCCGACCGATCCACTGATTCATGTGTCACTGGATCGGTCTACCGACCGATCCAATGTGCCATGGAATGTCCACTTAGGTCCCTCTCTGACCTAATCCGGAGAACGAGCTACCGTGCCCTCTCCGAGTCCATCAGGTCCAGAGAACGAGCTACCGAGCCCTCTCTGACCTAGTCAGGTCCAGAGAGCGAGCTACCTAGCTCTCTCTGACCTAGTCAGGAGAACGAGCTACCGAGCCCTCTCCGACTCCATCAGGTCCAGAGAACGGGCTACCGAGCCCTCTCTGACCTAGTCAGGTCCAGAGAGCGAGCTACCTAGCCCTCTCTGACCTAGTCAGGAGAACGAGCTACCGAGCCCTCTCCGACCTAATCAGGTCCAGAGAACGAGCTACCGAGCCCTCTCTGACCTAGTCAGGTCCAGAGAGCGAGCTACCTAGCCCTCTCTGACCTAGTCAGGAGAACGAGCTACCGAGCCCTCTCCGACCTAGTCAGGAGAACGAGCTACCGAGCCCTCTCCGACTTCGCGTGCCAAGTTTCCAACTTGGAATTTTTCCTTCCACCTGATCACCCTTGATCAGTTCAATTAACATCTGATACAAACTTAAATTAGTGTCAACATCAAAACAACAGCCAGGTCAGACTGTATCAACAATCTCCCCCTTTTTGTTGTTTGACAACACGATTTAAGTTTAGATCAGAGATATTCTTATTTTCATAATTTTAGGGGAATCAAGATCCTCCCCCTAAGGTGGATACACCACAAAGTCAATGACGGAAATCAAGATCATTCCCGTTATCCTCTCCCCTAATTTCTAAACTTAGGTATCCTCTCCCCCTTTGTCAAACACCGAAAAGGTGCAAATGAGGTGACAAAAACTCAAAAAGGCTCCCCCTTAACCCATACTGCCTTCTCTTAACTGACCTAGAGTTCCCTCTAAGGTCACAATATGACAATAAGAAAGACATAAGATACAATCAAATCATGGCATAGGAACAACATATTAATATGAACTGAAGCATAAGTAAAAGCAAGAAATGAACAAATGAATAGCAAAAATATAAGAGTAGCATAATATATGAGTAGCATAAGTATCAGGTCAGACAAAGATATCCATCAAATAGCATACAAAAATACAGACAGACAAGGTGACACACAGACTGTATCAATCAACGTCCTCAACATGAGGAGCATCATCATCATCTGTAGAAGGCTCGTAACCCTGAGGAGGTATGCTGGAGCCCGAAGGTGGATGACCATAGTAACGCTGCGAAGGTGGGTAGTTGGCCATCCAGCCCAGAAGCAGCTGCTGCGTCACCAGCTGCTGACTGCGGAGATCATCATAGCGCTGGTCGATGCGTACACGCAGTCCATGGAGCTCAGCTGCCAGTAGCTCATCGTGCCGATCGAAACGGCTCTCCAGCTCCGCAATCTGCCACCGTAGGTCAGGGTCGGCCTCACCAGCAACAGGAGGAGGAGCAGCAGCCTGTCGAGGAAGTGCCCGTGGTAGCTCTCCCAGAACTCTCCCATCCTTCCACCGAACCGTCCCATTCTCCCCCAAGATACCGGACTTGGAAAATGCTCGTTTCCCAAGTCTGCAGTCCTGTCTAACCATCTTCACTATCCTACCCTTAGACACATCTATCTGAAGGGTCTCGAGCCAATCTGTAATTATATGCCCATAAGGCATATAAATGGTGGAGCTGCTAGGCTGAGAATAAGAGATGATCGAACAATAGATGCTCGCCATGATATCAAAATCAAGACGGCGACGCAAGCCATAGAGCATCAGGCAGTGGTATGATCGGATCTCTGCCAGAGGTTTGGATGTGATCGGAAGAAGACAATTGGTGACTATCTTAAACAGGATATAGTCAGGAGGAGATAGTCTCAGGGCCGCAAAAGTGGGAAACTCGACATCCAATTCATCCAGTGCATCTGGTCTAGGATGTCCAAAGAAATACTCATAAATGGTATCAGGTGACACATCAAAAGGAGGAGGTAGTGGGTCCGGTAAATCAGGATACAGAGAAAAAGGATCCCCTGAAGACTTCCGACAACCCAGATACTCAAAGAATTCTACAATGGAGAACTCAACAGTCCTCTTGGCAACTCTGGTTCTATAAGCACCAATACCGATCTGCTGAAGATTGTTGTAAAATTCTAAAACTAAGTCATAGTTGATATCCCTCTCTAAGTAGACTAAAGAATCAAGTTTATAGTAGGCTAGGGTCTCGGTTATAGTGGGACAAAACTCATCCATGAATTTTCGATCTACAGATCGACATGGAAGCAGCTTGAAAGTCCTCTGTTGAAAGGCCTGTTCAAATTGTTGGTTCGGGAACCTTGAAGAAGAGGATGGTTGAGGTCGGGAGGGTGCATGGGACTTGGATTTCTCAGTTGGGGACTTAGAAGAACCCTCACCGGCTGCTTTCTTCCTAAATAGATAAAGATTTGAACACGGTCGGGGCAAATGGGAGTCCACGGGAGCCACACAGAGAGAACCGAGACAACACACATAGAGAAACTGTGAAAAGAAGCTAAAATGCTAAGAATGAACAAATCTCGGGAAGAAGGAGAGTTACCTGGGCGCCATTTGAGGTTTTCGGAGAGGATGAAGAGAAGAGTCGGGACTGAGGAGGGGTTCGGCTAGGGTTTCGGCGTGAAATGAGAGAGCGAGGGATGGGGAGAAGTTAAAAGAGGGTCAGAAGATCAGAAGATCGGACGGCTGTCCGATCAGGAGAAATCCTGACCGATCGTGACCGATCGGAGGACGAGTTGCCGGACCGGATCGTGGCTTGGCCGGGCCTCGATCCCGGCGCGGTGTGAAGCGACCGCACCGGACGTTCCCTCGAGCGATCAGACGTCGATCAGTAACTGAGCATACGCCCCTGATTGGTTGTAGAGACCGATCAGAGATCATCCTGATCGGTCCCTGGACCGATCAGTGTCTGATAGTCAACGATTTCAGCCTCTGAAATTCTTATCAAAAGCTCTGAAATTTTGGTTTAACAGCTTCCAAGTTCAGAACCTAGGATCCGGAGAGCCCACAGAATATATTCAGTGATACCAATGAATATTTTCTAATGATGAGCTCTAATGGTTTGGAATTATTTAGGGCTCGAAACTTTTTCAGACACATCATAACAGATGTGCTGAATAAGTTTACTTTGTTTGCTTGTTTGTTGAAACTATGATTTATAGTGAAACAAGTACTCAGGCTATCGGTTCAAAATATCTCCTTGTTATGAGTAGTTCCAAGTTTGTCAAAATAATTTTTTTTTCACCAACTTGTCCTAAATTCAAACAGGAAGGTATCAAGCAATGGTATCAATCAACACAACAAGGTTAGAGAATTTCTAGACATAGGTCCAACCAAGATTCCTTGGTTGGAATATATGAGTAAGATCTAGGAACCAATCACACATGAATTGTGTAAAGGTCTTCCCCATACTCAATCTATATCTCTTCAACCTAATTATTCAAGGAATGCATGATACATTTTGAATAATTTGGTTGATCCTAGCATCTCACCCCATTTCTAGCAAACAAAAATATTTTGTTAAACCTTATAGTTTGTGTGAGATGTTCCCAAGTAATCCAAATTATTTTCCCAATTTCTCTTGTCATTTCAATGGTCCTTAGTGATCATGATGTGGTCAAAAGGACTTATTGAGCCAAACACATCCCCAACTCCCTCCTTAAGTGACTAAATTCATTTTCCGGGAGGGGTTTGGTGAAAATGTCGGCTAGGTTTGACTTTGACTCAACATATGTGAGTGCAATGTCTCCCCTAGCTACGTGATCTCTAATGAAGTGATGACGCACTTCAATGTGTTTGGTCCTTGAGTGATGGACTGGATTTTTCGTTAGGTTTATTGTGCTAATGTTGTCACACAACACTTGCACTCCTTTATACGAGAGTCCATAATCTTCTAGAGTGTGAATCATCCACAACAATTGTGATACACTCTCTCCCATGGCAATGTATTCAGCCTCGGTCGTGGAGAGAGCAACACAATGTTGCTTCCGACTTGACCAACTGACCAATGATGAACCTAAAAATTGGCAACCCCCACTAGTACTTTTCCGATCCAATTTGCATCCAGCATAATCGGAATCGGTATAGCCTATCAAATCAAAAGACTCCGTACGAGGGTACCACAGTCCTACTCTCATTGTGCCTTTGAGATATCTCAGAATTCTCTTAACTGCAGTTAAATGAGATTCCTTGGCACAGACTTGATATCTAGCGCACATGCCCACAGCAAAAAGTATGTCTGGTCGACTAGCTGTGAGATATAGAAGACTACCAATCATGCTTCTATATTGCGTTAGATCAATTGGTTTTCCACTCTCATCATTGTCAAGGCGAGTGTTTGTCGCCATTGGAGTGGACACTTCCTTAGAGTCACTCATATTGAATTTTCTAAGCATCTCTTGAGTGTATTTTGTCTGATGGACATAAATTCCATCTCGAGTTTGTTTGATTTCAAGTCCGAGGAAGAATGTCAACTCTCCTACTAGACTCATCTCAAACTCACTTTCCATGTGAGAAATGAATTCATTCAAATAGCCCTTGTTATTTGAGCCACAAATTATGTCATCGACATACACTTGGGCTACAAAAATGTTTTCATCATCTCTACGTAGAAATAGTGTTGGGTCTATTTGACCTCTTACAAAGCCCTTTTCTAATAGGTAAGTTGACAACCTTTCGTACCATGCTCGAGGTGCTTGTTTAAGCCCATAAAGAGCTTTCTTGAGCTTGTACACGTGGTTTGGAACTTCGGTATTCACAAACCCCGGTGGTTGTTCAACATAGACCTCTTCTTTGATGAATCTGTTTAAGAAGGCTGATTTAACGTCCATTTGATAGAGCTTGAAACCTCTATGTGCAGCAAAAGCTAGCATCAAACGAATGGACTCTAATCGGGCCACGGGAGCATAAGTCTCATCATAATCGAGACCTTCGACTTGACTATAGCCCTTGGCTACAAGTCTTGCCTTGTTTTTTACAACTTCTCCCTTTTAATTTAACTTATTTTTGAAGACCCATTTAGTTCCAATAATGGTGGTCTTCTTAGGTCTAGGAACTAAGTCCCACACTTGACTCCTTTCAAATTGACCTAACTCATCTTGCATAGCTAAGATCCAATCAGGATCGTGCAATGCCTCATCAACTATTTTTGGTTCAATCTCTGAAATCAATGCGACTTCATTAGACTCATTTCTAAAGAATGACCTAGTCCTAACCCCTTGTTGGATATCTCCCACAATTTGGTCTTGGGGATGACTAGTGGCTATCCTAGATTGTCTTGGTGTTGGTGGTGCCTCATGAATGGTCTCACTAGGCACAGGCAAGGACTCGATATCAGGCAAAGAGTCAGATTGAATTCTTTGTTGCCTTTGCTCATCACCATCAGAGTCAATTTCGACTCTTTCTATGTTTTGATCATTCAAACTTAGCCTTCTAAGTTCAAATTGAATTTCTCCTACATCCCTTGATTGATCATTTGAGTTAGGGATTTCTTCAAAAGTTACATCAGAGGACTCCTCAATCAATTTAGTCCTATTGTTGTAGACCCGATAGGCTTTGCTGGTGAGCGAGTACCCGACCAGTATCCCTTCATCAGCCTTGGCCGAAAATTTTCCAAGATGGTCCTTGGTGTTCAAAATAAACATCTTACAACCAAACACCCTAAGATGTTTAATTGTAGGTGGTTTCCCAAACCAAAGTTCATGGGGAGTCTTTCCTAAAAACCTATGTATCAGGATTCGGTTTTGCACATAGCAAGCTGTATTCACAGCTTCAGCCCACAAGTAACTCGGTAGTGAGTACTCATTGAGCATGCTTCGTGCAGCCTCTTGTAAGACTCGGTTCTTTCTCTCCACAACCCCATTTTGCTGTGGGGTCCTTGGAGTTGAGAACTCATGTCTATACCCTTTTGCTTGACAAAATTCTAATAACCTATGATTTTGAAATTCACCACCATGATCACTTCTAATGACTTTAATTGTTGTCGATTTTTCATTTTCAGTTCTTCTATAAAAGGAAATAAAAATATCTATGGTTTGATCCTTAGTTTTCAAAAAGAAAGTCCATGTATATCTAGTAAAATCATCAATAATTACTAAACAATATCTACTACCATTCAATGAAATAACATTGTTACAATCAAACAAATCCATATGTAATAAGTCTAAGGCAGTAGATGTACTCACAGTGCTTTTACCTTTATGAGATGCTTTTGTTTGCTTACCCATTTGACATGCATCACATAGTTTATTCTTTTGGTACTTGATGCTGGGTAAGTCTCGCACTAATCCTTGGTTGGCCAACTTCCGGATGTTCTTCATGTTTACATGTGCCAACCTTCTATGCCATAGCCAAGACTCTTCTTCTTTCGACATGAAACACTTAATCAAAGCATTAGTAGCACTTTTAAATGATACTTGATAAATATTATCAACCTTTGTGGCTACTAGTACCGTGTCAAGTGTGTCAATGTGTTTAACCAAACATTGACTTGAATGAAATTCAATTGTGTAACCCGTATCAAACAATTGACTGACACTTAGGAGATTAAAAGTCATCCCCTTGACTAGAAGGACATTCTTGATATGGAGACATTCAGATATATGAATGTCTCCAACTCCTACAACCTTAAGGCTACCATTATTACCAAAAGACACATTACCTCTACTTTTGTTTTGAATGGTTGTAAACAGTGATCTGTCCCCGGTCATGTGCTTGGAGCATCCACTATCAACAAACTAAGTTGATAGATGCTCCCCCTCGACCAATGCCTACAAGACACGGAAGATAGAGGTTTTAGGTACCCAAATCTTGGGACCTAATGCTTCTACAACAAAAGACCTAGGAACCCATGCCTTGGTCATACCTTTCCTAGTTCCATGAGCCCTATAAACATGTGATCTACTATTTTGAGTTCTAGACATTAGAGAAATGAAACTCGACTCCTTGGGTTGATACCCTAGCCCGGCCTTGTTGTAGACTACCCTTTGGGCATTTAGAATCATGTCTAGAGTCTTAGAGCTAGTTGAGAATTTCTCAAGCATTTTCTTGAGTTTCTCAACCTCACCCTTTAACGCCTTGTTCTCATCCTCAAGGACTTCTAGATGTAGGTCATCGACCTCATCTTCCCTAAGGGTCCTTAAGGTTTTTACTTCTTCTTTTAACACTTTATTTTCTGTTTTTGACTTTTTAAGCAATGTAGATAAGTGAGTGATAATCTTATAACACTTTTCTATATGAGAAGAGGTTACCTCTTCATCATCCAACGATGATGAAGTCGCGGTTGAAGCGTCGCTCGAATCTCCCTCACTTTCGGAGTCCGAAACCTCCCTTGCCATGAGTGCTAATTGTCGTGTGCTCTTTTCCATCTTCTCTTCTTCCTCCGATGAGCTTGATGAGGACTCATCCCAAGTGGCCTTGAGAGCCTTCTTCTTCTTGCCTCTTTCCTCCTTCTTTTTGGCTCGTTCCTCCTTCCTCTTTAACTTCGGACACTCGCTCCGAATGTGTCCTTTCTTGCTACACTCATAACATATAACATTAGATTTATCAAAATTTTGATCATTAGTTTTACCTTTTCCTTTGTATCTTCGGCTTCTTCTCATAATCCTTCTTACGAAGTTCGCCATCTCACTTGATGATGATCCACTTTCATCATCGGATTCGGAGGAAGAGGTGGATGAGGAAATCTCCTTTTCCTTCTTCTTTCCTTCTTCCTTCTTCCCTCCTTGCTCTTTGGTCCTGCAAATAAAGCAATACCCTTCTCTTTTTGACCTTTGTTAGCAAGCTCATGAAGTTCCATCTCACAGAAAAATTCATCTAGTTTAACAATGGAAACATCCTTGGATACCTTGTAGGCATCTACCATAGATGACCACAAGGCATTCCTAGGAAAAGATTTAAGAGCGTACCTTACTAGATCGCGATTCTCCACTCGTTCGTCCACAGAGTGTAGACCGTTGATGATCTCCTTGAATCTCCCATGAAGCTCACTTACCGTTTCATTGTCCTTCATGGTTAGGTTTTGGAGTTGATTCAAGAATAGGTCCCTCTTGCCAATCCGAGAATCTCGAGTTCCCTCTTGGAGCTCGATGAGTTTGTTCCATAGGTCTCTTGCACTCGAGAACGGACCTACCTTGACGAGTTGGTCCTTGGCGATTCCACATTGCAAGGTGACATAGCCTTGGCATCGGCTTGTGCTTTGCGGAGTTGTTCGGTAGACCACCTTGACGAATCGAGTTCCTTACCTTCTTCATCCTTTGGTGGTGTGAAACCTTCCTTGACTGAGAACCACATGGCAATGTCGGTCTTGAGGTAATACTCCATGCGGCCCTTCCAATATTGAAAATCTGCTCCTTCGAAGTAGGGTGGTCGATTTGTGCTAAAGCCTTCCTTCATAGCCATCCTTGTTTGCTCTTTTGGGTGTTAATCCGAATCAAAGAGCCCCTTGCTCTGATACCACTTGTTGGGATCTTAGATAGCTAGAGGGGGGGTGAATAGCCCCTTTAAAAACTTAAACAAAACTTCTACACAGATAATTGTTAGCACAGCGGAATTAGACAACTAAAGGAAAGAAAAACACAAGCACACTAACACTAGGATTTACGAGGTTCGGGGATAACTTGCCCCTACTCCTCGGCGTGTCCGTAAGGTGGACGACTCCTTGATCTTCGGTAGATCGCACCCCGGATAACTTCCGGCTACAAATCCTCCTTTTCGGTGGAGTAACCTCCCCACAACGTCTCAAGAAATATCTAAGTTAAAGCACGAGACTTACAGAAGCTCGGTGGCAAAGGAGAATAAAAATGCTTACAACCACGCGAGGATCAGTAGCAGAACAGAGATCGCAGTTCACCCGAGAGCTCAAGAACTTCGCACACCAGCACAGACTTTTCTTTCAAGCTTTCTTGTTGTTGTTCTATTCTCTCCTCTCGCTGTTTTTATTGCTTCTCAAACCTGATCTCTGCTGTCACCGATCTGGTCCAAAACTGCGCAAATCAGCGCTGCAGCCAATCCCTCTTCCTCCTTACCTGGTTCTCCGAACTCACACCAATGATATCACAGTCATCACTGGCGTCTTCTGAGCTCGAACCAATCCCGTGAGTCAAGCGATCGCGACGGATCACGAATATCCGTTGATGCCGAAATGCACCATGAAACCACAGAAAGACCATTTGTCGCATTCCTCTTATGAACTTAATTTGAAATTAGGCTTGGAATGATACCGTTAATCTGCAAACTCAAAAGCTAACAACACAGAGGATTATATCACATAAATGAATGAGGTATATCAAAAGCGGTGAAGGAATCGGCGATACAACGAACAAATCGAGTGTGGATCGGTCACGGACGATCGATGCTGGACCGATCGTGCAACCGCGGCTTCGAGGCCATTCGATCGGTCGTGAGGACCGATCAGATTGAGTGTGGATCGTCCACAGACCGATCCACCCTCTTCCGCGAGCTCTTCTCCGATCGGTCTCACGGCCGATCGATGTGCTGCGGTATTTTCGATCGATGCGGACCGATCAGATTTCACTCGATGTGCTCGGTGTCATCGATCGGTCATCGACCGATCCATGGAACTCAGATTTCTGGATCGGTCCGACCGATCCATCGATTCATACATCCGGATCGGTCCGACCGATCCAATGTGCCATGGAATGTCCACTTAGGTCCCTCTCGACCTAATCCGGAGAACGAGCTACCGTGCCTCTCCGAGTCCATCGGTCGAGAACGAGCTACCGAGCCCTCTCTGACCTAGCCAGGTCCAGAGAGCGAGCTACCTAGCCCTCTCTGACCTAGTCAGGAGAACGAGCTACCGAGCCCTCTCCGACTCCATCAGGTCCAGAGAACGAGCTACTGAGCCCTCTCTGACCTAGTCAGGTCCAGAGAGCGAGCTACCTAGCCCTCTCTGACCTAGTCAGGAGAACGAGCTACCGAGCCCTCTCCGACCTAGTCAGGTCCAGAGAACGAGCTACCGAGCCCTCTCTGACCTAGTCAGGTCCAGAGAGCGAGCTACCTAGCCCTCTCTGACCTAGTCAGGAGAACGAGCTACCGAGCCCTCTCCGACCTAGTCTGGAGAACGAGCTACCGAGCCCTCTCCGACTTCGCGTGCCAAGTTTCCAACTTGGACTTTTTCCTTCCACCTGATCACCCTTGATCAGTTCAATTAACATCTGATACAAACTTAAATCAGTGTCAACATCAAAACAACAGCCAGGTCAGACTATATCAACAACAAATACTACCAATTAGAAAAATAATGCACCTACATGACAATTGAAATATTAAATATTCTAACAATATGCATAATAATAAAATGGTAATCATATACCATTAAGATTAAGAAGAATTATTCCTCATATTAGGGATATAAAATATTACAATCGAACTTGCTAGTTGCTACCCTACATATTTACAAATGATCATAATTAGTTTGTTAATATTAATTATCCCTTAAACTAGTAAGAACATATTGTAGAAACTCAAACTTGTTACAAGCCTATTCAACTCTAGACCCTGATCAGTGAATAAGAAAATTTACTAATTAAGCTTAAATCTAACAAAGAAAGAGATGATCTTATTAGATTGCATGTTAATTGTGCGTTAAAGCTAAATTTGTTTATTCATTAATGGCCTAAAGTTGAATAGACTCATAACCAATTGAGTTTCCACAACATATTCGAACTAGTTTAAGGGAGAGTATTAACGAACTAATTAGGCTCATTTGTAAATTAAATATGTAGGGTAGAGAGTTTGATTATAATATTTAATATTCCTAATAATATTTATATATTGGTAAATTAAAATAGAGCGATCTAGGTTTCTATGAGGAATAATTCTCCTTAATCTCAATGGTAAATGATTATCATTTTATTGTTATGTCTTGTTAGAATATTTGACATTTCAATTGTCAGGAAAGTATATCATTTTTCTAATTGGTAATATTTATGCTCTTGAACAATTTTATGACACTTAATCTTTTTTATATATAGTTATGAAAAAAATTTCCATTATATTGAAGAAATTTATTTATTTACTGCAACACATATATATGATCCAAGAAATAGAGAATCTCAATAAAAGATTAGATCCACTAAACCACTTAGATTGAGAAATAAGAAATGAGAATTTTTTTTATTACTTTTGCCATTAGCTTGGTGATTTTAGGATTGCAATTACATTTTCTTTTGATATGAAAACAAAATGTCTTTAATTCTCTGTTATAATCAGGATTTACAACTTTCTGAGTTATATTCCAACTTTAATTTTTCATGCTTAGTCTTAATGTTGAGTTTAAATCATATGTCCCCAAATTTCTCTCAAACTTGGTGAATTGCGGCAAGGAGAAGAACTGGTCACCAAGTATTTCAACTCCTTAAAGAGGATCTGGCAGGACCTTGATCTCTTTGATGCATATGAGTGGAAGAATGTTGAAGATGGATAGTACCACAAGAAAACAGTGGAAGACAGTCGTATCTTCAAATTTTGGCTGGCCTCAATGTTGAGTTCGACGAGGTGAAAGGGAGAATCATCGATAGGAGACCACTACCATCTCTTGGTCAAGTCTTCTCCGAAGTTAGAAGGGAGGAGAGCCGGAGGAATGTTATGCTTGTCAAGAAAGGACCTACGACTATCATTGAAGGTTCTGCCCTTACCTCTACAGGCCCAAACATACGCAGAGGCACTGCCAATCTACGTAAACCAGAAGAAAAATCAGTTCTGTGGTGTGACTATTGCAACAAGCCACGTCACACCCGAGAAACCTGTTGGAAAATTCATGGCAAACCCGCCAACTTTAAAGGTAAATCAGGGGAGAAAAATGGACGTATCTTTCCCACTGCGAATGAGGCAATGACTACTGCCAACACCATCACAAAAGAGCATCTGGAGCAACTTCTAGCGCTGTTAAATTCAAATCCATCATCCAGTACTCTTAATGTTTCTGTGGCGCATACAGGTAACAAAATAATTACTTTTTCGTGTGGTTTTAGAATTTCTGCTCCATGGATAATTGATTCTGGAGCATCTGATCATATGGCCAATTCCTTGAAATTGTTAAAATTATACTCACCCTGTCCTGAAAAAAAAAAGGTTAAGATTGTAGATGGAAGTTTTTCACCTATTGCCGGAAAAGGTTCAGTCCAAATTTCTGAGAATATATATCTTAAGTCTGTTCTCTATGTACCTAAACTTACATGCAATCTTCTTTCAGTCAGTAAATTATCCAAGGACTCTAAATGTCGTGTAATTTTTTGTGACTCTCATTGTACCTTTCAGGACCGGAGCTCGGGGAAGACGATTGGCAGTGCTAAAATGGTGAATGGTCTTTACTACTTTGAGGACATTTTACCTAGTAAGAAAATTGTTCAAGGACTTAGTAGTATTAGTTCCCTTTCTGTTTATGATCAAATAATGGTTTGGCATTGCCGTTTGAGTCACCCTAGTTTTTCATATATGAAACATTTATTCCCTGCTTTGTTTAAAAATATGAACCCCTTAGATTTTCAATGCGAATATTGTATTCTTGCAAAAAGTCCTCGTAAAACATATGTCTCTAGACCTTACCTTGAATCAAAACCTTTTTACTTGTTCCACAATGATGTGTGGGGACCCTCAAAGGTAATTATATCATCGGAACAAAAACGGTTTGTAACCTTCACCGATGACCATACTCGACTCTGTTGGGTATTTTTGATGAGAAACAAAAATGAGGTTGAGAAAATTTTAAAAGAATTCTGCAATTTGATTGAAAACCAATTTCAAACAAAAATAAGCATTTTGAGAACAGATAATGGCACAGAATATTTCAATTAATCTGTAGAAACTTTTTTGAGACAAAAAGACATCTTACATCAATCAACCTGTCCTGATACTCCAAAATAAAATGGAGTTTCTGAAAGAAAAAATAGGCACTTACTTGAAGTTGCTAGGGTCATAATGTTTTACATGAATATTCCAAAATACTTGTGGGGAGATGCAATTCTAACAACAACCTATTTGATTAATAGGATGCCTACTAGAGTTTTAAAATACATCACTCCGTTGCAATGTCTGAAAAAGTACTTCCCTGAATCTCGCATCAATTCAGATTTACCCCTAAAAATATTTGGTTGCACCACTTATGTACACATACCTAAGAGATCACGGTCAAAATTGGATCCTAGGGCAGAAAAAAGTATTTTTTTTGGACTATGCTGCAAATCGTAGAGGCTACAAATTCTTTAATCCTCTAAAAAAATGGTTCTTTGTAACAATGGATGCCACTTTCATGGAAACCAAATCATATTTTACCAAAAATTTGATTCAGGGGGAGAATCTAAGGGAACCAAATTTTTGGGAAATAATTAAAATTCTTCCAAATTTGGTTATTGACCAGCCTCCAAAATCTCAAAATAAAAATAATGAGGAGTCCGAACCCGTAATTGTCAACCATGAAATTGATCTATCAGAAAAGGAAATACTTCGAAAACCTTTGGTTTATTCTAGGATAAATGTCCTTGGAAGAAGTAGAGATGAATTAACCATTCCAGCACAAGCCTCATTGGAAGCCCCGGGCAAAGGAACTCTGAATACTCCAAGTACCTCTTTTTCCCCTTAACTCACATGAAAACTCCACTTTACCTATTATTCTTGAGCCTACTAGTCCAACCTCAATTGTTCCACAAGGAAATGACCTTGACAACCTTGAGCTTCCCATTGCCTTTTGAAAAGGCACTCGAACCTATACCAAACATCCCATTGCCAGATACATAACCCATGACCATTTATTCGAAACACATAAGGCATTTACTATTAATATTTCAAAACTCGTTGTACCTAGAAACATTCAGGAAGCACTGGAGGACAAGGATTGGAGATTAGCAGTGTTTGAAGAAATGAATGCCTTAAAGAAAAATGGTACTTGGGAAATTGTTGGAGCACCTAAGGATCAAAAGATAGTAGGGTGTAGATGGCTCTTCACTATAAAGAGTAAACCAGATGGGAGTGTAGAGAGATATAAGGTGAGGCTTGTAGCAAAGGGCTTTACGCAGACATATGGAATAGATTACCAGGAAACATTTGCTCCTGTCGCAAAAATTAACTCAATTCGAGTTCTTCTGTCACTTGCGGTCAATCTCAAATGGCCCTTATATCAGCTGGATGTTAAAAATACCTTCCTAAATGGAGATCTAAATGAAGAAGTTCTTATGAGTCTCCCTCAGGGTTTTAAAAGAAAGTTCGGCGTCGGAAAGGTGTGTAAACTGAAGAAGGCCTTGTATGGTCTGAAGCAATCTCCAAGGGCATGGTTTGAATGCTTTGGCAAGGCTGTGAAGTGACTTGGTTATGTTCAAAGTCAAGATGATCACACCATGTTTTACAAACACTCAAAGGAAGGTAAAACAGTTGTACTTATTGTATACGTTGATGATATCATCCTAACAGGGAGTGACTACAAGGAACTTGAAGAACTTAAAGGAAAGCTTGCAAAAGAATTTGAAATCAAGGACTTGGGAGTGTTAAAATACTTTCTTGGCGTGGAGTTCGCAAGGTCCAAGGAAGGTATATTTGTCAACCAATGAAAATATGTCCTTGACTTGCTGACCGAAACTGGTATGCTAGGATGCAAGTCGGCTGAGACGCCTATGGAGCCTTACGTCAAACTGCAACCAGTAGCAGCAGAATCAGTAAAGGAAAGGGAGCACTATCAAAGACTTGTCGGGAGACTGATTTATCTATCACACACTCGACCTGATATAGCATTTTCGGTAAGTGTAGTTAGCCAATTCATGCACTCGCCTGGGTTTGAACATTTCGATGTTGTGTATCGGATCCTAAGGTATCTAAAGAGAACACTCGGTAAAGGCCTTCTGTTTAAAACCCGGGGGCATCTGCAAGTTGAAGCATACACTGATGCAGAATGGGCAGGAAGTCTAACTGATAGAAGGTCTACTTCGGGATATTGCTCATTTGTGGATGGTAATTTGGTCACTTGGAGTAGCAAGAAACAAAATGTGGTAGCTTGAAGCAGCGCAGAGGCTGAGTTTAGAGCCTTAGGTCACGGGATATGTGAAGTTTTGTGGATCAAGAGACTATTATTGAAATTGAAGATATCAGAGTCGGTGCCAATAAAGATGCACTATGACAACAAAGCAGCAATTTCGATTGCACACAATCCAGTACTTCATGATCGCACAAAGCATGTGGAAGTCGGCAAGCACTTCATCAAAGAAAAAATAGAAAATCATGTGATTAGTGTGGACTATATCCCTACCATTGAACAGATAATTGATCTACTTATAAAAGGGCTACACAAGAGACAGTTTGAGTGTTTAGTAAGCAAGCTGGGTATGAAAGATATCTTTAAACCAGCTTGAGGGGGAGTGTCGAGAATACAGATTATTTAGGAAAGCTCTGAGGTGTAAATTATGCCAGCTAGCTGGCTTGGTTATTCTTAGCAAGTTTTGTTATAGGATGTTTTTTGTCTATTTTTTCTGTGATTTCTTTCCTCTAAATCAGTGATTCTAATCCTGATATTGAGTTGTAATTATGCTGTAAATTATTATAAATACAATCTCAATAGAAGAGAAGATTATTCCCTCAAGTCATTTCTTTCAAGTGTCTCACGTAATAAAGAAGCAGAGATTCATTCTTTTACTACCCTTCTTGTCGTCATAGCACATGTGATATGAATCACATGCTACGATGTTATTCTCTTTACTAAAAAAGAGTGCATATTTTTCTCTAATTTTAACATCGTACAGATTTTGATTTAGACATATCTAATATCTAATCCTGAATTCAACATATGAATTCCTATCTGGCTTTAAGCAGATTCAGTATATGATTGGTTCATTTACTCCAATCATTACATAAATGATCATCTTGACACAATTATCAATGAGACCTTAGCCTATGAGCATGTCTTTATTCACAATTACATAAGTTGTCACATAAGTAATGATCTTATCTCTATTTATATTTTACAAATAGAGATGATTGTCCATGTGAGTGGACCAATCTCAATCTGCCAATATACTTATCAAGACTTTATTCAAATGTAATAAAGACATATACATTGAATAGATTATGACATTTTCATTTATCTAAATATTTTTACAATAAGTTACATTCTTCGAAGTTCTAAAGACTTTACATGTCCTGAAATAACTCTTTAGTGAAAGATTTAGTAAAAGGATCAACACACATATTACATGTAGAGATATACTCAAGGACTACTTTTTTCTTATCAATAATATCTCTTACTTTACTTAATTTCTACATGCTTGCCTTTGCTGTGATATTTAGGATCTTTAAAAAAAGCTATAGCAACTTGACTGTCATAGTACACTGTAACAAGACTCCCACTAACCTCAGTAAGCTTTATATACTTCAGGAACCTTTTTAACCAGACAACCTCTTGCATAGCCGCTGCACAAGCCACATACTCAACTTCCATTGTCGACAGGGCTACACAAGTCTGCTTCTTGTCGTTCCATAAGATAACATCACCATTCAGCAAAAAGGTATAGCCATATGTGAATTTTCTGTCATCAAGGACCCCACCCAATCTACATTTATATAGTCACTCAGGCTCATATATGACATTTGGAAATAGAGACAATAATTCGTTGTCCCTTTAAGATAACTAAATATCAGTGTATTGATCTTAGGTTTAACTGGAAATAACTAACTAACCTAACAACATAGCTTATATCAGGACGAGTACATAACATAATGTATATTAAACTACCAATAGCACTGACATATGATTTTTTCCATTTCGGCTATTTCTTCAGGGGTCTTAGTGTTAGGATCTCTTCGTACGCGGCTAGAGAGGGGGGGTGTGAATAGCCGACCCCAAATCGTCGTTTCTTTCTACAAAACGTGTTAGCGCAGCGGAAAATACACAGAAACGAAAGAGAAGAAGACCAAACCTTAACACAAGGATGTAACGAGGTTCGGAGATTAGGGCTCCTACTCCTCGGCGTGTCCGTAAGGTGGACGAGTCCAGTCAATCCGTCGGTGGATGAGTCCCCGGAGAACCGGCTAATACAATATACTCCTTGTGGGTGGAGAAACCTCGCCACAAACGTTTGTAACAGCAAACAAAGAGTACAAGAACAGTAAGAAAAGCAATACAATATGAATACAATAGCACTCTACCAATTGCTTGCTTTCTTGTCGACTGGAGGTGAAGCAGCAACTTCACAACCCAAACGCAGCAGCTTGTCGACGACTGGAAGCTCATGCGAAGCTTCGGAGGCGAGCTCAATCAAAGCTCAGTTGAAGCTGGTACTCGAAGCAACTTGGTTCTAGGAAAGAAGAAGACCTTTGCACAGTACATAGTAATTACTAATAAACTTAATACATAAAGATTAGACAAATATTCATTCGCCCTATCAATTCAATCATTTAAATGAACTCGTTCACTCCATGGAGATCAGAATCTATCAGTCGATGACTAAAACTGATCGGTTTCATCTCAGTTAATTTGCGATGAAAATTGTAACGCCCCTCGTTCTTCCTGACGATTCATATCACTGATTGTGGACGCTTCGATCATAATTACACTTATAGCTGATCGGTCACCGGACCGATCAGAATATTCGCGGATATCACCAGATCGATCCAGCTCATGGTTTTCACCCAAACCAAGTCCAAACCAACATCCGGTCAATCTTGACCTGTTGGTACATTGCGCCTAGCATCCAGTCACTCCCTTGACCTGCTAGGACTCCCCGCTAAGTGTCCGGTCAATCCCTTTGACCCACTTAGACTTTTCTCTCCGTACCAAGTATCCGGTCACTCCTATGACCTACTTGGACTTCCCATCACCAGATGTCCGATCACCCTTGATCCATCTGGATTTTCCCTTGCCCGGCTTCACTCACCAGGACTTTCACCTAGCTTCACTCACTAGGGTTTTCACACTGCCTAACATCCCAGTTAGGACTTTCTCACTGCCTGGCTTCACTCACCAGGACTTTCCACACTGCCTAACATCCCAGTTAGGACTTTCCCACTGCCTGGCTTCACTCACCAGGACTTTCCACACTGCCTAACATCCCAGTTAGGACTTTCCCACTTGCCAAGCTCCCTGCTTGGACTTTTCCAGTGCCAAGTCTCCATACTTGGACTTTTCGCGTGCCAAGCTCCCTGCTTGGACTTTCCCAGTGCCAAGTCTCCATACTTGGACTTTTCAGGTCAACCAGGTCAATCCTTAACCTAGGGTTGGACCAATAATCTCCCAACCATCTATTCTTGTCTCACATCAAGAATAGAACTCTCTCACGAGTGTCAAACATCAACATGCAACTCAACTAGGTCAACCTTGACCTAAGGTTGCACCGACAATCTTCCCAAGTCAAACATCAAAATACAACTCGAGTCAAGTCACCTCGAGTCGGGTCAACCAGGTCAACCTTGACCTAAGGTTGCACCAACAATCTCCCCCTTTTTGATGTTTGACAAAACCCATAATCAAGTTAGGTTAACCTGATAACCTAACTTAGGTTTTCCAACCATCTTCCAATGTCCAATGTTCTTTCCTTGAACATTCTCTGGACATTCTCCCCTTAGGTTAACCCAATAACCTAACTTGGGTTCTCCAATAATTCTCCCCCTTTTTGACACACATCAAAAAGAATTCCAATGTTTTTCCTCGAACATTCCTTGACATTCTTCCCCTAGCTTAGGTTAACCCGATAACCTAACTTGGGTTCTCCAATAATTCTCCAATGAACACTCTCCCCTTTTTGACACACATCAAAAAGAAAAAGGAGGGTATCAAGGTCAAGAGTTTCTTCCTAATGAAAGTCCCATACCTTTCATTGAAACTCTTAATTTCCCCCTTGATACTAAACTCAACAATCAACTTAGTGATAATCCCATATCACTAATCCTCAAAAGTCTTAAGGAGTAAAAACTCCCCCTAAAAGTCAACTCCCCCTTGATAATTAGGTAAGACTCCCGCTAAAGGTCAACTCCCCCTTGATCATTGCACCAACAATGTCTTGGAGAGTTTCAAACCTTTAGAAACCCGAAACTCACTCCCAAAAACTGAAATTTCAGACACCTGCTGAAAATCAGAAACTGGCACGCACTGATCGGTCCTCAGACCGATCAGAAGCCCCCTGGATCGGTCCCCAGACCGATCCACGCTTCAATGAGGATCGTCATTGATCGATCATCAGACTGATCAGGCCTTCCCTGGATCGGTCCGGTGACCGATCCAGCCTCTGAAATCAGAGATTTCTGATTTTCTCCTCGGGAGAAGTTCAGAAACTCACAGAAAATTACAGAAAATTCCAAAAATCGTAAAATTTTGAGGATACATTCCTCATAACATATACTATCAAGGAAAAATAGTTTTCTATGAAAATAACTTCCATTTTCAAATCTTGATACAAAGTTCGAAAACTTTGAAATAGTTCAAGTTTAACTCAACTTTGTATCACAATGTTCAATGATGAATGCTATCACTAGGAAAGCTTCATCAAGGTTTTTCAAATCAATTTTAAAATGCTTTTAAAACCATTTAAATTTAGGACCATAATCTTAGGGCTAGATGTACATGACTTGTACACAAGCTTTCCCTATGATCCTTAATTTCTTGAATTAGGGTCATCTTGGTACAAGGACTATGCACCTTGATCCTAACTCATGATCCTAATATCTCACACACATCTAAAGTGTATCAAACACATCCATGTCAATTTTGATGTGAGATATGGGTTTAGGTATCTTAGACTAAGGTCTCATGCATTTTCTAAACACAAATTTGATCTCAATATCAAAATGTGTTTTTCATCCTTAAATCAATTCAATTGGTTACTAATGCAAGAGATGATGACATGGCATAAAATGGTATCATAAATAAAAACATGTGCCAATGTCATGATGTCATGGCATAAAGTTTGAAACTTAAATAAACATGACATAAAAACTAGCCTAAGCATTATCATGACATTTCAAATGATAATAAAACTAAACATGATGTCATGACATGTGAGGGCAAACAATCATGGCAAGATTTAGCATAAATAAATATACCTAGATTACCTATCTAAGTATCCTTAACCACTTGGCTAACTTCAAATTTAATCCTAGATTGCCCCAAAATGCCAAAATCCTAATTTTGACACTTCTTGAACTCTAGATTAATTCATTCCACTTAAAGATCAAATTTATCCTCAAAACTTGGCATGTTTCATTTTTCCTCGAGAGTTCTCTAGATTTTCCCAAATTGTGTCAATTGAGATTAAAAATGAAATTTCCAATCTTTAGGCACATTTAACTCTTCAAAGGAGTAAATGATAATTCCATTTCATTTTCAAAAGTTCTCAAAACCTTGAAAATGCTCCTTGAGTGTCAATTTCCTCAAAGTTGGGTTAACTACCCTTCTTATTGGAGTTGACACTCTCAAACCCATTTATGGGGTAGAGAGGATGCTCCTAGGAACCCAATACCTATTTGAGCTCATTGGGTTCACTAAATATTCACTAGGGATGACTTCCCTAGCAACCCTCCTAATGACCCTCTTAGGCTTTGAAGCCTTGGTCATTTGGGTCTCATCAAGGTCAACTATAGGGGTGACTCCCCTTGTAACCTTGGTAATGGTCTTCCTAGCCCTAGGTTTTGTTCCATAATCGAATGGAACATTGTGGTAAGTGGGCTTGACCACTTGGGACTTAGGTTTGTGACCCAAACCTTTCTTGTCCTTGGACTTGGGTTTTTGACCCTTAGACCCTAGAGTTGACTTCTCTAAATTCTTTAGGGCATTTTCTAGAGTGTCAAGTCTTGACCTCAAGACTTGATTTTCTTTCTCTAAAACCTCAAGTTTTAATTTATCATTCTTTCTTGAGATGTTCCTAGGCATATGTCTAGTTGTCTTGGGGTTTCTACCTAGGTTCTCCTTAGCATTAGATGAGTTAATCCTAGAGTTGGCCTTCCTAGTATTATCCTTATCTAAGTTAACATGTTTAGCACCTAAACACATGTATTGATTTCTAAGGTTAACATGCTTATCATTCTTGATAATTGCAATAAGACTACTAGCATGTATCTTATTAGAAGTGCAAGAATGAACCTTAGAGGATACCTTAGGGTTTGCCTTCGCTCCCCCTTTACACGTGCTTGGTCTTTTGTCCTTGTGAGATTGCCTCCCCCTTGGACATTGACTCCTATAGTGTCCCCGTTGCTTGCATTGGAAGCACACCACGTGCTCCTTGCCCTTGCGTTTTGGGACTCTGACTTCCTTGATCTTTGGCGCCGGTGGAGTCTTCTTAGTCTTCTTTGGACATTTACTCTTGTAATGTCTAAATTCCCTACACTCAAAACACATTATATGCAATTTACTTGAACTTAAAGTGTTTGAGTTACCTAGGGTCGAGGATGGATGGATGCTCTCTTCTTCATCCCTCCCGGAGGTAGAAGCTTCTTCTTCGTGCTCCGATCTTGAAGAAGAACTCACCTCCTCTTCTTCTTTAGATGTTGAGTGGCCCTCAACTTCTAAATCTTCTCCTCCATGATGTGAGCTACTTGGCTCACTTAGCTCCTCTTCATGGCTTGAATTTGAGCTTCCCTCATGGAACTTGGCCAAGTTATCCCATAATTCCTTGGCATTGTTGTAACCTATCTTACACAAGATGTTAGTAGGCAATGAAAATTCAATTATTCTCGTTACCTCTTCGTTGATTTCGGATTTGTGAATTTGTTCTCTTGTCCACTCCTTCTTCTCAAGTGGTTTTCCTTCCTTATCCACCGGAGGAGTAAAACCTTCTTGTACACAAAACCAATTCATTATGTTAGTCATAAGAAAGTACTTCATCCTTACCTTCCAATACGCGAAGTCGCCGCATTCGTAGAAGGGTGGAATGGTGATGTCTTCTCCATAGAGATCCATTCTCTAGCTTTGCTCCCACGGGTGTTGATCCGATGAAGAGCGACCTTGCTCTGATACCACTTGTTAGGATCGTTCATACTCGGCTAGAGAGGGGGGGTGTGAATAGCCGACCCCAAATCGTCGTTTCTTTCTACAAAACGTGTTAGCGCAGCAGAAAATACAAAGAAACGAAAGAGAAGAAAACCAAACCTTAACACAAGGATGTAACTCGGAGATTAGGGCTCCTACTCCTCGGCGTGTCCGTAAGGTGGACGAGTCCAGTCAATCCGTCGGTGGATGAGTCCCCGGAGAACCGGCTAATACAATATACTCCTTGTGGGTGGAGAAACCTCGCCACAAACGTTTGCAACAGCAAACAAAGAGTACAAGAACAGTAAGAAAAGCAATACAATATGAATATAATAGCACTCTACCAATTGCTTGCTTTCTTGTCGACTGGAGGTGAAGCAGCAACTTCATAACCCAAACGCAGCAGCTTGTCGACGACTGGAAGCTCATGCGAAGCTTCGGAGGCGAGCTCAATCAAAGCTCAGTTGAAGCAGAAGCTTCAACAGCAGGAGAACAGAAGTTCTAGGAAAAGAGAAGAAGAAGACCTTTGCAGCAGCAGCCCTCGACCCCTTTATACCTGCGAAGAAGACAGCGAAGAAACTAGCCGTTGCGTCGCAACGGATAGAACCCTGATCGGTCTGTGGACCGATCAGGGAACCTCCTGATCGGTCCATGGACCGATCAGGGAACCTCCTGATCGGTCCACAGACCGATCAGGGAACTTCCTGATCGGTCTGGGGACCGATCAGGCCGATCAGTTATCACACAGTATGCTACTGATGTGTTACTGATCGGTCACCAGACCGATTAGAATATTCGCGGTATCACTGGATCGATCACCAGATCGATCCAGCTCATGGTTTTCGCCCAAACCAAGTCCAAACCAACATCCGGTCAATCTTGACCTGTTGGTACATTGCGCCTAGCATCCAGTCACTCCCTTGACCTGCTAGGACTCCCCGCTAAGTGCCCGGTCAATCCCTTTGACCCACTTAGACTTTTCTCTCCGTACCAAGTATCCGGTCACTCCTATGACCTACTTGGACTTCCCATCACCAGATGTCCGATCACCCTTGATCCATCTGGATTTTCCCTTGCCCGGCTTCACTCACCAGGACTTTCCACACTGCCTAACATCCCAGTTAGGACTTTCCCACTGCCTGGCTTCACTCACCAGGACTTTCCCACTTGCCAAGCTCCCTGCTTGGACTTTTCCCGTGCCAAGCTCCCTGCTTGGACTTTTCCAGTGCCAAGTCTCCATACTTGGACTTTTCGCGTGCCAAGCTCCCTGCTTGGACTTTCCCAGTGCCAATTCTCCATACTTGGACTTTTCAGGTCAACCAGGTCAATCCTTGACCTAGGGTTGGACCAATAATCTCCCAACCATCTATTCTTGTCTCACATCAAGAATAGAACTCTCTCACGAGTGTCAAACATCAACATGCAACTCAACTAGGTCAACCTTGACCTAAGGTTGCACCGACAATCTTCCCAAGTCAAACATCAAAATACAACTCGAGTAAAGTCACCTCGAGTCGGGTCAACCAGGTCAACCTTGACCTAAGGTTGCACCAACACTTAGGATACATACTTTCGCTCAGAACAATACCTCTCACTATAGATGTCTGTTCAATGTTACAATTTGACATATTGAAGTGTTGTAGCATCTTAGTGATATAAGCCTCTTGAGATAAACCTAAAAGTCTTTTCGATCGATCTCTAATGATCTTCACTTCTAAGATGTACTCAGCTTTTCTCATATCTATTATGTCAAATTATGATAAAAGCCATGATTTGATTTCTATCACAGACTTTATGTCATTTTTAACTATTAGTATATCATCAACATATAATGATAAGATGACAAACTTTCCTTTTTCTTTTCTTAGATAAACACAATGATCCTCATTGATCATTTCAAAACCATAAAACAAAATAAATTCATTAAATCTTATGTTCTATTGTCTCAACGCTTGTTTTAGCTCATATATAGACTTTTTAAGTCTATATACTTTATTCTCCTGACCTTCAGCAATATAACCTTTTGACTATGCCATATAGATTTCTTCATCAAGATTACTATTAAGGAAAGCCGTTTTTATATCCATCTAATTTAATTCCATATCAAATTTAGCTACTATAGCTAGGATGACACGTATTGACACAAACTTCACAACTGGGAGAATGTCTCTTCATAATCAATACCCTCCATTTGGGTATATCCTTTTGCAACTAAACGAGTATTGTATCGATTAATCGATCCATATACTTTCTTCTTAATTTTGAGAATCCACTTATTCTCAATAACCCTTCAACTCAGAGGAAGATCGACTAAATCTCAAAATTGATTTTTTTCTTATAGACTTCATCTCCTTATCCATTAGAATTTTCCATTCTTCTCTAACTGAGTATCTTAAAGTTTCCTCAACAATTCGAGATTCCTCATTGTTAACTGGGAGAATCAATGTCTCATTCTCAATATCAAACCTTCTCCGAGAAATAATCTGACGACTACTTCTTCGTAGGTTAGACTGTTGAGAAACTAACTCATTTAACGACAAATCACTCTCACCCGATTGACTAGATTTAGACATCTCCCATAATACCTGATTTGTTAATAAAAGAATATTATCCTCCTCCTCTATTGCAAATAGAGGAATTGTCTTATCAACTTCACTCGTGTTGGGAACTCAGTTTTGAGAAAAGTAACATCTCTTGACTCTATTTCAAAGATGGTTCTATCTTGTCGCTCACCAATGAAGACATAACTCTTAGAAATCTCAGAATACCTTATAAAGATACATTTCTTACCTCTAGGTCCTAATTTTCTATATTCGTGAGTTTTATCATGAACGTAGGCAATTGACCCCCAAGGTCTCAAATTACTCACATCCAATTTTCTGCCTGTCCAACGTTCATATGGGGTAGATGGAACTGACTTTGAAAACACTTTATTAAATATATAGGCTGAAACTAATAATACATCTCCCCAATAAGAGATTGGCAAATTAGCCTACGCGATCATAGACCTAACTATTTAAAAAAGAGTCCTATTTCTTCTTTTAGCAATTTCCTTTTGTTGTGGAGTTCTAGGGATAGTTAACTGTCTAATGATCCCTTTCTCATTACACATTGTGTTGAACTGACAGACAAATATTCACCTCTACGGTCAATGCGTAAAGTTTTAACCTTACATTCCAATTGATTCTCAATTTCATTCAAGTAACTATTGAAGCAATATAATGCTTCAGATTTATAAGAAATCAAATACACATGACCAAAATGTATGAAGTCATCAATAAATGTAATAAAATAAGAACTTCCATTTCTAGCCTTCACATTTATTAGACTGTGATATCTGAATAAATTAATTGCAATGGTGATTCAGCCCTAATAGTCTTACCAAATGGTTTCCTAATTATTTTTCCAATGAGACAATACTCACGTATTGACAAGTTAATCTTAGCATGAGCTCACAATAGGTTCTCTTTAGCTAATCTATTCATTTGTTCTTGTCCTATATATTCTAGTCTAGCATGTCAAACTTCATCATTAATATCAGCATCACTCGCAAGAGTAATGTTTGAAAAATAATCATCATTTTCATAATTATTATTTGGTTCTATATCAAGAGCCATAAAATCATTTGATACAAAACCATTCCCAACTAACACGGAGTTAATCCGAAGTTCCACAGAGTGACTCTAAAAGTTTACACAATAACCTAAATCAAGAAAACTAGTAACAAAAACTAGATTCCGTCGAATCTGAGAAGCATATAGGACATTATGTAGAAACAAAGTACACTCACTAGATAGGTTGAGTCTGCAAATGTTAATTCCTTTGACTTTAATTCTTGCATTATTGCCCATATTGTTGCTAGTTAGTACTCGATGATACTCCATATATGTAGCTCGATCATGTGCTACATAGTTCATTGCTCCTTAATCTATAATCTACAAAGGATAAGAATCAGATAACAACACTGAACTTGCAACATAATATTCAAAGAAATAAGATAAACATAGATCTACCTTTTTCAGCTCAATACAATCTCGAACAAAATGACCCTTCTTGCCACAGTTGTAGCAAGTCACCTTGCTCTAGGTTTTTGTCATTATTTCTTTCCTTTCTTCTTGATTTAGTTTTGGACAGCAATAATACCAGCTTCTTTTCCTTTTCCCTTTCCTTTCTTAAGTCATCTTTTCTTATTCTTGAAACCAAAACCTTTAGCTACAAAAGTCAGACAAAAAATCCTTGCGGATTCAATCCTCTCCGCCTCCAGTTCAACATAGCATGAGACATCAGTGAAAGTCTTGATATTTTCACTATAAGTCAGATTCTGTTTCACCATTTCCTAAGAATTAGGAAGGGAACGGATAAGTGCTTGAACCTGTTGTTCATCAATCAACTCATGACCAACAGTCTTAAGCTCTCGTATTATATTACCTATTTCCCTCATATGTTGGGTTATGATAACATTCGAGCACTTTTTATAGCTGTCAAACTTAATTGTTAGCTGACGAAGCTTACTCAAACTTACTTCACTATACTTTTCTCTAAGGGCTGCCCAGACAGCATGAGTTAATAGTAATAGCTCATACTCGAATACCAAGTCATCCACCATTGAACTAATGAATATTCTCTTAGCAGTGGAGTCCTTCCTTTTCCATGCCTTATAGGCATCAAGGTCACATATATTCTGTGTTGTAGAAACATTAGCTGGTTCTTCCATGAACTGATTTACAATCTCTAGAACTTCTTGCTCCTCAAGAACATATTGTATCTTGAGATGTCAGATTTTGTAGTTATTGTTGGGGATCTTGTATGTGGTCTGTTAGAAGGGGGTTGAATAGCCGGTGCCCCCAAATTAATAGTTTCCTACACTTGTTAGTTTGCGCAGTGGAAATACAAACTAATATGAATACAAAGAAAGCTAAAGACAAGAAAGAGCAACCAAATAAACTGACACGTCGATGTAACGTGGTTCGGAGATAACTTTCTCATACTCCACGGTTGTCCGTAAGGTGGACGATCTCTCAATCCGTCGGTGGATTAGTCCCTGGCAAACTCCGGCTAGCTCAAGCCTCCTTGTGGGTGGAGAAACCTCACCACAACACTCACCAAGATCTCTTGGATTACAAAGAACTCTTGAGCACTTGTTGACTACTAATTAGGGTTAACCACCACTAATTTTGTCAACTTTAACCAATCTTCCAAGCCTTGGTTATATAAGCCACGGGTTGAAAAACTCCACTTACTGGTCGACTGGTAAAAGTGTCAATCGACTGGCCTCTGTGGAGATTCGACCGTTACAACCCAACGGTTCGATACCAGTCAACTGGCGAAAGTATCAGTCGTTTGCTCCACACTGCAAGCGAACAGAGTCATTCTGTTCTATCCTAATTGACTACCCAGTTGACTATACCAGTCAACTGTCATTTTCATCACTCGAATGGTACCCCGAGTATAGTCTCTCAGCACTCGGAGCCTCACCCTTACGACTCACTTAACTCTTCTTCATTGTAGCCTTGACCTCTTGCCTTCAAGCCTACTTCCTTTAGCTCTCGTCCCTCGGATGCATCTAAGCCATCCTTCGCGTATGCCTCGAAGTCGCTTCCCTCGGCCCTTGTCCTTACTGCCTTGTCCACGATCCCTCGGATGCTCCATCCTTCACCGAACCCGAAGCCATCAAGCTGAGTCATATATGTATCCTGCAAACCTGCACACTCACATACACATATCAAATACAAGGGTGAATCTAATTTAAACTCTTTGCCTAAATACCAAAACACATGGTCGCACAAACCGTTGGGATTGCTCCAACAATCTCCTCCTTTTTGATATTTGGCAATACGTTTAAGTTAGAGAAAACATAATAGAAAAATAATATGTTAAAAACAATGGACTTACATTGCCAAAGGTATACACTTGGACATACACT
Organism: Zingiber officinale; assembly: GCF_018446385.1. Lineage (NCBI taxonomy): Eukaryota > Viridiplantae > Streptophyta > Magnoliopsida > Zingiberales > Zingiberaceae > Zingiber > Zingiber officinale. Next base: position 92,464,905 of record NC_056001.1, read on the forward strand.
GTCGAATGGACTTACGTTGCCAAGGATACACATTTGGACTTACACCGCCGAATGGACTTACATTGCCAAGGCTACACACTTGGACTTATACCGCCGAAACAATATGCAACATGCATTGGAATCTATCCCAATGCTCCCCCTACACCTATGCTCCCCATTAAGCTAGAAATTTTACCATAGGGTTATTTAAGAACCTATCACAAGGCTCTCCCTATATCTATGCTCCCCATTGAGCTAGGAATTTCATGCAAAGACATTTAAGGTTTTCCCAACTAAACTTTACTTCTCCCCCTTTGCCTAATATCAAAAACCTCCAACATTATCCCAATTGTCGGAAACTTGATCATCAAACTGACCATAAACTTATGTATTTATCCCCCATGAATCTCATACATCTAAACGAGTTGACCTGGTCACTAACCCAGTGCTGAAAATAATTTCAGACTAGTACCAGTCGACTGACAAAAGTACCAGTCGACTGCCCTTATCGAAACAACACAGAAGCATTCTGTGTTTGATATGCATTGTTTCCAGTCGATTGACACCCTAATTCCAGCCTAAACAGCATTTTGAACTCAATTTCAGAAATGCATCAAAAATTTCACAAACATCCAAAAATCCTCAAATTTTATGGAGATGTATGTTTTACCTATGTCTACTTGGAAAAAAGACATTCAAAAATGTATCTATCACCAATTCCAAGATTGACACAAAATCCAAAACTAGCTAAATAGTTCAATTGAAGCTTGACCTAAAGTCCTAGTTTCGACTTCCTCTTGATGTATTTGCTCATACTAAACCACAATGTATTCCTAGCATTGGTTTATATGACATCTATACATCCAAAACCAATTATAATGCAATATGACCCCAATGTCATATTTCCTTAAATGAAACACAACCCGTGTGTGCCAATTCCCTAGATTTGAGACTCAAGTTCATCTCGAAACCATGTGGCACACTACATGGCTCCTGTAGACTCCCAAGTAAAACCCACTTGAGATCTATTGACCATGGGTCTCAAATTGACTCTTTGAGCTCCCCCTTGAGCTCTTAGCCTTAGCCACCTCCTTAGGTGACTCATCCACGGTTGCTAGGCCACATCGGTGCACCTCCGGTGACACTTAGCCTACAAACCTAATCTTTTTAACCTTGAACACCTTGTCCTTGGTTAATTTATTCTTACCATTAAATGACTTTCCCTTGACATTTATTAGCTTCTCCTTACTAAAGTCATATGCAACCCTAGCATAAGACTTTCCCTTAGTCTTGTAGACATTAGATCGGTTCCTAAACTCGATCTATCATTATTGGGTCTTTAGCTACCCAACACCATACTTAACCCTCTAGATCCAACCGTGAATCTAGCTAGGGTTTTCTCCAAACTATCAAGCTTTATCTTCAAAGCTTGATTCTCTCTTTCAAGGTTCCTAAACCTAGAGTCAACATGTCCACCATGGACATTCCTAAACCTATCCATTTTTCTAGGCATATGTCTTCCCTTCTTGGGATTTTTGCCTAGGTTCTCCATTACCTTCTTTTCCTTAGGTAATGAGAATCTAACATGTCTAGGTTTATCATGCATAAATTTTCTAGGATTTTGATCTACATTAACCATATTCCTATCATGATATTTAAATCCAATATTTTGCATAGGATAATAATGAAAATTATTCCTATCATGCATGGGAGTATAAGAATTTAAATTTGAATTACACTTCAAATTAGGGTATACCTCCCTTATCCTTGAAGCTCCCCCTCGACTTGAGTTTTTCTTCTTCTCCCATTTCTTTAGATGCTCTAACTTCTTGGGCTCTCCCTTGGGCATCTTGTGTGGTAGTGTCTCATCTCACCACACGTGAAGTATCTAATGTGTTTCTTCTCATTCTTCTACCTACAACTCAAATTAGATTCTAAAAGAATTGAATTTTGTTTAGGAGTTACCTCTTTCTTACCCAATGAGCACCTACTCTTGTAGTGTCCCTTCTCATTACACCTGAAGCACACAATGTGGTCCTTTGACTTTGCTTCAGTGGAGGTGCTCACTAGGTTGACCTCCAAGACCTCTTCTTCATCCATCTTGGATTCTTCTTCAACCCTTGAGGATGTTGATGATGCTTCCTCATCCTCCTTCTCCTCCTCAGATGTTGAGCATGACTCAACTTCCGGTTGCTCCACCTCCTCTCCTTAAGCAATTGAACCCATTTTCTTGGGCTCTTCTTCTTCTTGTGTAGGCATAAGTTCTTTTCCTAGAACTTTCTTTACTTTACTCTATAAATCATGGGAATTCTAGTATTCACCTACATCACTTATCGCATTCGGTGGCAAAATATCAATTAAAATCGATATTACCTTTGAATTTGCCTTTGCCCGTGACATTTTCTCTTCCGTCCAATATTACGGCCGGAGTTTCTTCCCTTTCTTATCTTTTGGGACTTCAAATGGTTCCTCAACAACCAACATGGTGTCCCAATCCATCTCGAAGAAGTTCTTCATTTTCATCATCCAAAAGGTGATGTCCCAAAGCTTCCTCCTTCATACTTTGACGGTTCTATCAAGTCAGTCATCTTCTTGTAATTGCTCTTCTCGACGGTTAGTCTGGTGAAGTACGACCTTGACTCTAATACCACTTGTTGGGGATCTTGTATGTGGTCGGCTAGAAGGGTGGTTGAATAGTCGGTGCCCCCAAATCAATAGCTTCCTACACTTGTTAGTTTGCGCAGCGGAAATATAAACTAATATGAATACAAAGAAAGCTAAAGACAAGAAAGAACAAGAAAACAAACTGACACACCGATGTAACGTGGTTCGGAGATAACTTGCTTCTACTCCACGGTTGTCCGTAAGGTGGACAAACCCTCAATCCGTCCGTGGATTAGTCCCCGGCTAACTCAAGTCTCCTTGTGGGTGGAGAAACTTCACCGCAACACTCACCAAGACCTCTTGGATTACAAAGAACTCTTGAGCATTTATTGACTACTAATTAAAGTTAACCACCACTAATTTCGTCAACCTTAACCAAGCTTTCAAGCCTTGGTTATATAGGCCACGGGTTGGAAAACTCCGCCTACCAGTCGACTAGTGAAAGTATCAGTCGACTGTCCTCTATGGAGATTCGACCGTTACAACCCAACGACTCGATATCAGTCGACTGGTGAAAGTACCAATCGACTGCTCCACACTGGCCGAGTGAATAGAAGCATTCTGTTCGCTCCCAGTCGAGTGTCCAGTCAACTATACCAGTCGGCTGTCATTTCCATCACTCGACTGGTACCCCGAGTATAGTCTCTTAGCACTCAGACTCTCACCCTTGCGACTGACTTGACTCTTCTTTATTGCAGCCTTGACCTCTTACCTTCAAGCCTACTTTCTTTGGCTCTTGTCCCTCAGATACATCCAAGCCCGCGGCTTGTCCCTAATGTCATCTTTCGCGTATGCCTCGAAGTCGCTTCCCTTGTCCTTGTTGTCTTATCCACGGTCCCTCGGATGCTCCATCCTTCACCAAACCCGAAGCCATCAAACTGAGTCATATATGTATCATGCAAATATGCATACTCACATACACATATCTGTTGGGATCCTTCGTACGGCTAGAGAGGGGGGTGTGAATAGCCGACCCCAAATCGATCGCGTTTCTTCCTACAATTCGTTAGCGCAGCGGAAAAACAAACAAGGAAACGAAAACAAGAAGATCAAACCTCAACGCGTCGATGTAACGAGGTTCGGAGATGATACTCCTACTCCTCGGCGTGTCCGTAAGGTGGACGAAGCCTCTCAATCCGTCGGTGGATGAGTCCCCGGAGAACCGGCTAATAATATACTCCTTGTGGGTGGAGAAACCTCACCACAATCTTTTGCAACAGCAAACAAAGGAGTACAACAATAGAGACAACAAACAAGAACAATAGAAATTGTAAAACACTTGCTTGCCTCTTGTTGTCGATGGAACCTTGATGAAACAGCGGCTTCTCGGATCCAACCTCAGCCAGAAAACTCACGCGAGCTTGGCGATGAGAGCTCAAAAAGCTCAAGAGCTCAGTAGTCGAAGAGCGAAGCTCAAGAAGAAAAGAAGTCTGTAGAAGCCCTCGGCCCCTTTATACTGCGAAGAAGAAACTGCCAAGCTTGCATCCTTGAACCCGATCGGTCTACGGACCGATCAGGGACGGATCTGTATCGAGGGACCGATCGATGATCTCCTTCTGATGTCTACTGATTGGTCCGTGGACCGATCAGGACTCCCGATCGGTCCACGACCGATCTAACTGGCGTGCTTAGCGACATCGTCTCGATCGGTCCCCCGATCGGGGGCATAACTGATCGGTGGACCGATCAGCTGCCTTCTTTCGCCTCTGTTGCTTGCGATCGGTCACCCGATCGATGCAAGAAACTTGATGTCGATCGGTCACGGACCGATCGAGCAAACATATCCTGGATCGGTCGGTGACCGATCCGAGCAATTTTGCCCAAACCAAGTCCCAAGACTTCAAACCAATATCCGGTCAACCTTGACCTATTGGTTCATCATGCTTAACATCTGGTCACTCCTTGACCCTGCTAAGACTCCCACCAAGTGTCCGGTCAATCCTTTGACCTACTTGGACTTTCCAACACCGAGTCCGATCATCCCCGATCCATCTGGATTTTCCAACACCAAGTCCGATCATCCCCGATCCATCTGGATTTTCCAACACCGGAAGTCCGATCATCCCGATCCATCTGGATTTTCCCTTGCCTGGTTTCACTCACGGGACTTTCCAACCGCCTAACATCCCGGTTAGGACTTTCCCTCGTGCCACTCACCAGGACTTTCCACCCGCCTAACATCCCAGTTAGGACTTTCTCATTACCTAACATCCCGCTTAGGACTTTTCCTTTCACGGCTTTACTCACGGGACTTTCCACACCTAACATCCCGCTTAGGACTTTTCCTCGTGCCAAGCTCCTGCTTGGACTTCTCCGTCCAAGTCTCCATACTTGGACTTTTCGATGCCAAGTCTCCATACTTGGACTTTTCCGTGCAAGTCTCCATACTTGGACTTTTCATGCCAAGCTCCTGCTTGGACTTTTCCAATGCAAGTCTCCATACTTGGACTTTTCCGAATCAGGTCAACCAGGTCAACCTTGACCTACGGTTGCACCAATAATCTCCCAAACATCTATTCTTGTCCCATATCAAGAATAGAATTCTCTCACGAGTGTCAAACATCAACATGCAACTTAACTAGGTCAACCTTGACCTAAGGTTGCACCGACAATCTTCCCAAGTCAAACATCAAAATACAACTCGAGTCAAGTCACCTCGAGTCGGGTCAACCAGGTCAACCTTGACCTAAGGTTGCACCAACAATCTCCCCCTTTTTGATGTTTGACAAAACTCATAATCAAGTTAGGTTAACCCGATAACCTAACTTAGGTTTCCCAACCATCTTCCAATGTCCATGTTCTTTCCTTGAACATTCTCTGGACATTCTCCCCTTAGGTTAACCCGATAACCTAACTTGGGTTCTCCAATAATTCTCCCCCTTTTTGACACACATCAAAAAGAATTCCAATGTTCTACCTTGAACATTCCTTGACATTCTTCCCCTAGCTTAGGTTAACCCGATAACCTAACTTGGGTTCTCCAATAATTCTCCAATGAACACTCTCCCCTTTTTGACACACATCAAAAAGAAAAAGGAGAGTATCAAGGTCAAGAGTTTCTTCCTAATGAAAGTCCCATACCTTTCATTGAAACTCTTAATTTCCCCCTTGATACTAAACTCAACAATCAACTTAGTGATAATCCCATATCACTAATCCTTAAAAGTCTTAAGGAGTAAAAACTCCTCCTAAAAGTCAACTCCCCCTTGACAATTAGGTAAAACTCCCCCTAAAGGTCAACTCCCCCTTGACCATTGCACCAATAATATCTTGGAGAGTTTCAAACCCTTAGAAACCTAAACCACAAACTTTCACAGCTGGAATTTCAGATATACAGTTGAAATTCAGCTTTTGGCATGCCCTGATCGGTCACCAGACCGATCAGGATCCCATTGGATCGGTCCCCAGACCGATCCACATTCACTGGGATCGGACTGCCTCACTGCCTCTTACTGGATCGGTCTCCGGACCGATCCACACTTCCCTGGATCGGTCCAGTGACCGATCCACTCCTTTCTGGATCGGTCCAGTGACCGATCCAAGATCCCTTATCAGAATTCCTGAATTTTTTACCCGAAATTCAGAAACCCATAAACAATTCTAGAAAATTTCAAAAATTATGAAACTTTTAGGATACACTCCTCATAACATATACTATCAAGGAAAAATAGTTTTCTATGAAAATAACTTCCATTTTTCAATCTTGATACAAAGTTCAAAAACTTTGAAATAGTTCAAGTTTAACTCAACTTTGTATCACAATGTTCAATGATGAATGCTATCACTAGGAAAGCTTCATCAAGGTTTTTCAAATCAATTTTAAAATGCTTTTAAAACCATTTGAATTTAGGACCATAATCTTAGGGCTAGATGTACATGACTTGTACACAAGCTTTCCCTATGATCCTTCGTTTCTTGAATTAGGCTCATCTAGGTACAAGACCTATGCACCTTGATCCTAACTCATGATCCTAATATCTCACACACATCTAAGATGTATCAAACCACATTCAAGTCAATTTGATGTGAGATATGGGTTTAGGTATCTTAGACTAAGGTCTCATGCATTTTCTAAACACAAATTTGATCTCAATATCAAAATGTGTTTTTCATCCTTAAATCAATTCAATTGATTATTAATGCAAGAGATGATGACATGGCATAAAGTTTGAGACTAAACTAACACATGACATATAGATAACCTAATCATTATCATGATATTTCAAATGATAATTAAATTAAATATGATGTCATGGCATGACATATGGCAACCAATCATGGCAAGTTAGCACAAATAAAATATCTAAATTCCCTATCTAAGTATCCTTAATCACTTAGCTAACTTAAATTCTAATCCTAGATTGCCCAAAGTGCTCCAAGAAAATGTCAAAACCCAAATTGGCATTTCTTGATCTCTTGTTTGATTTATACCATTTAAAATTTTACAAGAGTAGCACTTCTAAATTAAGGCCCGGATTGCCTTGATTACCTAAGAGAATATCAAAATCCCAATTTGATATTTTTCTAGGTTTTTCCAAATTGTGCCAATTGAGATTAAAAATGAGATTTCCAATCTTTAGGCACATTTAACTCTTCAAAGGAGTAAATGATAATTCATTTCATTTTCAAAGGTTCACAAAACCTTGAAAATGCTCCTTGAGTGTCAATTTCCTCAAAGTTGGGTTAACTACCCTTCTTATTGGAGTTGACACTCTCTAACCCATTTATGGGGTAGAGAAGATGCTCCTAGGAACCCAATACCTATTAGAGCTCATTGGGTTCACTAAATATTCACTAGGGATAACTTCCCTAGCAACCCTCCTAATGACCCTCTTAGGCTTTAAAGCCTTGGTCATTTGGGTCTCATCAAGGTCAACTATAGGGGTGACTCCCCTTGTGACCTTGGTAATGGTCTTCCTAGCCTTAGGTTTTGTTCCATAATCGAATGGAGCATTATGATAAGTGGGCTTGACCAATTGGGACTTAGGTTTGTGACCTAAAACTTTCTTGTCCTTGGACATTGGTTTTTGACCCTTAAACCCTAGAGATGACTTCCCTATGTTTTTAAGAGCCTTTTCCAAATTATCAAGTCTTGACCTCAAGACTTGATTTTCTCTCTCTAATACCTCAAGTTTTAATTTGTCATTTTCTCTTGAGATATTCCTAGGCATGTGTCTAGTCTTCTTGGGATTTCTACCTAGGTTTTCCTTAACTTTAGAAGCGTTAATCCTAGGGTTGGTATTTCTAGTGTTATCCTTGTTGGTGCAACCTTAGGTCAAGGTTGACCTGGTTGACCCGACTCGAGTTGACGTGACTCGAGTTGTATTTTGATGTTTGACTTGGGAAGATTGTCGGTGCAACCTTAGGTCAAGGTTGACCTAGTTGTGTTGCATGTTGATGTTTGACACTCGTGAGAGAGTTCTATTCTTGATGTGGGACAAGAATAGATGTTTGGGAGATTATTGGTGCAACCGTAGGTCAAGGTTGACCTGATTCGGGAAAAGTCCAAGTATGGAGACTTGGCACGGAAAAGTCCAAGCAGGGAGCTTGGCACTGGAAAAGTCCAAGTATGGGGACTTGGCACGGAAAAGTCCAAGCAGGGAGCTTGGCACGCGAAAAGTCCAAGTATGGAGACTTGGCACGGGGAAAGTCCAAACAGGGAGTTTGGCACGGGGAAAAGTCCTGGTGAGTGAAGCCAGGCAGTCGGGAAATCCTGGTGAGTGAATCCAGGTGAAAATCCTAGTGAGTGAAGCTAGGTGAAGGTGAAAGTCCTGGTGAGTGAAGCCAGGCATTCGGGAAAATCCTGGTGAGTGAAGCCAGGTGAAAATCCTAGTGAGTGAAGCTAGGTGAATGGGAAGTCCTAACTGGGATGTTAGGCGGTGTGGAAAATCCTGGTGAGTGAAGCGGTGAAAATCCTAGTGAGTGAAGCTAGGTGAATGAGAAAGTCCTAGCGGGATGTTAGGCGGTGTGGAAAGTCCAGTGAGTGAAGCAGCGGTGTGAAAGTCTGTGAGTGAAGCTGGGAAAGTCCTAGCTGGATGTTAGGCATATGGAAATCCTGAGTCAAAGGAGTGACCGGATGGCGCAAGGAAAATCCAGATGGATCGGGGATGATCGGACTCGGTGTTGGAAAGTCCAAGTAGGTCAAAGGATTGACGGACACTTGGGGAGTTCTAGCAGGTCAAGGGAGTGACCAGATGTTAGGGATGAAGTACCAATAGGTCAAGGTTGACCGGATATTGGTTTGGAAGTCTTGGGACTTGGTTTGGGCCAAACCCAAGCTCTGGATCGGTCACCAAACCGATCCAGTGATACTTGTTTGCTCTGATCGGTCTGGTGACCGATCAGATACCGAACAGAAGCTCTCTGTTCGGTTACTGATCGGTCTGGTGACCGATCAGCAAGCGAACAGAGGCAAAAGAGAGGCAGGCTGATCGGTCCACAGACCGATCAGGCCATGTCCTGATCGGTCTGGGGACCGATCAGAGACGATGTCGCTGAGGTTGGGATCGGTCTGTGGACCGATCCAGCTGTGGCCTGATCGGTCCACAGACCGATCAGAACCCGCACAGAAGGTGGGCAGCTTTCTGTGAAGAAAGCTGATCGGTCTGGGGACCGATCAGAATAGGTCCTGATCGGTCCCCTGACCGATCCAGGCACTAGCCGTTGCGTCGCAACGGCTAGATTTCTTCTGTGTTTTCTTCGCTTTCTTCGCAGGTTATAAAAGGAGGGCTACGGCTGCGAGCCAAACGTTTTTCTGCTCTTCTTCTGCTGAATCTTTTCTGCTTCCTGCTGAGCTTTGGTTGAGCTCTCATTGTGCTGAGTTCTGTTGAACTCGTCGAAGCTCTGCGTGAGTTTCCTGCTGGTGTTCTAGCTGCTGGATCCGAGAAGCTGCTGCTTCATCAAGGTTCCAGTCGACAACAAGAGGCAAGCAAGTGTATTACAATTTCTATTGTTCTTGTTTGTTTTCTCCATTGTTGTACTCCTTTGTTTGCTGTTGCAAAAGAGTGTGGCGAGGTTTCTCCACCCATAAGGAGTTTATATTAGCCGGTTCTCCGGGGACTCATCCACCGACGGATTGACCGGACTCGTCCACCTTACGGACACGCCGAGGAGTAGGAGCCCTAATCTCCGAACCTCGTTACATCCATCGAGTTTGAGGTTTGATTTCTTTCTTTGTCGCTTCTATTGTTTTATTTCCGCTGCGCTAACTCGACATTGTAGAAAGAATCGAACGAATTGGGGTCGGCTATTCACACCCCCCTCTCTAGCCGTACAAAGGATCCTAACAAGTGGTATCAGAGCAAGGTCGCTCTTCATTGGATTCACACCCGTGGGAGCACAAGCGCTAGAGATGGATCAATTCGGAGAAGACATCACCATTCCACCCTTCTACAACGACAACTTCGCATATTGGAAGGTAAGGATGATGTATTTTCTTAGGACTAATATGTGGAATTGGTTTTGTGTACAAGAAGGGTTTACTCCTCCAATGGATAAAGAAGGAGAGCCTCTAGAGAAGAACAAGTGGACAAAGGAACAAGTCCATCAATCAACGATCAACAATGAGGTAACTAAAACAATTGAATTTTCATTACCTACTAATATTTTGCGTAAGATAGGTGAATACAACAATGCCAAGGAGTTGTGGGATAACTTGGCCAAGTACCATGAGGAGAGTTCCACTTCAAGCCATGAAGAGGAGCCTAGTGAGCCAAGTAGCTCACATCATGGAGGGAGCGAGTTGGGAGTTGAGGGCTACTCAACATCCAAGGAAGAAGAGGAAGTGAGTTCTTCTTCAAGATCGGAGCACGAAGAAGAAGCTTCTACCTCCGGGAGGGATGAAGAAGAGAACATCCATTCATCCTCAATCCTAGGTAACTCAAACACTTTAAGTTCAAGTAAATTGCATATAATGTGTTTTGAGTGTAGGGAATTTGGGCACTACAAGAGTAAGTGTCCAAAGAGGGTAAGAAAGACTCCACCGGCGCCAAAGGTCAAGGAAGCCGGAGTCCCGAAACGCAAGGGCAAGGAGCACATCGTGTGCTTCCAATGCAAGCAAAGGGGACACTATAGGAGCCATTGTCCGAGGGGGAGGCAACCTCACAAGGGCAAGAGACCGGGCACATCGATAGGGGGAGCTAAGGCAAACCCTAAGGTAACCTCTAAGGTTCATTATTGCAATTCTAATAAAACTCATGCTAGTAGTTTTGTTGCAATTGTTAATAATGATAAGCATGTTAACTTTAGGAACCAATACATGTGCTTAGGAGCTAAACATGTTAGCCTAGGTAAGGATAACACTAGAAATACCAACCCTAGGATTAACGCTTCTAAAGTTAAGGAAAACCTAGGTAGAAATCCCAAAAAGACTAGACACATGCCTAGGAATATCTCAAGAGAAAATGACAAATTAAAACTTGAGGTATTAGAGAGGGAAAATCAAGTCTTGAGGTCAAGACTTGATAATTTAGAAAAGGCTCTTAAAAACATGGAGAAGTCATCTCTAGGGTTTAAGGGTCAAAAACCAAAGCCCAAGGACAAGAAAGGTTTGGGTCACAAACCTAAGTCCCAAATGGTCAAGCCCACCTATCATAATGTTCCATTCGATTATGGAACAAAACCTAGGGCTAGGAAGACCATTACCAAGGTCACAAGGGGAGTCACCCCTATAGTTGACCTTGATGAGACCCAAATGACCAAGGCTTTAAAGCCTAAGAGGGTCATTAGGAGGGTTGCTAGGGAAGTTATCCCTAGTGAATATTTAGTGAACCCAATGAGCTCAAATAGGTATTGGGTTCCTAGGAGCATCTTCTCTACCCCATAAATGGGTTAGAGAGTGTCAACTCCAATAAGAAGGGTAGTTAACCCAACTTTGAGGAAATTGACACTCAAGGAGCATTTTCAAGGTTTTGAGAACTTTTGAAAATGAAATGGAATTATCATTTACTCCCTTGAAGAGCTAAATGTGCCTAATGGTGGAAATATCATTTTTAATCTTAAGTGGCACAATTTGAGGAAAACCTAGAGAAATACCATAATTGGGATTTTGGTTTTCTCTTAGGGATATATGGGCAATCTAGGGTTAGATTTTAAGTTAACTAAGAGATTAAGGATACTTAGATAGGTAATCTAGGTATTTTATTTGTGTTAACTTACCATGGTTGTTTGCCATATGACATGTCATGACATCATGTTTAGTTTTATCATCATTTGAAATGTCATGATAGTGCTAGGCTAGTTTATATGTCATGCTTTATTTAAGTTTTCAAACTTTATGCCATGACATCATGACATTGGCACATGTTTTTACTTATGATATCATTATATGCCATGTCATCATCTCTTGCATTAATAATCAATTGAATTGGTTTAAGGATGAAAAACACATTTTGATATTGAGATCAAAGTGTAGTTTAGAAAATGCATGAGAACTTAGCCTAAGTTGACCTTAACCCATATCTCACATCAAATTGACTTGAATGTGGTTTGATACACTTTAGATGTGTGTGAGATATTAGGATCATGAGTTAGGATCAAGGTGCATAATTCTTGTACCTAGATGACCCTAATTCAAGAAATGGAGGATCATAGGGAAAGCTTATGTACAAGTCATGTACATTTAGCCCTAAGATTATGGTCCTAAATTCAAATGGTTTTAAAAGCATTTTAAAATTGATTTGAAAAACCTTGATGAAGCTTTCCTAGTGATAGCATTCATCATTGAACATTATGATACAAAGTTGAGTTAAAACTTGAACTATTTCAAAGTTTTTGAACTTTGTATCAAGATTTGAAAATGGAAACTATTTTCATAGAAAATTATTTTTCCATGGTAGTGTATGATATGAGGAATGTATCCTCAAAATTTCACAATTTTTCGAATTTTCTGGAATTTATTAGGGGTTTCTGAATTTCGGGAGAGGAAAAATCAGAAATCCCTGTGATCAGTGTCTGGATCGGTCGCTGGACCGATCCAGGGAGGGCTGGATCGGTCACTGGACCGATCCAGAGTGCTGTGGATCGGTCTGGTGACCGATCCAGTGAGGTCTGATAGCGTGCCAATGTGCTGAAATTCGACTGCATGTCTGAAATTTCGGCTGAAAGTTGGTTTTTAGATTTCTAAAGGTTTGAAACTCTCCAAGACATTGTTGGTGCAATGGTCAAGGGGGAGTTGGCCTTTAGGGGGAGTTTTAACTATTAGTCAAGGGGAGTTGACTTTTAGGGGGAGTTTTTACTCCTTGAGGATTAGTGATATGGGATTATCACTAAGTGGACTGTTGAGCTTAGTATCAAGGGGAAAATAAGAGTTTCAATGAAAGGTATGGGACTTTCATTAGGAAGAAACTCTTGACCTTGATACCCTCCTTATTCTTTTTGATGTGTGTCAAAAAGGGGAGAGTGTTCATTGGAGAATTATTGGAGAACCCAAGTTAGGTTATCGGTTTAACCTAAGCTAGGGGAAGATTGTCAAGGAATGTTCGAGGAAGAACATTGGAATACTTTTTGATGTGTGTCAAAAAGGGGGAGAATTATTAGAGAACCCAAGTTAGGTTATCAGGTTAACCTAAGGGGAGAATGTCTAGAGAATGTTCAAGGAAAGAACATTGGACATTGGAAGATGGTTGGAAAACCTAAGTTAGGTTATCGGGTTAACCTAACTTGATTATGGTTTTGTCAAACATCAAAAAGGGGGAGATTGTTGGTGCAACCTTAGGTCAAGGTTGACCTGGTTGACCCGACTCGAGTTGACGTGACTCGAGTTGTATTTTGATGTTTGACTTGGGAAGATTGTCGGTGCAACCTTAGGTCAAGGTTGACCTAGTTGTGTTGCATGTTGATGTTTGACACTCGTGAGAGAGTTCTATTCTTGATGTGGGACAAGAATAGATGTTTGGGAGATTATTGGTGCAACCGTAGGTCAAGGTTGACCTGGTTGACCTGATTCGGGAAAAGTCCAAGTATGTGTTAGGATCCTTTGTACGGCTAGAGAGGGGGGTGTGAATAGCCGACCCCAATTCGTTCGATTCTTTCTACAATGTCGAGTTAGCGCAGCGGAAATAAAACAATAGAAGCGACAAAGAAAGAAATCAAACCTCAAACTCGATGGATGTAACGAGGTTCGGAGATTAGGGCTCCTACTCCTCGGCGTGTCCGTAAGGTGGACGAGTCCGGTCAATCCGTCGGTGGATGAGTCCCCGGAAACCCGGCTAATAGATACTCCTTGTGGGTGGAGAAACCTCACCACAATCTTTGCAACAGCAATAGAAGTACAAATAGGAACAAGAAAACAAGAACAGAAATGTAAACAACACTTGCTTGCCTTCTTGAAGTCAGCAGGAACCCTGGTGAAGCAGCAGCTTCTCGGATCCAAGCCTAGCTAGAAAACCAGCAACGGGAAGAAGCTCACGCAAAGCTTTAGCACCCAACGAGCTCAACAAAGCTCAGCAGGAAGAAGAAGCAAAAGCTTCAGGCAGAAGAGTACTTCCAGAAAGAAGAAGAAGAAGCCCTGTAGAAGCCCTCAGCCCCTTTATACCTGCGAAGAAGAAACAGCGAAGAAACTAGCCGTTGCATCGCAACGGCTAGAACACTGATCGGTCTGCAGACCGATCAGCCTAGGCGCGTGAAGCTTCTGTTTGTCACCTGATCGGTCCCCAGACCGATCAGGTGTCGCGATCGAAGCCCTGATCGGTCTGTGGACCGATCAGGGAACCTCCTGATCGGTCCATAGACCGATCAGTCTTCGGCTCCTCTCGCCACTGATCTCTTCCTGATCGGTCTGCCGACCGATCAGGCCATGGGTGGATCGGTCAGCAGACCGATCCACGGTTTTCTTCTCGCAAGGTTGCGTTGCCTCCTGATCGGTCTCCAGACCGATCAGATTGCAATCAGTGAGCCACTGATCTGATTCTGATCGGTCACCAGACCGATCAGGGCAAACGCAGTATCACTGGATCGGTCACCAGACCGATCCAACTCCTCGGTTTAGAGTGCCCTCTCTAACCTAGTTCGGAGAACGAGCTACCGAGCCCTCTCCGACTCCATATGCCAAGCTTCACTCACTTGGACTTCTCAACACCAGATGTCCGATCACCCTTGATCCATCTGGATTTTCCCTTGCCCGGCTTCACTCACCAGGACTTTCCACCTGGCTTCACTCACCAGGATTTCACACTGCCTAACATCCCAGTTAGGACTTTCTCATTCACCTAGCTTCACTCACTAGGATTTTCACCTGGCTTCACTCACCAGGATTTCAATGCCTGGCTTCACTCACGGGACTTTCCTGTCTGGCTTCACTCACCGGACTTTCCTTCTAGCTTCACTCACCGGACTTCCACAGCCTAACATCCATCAGGACTTTCCATTGCCGGCTTCACTCACCAGGACTTCTCCGCCAAGTCTTCATACTTGGACTTTTCCGTGCCAAGTCTCCATACTTGGACTTTTCCCGTGCCAAGCTCCTGCTTGACTTTTCAGTGCCAAGTCTCCATACTTGGACTTTTCCCAAGCTCCTTGGACTTTTCCGTGGCAAGTCTCCATACTTGGACTTTTCATGAAGCTTCCTGCTTGGACTTTTCCATGCCAAGTCTCCATACTTGGACTTTTCGATGCCAAGCTCCTTGGACTTTTCCGCCAAGTCTCCATACTTGGACTTTTCCGAATCAGTCAACCAGGTCAACCTTGACCTACGGTTGCACCAATAATCTCCCAAACATCTATTCTTGTCCCATATCAAGAATAGAACTCTCTCACGAGTGTCAAACATCAACATGCAACACAACTAGGTCAACCTTGACCTAAGGTTGCACCGACAATCTTCCCAAGTCAAACATCAAAATACAACTCGAGTCAAGTCAACTCGAGTCGGGTCAACCAGGTCAACCTTGACCTAAGGTTGCACCAACAGTATGGAGACTTGGCACGGAAAAGTCCAAGCAGGGAGCTTGGCACTGGAAAAGTCCAAGTATGGGGACTTGGCACGGAAAAGTCCAAGCAGGGAGCTTGGCACGCGAAAAGTCCAAGTATGGAGACTTGGCACGGGGAAAGTCCAAGCTTGGCACGGGGAAAAGTCCTGGTGAGTGAAGCCAGCAATGAAATCCTGGTGAGTGAATCCCGGTGAAAATCCTAGTGAGTGAAGCTAGGTGAAGGTGAAAGTCCTGGTGAGTGAAGCAGATAGAAATCCCGGTGAGTGAAGCCGGTGAAAATCCTAGTGAGTGAAGCTAGGTGAATGGGAAGTCCTAACTGGATGTTAGGCGGTGTGGAAAATCCTGGTGAAGCCAGTGAAAATCCTAGTGAGTGAAGCTAGTGAATGAGAAAGTCCTAACTGGATGTTAGGCGGTGTGGAAAGTCCCGTGAGTGAAGCCAGGTCCTGGTAAGTGAAGTCAAGCAGTGGGAAAGTCCTAACTGGGATGTTAGGCAATGTGAAATCCTGGTGAGTGAAGCTGGTGAAAGTCCCGTGAGTGAAGCCGAAGGGAAAATCCAGATGGATCGGGGATGATCGGACTGGTGTTGGAAAGTCCAAGTAGGTCAAAGGGATTGACCGGACACTTGGCGAGGAGTTCTAGCAGTCAAGGAGTGACCAGATGTTAGGGATGAAGTACCAATAGGTCAAGGTTGACGGATATTGGTTTGGAAGTCTTGGGACTTGGTTTGGGCCAAACCCAAGCTCCGGATCGGTCACCAAACCGATCCGGTGATACTGTTGCTCGATCGGTCCGGTGACCGATCGATATCAAAGCTCTGTTCGATTCTTGATCGATCAGTGACCGATCGCCAAACGAGGCAAAGAGGCGGTGATCGGTCCACGACCGATCAGGCCATGTCCTGATCGGTCCGGGACCGATCAGAGATGATGTCGCTGAGGTTGGGATCGATGCGTGGACCGATCGGTATGCTTGATCGGTCCACGCCGATCGTAACCCGCAAGGTGGGCAGCTTTACGTGAAGAAAGCTGATCGGTCGGGGACCGATCGAATAGGTCCGATCGGTCCCACCGATCAGACACTGCCGTTGCGGCAACGCCAGATTTCTTCTGTTTTCTTCGCTTTCGCGAGTTATAAAAGGAGGGCTACGGCTGCGAGCCAAATGTTTTTTCTGCTCTTCTTCTGCTGAATCTTTTCTGCTTCCTGCTGAGCTTTGGTTGAGCTCTCATTGTGCTGAGTTCTGTTGAACTCGTCGAAGCTCTGCGTGAGTTTCCTGCTGGTGTTCTAGCTGCTGGATCCGAGAAGCTGCTGCTTCATCAAGGTTCCAGTCGACAACAAGAGGCAAGCAAGTGTATTACAATTTCTATTGTTCTTGTTTGTTTTCTCCATTGTTGTACTCCTTTGTTTGCTGTTGCAAAAGAGTGTGGCGAGGTTTCTCCACCCATAAGGAGTTTATATTAGCCGGTTCTCCGGGGACTCATCCACCGACGGATTGACCGGACTCGTCCACCTTACGGACACGCCGAGGAGTAGGAGCCCTAATCTCCGAACCTCGTTACATCCATCGAGTTTGAGGTTTGATTTCTTTCTTTGTCGCTTCTATTGTTTTATTTCCGCTGCGCTAACTCGACATTGTAGAAAGAATCGAACGAATTGGGGTCGGCTATTCACACCCCCCTCTCTAGCCGTACAAAGGATCCTAACAATCCTTACCTAGACTAATATGTTTAGCTCCTAAGCACATGTATTGGTTCCTAAAGTTAACATGCTTATCATTATTAACAATTGCAACAAAACTACTAGCATGAGTTTTATTAGAATTGCAATAATGAACCTTAGAGGTTACCTTAGGGTTTGCCTTAGCTCCCCCTATCGTTGTGCCCGGTCTCTTGCCCTTGTGAGGTTGCCTCCCCCTCGGACAATGGCTCCTATAGTGTCCCCTTTGCTTGCATTGGAAGCACACGATGTGCTCCTTGCCCTTGCGTTTTGGGACTCCGGCTTCCTTGAACTTTGGCGCCGGTGGAGTCTTTCTTACCCTCTTTGGACACTTACTCTTGTAATGTCCATGTTCCCTACACTCAAAGCATATTATATGTAACTTATTTGAAATTGAAATGCTTGAGTTACCTAGGTTTGGGGATGGGTGTGAGCTCTCTTCCTCATCCCTTCCGGAGGTAGATGTCTCTTCTTCTTGCTCCGAACTTGAACAAGAGGAACTCTCCTCCTCTTCTTCCTTGGATGTTGAGTAGCCCTCAACTCCCAATTTGCTCCCTCCATGATGTGAGCTACTTGGCTCACTTAGCTCCTCTTCATGGCTTGAATTTGAGCTCTCCTCATGGAACTTTGCCAAGTTGTTCCACAATTCCTTGGCATCGTTGTATCTACCTATCTTATGCAAGATATCACTAGGTAATGAAAATTCAAGAATTTTCGTTACCTCGTCGTTGATTGTGGATTGGTGGATTTGCTCTTTCGTCCACTCCTTCTTCTTGATAGGTTTTCCTTCCTCATCCATCGGTGGGGAAAACCCTTCTTGTACACAAAACCAATTTAACATATTAGTCCTAAGAAAATACATCATCCTTACCTTCCAATATGTGAAGTTGTCGTGAGACTCGTAGAAGGGTTGAATCGTGACATCTTCTCCATAGAGATCCATCTCTAGCCCGTGCTCCCCCGGGTGTTGATCCGTCGAAGAGCGGCCTCGCTCTGATACCACTTGTTGGGATCCTTCGTACGGCTAGAGAGGGGGGTGTGAATAGCCGACCCCAAATCGATCGCGTTTCTTCCTACAATTCGTTAGCGCAGCGGAAAAACAAACAAGGAAACGAAAACAAGAAGATCAAACCTCAACGCGTCGATGTAACGAGGTTCGGAGATGATACTCCTACTCCTCGGCGTGTCCGTAAGGTGGACGAAGCCTCTCAATCCGTCGGTGGATGAGTCCCCGGAGAACCGGCTAATAATATACTCCTTGTGGGTGGAGAAACCTCACCACAAAGTCTTTTGCAACAGCAAACAAAGGAGTACAACAATAGAGACAACAAACAAGAACAATAGAAATTGTAAAACACTTGCTTGCCTCTTGTTGTCGATTGGAACCTTGATGAAGCAGCGGCTTCTCGGATCCAACAGCTAGAACACCGGCAGGAAACTCACGCAGAGCTTCAAACGATGAGAGCTCAGCAAAGCTCAAGCACACAGCAGTGAAGAGCGTAAGCTCAAGAAGAAAAGATGTATTTAGTAGAAGCCCTCACCCCTTTATACCGCGAAGGAGAAGCAAGAAACTAGCCCAACTCGCAGGAAGAGAACTCGATCGGTCTACGGACCGATCAGACTGTGCTGATCGGTCCCCGGATCGATCAGTAAGCACTGTGCGTACTCTGATTGGTCTGTGGACCGATCAGGATACCGGATCGGTCCGCATCGATCCCAACTCGGCCGTGCTTCCGCGATCGTCTCGATCGGTCCCGCATCGATCAGACATGGCCTCGATCGGTCCGTGGACCGATCACCGCTTCTTTCGCCTCGTTGCTGCGATCGGTCACCGCATCGACAAGAATCGAACAGAGCTTCGATCCGATCGGTCACCGCACCGATCGTAGCAAATATATCACGGATCGGTCCGGTGACCGATCCGAGCTTGGTTTTTGCCCAAACCAAGTCCCAAGACTTCAAACCAATATCCGGTCAACCTTGACCTATTGGTTCATCATGCTTAGCATCCGGTCACCCTTGACCGCTAAGACTCCCACCAAGTGTCCGGTCAATCCTTTGACCTACTTGGACTTTCCAACACCTAAGTCCGATCATCCCGATCCATCCGGATTTTCCAACACCGTAGTCCGATCATCCCCGATCCATCTGGATTTTCCAACACCAAGTCCGATCATCCCCGATCCATCTGGATTTTCCTTGCCCGGTTTCACTCACCAGGACTTTCCAACTGCCTAACATCCCAGTTAGGACTTTTCCACTGCCTGGCTTCACTCACCAGGACTTTCCACACTGCCTAACATCCCAGTTAGGACTTTCTCATTGCCTAACATCCCAGTTAGGACTTTTCCACTGCCTGGCTTTACTCACCAGGACTTTCCACACTGCCTAACATCCCAGTTAGGACTTTTCCTCGTGCCAAGCTCCTTGCTTGGACTTCTCCGTGCCAAGTCTCCATACTTGGACTTTTCCAGTGCCAAGTCTCCATACTTGGACTTTTCCCGTGCCAAGTCTCCATACTTGGACTTTTCGCGTGCCAAGCTCCCTGCTTGGACTTTTCCAGTGCCAAGTCTCCATACTTGGACTTTTTCCCGAATCAGGTCAACCAGGTCAACCTTGACCTACGGTTGCACCAATAATCTCCCAAACATCTATTCTTGTCCCATATCAAGAATAGAATTCTCTCACGAGTGTCAAACATCAACATGCAACTTAACTAGGTCAACCTTGACCTAAGGTTGCACCGACAATCTTCCCAAGTCAAACATCAAAATACAACTCGAGTCAAGTCACCTCGAGTCGGGTCAACCAGGTCAACCTTGACCTAAGGTTGCACCAACAATATCAAATACAAGGGTGAACCTAACTTAAACCCTTTGCCAAAACACCAAAACACATGGTCACATAGACCATTGGGATTGCTCCAACATTTATCACTATATAATTTTTCTCCCTTATTAAGTTCAGCTATGATGTTCTTAGTTACCGTAATCTACAATAAATAAATACATTATTTATTATTTCAGTGTAATTCATATATATGTAATTAATTATTGACTCAGTGTAAATTAGAATTAGTTTACAAAATCAAGTGGTAACTATATTTCCACTCATCATTTGTATGTTCCAATCCAATCAATATTGATCAGTTATATTACACATCCCATCAAATGAACTAATTATTAAATAAACTAATCATGCAATGGACGTATCATTAAATAAACTAATCATTTTGTTATAATTGTTAACACATAACATTCTTTTTCCAATTTTGTTAACACATAACATAACTTTCATTAAAATAGCACTGTTTGTACATTACAACAGTTTGTATTACATGATTTTATTAATATGAGCTTAACATTGAAGAGTTTTCAGTTCTGGACAAAGATAGAAGATGGGCTCTAGTTTAGTCATTGCCGGAACATTTCTGTGATATAGCACACCAACTATGGGATCATTCTGAAGGGCGCATCTCATATTCAAATATGTGCAGGGAGTTACTTCAATTAGCATGGAATCCTAAAGAATCAGAAGAGGATCCATATCTCGAAGAAATAGATCCTGTAGAATTTGAGGAGGATCTAGAAATGGATCCCACAAAATTTGAGGAGGATCTAGAGATGGATCTTGAAGAATCAGAGGAGGATTCGGAAGAGTATGTAGAAGATCCAGAAATAAATCTGAATATGGATTTGATGGATGATTCTGAAGCTGATCATGCCTTCATCGAGTCCGGGATGAACAGGATAACATTGCCCACTGCACTAGTATTTTTCCTAGTGGGAGTGGTGCTAACATATCTTGTAAAGTAGAGTTCAGTCGATCACTATGTGTGGACAACATTAAGCTCATATGAAAAAAATCATTAAAATAGCACTGTTTGTACATGAGCTTAATAATATAAGCGTTAAGCTTGTAATAATAGTTTGTATTATATGATTTTATTAATATGAGTTTAATGTTGTCCACACATAGTGACAATGAAAACAACTGAAATCTATTTTGCAAGATAAGCTAGCACCACTCCCACTAGGAAAAATACTAGTGCAATGGGCAATCCGATCTCGTTCATCCCGGACTCAATAAAAGCAAGATCAGCCTCAGAATCATCCATCAGATCTATTTTTGGATCTTCCACATACTCTTCCGGATCCTCTTCTGATTCTTCAAAATCCATCTCTAGATTCTCTTCAGATTTTACGGGATCCATTTCTAGATCCCCTCAGATTCTGCGTGATCTAGATCCTCTTCTGATTCTTTAGGATCTCATGCTAATTGAAGTAACTCCCTACACATTTCTGAATATGAGATGCACCCTTCAGAACAATCTCATAGTTGGTGTGCTATATCACTGAGATGTTCCGACAGTGACTGAACCAAAGCTCATCTTCTATCTTTGTCTAGGACTAGAAACTCTTCTCGTTCGAGTTGCTAGAATATCCGATCAAGTCGATTGATGAATCAGGTCATAATCAAGCTCTTTGATTTCCTCTCAAAGCTCATGTTATCGTTCATAGCGACTAACCATCGTGTATATTGTCCGTGATATCTGGAATTTAAAATAATAATATTAGTAAAATCGACAAATAGTAACAAAATCGATCAAATTCAATTCTCACATATGTATGAAACAATATACATATAGAATACATAAACAAATAAGAAAAACAAATTTTCTTATACTTGAGATGTTCCAGTTGACTAACACACTAATTGATCGATCAAGCAACTTGATCCTAAATCCTTATCCTTATTGGAACTAATCCAATTGGGATGTTCAGTTATTTTTTTAAAATATAAGCTCATTTAATTAAACCATTCTTATTTATTTGGTTAAATCAACTAATAGTTTGAACCAGATTAAAATTTACTTAGACCTTCCTAATTAATATGGTCTAATTTAGATGAACTAGACCGGTTCAGATTGAACCAGTAAGTAGTCATGTAAATCTAAATCCAAACATAATTAATTGAAAAATTAAAAACACAAAATTAACATTCTGTTTAATTTTGTTTTTTTCGCATGACACAGATTTTATATATATTTTTTTTATTCAATCGATTCAATATTTTATTAATCATTCAATTTAATGAATCGTTTGATTAATAGATTAAAATATGAAAAAAGAACTTTGACACGTGTTTACTAAACTTGAGTGAATTTATTTTTTTACTTTATGATTTAATAAAATTAAAAAATTTCTTAAACAATATTTGACGGTAAAGACATCCGTAGTACCTCTTAAATATGTTTACATTCTGTTATATCATTATCATATCAAAAATTAAAACTTTATTTCTTTTAAAAATCATTCTCTATTATCATAAAATCTTTCTTTTCTAAAAAATTTTACTTCTTTTAAAATTCTCTCTCTATCTTCTCTCCATTATTTTTTTTTAAATCTGGTCCAAGATTTTAATACAGGTTTAAAAAAAAACTATAAATCCCATCTATATAGAGAGGGAGAGATTTATATTAAGAGATACATTGTATGCTATAAACCTCTCACTGTAGATGTCCTAACAAATATTATTCATATTGGGACGAACTGTGACTAACGTCTCGCTCTGCTGGTAATTGCCAGCATTTCTAAGCGATCGCCAGCACGTTCACATGTCACTAGCCCAGGCGCCGGCGCTTGCGTCAATCCCGGCGACGGAGAGAAAACGACTCAGTCGCCCCTTTTTTTTTCAACTCAACTACGCTGCAAAGGCCACGATCTGATCTATCGCCGATCGCCTGAGGGATTTTCTCCTCTCCGGAGCAATGGGCTATGATACCATTGTTTATTGTAATAAACAAGTTCGTATGAAACGAAATGAACTTACAATATGCACGGAGAAGAGGAATTCGCTGATCGGAGAATATCACCGCTGTATTCTGATGATGATACCGCGAATAAAAAGCTATTGTTCCGGAGAAGATCAACATATAGGAACTTCACCTTTTTCTACAAATCAAATCCCACTCGTTGGATTTCTCGTTTGCCGATTGCTGCGATCACTCCAATCCGTTGCCCTTTTCCGATTGCTCTATGTTGTGTTAATCGTTTTGATTCTGTATTAATCTCGACTTTAATGCATCAGTGTTCCACTTGAATAAATTTTATTCCGACTGATTCGGTATTCGTCGTGCACATGTCATATCCGCACACGAGTTAACATAGTTTAGATACACCCACGTGTGAGAAAAAATTTCTCCTTTGTATTTTTTTACGTCGTTAATACATGTGAATCAATATAAATCAATCAACATGTCATGAAACTCTTAATATAAGACTAAAATCTCATTCAATTTTCATCTTTTCTCCATTCACATCTATTCAACACGAATATGAAGAGCGGAGGCGTTGGCGATCCCGGTGAGGGGGAACAGCGGAGAGGGGAGGAGCCGCAGGCGCTTCGATCCTGTTCCGAACTAGGAGATACCTCCGAATGACATCCAGTCGGTGTCTGTCGCTGACCTGTGATGGCTCGGGAGACAGGTGCGTCGGAGGTGGTTAAAGCCGTCCAAGAGATCGGCGAGGGAGCATTCTTGTCAATGCGGCATCGGCCAGGCGACAATGCGGGTGGGGGCCACGTTTACCTTTTCTGGCGTGAGGCTGCTGTCCTGCGGGCCCAGATCTCCATAAAAAAATTAAAAATGAATTAGTGGATCATTTACCTAAATTATAATTCGAAGAGGGACGGTAAATCTAGGAAGATCATAATCATAATTAATTATAATTGAATTATGATCGAATTATAATTATAAATAATATATTTATAAATAAGATCATAATTAATTATAATTGAATTAGGATCTAATCATAATTATAAATAATACCTCCACTGTTTTTGAAAGATCTACTCTCTGTCGGACACGTGGTTGAATTTGTATTTCTCGAGTCACGCCTCCAACGTCTATAATGAAATTAAAAATAAAATTCTTTTTTAAAAATAAACATCATTTTAATAATAAATAAATTCTATAGGGGACTAATAAAAATAGGTGTCTTCTTTATTTTTATTCAAAACACAAGATATAAAAAAATAATTTTATTATGGGTAATGTCTTTTAACATATATATTATGCATTATTGAAATACATATAATTCTAAGTAGCACACTCAAAAATCAAGTTCTAAAAAATTAGTTCCATTATGAACACTTGCCCCCGGCAAGGCACAGTACTAACTTACGTAGGACATCTCATAGGCTTGTGATCTTACCATCTACGTTTTTAAAATTTACTAAATCTATGAAAAAATTCAGCATAACCAGACCGATCACCTCCAAAATTAATCCAATCACCAATAGTTATATATTCGAATTCCAAAAAAAACACATTCTAATCCATCTGATGAAATATGAAAAATCAAGACAACCGTTTCATCTGGTACATTGTGGCCTAGTTCTTAATTCATACATGGCATTCCAACACGTTCGATGCTCGCCGCGATGGATTAAAAACACATTAAGCCACGAGCAAGAATAAAGTCCAAAATCCAATAAAAGTGACAAAATGAAGAGCTGCTCTGCTATAAGCAGATAGTCTCCAAAATTATACATTCAATAAGAATAACCAGAGCACGCTCCTAAGCACTATCACAGTTGTTTAGATTGATCACAAATTCAGCTAAAAAGGCATAACCAATTCTTTGAAGGTCCTCAAATTATATGATCGAGGAAGAAATAAACAGTATGGAAGCAATCTAAGATCAGCCAAAGTCTCCCTTGGATCAAGAACTTCATTCACTTCAGTATCGGCCAAATCTCACTAACACCACAATTGAGTTTCCCACACGCCCACCTCTGCATGGTGTTGTTAGCTGCAATGGGATGAAGAAACGGCACATGATGATGCTAGTTACTTTTCCACATGGTCACCATTGGATCTTGAGGCATTGGAGCTCGAGGATGGAATTCAGCCATACTATCTGCAGCCGTTGCTACTTGTTTGGGCAGTCTGATGCACGATGACCAGACTGGCCACAGTTAAAGCAAGCCCCTGCAAATCCTCTGAGAAGAATGCAAACAGAAATATTAGGATTTTGTACAAATAACAATTCTTGTAATTCATTGTTTGAAGGATTATTGTTCCTTTTAAAGAAAAAAGATAGGACAGAATTTGTAGGAATTACTGTGAAACAAATTTTACTAGGAGGAATCAAAGAAATTAATACGTTTTACAACAATGGATTCTACAATAAGTTACCAATGCAATTAGCTAAGTTATTTAACAGACCTGTGAACATCAAAATAAATCAACGAGAAACCATTTGATTACAGAGACAGAAAACTTCATGTTCGATTACTACTTTAGATAGAACATAAACTTTCAGTTGCTAAGGGCTGGATTACTACTTGGAAGATATGAGGTAAAGGAGGAAAAGAAACAAAAATACCAAAGCAGCTTAGATCAAAATTTAGACAATTTTCTCAACATAGAAAATCTTATCATGCAGTGGTTGCAAATTCAATATTTTAGTTGACCATATCAGCAATTAATTCCCTCCAAATCTGATGGCCATATAATGGATGGACAATACCTTTCTTGGTTTCCAAATGAGGGTGTACGACTTGATCTTCTTCCACCAATTAGCCAGTCCTCTTCACTATCTCTTTGTGGCTTAGAGGTTCGAGACCAGCTACTGTC
Organism: Zingiber officinale; assembly: GCF_018446385.1. Classification (NCBI taxonomy): domain Eukaryota; kingdom Viridiplantae; phylum Streptophyta; class Magnoliopsida; order Zingiberales; family Zingiberaceae; genus Zingiber; species Zingiber officinale. The sequence goes on from NC_056001.1 coordinate 92,490,828, forward strand.
AGTTTTGGAGGTCCAGCCACCTCGTCCAGACCTATTATCACTGTCATATTTTTGTCCACCCCAAGTTCTTGAAACCCTCTGACTTCGTTCAGAAGAACCACCACCTTGTCCATGGCTAACATCACTATCATATTTTCGTCCACCCCAATTTCTTGAAACCCTCTGACTTCGCTCCGAAGAACCACCACCTCTAGAACTCCACTCCCGGTTTGAAAACTTTCCATAAAAGTCAGTGGCAGGACCATCATCTTGCAGGATAGGGAGCTAAAAAGGCACAACACACGAAAAAAGACATAGTTACACAGTCATTTTAATAAAACGTATTGAGTGGATTAAAGATTACAACTAGATATGCCAGGAGGACAAGCAAATAGCAATTAAGATCATCTACTTGGGCTTGTATAGATTAGGTCAAAAAGTAAAAGGAAATTGAGCATCAAATCTTAAGCAGCATACTATATATAATGATTGAAGCTTAAGTTCTCCTAAGCATCTACAAATACAGTAGCTAGACCATCCAGTGGCAAAACAGCAGCAAAGCTGCCAGTAAAATCTAAGTAATATACAAATCATGTGAATCCAAAGGAAAAAACTATGCCAGAAATCTAAAGGATCGTTGTCATTCCATGAACACTCTAAAAACACCCACATCCAAAATCAGGCTCTATACAAAGATCAACTTAGTTTCACGAAATCGAAGAGTAGCCTTCATTTTAGAAGTTGAATGAGATTAAGGAAAAAATTAGATGAGAATACGAAGAAGAGGACTACCTTGGTGATCTTGACTATAGAATTTCCGGGAGGCAATTGCTTAGTTAACAATTCTTTAGCAATCTCTTCAGGTATATCAAATACAGCACCTTGAACCTGCAAAGAATTGGCAATAGTTATTATTATGATGGATATTTTAGGACAATGTTTATTTAGGAATCTTTTGCAAACCCTTCAGGTAAATCAAACAGTACCTTAAACCTAAAAGAGCATGGCAAATGTAGTGATTTGTGTTTAATGTCGAAAAATAGCAAAGTGTCTGGACAATTTCACTGTTTTCAATTGTGATACCCGTATAGTTGATACATATTAAACTCAGGGCTGAAAGTTGCTACATAGTTCAACTTTTATAAAGCGATGTAAATCTACCAACAATGGCTTGGTCTAGTAATAAGTGAGCTAGATTTGAAAACCTTTCGGCTAAAGGTTGGGGGTTCAAATTTGCATAACAGCACTATTGAGAGGGTTTAAGCTTGTCGCTCTTGCCCTGAACAAGAATTATTTTACATCTAATGAAATGATGTGAATCTCAAAATCAACTATTTATACAGTTTTCCCCGTCGCGCTTAATGTGACTGCTTCAAAACAGGCATTTCCACTGAATCCAAGATAAAATCATTACCCGCGTGTAAACACTGAATTCAAAACCAATTACAATTTTTCACTACTTTAGTCAATAGATGATACATATGCAAGATTACGTCATGTAGTATGCACGTAGTGTGTAGTAGTCAGACATTATTTAGCACTCTAGTTTCCTCACCCTTACGCACAACTAGATGCCATTTGTGTGCCAGGTGTCTATTTTGGCCGAAAGGAAAAAGAGAAGCTAATTCAAATGCATGAAATCAGGCCGTTTACATATATATTCCACAACATTCATATTAATACAATCTATGAAGCTCTTTTCACCAAATACATATCACAACTACAAAAGCAAGAAAATAACTCATCACAAGTATTGGAACCCACCACCTTTTTCATTCAACTAATGACTGAGAAAAACAAAATATAACATGAATAAGTAGCCGCATTGATATATGAAATCAGGAAATTAAAATTTGAAAGTGAAAAAAGACTATTGAAATGTACAAGCAATAAACAACACAAAATAAAAAAGGAAAGCTACGAGAACAAAGAAAAAGGGAATGACATGAAAATAAATGATTGTTCTATCAGGACATTGCAAATGTTGCATGAAATAAATCCAAGATAGAAACTTAAAACAGTAACAAAAAGCACCAATCATGAACATATTTGAAAGGGGAAATGCATGTGGCTTCATAAAGTACAAACCCTTTGATCTGCAATCATGTATATTTTGCCCACTTCATCAGCGGCATTAGGATATACGTCAGAAAGAAATCCAGTAACAGATCTTGCAGACAAGTACCCTCTTGAATATTCAGGATCACGTGTTAATTGAAATGTCACCCATCCCTATTCATGACAGATAACTGAAGTTCAAAATATAACCGAGAGGCATCTAACAGAAGCTAAAGGAGTGCACAGGTTTCCAAAAGGTAAAGAACCTATCCAGCATTTAAGCAATTATGCTGGAGAGTATTCTTGTAAAGATGGAAACTTGGCATTATCTCTATGCAGGGGGCAGAAAATAAACAAATAGATAGAGAGAAACTATTTTGCTAACTAGATCAGATATGGTCTTGCTTTCTCAAACTAAGGATGACAATATAATCCAGAATTCCATAAGCAAACACAGAAACTGCAAGCCAAAATGTGTAAGATGAGATCCCATTTTCACCTGTTCATGGCTGATAAGAGAACGAGATGAAAGTGGTTGAGAAAATCCACTTAAATGTGCCAAAGCAGAAGCAAGAGCTTGTGTTCCTTGTTCATTGGTCAATTTTTGAGCAGTTGGAAGGAAATACTGGATTGAATCTTGGTGAACACCTTGAAGAGTGGCAACTACTTGCTCAGCTGATGATTCCAATACCTCTTGCATTGAAGGTGGGCTTATAAACTCAAACCTGCATCCCACATCATGTTCAAGAGATTTAACTGTTCTCCGCTGGCTACTAGTAAACATCAAGATTGCAGTGCCTTCTTTTCCAGCACGTCCAGTACGACCAGATCGATGTACAAATGTCTCTGGATCATTTGGTAGTTCATAATGAATAATCTACAAAAGAGAAAAGAAAGACAATGATTATAATTCTATAAGCTCATGAAAACATATTGCAGAAAACTATGTGCAGATCAACATGAAGCTTATTAACTGATAGAACAGACAGTGACAAACAATATCAAAACAAAAACATAACAAAATACCAGATCAACATTTGGTATATCTAGGCCCCGAGCAGCAACATCAGTTGCAACTAACACAGTGAATTTCCCTTGACGAAATCCATTCAAGGTTCTTTCTCGCTGATGTTGTGATATATCCCCATGCAGTGCCTCAGATGCAATACTATTACTCAAGGCCATGGATACTTCATCAGCGTCCCGCTTTGTCTGAGTAAAAACAATGGTTTTCCCACCCTTAGCATATACCTGCACAAGAGAGTGGTTAATTATGATATGTTTAAGCACATGGAAACATCATAAGAGCATGCACTTCCAAAAAGCATCAAAATACCATTTGCAATAGTTTGCAAGGAAAATATTTTATAGATAAAATGTTAAGCAAAAAATTTGCACAGACAGTATATTGACAGATAAGTAATCCAACGAAGATTTATTTTGGAAAACTATTTGACTCCTTTTAAATAATTAACTAGTGCCGACTGCAGGGAGAATCAATTGGCAATCTTTAAATGGCTTTCTTGAAAAGAATAGGCATGTAAAAGATGAGAATGCAAAAACAAAAAAAATCTATCTTTACAATTTTGCTTACTAAATTTTACAAATTTTGCAATGTCTCCACACTTTGCTCATTAAAATGACATCATCTTATGAAATCTAGAAAAGCTCAGCATCAGATGCTAAACAACATGTGCTAGATATTTTAAAGCATGAAAGGCAAAATATGCTGCACATGGCAATTGGGCTTTGCAAACCAAGAGAGTAACAAAAAAGGAGTAACAGGACAACAAGTCTCTACAATAAAAATATCCTAAGCGTACCGTAATTAAGTCACTCAGAACAGTGCGCTTTGAAGTTGCAGTTGCTGATATGGCATAAATTTTAATTCCTTCTGCTAGCTTCTCATCTCGATCACCAACCTAGGTCATAAGCATATTAAAAATACAATTTGCAAGAGGCATAATCATATACTTGATTCCACAAAAAAATAAAATTAAAAAAAAAAATAACAATTTGCATACCAAGTCAATTGTCAGAGGGTTGTTTAGGTATCTCCTGGACAATTTCTTAACCCAATCAGGCATTGTTGCAGAAAACAACATATTTTGACGTTGAGGTGGAAGTTTCTTCAATATTACTTCCACATCTTCTTCAAATCCAACAGCTAGCATTTGATCAGCTTCATCCAGAACCAAATACTGAATCTCTCCAAGCCGAAGGCTATCATCATTGATAAGGTCAATTATTCGGCCAGGAGTTCCCACAACTACGTCAACACCACGAGAAAGTGAAATTTTCTGAATATTGTAAGAAACTCCTCCATAAACACAGACAGTACTCAGATTAGATGCAGATTCATTGATTTCCTTCTCCACCTGTTTGGCCAATTCTCTGGTAGGGGCAAGAACCAGAACCCGGGGAAGACGACCTGACAGCCTAAACCAACCAAGGAATGAAAATGAAAAATGAGTTATTTCAAGCACACAACTAAGCATGACAATGAGATTTTTAGAAAAGTAGGCATCTTGACCTCTTCCTCCCTTCTGCCTCATCATCCTCACTCAGCCGTTTGATTATGGGAATTCCAAACGCCAATGTCTTTCCGGTACCAGTCTTAGCACGTGCAATAAGGTCTCGACCTTCAAGAACAGGAACCAAAACGGCCCTCTATAGAAAGGCAAATTAAGCATGTTAAAATGCCAGATATAAAAGCAGTTCATATCAAAATCAAGTTGGCAGTGAATCGAACAGTTCAAACAAGAGTTACGAACTCGCGGAAGGGAGAAAAAAAAATCACTGTTTTGGCTTCACCTGAATGGGGAAAAGATGGGTAATCCCTCGCTTCTCGAGGGTACTAACTAGCTGCTGTGACAGGCCTAATCTGGCAATGGCGAGCTCATCCTGGTCCACGGAGGCAGTGGAGCCCTCTTCGCCCTCTTCTCCCTCCTCAGAGTTGTAAGAGTCAGAGGCGTATTCCTCCTCCTCGTCGCTCTCCTCGAGCGGAGACTCGGGGAGGCCACGGAAGCCCCTGAAGGCCTCCTCGCTGAGAACGGAGTTGGGAGAGGCGACAGAGGAGGGGACGAAGAGGGGGAGAGCGCGAGGAGCTCTCGGAGTGGTAGAGAACCAGGGGAAAGCGAAGCCCCTGGCGGCGGAAGCAGGGAGCTTGAGGAGGCCGCCGGCGCCCGAGGGTGAAGAGCCGTTAAGGGAAGAGGAGCAGTAGAGGGACGATACGCCGATGGTGAAACTGAAGGCGGCGGCAGCCATGGTGGAGTGGAGGAGGAGGGATAAGGTGGCAATGGCAAGGGTTTTTGGTAAGGGCGGTAACGAATGGCCTTGCGAGACTGCACCTCGTGCCCTGTCGCCTGCTTCGACTTATAGAAGGAGAGGAGAAAACAGATCATTGGGTGGATCAAGAAGAAATGAGGAGAAAGCCCAAAGCCCACATCAACTCGATCCACTTACCCTCTTTGGGAGGAGGTGAGTGAAAGGGAGTGGGTAAATAGGGGTAGTAAAATTTTTCTCCTAGTTCAGGAGGGAGTGAATTACGAAGGGGAAAGGGAAGAGAAGGGTAATGTTTTGTTTATTTAAAGGAGTGGATGATAGATGGATAAAATAAATCTAGGGTTATAGGAAGAGAATAGAAATAAAAGGAAATCTCTTCTTTTACATACTTGTTTACCTTGATTGAGAAAGGTGAGTATATGTAGTGTAATTTTTATAACTAACAAAGGATACATGCATCATTTTTTTTAATATATAGCGTAATTTTATAAGTTAAAAAGGGTGCATGCATTATTTTTTGTATATGGTGTAACTTTGTAAATGAAAAATGGTGCATACGTTATTTTTTTTCCATTTGCTATTTTCTGTCTGATTTTGAGGTAATCAATTTTAGCTCTAAAACTATCTGTTGATGGATTGTGTTTTTTTCCCTCTGAAAATTTTATTTTCACTATGAAAAATTTTCCTTTGTTTTGTTTTCTGATCTCCCAAGTAGACAAAGCTTACTCTTGCATACTTGGGAATTAGTGAAATTTCTTACACCCTAATTTGGGATGTAATGAAGAGGAAGGAGAGGAATGTAGAAATTATTCTAATTTTATCCTTATTTTTTTCGCATACAGATTTATTTTTTTAAAAGAGGATATCACCCTAATTTGGGATGTAATGAAGATGAAGGAGAGGAATGTAGAAATTATTCTAATTTTATCCTTATTTTTTCGCATACAGATTTATTTTTTTAAAAGAGGATATTTTTATAATTTTATATATTTAATCTTCATTTCCTTCCTCCCAAACAAGGGTAAAATAAATTCTTTATGCTCTATTTACTCCAAAGTATGGATGAGGAAGGAAAAGTAATCTATGGTGGAAAACTATCGTCAGAGGAAGAGAAGAGAAATGATGAAAAAAAAACCCTTCCTTTGTATGCTTGTTTATTTTGATAGAGGAAGGTGGATACATGCGACGTAATTTTATAAATAAAAATGGTACATGATATAATTTTATAAGTTAAAAATAGTACATGCGTCATTTTTTAGTATATGATGTAATTTTGTGAATAAAAAAGCGTATATGCATCATTTTTTTTTCTATCCATTGTTTTTCGTCCGATTTTGAGATTGTCAATTTTGACTCCAGAACTATCCGCTGATGGATTATGCTTTTCTTCCCTTTGAAAATTTTAATAACGTAAATGGCAGAAACTTTTCCTTAATTTTATTTTAAGCTCTCCCAAGTAAATTGATCATTACTTCCCCTCCCTTCCCCTTCTATTAATGAACATTTCATCATCTCATCCAAATAGAGGCTTACGGTCTGTTTGGGAGAGGATGAGAGAAAGGTAAACAAAGGGAAAGTGACATTTACCCTTGTTTGGGAAAGAGGTAAGGGAAGGAGGAAAGGAGAGAAGGAGGGGAGGGGGACCTTTTCCCTTCCCTCCTCCTTCCCTTCCCTTTTCATTATTTGATATTTCAGGTATTGCAATTAACACTCTTAATTCTCTATCAATTTACTATTTACTTATTGCTCAAATAATTAAGCACCCAAAAATGATCTAAGAGCTTGTTAATTTACTCATTTTCTTTATTCTTTCATATTCATCTGAGTGATGGGTCTAGATCATATCGATTAGAGGAAAGTTTGTCATGTTAGTGAAATCTCATTAGTGAGTCAAAGTCACATTCATATAGATTTATTCTTATTTATAGAGGTTTTATCTATTGATATTGAATTGATGTTGATTCCATTAAACTTTGCTAGTGAGCTTGACATTGCAGTCTCTCAAGAAGACATCACTCACAAATTCAACAAGCGTCGAAAAGCTTTTAAAATGCCTAAGACTATGCTTGCTTAAGCTTTGTTTCTCAAGGAGTGTCACTGGCAAACCTAAATGAATTTGATTGTTTTTTCTTATTGTCTAACCTAGTGAATCCTCAATTAGTATCAAGGAAAATCTTTAAAAAGATTCTTAGTATTGCCACACCTAAAAATTATCTAAGGTATAAAATGCATAAAAACATGTAAATTGTGAATTGTTGCTTTAGTTCCTAAGACATTTTGCATCGTAACATCTTTTATACTCCTTTTCTTTTCCTTATGCTTTTGTATACCCAAGTGTAGCTAGGGTTTTGCTTAAACACCCTACTATATGTTGGGATTTTGTAGTGAGGTGCAATCTGAGCATGATTAGAACGACAATATATCACCGTTTTGACGAAGTCAAGGTTAGAGTTAGACTCTCTCTTTAAGACTAATTTGGTCCGCACACGGTGCTCACGGAACATGGCAATCATCTCCCAAGATACAACGACTTTATCTTGTGATAGCAGCACTACAAATCGCAAAACCTCTAAACTAAAGAAGCTTTTTAAACTCTCTAATGCAAGTATGAAATGGAATGCTTATTTTGCTTGAAAGTAATTGAGTGAGTGAAATGAGGATGTGAGGCACCTTATTTATACTAGATGAAAGGGTATAAGAACCTCTTGGCTCAATTAGATCTCATCCATCCATTTTGAATTGGATGATGTTGATCGCATCTTTTCCTAAGAGACACACCACCTCTTCATTAGATGCCACCATTTGGAAATCAATGAATGAGATTTAGTCATCCAAAGAGCATTTAAACCTTTCAAGTTGAATGAACAAGATTTGTCAATATTGATCCAATGATCAAGATTTAATTTCTCATTTACATTAAATTTTCAACAATCCCCCATATAAATAAAAGTTAATACATGCATGTATCACATAAGGAGAGTTCAATTGAAAAATTATTGCATCAAGAGATGTAGCTTGTGGCTTTGAACCTTCCGTAATAGAGGAGACAAACACATAAATTGTGAATTGTTGTTTTAATTCCTAAGACATTTTGCATTGTAACATCTTTGATACTCCTTTTCTTTTCCTTATGCTTTTATATACCCAAGTGTAGCTAGGGTTTTGCTTAAACACCCTACTATATGTTGGGATTTTGTATTGAGGTGCAATCTGAACGCGGGCAGAATGACGGTATATCACCGTTTTGACGAAGTTGAGGATAGAGTTACACTCTATCTCTTTAAGACGAATTTGCTCCGCACATAGTGCTCATGAAATATGACAATCGTCTCCCAAGATACAATGACTTTATCTTGCGATTGTAGCACTGCAAATCGCAAAACCTTTAAACTGAAGAAGCTTCTCGAACTCTCCAATACAAGTATGAAATGAAATGCTTGCTTTGCTTGGAAGTAATTGAGTGAGTGAAATGAGGATATGAGATATCTTATTTATACTAAATGAAGGGATATAAGAATCTCTTGGTTCAATTAGATCTTATCCATCTATTTTGAATTGGATGATGTAGATTGCATCTTTTACTAAGAGACACAGTACCTCTTCATTAAATGTTACCCTTTGGAAATTAATGAATAAGATTTAGTCATCCAAAGGAAACTTACACCTTTTAAGTTAAATGAATAAGATTTATCAATCTTAATCTAACGATCAATATTTAATTTCCCATTCACATTAAATTTCCAACGATTGTATGTCTTAATCATTCCATTAGTCATGTAATCAAATTGTTTATCCTTCCAATTTTTTACTAAAGTATTTCTTAGCTATAGATACAACTAAGATGCCATAGGGTCCTACACCCAATAAGTTTAATTATATTAAAAAGCTATACTTACCTAAAATGGAATCCATAATACCTATATTAAACAATTGGGGTGCACTTAATTTTCGAATGAGAATAAGAATGAAAATAATAGAAATGAAAAATAAAAATGAAAAGATTTTCTATCTTCAATGGGCTAAGTAATGAGTCATCTTTATATTTTGAGGATTGAATCTATAGAATCCACCATCAATTCCCGCAAATTAAATACTAACTTTTCATTCTTTTCCTATTTCTAATTCTCATTCTCATTCAACCATTTCATCCAACTAAGCACCCCTTAATAACTATATATTAATGGAAAAATTCTTATACTCATTCTCAACTATAAGGCATTAAATGATTTACAATAATATTTTATTCATAAACAATTTATACATATTATACTGAATAAACAATACGCAATCATTTATTTACATAAAAGCCCTCGTATTTATGAGCCAAACTACTTGCTTTGTTAAAATACACCAGCATGTTAAAATGCAAGCAATTATAATATTTTTTTCCTTTTTTTTTTTTTCCACTTTTAATTCCTTTCCTTCCAGTCACGCCTCGGAGACTCTATACCACCTTTCCCGTTTTAATCGGACGGATAGTACAGATTTTCTGATGCGTTCCATTCCGCTAGATCATTTTCGTCCATTGGATCATTATACACCATATTCGGTAGGAAGTTGGGTGCAAAAGGAAACTTAGATATCCATCAACCCCTAAATTCACTCCTTTCTTCTTCTTCTTCTTCTTCTTCTTCCCCTCCTCTGTGAAGTGCTGGATTTGAAGCAGAGGAGAAGGATCGATCCACGGCTTCTTGTGTAAGGTTTCGATCTCAGACGGAGCGGGGACGATGGGTGCGGTAAAGGCCGCCGTTGGGGACGCCCTTATCACGTTCGTTTGGATGTTCTGCATCTCCGGCCTGGGTTTCGCCACCTTCCTCATCACGGCAGCTCTCGAAATCCAAGGCGCCCATTTCTCCCTCCTCCTCACCGCCTCCCTCATCTTCGTCATTGTTTTCGCCTTCAACGTCATCGCCGACGCGATGGGCGGCGCCAGCTTTAACCCCACCGGCAACGCTGCCTTCTACGCTGCGGGATTCGGAGAAGACACTCTCATCTCGATGGCCCTCCGCTTCCCTGCGCAGGTAGCGATCGACCTTTCTTTCCTTCTCGTTCTCGCTGATGGATCGATTGATGAATTTTGCGGTTCCTCGCAGGCGGCCGGCGCAGTCGGTGGGCTCTTAGCCCTCTATGAGGTTATGCCGCCGGATTACAAGCACTTATTGGTCGGGCCTTCGTTGAAGGTAGATTTGCACACGGGGGCCATCGCCGAGGGTGCCCTTACATTCGTCATCACCACGGCCGTGCTTTGGATCATCTTCAAGGGGCCTCCGAGTTCGTTAGTCAAGGCATTGATGATCACCATCTGCACACTTGGGGTCATTACTGCTGGCGATAGTTACACTGGACCGTCCATGAATCCTGCAAATGTAAGCACTACTTTCTTCACTGTGTTACCTTCCTTCTTATGCCATAACCTGTATATAATTTTCTCACCGAATCTCTCTTAAATCTATGTTAACTGATTTTTCTTTCTATTATTTTTGTTAATTAAGTTACATAGAATAGGACATTGAATCCAGAGGGATATGTGATGGAATATCTTGTACATTTTAACAAAGCAATCATACGGATAGTGTGATAGTATTATTTAGACAGAAGGTGAGGGAAGGCATCTTCTATCAAGTGGCTTCCCTCATAAAGTGTGACCTTTGCAGCACTTGGAAAAAAAGTAGAATCTTTAGGTTTTTATGAATGCGCAATTTATCTTCTTATGCTCTTAGAAAACTTACATAGTGGGTTATCGATTTGCTGTTGTGCTTCTTAGTACTAAAAATGTTCTTTTGATTTTTTACCCAAATATCTCTCTGACTATCATTCTTGTCTTTCAAAATATTGTTAAAATGAAGGGGAAATCATATGATTCTGTAGATGGCAAATTTAAGGCCAAGTAGTTTCACAATTGCACAATCATCAAAGATCATACTGTTTATGTTAACATAAAGCTCAATTAGGTACTTGAAGGAGTTTCAATGACATGTACTTTCGACTTTATGGTTGTTTTCTCAAAGTATTGGGTTCTTTTTGTTTTTAGTTTACTGCTTCCAGAAAATATAATTTAAAATTTGTTTGTTTTCTGACACCATGTTTTTTTTTGGCACTGAAGATGCTTGATCTTTCCCCAAAAGGAAATAATGGAAAATGTTAAGAGATGAAAAATCAGAAAATGTAAACAAAACCAGTAGACTGTTTCCTTATTCAAACAATGAACGTCTCGGCTTCAGTGGGTTAGGATTGAGTTTAAATTGGAACCAAGTATTCAATCTCAAATCAATATGATAATTTAATTTTCTAATTAATATATATCAAGAAAAATAATCTTAGTTATATATCTGAATTCTTAGTTTGAGTAAACTTGGTTTGTGAATCATCAATTTCATTTAAAATTCTATGATCTAGATATATTCTAATGTAATTGATCCAGTGACAACATACTCATCCTTCCAAATAACACTTCTATTTTGATAATGTTTGTAAGTTCATTGAGTACTGAGGCGTCATCATCACACCTTCAGGCTACATCTACCATTCGTCCATTAGATGTGCATTATTTGTTGACTCCTCTCATTCTGTGTTAGTGTCTAGATGTAGTTAAATTACTGATTGGTCATAAAATAGCATTGATGTTGGAGTTATGTCCTCCCAGACCACAAGACGGTGTTAAACATACATGTATAGAACTTTCAACACTTAAAGGATCTAAGGTTCAGGGCTGTTATTTTACTCATGTATCACAATTAAGGGATGCTAAACCAGCCAATAAATCTCAGTACACAATGTTATTTCAAGGATTCCATTATAATATCTTGATATTTTTTTTTACTTGTTGAAGTAAAATGATTGCTGGATCATATAATTAGCCGTCATGTTAGTTTACTAGCAGATGCTGCTTTATCATATAATTTGATGGGATAATGCCTAATCATATACTGATGAGGTTCTTCTAATTTACAGGCATATGGCTGGGCTTATCTCAACAATCGTCACAATAATTGGGAGCAATTCTATGTCTACTGGATCTGCCCTTTTATTGGTGCTATTTCTGCAGGTTGGTTATTCAGAGTCGTCTTTCCCCCTCGCCCACCAGTAAAGGCTAAAAAGGCATGACGAGGTCAAGTTATTTTGGATTGATTTAGATTGGAATAACTTTGTTAAAATGATAAGTTGGTTAGTGATTCTGCCAATGTTTGGACAGCTAGAATGAGATAAGGATGGAGGTGAATAGATTGGCCAAACTGTATCGAACATTTATTGATTTCAATACCATTATGCCTTTCTTGAAAGATTTTGAGAATTAATTCTCAAAACCATTTCAAAATATGGTCAATAATTGGATGGTCTGTTAATTAAATTTGAAATCGTGACTGATTCTTTGATAAGGCATTTGCAACCTCTCAGTCATATGTTACACATTTTATGGAAATGTGTATATAAAGATATATGGTATTTTGGATCTCTATGCCTAATGTTTTGTTAAAAATAAACTATCATATTTGATTTGTTAAGGTGTTGAAGATCCAAATTATATTTTTCATATCTTTAAGAAAGCCAAATACATGAATGTCATTTTATTAGTCTCTGTCTTGATATATTTTAATTAAATTCTATTTATAACTTTTTACAATAAAACATATAATATTTAAATTAAAGTTTTCTTCAAAAATTTTGAATTTGAAGATATTTAATAAATTCATTTGATTTAAAAAATATACATACATTTATATAATTTGAAATATTAAATGTCTAGCATGATCATAGCAAATATCTCCTAATTAAAATTTTAATTTGTAAATTTTAAAAATAACAATGAGGGTGATGTCATATTATTTTATTGCTTAAATTAATTATTTAGTTCATTAAAATTATTTATGCAAGTAATAAAATATATGGTTATTGATTGTTGTATTAATCTATAATTTTAAACAACTAACTTAATGTCTATTGTCTTGTGATCATTTTCACGGTTTGGAGAGTAGTAAAGTATTCTAATCACATAAAATCAAGACATTTGTAATTGATCATGTGTAATATATTAAATTTGATCTAAATTTTTATTATATATATATATATATATATATATATAGATAATAAAAATGTCAAATTATTTTTCATAATTTATACATAAGGATTAAGAAATATAATATAATTTGATAGTTTTGTTATTAAGTTGTATGAATCTATTTGAATTAAAATTACAATTCACAAATAATTTTTATGTCATTTGATTCAATTTTAACATTAGGTTTTATGAATTTTGATTCATATTACATATCTTACATTGATAATTGATCATGTCTAAAATCGGTGGAGATGACGCATTGGGCTGATGACTTTATCATTGACTGGGAGAAGACTCTGAGATGGAGAAGGGATGATACCCGACACTCCTTCCTACGCACACCATAAAGAGAGCAAAGGAGAGTGTTAGAGCAAGAACTAGGTAGGGGGTTCCTAGCGCAAGCATTCCGACAATCAAGTCAGTACAATAGCCAAGCGAAAGGTGGAGAGGAAGATGAATAGTAATGCATGCGTACTATAACATTGTAGAGCATACCTAGTCAACAGAGAGGACCCCTTTTTATACTGATCCTCCGAACCTCCATAATCGCGAGGTGTCAGAGAATATCTGATATCAGAATATGCCGAATAATGGAATATGTACGACCACCCTTCGAAGAAGGTTTCGTTTAATGCACATGAATCGTCTTTTGTAACCTTTGTATTAATGAGGTGGCTGAGAATGCTTGATGTTAGAATATGCTAAGTAACACTAGACAATGGAAGTTGTACAAATCCCCTCAGAGGAAGGTTCCCTCACATGTATATGCTATGGTAGTGGAACATATTCTAACGAGTAGCTGTTATTCTTTGACAGGTTGTTGTGATTCTCTGACAATGTTCTCCTGAAGGTAGCCCAACCGGCCGGGAGGCAGTCCAACCAACCTAGTAGCCAATCAACTGTATGATGGGAGACTGATACATGAGAAGTGAGGAGCTTAGCCCCATAGGTCTGCTCGACACATTAGGTTGACTGACCATATACTAAGATTTGTATTGTAAAAGCGGGGAGCTACGTCCCGTATGCCCGACCAACTCTTGGGCCAACTGACTATATACTAAATGCCTTAGTGTTGAGGGGTGTGGAGCTACACTTTGTAAGTCCGATCAACTCTTGGGTCGATCAATTACATACTGAATGCCTTAACATTGAGGAGTGTGGAGCTATGCCTTGTAAGTCCAATTGTCTCTTAGGCTGACCAGGTTTATTTTGCGTATCTTAACATTGAGGAGTGAGAAGTTGAGCCTCGATGAGAGTCACTCGTTCAACTGCATAGTAAAGAGATTAATGATGTGATATTGAAAATGTTAGTGAGTCGACCTCTAGGGTTTCGATGTTTGACAATATACCTAAGTCTGGTCAATTTGAACAAGAGTTAATCCAAACATGACTTGATGTTTGGAAAAGAATAGTCTAGTCAGGACTAGATGACTAGCAAGGAGAAGTCCTAATTGGAGGTTAGGCAAAGTGGAAGTCTTGGTGAGTGAAGCCAGACCCTAGTGAGTGAAGCTAGGTAGTGGATGGAAGTCTTGGTGAGTGAAGCCAGACCCTAGTGTGTGAAGATAGGGAGTGGATGGAAGTCTTGGTGAGTGAAGCTAGGCCCTAGTGAGTGAAGCTAGGTGATGGAAGTCCTAGTAAATGAAGTTGGGCCATAGCGAGTGAAGCTAGGTGGAGAAAGTCTTGGTGAGTGAAGTCAGACCCTAGTGAGTGAAGCTAGGTGATGGAAGTCCTGATGAGTGAAGTCGAGCCCTAGCGAGTGAAGCTAGGTGAAGGAAGTCTTGGTGAGTGAAGTCGGGCCCTAGCGAGTGAATCTAGGAGGAGGAAGTCTTGGTAAGTGAAGTTAGGTAATGGAAGTCCTAGTGAGTGAAGCTAGGTAACCCTTGGGGGAGATAACCCTAGGTTATACTTGAATTCTATTAACACTGTTTTACCTTACCATTTTATCTATGTGATAACTCAGTGTTGCAGGGAAGTTCAGCTAGGTCGACGGGCTGATCGGATAGCTGGCACGAAGTCCAGATAGGTCAACGGGCTGACCGGATGTCTGGCAGGTAAGTTAAGGTAAGTCACTGGAGAGGAGTGACTTGGTGAGGATGCATTCCCCGTTCGAGGGAGCAGTAGACGTCAATCCAACTTAGAACCATTTCGGGAATCTAAGTTGAGATCGTGACTAGATTCTGGTCTCGGGGAGATAGAATCTAATTACTATTTTTCTGAATATAATTGTACTAACACTTTGTTTTGCAGGGTAGTATAAATTGTATTTTGGCTCGAACTAACATTTTCTTGTAGGAAAAAGGTGTACTGGAAAATAATGGTCCAGGCGCCCGGAAGGGATCCGGGCATCCAGAAGGCAAATCTTATCTCAACAGCTTGGAGCGCGCTGATTGGTTGACCGACATCACGGTCCAGGGGCCCGGAAGGGATTCGGCCACCTGGAGCACTCCTATAAAAGAAGGCCTCCACCAGAACTTCAACAACAACTCTCTTCTGTGATTGCTCTCGTGCGTGCTGCTTCCAAGACGCTTTTGCTACGTTGCAAAGCCTCTCCGACAACTAAGTGATTAAGTCTTTATTTTATTGTTGTCGGTATTTTCATTCTATAAATTCTTGTACTTATTACGATTTATTAGTGATTGCCTAACGAAAGCACTCTCACGTGCGGGCTTTGGAGTAGGAGTCAACGAAGGCTCCAAACCAAGTAAAATTAGTTTGTGTTAGCATTGTGACTTTTATCTTTCCGCTGTGTACTCGTTTTAATAACGAATTTTTAACGATTGCTATTCACCCCCCTCTAGCGTTTTCATGATTCAACAAGTGGTATCAGAGCAGGTACTGCTCTGATTTGGTGCAACCACCAATCAGACATAAGGGGTGAAATTCTTTTTCATTTTTTTTGGCTTTAAGTTTTTTGATACAATCCAAACTGGTATCGTTACTGTTTTGGAATTTTTCTTCGTAGTAAATTAAACTGAATTGGTGTTGCACCAATTCAGTCTTAAATTTCCTTTTTCTCCCATACTGCTAATCCAAGACCAAGTCTTGGGATCTTTTTCCTTATTTCCTTGTGTACAAGATTAATGTCTCAAATCGAAGGTTTCAACACAGTTCGTCCTCCTTTGTTCAACGGTGACGACTTCCCCTACTGGAAGAAGCGAATGAAGGTCTATCAAAAGACCAACTTTGACCAATGGTTTAGCGTCACAAGAGGCTACGAGGCGCCTGTCGACAACTCCAAAAATCCATTGGACCCGGAACAATGGAATCCGGACATGAAAAAGAAAGCCCAGACAGACTTCAAAGCCCTCAACACATTGTAATGCGAGCTAACGAAAGAAGAGCTGAACCGAGTGGACTCACACCAAAATGCAAAAGAACTATGGGGCAAGCTCATCCAACTGTATGAAGGAATGAGTGGTGCCAAGGTAACCAAACAAGACCTCTTCTTAAATAAATTATTTAATATTAAGATGCAGGAAGGAGAATTCGTGAGTCAACTCCACGCGAGGATCAAAGACATCCTCAACGGACTTCATACCATCAACCACCAAATGGATAACCACGATCTAATAAGGTACGCCCTAAATGTGTTTCCTCGAAATTCATTGTGGGCATCCATCGTGGATGCCTACAAGATTTCGAAGAACCTTTCAAAGTTAAAATTAGATGAGCTGTTTTGTGAACTTGAGTTACACGAGCAAACTAACGTCAACCGAGAAAGTGTTGCTCTTTTTGCAGGTTCCTCCAAGGAAAAGACAAAGACCAAGCCTGAACCTGAAGATGAGTTTAACCAAGATTCAGAAGACGAAGAGTACCTAGTGAACCTGGTAAGAAAGATGTTCACTAGGAGAAAAAAGAACTTCAATAGAAAAGACCTGCAAAAGATCAACTCCACTGATGAACCAAGAAATGTGACCTGCTTCGGGTGCAACAAGAAGGGCCACTACAAGAACGAGTACCCAAAATTGAAGAACGACAAGTCAAAGACAACTAAAAAGAAGGCACTCAAAGCAACGTAGGATGATTCATCTTCAAAGGAATCGGAAGTCGAAGAGCAGAAGAATCGAAGCTACTTCGCACTAATGGCCTGCGAATCAGAATCGGAGGACGAATTGGAAGACGGGTCCGAACCCGAATCGAGTCACAAGTTCGTACTCATTTCTGAAGGTTCCGATGAGGTAAATTTTTATTTAAGCAGAAAGTTCTTTAAAGTTATTTCTTGTTTAAATAGAAAATTAACCGAACAAGAAAATCAAAATAAATTGCTCCTTGAGGAAAACCAACAACTCAAGGAACAAATTGAAAAATCTAATCCAAATTAAGTTTTAACACTTGAGGAGGAAAATTCAACACTAAAAGATGAAATTAACAGACTAAAAGGGCTATTAGAAAACTTTACAACTAGATCTAAAAATTTAGATCTTATCTTAAATAATCAAAAGGCTGTATACAATAAATCTGGACTTGGATACAAGTCAAACTCAAATAAATCATTTATATCACTAATAACGCAAAATAAAAAATAAACCAAAGCTTGGGTTCCGAAAGCGTGTTTAACCATGCAAGTAGGAATTAATCAATATTATATACCTAAAAATAAAATATATAATGTAAAATCCAAAAACCCAATTCAGAATTCTAACTATAAAATTAAATCAACTAAACAAAATGTAACGACCACCCTGCTCACTACTCTCTAAAGGTGATCGTTACGTAACTACTATAGATTCTTACTTAACTAATATAGCAAACTGTACTTAAATTTTTCTAGAAAACTTAAAATTTCGGCAGAGTATATGCAGTTCAGCAGGACTTGAATACAATACAATACTCCAAATTCTGACACGCACATATAACTCATAATAGCAGAAACATATGAAACTATATTTAAATGCAAACACAAAAGTATCTACTTATTAAACAACACTCATCTTAGCATGTAATCTAAAACAAGAATAATCTCAAATGACATGGAATATAAGGTACAATCTCAAATGTTTCTTATCCACTAAAACACGGAAACTTAATAATGCCCCAAGTCTCTCCCATAGTCCTGGCATCACACATTCATCCGCACCTCCTTGTCGCCTTCCTTTGCTATAGCTTTTCCTTACCTTTATTTGCAGTAAGAGGAAAATGTAACTATAAGCAAAAATGCTTAGTAAGCGCTATCTAACTCACAAAACTCGGATATGCATGTATACAAGAAGAAACTAGAAACTGAATGCTTTAAAAGAAAACATATATAGCTGCTCATGTTAATCTAGTAGCAAAGGAAAACTAGAAAGTATACCCGTGCATATCTAGTGGAAAAGGAAACTGGTCATGCTCAACTCATAGCAAAAAAAACTAGGAAATAAATCTGCTCATGCTCGAATCAATAGCAAATAGAAAACTACTTGTCTAATAGCAATAAGAAAACTGCACTGCTAAAGAAAAACTGCACTAGAATTCTGCACTGCTAAAAGTACTAAAACTAGGAGCTAAATGAAAATTAATAATTCTGCAATACTTCATTTGTGGTACACGCCTACTGCTACACAAGAATTCTAAGAGCTAAATTTAAACTAAAATATGCTCATGCTTCATTTGTGGTACACGCCTACTGCTACACAAGAATTCTAAGAGCTAGATGCAAACTAAAATCTGCTCATGTTATTCCAATAGCAAAGGAATCTAGAAAATCTGCTCATGTTATTCCAATAGCAAAGGAAACTAGAAATAAAGGAATCAATGCTGCACGGAATCAATGCTGCATGGAATTAATAGAATATCATGCTTACTAAATAACGAAGAGGCTAAATTTGCAATGTTATTAAACAGGGCTGATCATATTTATTAAATAGCAAAGAAAACTAACACTATGTACTTAGATTAAGGGTTGTTCGTGCCACTACATAGCACAAAAAGGTCTAAACAGAAATGCTAAATATAAGGTTGTTCGTGCCCAATAAATAACACCAAAAAGATCTAAACTTGTAGGAACTTTAACTTCTATAAAACTTGCTTTAGAAATTCAAATAATAATAGCTTTATACTTCAAAATACTAATAAAGCTTCTCTGGGGCCCAGGCTTAGTACCAATGCGCGCTCCCTAATAGGGACTGTGGTAGCTAGTCACCAGTCCTATGAGGGTAAAGACCTTGGTCTTACCAGGGCCAAGACCTTGGAATTGGTCACCTGGATTTGTTTAACGACAACCTTGGAAGTCAGGTACTAGCCTTTTTAAAATAAAATACTTGTTATCTTTTAATATTCTTACAATAAAATGTCTTGGCATTCCTTTGGGCACTTGGTGTGCTGCTGATCCCAATACTTAAAATTTAAGAATCCTATCAAGACCTTGGTCTTTTCTTACTTATAGCTACTCATAATCCTCAAAAAGGGTTTAATGGAACACATAAACACTCCACCAAAATTCATGGCTATTCATGCTTATTAAATGGCACAGAAAATCTAGGACTTCATGCACAAAATGAGAAATTGTTCAGGTTCATGAAAGTAGCATAAATTCTGTAATTTCATGCTCTAAAATAAAACTGCTCATACTCGTTGGATAACTTGGAATTAATTAAATCTGCACGTTCATGGTAGGGTTGTTCATGATCAGGGAACATGGAAATCCAAGGTTAACATACCAAACTTGAAGCTAATCATGTTCATAGTATTAGCAAGGAAAAACTAAACTACAAAGTACACTATGTATATAAATACAGCAATGCTAAAAACTGAATCTTCAAGAAGAAAACTTTTCATGCTCATCTAATAGCAAATCACTAAAATTTGCATACTCATGATATACAAAAATAAAACTGCATGCTGGAAGATAAGTCTAATCATGCTCAATAAACTAATCAGGAAACAAATAAAACTAATATTGCATGCTTCAAATTAAAAGGAACTAAACTTGCTGACTCTAAACATAAGTGAAGCTTGTTTCATTTGTTCCAAAAACTTATACTTTATTACTTGAAAATAATAATAAACTTGTCTCTTGGGCCCATGCTTAGTACCAATGCGCGCTCCCTAATAGAAACTGTGGTAGCTAGTCACCAGTCCTACGAGGGTAAAGACCTTGGTCTTACCAGGGCCAAGACCTTGGTCTTACCAGGGCCAAGACCTTGGAATTAGTCACCTGGAGTTTCTTTTACGATAACCTTGGAAGTAGGGTACTAGCCTCTTAAAATAAAATACTTTTTATCTTTTATTACTTCTAATATATAATGCCTCGGCATTATTCAAGCACTACGCCTGCCTTTGATCTTCAACTTCTGGAATTTGGGATTAAATCAAGACCTTGGTCTTTTCTTGCTTAAACAGATTCTAAAACTGCATACAAAGCTTAACTAAGAAATTACATAACATGCTAATCGAAATTCTGCATTCTCAACTAACAAATTTCTGCACTAGAATGTTAACCAAAAATCTGCACTTGAAATGTTAATTAAAAATCTGCATCTTGTAGCTCTAAAGGGTTGTACGTGCCCTCTTCTTACAGTACAAGCAAAATTTAAAGCTTATTGGAATGAAAGCCTATGTAGAGCCTAATTTCACTTCAAATGCTTAGCACGAACAAACCCGAACCTGCTGAAACTAAAAATCCTTGCAAACATATTGACAACCTAAACTTACATAAAGCAACAGATTTTTTTTTTAAACAAAACATAATGCAATGCAGAAAGAATTTCTTAAACTACTCTTAAACACCTAAAGGATTTACTTAAACACCCATTCTTATGGCAACAGATCTTAGGGTTTTCATATGGCAACAGAATTCTTCAAGCATGCTTCAAAACAAAGAAGAAAACAAGATTTGAAACCTCAATTCATGGCAGCAAACAAGATCTTTAAGCATGTTACAACATATATGCAAGGAAGAAGGAAAAGAATCTTGAATCTACCCTTAACCCTCTAACAACTAAATCCGTGCTGCTAATCATAAAACTGTAGAATGAAATGTTTTTATAAGAATTGTAGAATGAAATGCTAACTATAAGGATTGTCTGTGCCACTTTATGGCACCAATCCGAACTGCACTTATTGAATTGGAGTAATTCATGTTCGGAATTTGCAAAGGGATTTGTAACCGGGATGCTATACTACGCAACCAATGGATCTAACACTGCATGCTTAAAAACTAATAACAAAAGAAATCTATTCCAAAATCTCTACAAGCTGAAATGCTAAACTACATGCCCATTTGAACAATTTGTTCATTTTCCAAACCTAAACAAATCTGAAATTGAGATTCACGGCAGCAAACCTCAAGAACAACACTCCTACTGCATACTTCGGCCAAACAAGAAGAAAACAGAATCCGATAGCTACTCTTACCGCAGGTGAGAAGCACTTACTATGGTTTCTTGGACTCACAACCCAACGAGAAGAACTTCTAGGGCTCGGAGACTTGCAAATCTCAACCTCTTCCTCGTGCCTACCGTTCCTTCTTGACGAGAGGATCTTAGATCCGAGAAGAGCTCACGGAATCCCCTTTGGCCGGCCGCCGGAGAAACCCTAGCTTCCTGCTGCATTTTCGCCCGAGCAGAGATGGCGCACGCAGAAGAGAAGAGGAGAAGAGATTTGCTCGAAAATCACTTAAGTTCTCTCTTTATTATACCTAGGGTTTTTTTATTCTATGCTATCCCTTAATTATATTTCGCTGCCTATCTGATCAGCATCGCCCGCTTGGGCACTTGGTCAGCCGGATTTGCTTAAGGCTTGGTTCGGCCGGAGGTCATGGGTTCGAACCTCGGCCGTACCTATTTATTTTTTGAAACTTCCTCCTTTTGGTAAAAATACCAAACGAACTCCAAAAATTGCATAAAAATACTCTAAAAATTTCTAAAAATCTCTAGAATATTTCTAAGGCATTTCTGAATATTTTTAATTACTATTAAGACTCGAAATGAGGAAATTTGGGTTGTTACAATTCCCTATACCTTATAAAAAGTTCGTCCTCGAACTTAAAATAATTCTAGATATTTCTATCTCATACTGTCCTCACACTCCCAAGTAACTTCCTCGTGCTTCTGATTCTACTAGATAACCTTCACTAGTGGCACTTCTTTATTCCTTAGTCTCTTAACTTCTCTGTCCACTATCTGTGTAGGTCTACTCTCATAGCTAAGATCCTCCTGGATCTGCACTGACTGAGGCTGAATCACTTGGCTAGGGTCGTAGAGACACTTATTTAGCATAGAGACATGAAATACATTATGTATTGCTGGCATGTCTTGAGGTAAGTCCAGCTTGTATGCTACTTTCCCAATCCTTTCTGTGATCAGGTAGGGTCCTACGTAGCGGGGACTTAACTTGCTCCTCCTGCCAAATCTTATCACTCCCTTCATAGGAGCGACCTTGAGAAAAACTGAATCCCCTACTTGGAACTCAAGTGGCCTACGACGTGTGTCAGCATAACTTTTCTGTCTACTCTGGGCAGTCTCAATTCTCTGCCTGATCTTCTGGATAGCCTGAGTGGTCTCATCTATCATCTCAGTTTGAATGTCCAGCTCTACTTCCATTTCTTTTCTTTCACCTGCTTCTTGCCAGTAAATGGGTGATCTACACTTCCTGCCATACAACGCCTCGGAAGGTGCCATCTTGATGGTGGCCTGATAGCTATTATTGTAGGAAAACTCAGCTAAGCATAGCTACTTGCACCCAACTTCCCTTGAAATCTAGTGTACAAACTCTGAGCATATTTTCTAAAATTTGATTTATTCGCTCTGTTTGTCCATCAGTCTGAGGATGGAAGGCTGTGCTGAACTTGAGTTTGGTGCCTAATGCGTTCTGAACACACTCCCAAAAGTGAGAGGTGAAACGCCCATCTCTATCAGAAACAATAGATTTAAGAACTCCGCGAAGTCTGATCACCTCCTTAACATATAGCTGTGCCAACTGCTCTATAGAGTGGGACACCTTGATGGCTAGAAAATGGGCAGACTTGGTCAATTTGTCTACTATTACCCATATCGCATCATATCCATTTGTAGTTCTTGGAAGACCTGTTATAAAGTCCATGGATATTTCTTCCCACTTCCACTCTGGTATTGGGAGAGGCTGTAGAACTCCTCCTGGTCTCTAGTGCTCTGCTTTGACCCTCTGACATGTTAGACAGGTACTGACATATTTTGCTACATCCCTCTTGAGTCCAGACCACCAGAATCTCTACTTCAAATCTTGATACATCTTGGTGGAACCAGGATGCATAGAGTATAGGATGCATAGAGTATGGTGTACTATGAGCTTCTTCTAGAATCTTCTTTCTCAATTCCTCATCATTAGGAACACAAAGACGGCTCCCCTGATAAAGAACTCCACTGTCTGATACCTGAAACTTTGAATTTTCTTCTTTTTGTATCCCTTGCTTGATCTTCTGGATGTCTGGATCTTCACTTTGCTTTCTCTATATATCCTCAAGCAAGGTAGACTCTAAGGTCAATGCAAAGAGTTACCCATAAACAATTTTGACTTCGAAATCTGATAATTCCTTTTGCAGTGGTAGTGCTAATGATGACAATGACATCAGAGTTACACTGGACTTTCGACTTAGTGCGTCTGCCACTTTATTAGCTTTACCTGGGTGGTAGAGGATTTCACAGTCATAATCTTTAACCAACTCTAGCCACCTACGCTGTCTCATGTTTAAATCTTTCTAAGTAAAGAAATACTTCAAACTCTGATGGTCGGTGAAGATTCTGCACTGAACTCCATACAAATAATGTCGCCAGAATTTTAGTGCAAAGACCACAACTACCAGCTCAAGATCATGAGTGGGGTAATTCCTCTCGTAGTCTTTGAGTTGTCTGGAAGGATAAGCTATAACCTTCCCTTCTTGCATGAGAACAGCTCCGAGACCCATCTTGGAAGCATCACTGTAGATGTCAAAACTTTTGTCGCTCTCTGGAACAGTTAGAATGGGAGCACTGGTCAGTCTTTTCTTCAATGCCTGAAAACTTTACTCACATTTGTCTTACCATTCAAACTTCTTGTTCTTCCTAGTTAGGGCTGTTAGTGGAGAGACTATCCTGGAAAAGTCCTCCATAAACTTTCTGTAATATCTAGCTAAACCAAGGAAGTTTCTGATTTCCCTGGCATTCTTGGGCCTACTCCAGTTGTTGACCGCTTCTATTTTGGCAGGATCCACTTGAATACCTTCTTTAGAAATGATGTGACCTAGAAATGCCACCTGCTCCAACCAGAACTCGCACTTCGAGAATTTAGCATAAAGCTGCTTTTGCTGAAGGGTCTGCAGTACTATTCTCAAGTGCGTGTCATGCTCCTCTAGGGTTCTTGAATAGATCAGAATGTCATCGATGAACACGATGACAAACTTGTCAAGGTATTCTCTGAACACTCTGTTCATTAAGTCCATGAAGATCGCAGGTGCATTAGTCACTCTAAAAGGCATGACTACAAATTTGTAGTGTCCGTATCTGGTCCTGAAAGCTGTTCTGGGTATATCACTTTCTTTCACCTTCAACTGATGGTACCCAGAGCGCAGATTTATCTTAGAGAACATTGTTGCCCCCTTTAACTGATCAAATAGATCATCGATTCTGGGCAGTGGGTACTTGTTCTTGATTGCCACTTGATTCAGAGCCCTATAATCTATGCACATCCGCATAGATCCATCCTTCTTCTTGACAAACAACACAGGAGCTCCCCATGGTGAATGACTAGGGCAGATGAAGCCTTTGTTAAACAGCTCCTGAAGTTGTTCTTGTAACTCTTTCAACTCTGCTGGAGACATGCGGTATGGAGCTTTTAAAATTGGACCGGTACCAGGAATCAATTCAATTTCAAACTCCACTTCTCTGTTGGGAGGTAGTCCAGGTAGCTCTTCTGGGAATACCCCTGGATACTCACAGACTACCCGAACATCTTCCTGCTTGGGTCTTTCTTATTCTTCTGCATTCATAATGTACGCAAGAAAACCAGTACATCCTCTAGCTAACATTTGGTGAGCTTGTCAAAGGAGATAGGAACTTCTTAGTCCTCCTCCTTGGGACTCCCGTATGGCTCTGCTTGTTGCTGAGGTACTTTGAGCTTGTTAGGACATGCTTTAGCCAGGTGTCCTTCTTGACCACACGAATAACATCCAGTCATACTCAAAAGACAGGCTCCTGGATGTACTCTCCCACATTTAGGACAGGGAGGGAACTTGGTCTGCTTGTTTGTTGAACCTCCCTTCTTGTTGCCCTTCCAATTCTGCTTGCTTGCCTGGGGTTTCTGACTCCCTGCTGTCTTGTCCTCTATCTTGACTCGCTTGAGTTGCGTTTGTTGTGCCTTGATGCTGATCAGATAGTGCTCAGCAACTAATGCTCTGCTGAACAGCTCTTCACCAGTCTATGGTCGGTGAGTTCCACTACTCACATTAAGTGTTATTTCTGGCATTTCAAAGTAGAATATCTTAATTATTTATTCTTTAAATGCCTTGGCATTTTAACAAACACCTTGTGTGCCAAAATCCCTAAAGTCTTGACTTTGGGATCTACTTAAGACATTGGCCTTTTTCTTTATTTTCTTTATCTTTCTTATATTTTTCTTAAACTCAAAATACTGATAGGGTATTTTTTTTTTCCCATATGCATCTATATGTGAAACTAACTAGGTAACACACAATTATGCATAGAACACAAAAGAAATCTGCACATATAAATAAATATTTCTAAGGATTTCTCTATACTACAAATAATAAAGGAAGAGCATAAAAGAAAGTATAAATACATTCTTACTTGAAGACGACAAGGTTTGTGCTGATGTGTGATGCTGGAGAATAAGAACTACTCTGATACCAACCTGTAACGACCACCCTTCTCATTACTCTCTAAAGGTGACCGTTACGTAACTACTATAGATTCTTACTTAACTAGTATAGCAAATTGTACTTAAATTTTTCCAGAAAACTTAAAATTTCGACAGAGTATATGCAGTTCAGCAGGACTTGAATATAATACAATACTCCAAATTCTGACATGCACATATAACTCATAATAGCAGAAACATATGAAACTATATTTAAATGCAAACACAAAAGTATCTACTTATTAAACAACACTCATCTTAGCATGCAATCTAAAACAAGAATAATCTCAAATGACATGGAATATAAGGTACAATCTCAAATGTTTCTTATCCACTAAAACACGGAAACTTAATAATGCCCCAAGTCTCTCCCATAGTCCTGGCATCACACATCCATCCGCACCTCCTTGTCGCCTTCCTTTGCTATAACTTTTCCTTTCCTTTATCTGCAGTAAGAGGAAAATGCAACTATAAGCAAAAATGCATAGTAAGCGCTATCTAACTCACAAAACTCGGATATGCATGCATACAAGAAGAAACTAGAAACTGAATGCTTTAAAAGAAAACATATATAGCTGCTCATGTTAATCTAGTAGCAAAGGAAAACTAGAAAGTATACCCGTGCATATCTAGTGGCAAAGGAAACTGGTCATGCTCAACTCATAGCAAACAAAACTAGGAAATAAATCTGCTCATGCTCGAATCAATAGCAAATAGAAAACTACTTGTCTAATAGCAATAAGAAAACTGCACTGCTAAAGAAAAACTGCACTAGAATTCTGCACTGCTAAAAGTACTAAAACTAGGAGCTAAATGAAAATTAATACACTACAACAAAAACTGCAAACGACAACGGATATTATCCGTTGTCGTAGGGTGAAAAAACCGTTGTAACTGAGGGCGTTGTAGAATGTATGACCCTACGACAACGGTTTTGAATCCGTTGTCTTTGTAGACATTTGACAACGGTTTTTATCCGTTGTTGTATATATGCTCAAAATTTGGCTACGAAGGATACGACAACGTTTTAAAACCATTGTAATAGATAATTTCAACAACAGAAATAAACCGTTGTGGTAGACTTTTTTTACAACAGATATAAACTGTTGTGGTAGATAATATTTAACACATTTTATTTTTTTACAACAGTTTTAATATATTTTACAACGGATAAAACTGTTGTCTTTTATCATTTTTTACAAAAAAATTTCGTTGTGGTTTACCTAGTTTTTACAACATTTTTAACTGTTGTCTTTAATGTTCATTAATACCAAACAACCAATCTTATTTTATTATAAGCAAACCACTAATACAAAACTAAATATTTACTACATTAAATCCAAAATAAACATCCATATATAATTCATCTTGTAGCCACATATACAAAAATATACAAAATGAGTTGTTACTCATCAAAATGAACATATTTTCCATTACTGTTCTCCATATACATTAAATCACATGTTTTCCATTTGCTGTTCTCCATATGACTTTTAATTTACAAATTAGCAAGGCAAGCTACATACTAACAAAGCTCACTTCTTGCATCAAAAAAACTCAAGCCTCACGAATTGCCGACCTGCAAGAGAAAAATTTAACAAAACTTATCAAATTCCAGAATTCCATATTATAGTATACATAACAACACGAATTCCTGGAAAACAAACAATACAACATAGAACAGATATTAGGTGTTGTTTCATGCTACACAAGTCAAACAAAATGATACAAATCAGTGTGTATCAAGAAACAGTCGGCAACATCCATTCATGCAGGACAAAATTACATTATACTTAACACAAAAGAAGGAATGATCTTTTCTTCCTTGAGAATTATACCTCCTTGTCACTCGTTTGACCAAACTAACATGCAGTATATAGAGCAAACTATTAAGAAATCAAACTACAGAATATAGATGTTTTCTATAAAACGTTAAAGATGTAAACTCATCCTTACCACCTTGCATACATGGAGACTGTGAGATAGGAGGAAACACAGGATTGAGTCATGGCATATAGATGAAAACCATAAGGAGAGAACAAACAAGAAATTTGTAGAGCAACTCATAAGATACAAAAGGTCATCATCTAACAATTCATAAAGAGATAACTTCCACATTGTCAGTCCTTGCATAATTCAAAAACAAATAAATAAGCTACTTACACAACCCAACCATTATTAATTTTGGAACACAAAGAAACATACCAAGAAACACTGTTCGATGCATGTTTGGCAACCATTTTTTAGGAAAAGGAAGTATAAGTCCTGACCATAGATAACACATGGTTGCCAAACAAAATTATAAAGACACCACGACTTTACCTATAACTAAATTCACAAAATGTTTAATCAGCAAGATAACACATGGATGTATATTAGGTATTGACATATCAAAGCAAAAGATGAGAACAAAGAGAGGCAATAAATAAGGGAAATGTCAGCTAATTCTGCTCATGGTAGAAATGCAAGAATGAAGTATTGAGAAAAGGAGATAGCTAGCTGTGAACAAACAAATTATTGGCACTGAGGAATCAAAATCAATACGTCATGGAGTCACAAACAAAGTGTTAAACCATCTTTTGAAGTCTAGTAATTTATACCTAGTAATGAATATAGTCTGTACGCAATCCACCCATTCAGACCACAACATCACTGAATCTGCCCATAAATCACATGTTTTCTATTAATGTTCTCCATATGTAGGTACTGCATGAACTGTAACCAGAGAATAAATATTTCGCATAGCTCTAATATCTTGACATGAGAGAAGGATTTCCAGAATTTCAGGACAACACTCAATGTCTGCAAAACATAAGAGAAAAAATTTATTCAATATAAACTTATGCAATACAAACTTATAGTCTCTAAGAAATAAAACTTATGCAATACAAATTCTTGTTGTGGCATTACTTAATTAGTCACAGTCAAGTTGTAGAATTAATCATGTTCTAGATAATAATGGTGAGGAACCTTTCTCTTCAAATAAGCAAGGTCACTGTTATAGGCTTCCAATGTAGCACCTTCATCTCCTTGTATCATATCAGGATGAGCCTCTAAAATGGAAAATGTATTTAGGAATAACATTCATGGTCAATATGAATAACTAAATAGCATTTGGATTGAGATTGTTCTAAATTGACTTGGATACCCAACAACAGTGATACCAAAATAATCTCCATACTTAGCTCGAATATGCTGCACCTGTAAGCCAATTGCAAAATACATCCATTAACACAATAAAAAAATGTCTAAAATAAGATAAACTTTCTAGTACAAATACTTAATCGCTAAAAAAACAAGACTATTACTTTCATTGGTCATGGAGACCATAGCCCACATATTTAGTTATGTATATTTCAAAAGGACAATTTACAAAATTAGTATATCTTGATGTTCAGTGTTCAGTCAGTGAAGATAAAAGATAAAGAGGATTCTCAACAAAGGCCACTTGCGAGCTATTAAAATCCCCATAAATGAAGCCAAAAGACTTTAAAATGTATGAAAGAAGTATACCAGATCAAGGGCGCATGCAAATCCACCAGCCACTTGAACAAACTTATCTTGACCATGAGGAGGATCCCCCTTGAGTGCCAGGACATTTTGAATACCATTGGCCTTGATGGTATTCAGAGCATGGTCGATCTTCTCCACAGGCATATTCATGCATGTTAAGTGCATAATAGTTTCCATGCAGACCTGCAAAAGGAAGTCAGGAACTCACGAACAGCAAGCAAAATTGTGGTCTCAAAATATGCCTTCGAGCTTGTGGATTTGGAACTATTGGGCCATAAATTTTGTATAAGTAAATTCACGAAAATGTTCTTCCTTAGAATAAATTCACCACGAGAAATATGAAATCCCACGAAGTTAATCATTACAACTAGAAATTCAAAGTCCAGGACTGCAAGCCATCACAGTTCAAAAAGGGAAAAGTAGATGTAATATGACAATAAATTCAACCATCAGCAGTCTAGAAAACAACAAAGATTCAAGACAAAAGAGCTACTAACGAAATGACCTTGATATTGAGCTACAAAGGAACTAGTTTACCTTTAATGCTATCGCAATAATCACATCCAGAGAGAATACACAAATCAATGAACTAATCCATAGTGAGTCTTAGCTCTTCAAGAACCTGAAAAATAAGGATGAGAATAAATACAGTAATTCAATTAGCAATAAGCAGAATAAATATACCTTTGAAACTTCAAATTTCATCACATAGATTTTTTTGGAACTAGGATCCATTAAATGAGGGAAAAACCTTGGTGCCCCAAAAGTTAAAGTATCCATATATGTCTTCTGAGGCAACCGCAAACACCTAGAGATTGCTAACAAATAAATATGTTTAAGATTTTAAAGTTAAAAAAATAAAATAGATTGTGTTACATTGCATCATTTTACCTTGTCACTTTTGCAAAGAGCTGCACATTGAGCTTCTTCTTCATAGGGTGCCTTTAGATCAGAAAGATGAGTTTAGCTTCTAAAATAAGAGATACAATACTTATATATTAAGCAATTGCATGCAGCTTTAGGAAATGTTTGCAAGAGAAAGTAAAATTGTATCATTGTTAGTTCAAATTCTTGTAGCAAGGATAAAGAATTCAATAAGTGAAAGTGGACTAGTTTACCTCAATAGTAGGCACACCTATTAGTCTTAAGAGACGTTTACAATCTTCATTATGTTGTTTGGTTACCTGTGAAAAAACTCTACAGTCAGCTACTGGAATCAAATTCTTCAAGAAAGTAATTTGAAAGTTCAAAATATATTTAAAGAAACTTTATTTAAGGAACTTCTACTGCCGACTTGTTTTAAGTATCTGATATCAGCAGCTAACAATAGCAATAAAAGAAACAATCACAAATCTACCTAGACAAGATAACATGTTATTATGATATTAATAGACATCAACTTATGCCCTTGAGAAACATAGGATCACATTATTACCTTAAAGAAAATCCAATTAGATGCACATCTTATTAAAATTTTAGTTTTTTAAAATTCAGGAGAGCTGGTTAATGGTATACAGGACCATGATTAATGAATTAAAATCAGAACTTCTTATCTTAATACTGACTAAACAACAAAAGGAGTATAGAAGAGGTCACATGCTAATTTTATGGTGGAAAGCAGATCAAACTTGGATCATTTGTTATCTTTTCATAATCTTCTTAATGTAAGACTGACTTCGACATCAAAGATTCTGTTGCCTTCTCTAGGCATGGAAAAATTAGCCTATTTTGAGTAAAACTTGTTGACTCTCTTTGTTAGAAAATGGACAGTCTTCTTGGAGCATATAATGTAGAAATATACATCTCTGACTCTGCTGTAGTTCTATAGACATGAACAAAAACAACAATAAACAAGGATGCCATGGCTAAAATCCTGATGCCTTTGCAGTCTACTATAGACCCTGCAGAAGAAGCTTGCTTACATGCGAAATAGACGTATGTTTTCATATTCTTCTCCAATCTATGAATTATTCTGATACATCAAGGAACAACCAAAGCCTGTAGCGGCAGCAAAAGCTACTAAATTGAACTAAAAAAGAAGAAATGGCGATTTTTTTTCAAAAGGAAAAGAAAAGAAAATACTAATTTGGAAAACTCCGTCGACATAAAAAAAGCAACTTCTCCAAGGATATCTACATGAAAGGATGCGCACAATTTCGGCAAAATCCAACAATTCTCGCCTACAATTTCCACCAAATTCCAACCACGAGAAGCAAAGCACCAGCAAAAATCAAAACTTTACCTGACCTCGATAGGCGACGCCACCGCAAGATTAGGGCCATCATCAGTCGAAGCAATCGGTGCTCCATCATGGATCGATCCCAAGCCAGAGTTTTTCCAAAATGATTCGGAGTGACACAACGAAGCGAGTTGGGAGCAGGAAAGGAGGAGGAGGAGGAGAAGGACAAAGGGAAGGCTGCAAGGCCAATCAAGATCGATTTGGTCCACCATTTATTTCTTCTCCACCAGAGAGAGGGATCAAACAAGAGAGAGGATGAGGATCTTCTTTGCTTTAACCGCTAGCCAACCCACGTTCTACTTATTTACAAGCATAAACAAGCAGAGGGCGCCGACCTGGAGGAGCACGGGCTGCGGCTTCCCACCGCTGTCCTCTTCGCCTCTTCCCAGCAGCGCGAAGAGCTTGTGCGTGCTGCTATATAGGGAAACAGGTTCAAAGAACCCTCTTCCAAGGCCAGACGGCGAAGCGGCGGCTTGCGCCCTAGAGAAGGCGATGAAGACTGCGTCGTCGCTCTTGTCGATGACGAAGCTGGCGCTACCTGCATTGGCACGCAGGCAGCGGGTCCAGGCTTGCTCCAGAAGAGGGGAAGATGCAAGGAGCACACCAAGGACATGGCCTGTCTCGAACCTTTAGGAGGCAAAGGTAGACAAATCAAGAGTGAGGGTGAGAGTGAGAGAGAGAGGAGAGCACACCGTCGTGGAGGAAGATCCAGCGGTCGGCAGGATGGTGTGAAGAGATTGTATGGGGAGAGGGAAAGAAAAATGGCATAGGGTTTAGGAACGCGAAGGGGAAAACACGGCGCCGAAAAATATTCAGAGAGAGGGAAAACAAAACTGCGCTAGGGGAAAAAAAAGACCAAATTCAATTACAACGGTTTTTTCAAAACTGTTGTCGTAGCCGCTAAAAACGCGGATAAAGACAACGGTTTATAAAACCGTTGTAAAAAGTGTTGTCGTTTTAAAAAAAAGTCGCTCAATGACAACAGTTTTGCTAAAACCGTTGTCTTTTATATTTAATGGGGAGTTCAAAGACAACGGTTTTGGCAAAAACCGTTGTCTTTGAGCAAATACGCAACGCTTTCTCTTAAAATCGTTGTCGTAGGGGTGTTGTCGTTTGCAGTTTTTGTTGTAGTGATAATTCTGCAATACTTCATTTGTGGTACATGCCTACTGCTACACAAGAATTCTAAGAGCTAAATGCAAACTAAAATCTGCTCATGCTTCATTTGTGGTACACGCCTACTGCTACACAAGAATTCTAAGAGCTAAATGCAAACTAAAATCTGCTCATGTTATTCCAATAGCAAAGGAATCTAGAAAATCTGCTCATGTTATTCCAATAGCAAAGGAAACTAGAAATAAAGGAATCAATGCTGCACGGAATCAATGCTGCATGGAATTAACAGAATATCATGCTTACTAAATAACGAAGAGGCTGAATTTGCAATGTTATTAAACAGGGTTGATCATATTTATTAAATAGCAAAGAAAACTAACACTATGTACTTAGATTAAGGGTTGTTCGTGCCACTACATAGCACAAAAAGGTCTAAACAGAAATGCTAAATATAAGGTTGTTCGTGCCCACTAAATAACACCAAAAAGATCTAAACTTGTAGGAACTTTAACTTCTATAAAACTTGCTTTAGAGATTCAAATAATAATAGCTTTATACTTCAAAATACTAATAAAGCTTCTCTGGGGCCCAGGCTTAGTACCAATGCACGCTCCCTAATAGGGACTGTGGTAGCTAGTCACCAGTCCTATGAGGGTAAAGACCTTGGTCTTACCAGGGCCAAGACCTTGGAATTGGTCACATGGATTTGTTTAACGAAAACTTTGGAAGTCGGGTACTAGCCTTTTTAAAATAAAATACTTGTTATCTTTTAATATTCTTACAATAAAATACCTTGGCATTCCTTTGGGCACTTGGTGTGCTGCTGATCCCAATACTTAAAATTTAGGAATCCTATCAAGACCTTGGTCTTTTCTTACTTATAGCTACTCATAATCCTCAAAAATGGTTTAATGGAACACATAAACACTCCACCAAAATTCATGGCTATTCATGCTTATTAAATGACACAGAAAATCTAGGACTTCATGCACAAAATGAGAAATTGTTCAGGTTTATGAAAGTAGCATAAATTCTGTAATTTCATGCTCTAAAATAAAACTGCTCATACTCGTTGGATAGCTTGGAATTAATTAAATCTGCACGTTCATGGTAGGGTTGTTCATGATCAGGGAACATGGAAATCCAAGGTTAACATACCAAACTTGAAGCTAATCATGTTTATAGTATTAGCAAGGAAAAACTAAACTACAAAGTACACTATGTATATAAATACAGCAATGCTAAAAAATGAATCTGTAAGAAGAAAACTATTCATGCTCATCTAATAGTAAAGCACTAAAATTTGCATACTCGTGATATACAAGAATAAAACTGCATGCTGGAAGACAAGTCTAATCATGCTCAATAAACTAATCAGGAAACAAATAAAACTAATACTGCATGCTTCGAATTAAAAGGAATTAAACTTGCTGACTCTAAACATAAGTGAAGCTTGTTTCATTTGTTCCAAAAACTTATACTTTATTACTTGAAAATAATAATAAACTTGTCTCTTGGGCCCATGCTTAGTACCAATGCACGCTCCCTAATAGAGACTGTGGTAGCTAGTCACCAGTCCTACAAGGGTAAAGACCTTGGTCTTACCAGGGCCAAGACTTTGGAATTGGTCACCTGAATTTTCTTTTACGACAACCTTGGAAGTCGGGTACTAGCCTCTTAAAATAAAATACTTTTTATCTTTTATTACTTCTAATATATAATGCCTCGGCATTATTCAAGCACTACGCGTGCCTTTGATCCTCAACTTCTGGAATTTGGGATCAAATCAAGACCTTGGTCTTTTCTTGCTTAAACAGATTCTAAAACTGCATACAAAGCTTAACTAAGAAATTACATAACATGCTAATCGAAATTCTGCATTCTCAGCTAACAAATTTCTGCACTAGAATGTTAACCAAAAATCTACTAGCCAGGGGTGGAAAGTCCTAGTGAGTAACGGCACGGCCAAGGGTCGTCGGTCAACGACATGAGAGGTCGCCAAATGGGCCGACGACATAAGGGCCGCCAGTTGGGCCGCCACAAGGGCCGCCCAAGAGGCCAAAGGGCCGGGTCGTTACAATAAAAGGCGCCTTTTTATGCCACTCACTTGGCTACCAGGATTCATAAACTTTAGTACTTAAGCCTAGAGGTTTAGAGTTCGAATCCTGGGGAAGGCAAAAATCCACTGGCCAGGGGTGGAAAGTCCTAGTGAGTAACGACACGACCAAGGGTCGTCGGTCGACGACATGAGAGGTCGCCAAATGGACCAACGCCATAAGGGTCGCCAGTTGGGCCGCCACAAGGGCCGCCCAAGAGGCCAAAGGGTCGGGTCGTTACACAAAAATCAAATAATAGAAATAACTATAGAACCAAAATAAAACTAAACTATCAACAAGTTGATTACAATTATAAAAGTAATCGATGCAAACCCAAAACTAAAATTTAACCCAGATAAATAATTTAGGGGAGGTTCCAAACTAGTTGACACTTCTAAAAATAACCTACCCGGTAGGGTAATTAGGATTAGCTTAAAAAGAGACTAAGTTTAACTTGACCTACGGTACTGGTGAAGTTTTGGATGATAGTAGGTTAGGGAAACTCAGTTTATGCATGTCTAGGAAGATATAACTTCGACCTAGTGCATTTGGTTGAGTGGAACTAACTGAAGCTACCCCTTACAGATCCTAACCAGTTAGACCAAGGTTTTGTATTAAGTTTAGTATATAAAACTATTTAGAAAACCTCGAAGACATGACTACTCTAATAATGTCGAAGTGACTTACCATAACCCAGAAGTTTATTCAAATAATACTTGTTTGTTAAACCCAAAGCTAAACCTTAATCTGACACAAAGTTAAACCAAACCTTGAAATTAAACTTAATTCATCTCTCAAAATCATATGATTTCCTAATTTAAAATATAGATTAGGTGAAATGACTAAGGAAAATTATTAAATTTAAATTAAATTAAATTAAAATTAAAATAAATTAAATTAAATTAAAATTAAATTAAAATTAAAATTAAAATTAAACCTAAGTTAAAATTAAACTAATTTAAAAACTATCTTAAAAAAAACTAATTTTAAAATTATTTGAAAAATTATTTTAACTTAAAAATTATTTTAGCATAAAAATTATTTTAACATATAAAAATATTTTAAAAATTAACTTAAAAATTTATTTTAAAAATTATTTTAACTTAAAAATTATTAAAAAAAATTATTTTAACTTAAAAATTATTTTAAAAATTATTATAACATAAAAATTATTTTAACTTAAAAAAATTATTTTCAAAATTAACATAAAAAATTATTTTTAAATTTATTTAAAAATAAACTTAAAAATTTATTTTAAAAGTTATTTTAAAATTAATTTAAAAGTTATTTTAAAATTAATTTAAAAATTATTTTAAAATTAAATTAAAAATTTATTTTAAAATTTATTTTAAAAATTAACTTAAAAATTTATTTTAAAATTAACTTAAAAATTTATTTTAAAAATTAGTTTATCATAAAAATTATTTTAACTTAAAGAAAATATTTTTAAAATTAACTTAAAATTTTATTTTAAAAATTAGTTTATCATAAAAATTATTTTAACTTAAAGAAAATATTTTAAAAATTAACTTAAAAATATATTTTAAAAATTATTTTAACTTAAAAATTATTTTAACATAAAAATTATTTTAACTTAAAAATTATTTTAAAAAGTATTTTAACTTAAAAAAATTATTTTATAAAAGTATTTTAACTTAAAAAAATTATTTTAAAAATTAACTTAAAAATTATTTTATCTTAAAAATTATTTTAGAAATTATTTTTACTTAGAAATTATTTTAACTTAAAAATTATTTTAACTTAAAAAATTATTTAACCTAAAAATTATTTTAATAATTATTATAACTTAAAGATTATTTTGAAAATTATTTTAGCTTAAAAATTATTTTAAATTTAAAAGTATTTTAAATAAAAAAATTATTTTAACTTAAAAAATTATTTTAACTTAAAAAATTATTTTAACTTAAAAAATTATTTTAACTTAAAAAATATTTTAACTTAAAAATTATTTTAAATTAAAAATTATTTTAATATAAATATTTTTTGAAAATTAACTAAAAAATTTATATTAAAAAATTATTTTAAAATTATCTTAGAAATTTATTTTAGAAAATTATTTTAAAATTAACTTAAAAATTTATTTTAAAATTAACTGAAAACCCTATTTTAAAAATTATCTTAAATTGTTTTTTTTTAAAATTATTTGAAAACAAATTAACTTCGAATTTATTTTAAAAAATCCTTTAAAAATTATTTTAAAAATCTTTTAAAAGTCATTTTAAAAAATCTTTAAAAATTATTTTAAAAATCTTTGAAAAGTTATTTTAAAAATATTTTAAATATTATTTTAAAAATATTTAATATATTATTTTATAAATCTTTTAAAAGTTTTTTAAAAATTATTTTGAAAATCTATAGTAATTATTTGAAAAATATTTAAAAAAAATTAAAAATCCTTTTAAAATTTATGTTAAATTTTTTTTGCCTAATCAACTTTACTTTAAATCATTTTAAATTAAACTTAATTTTACATTAAAACATTAATTAAAATTTTAACTACTTTATCTTAATTAAAGAACCTTAAAATTATTTAACTTTGTTCAAGAACTTTAATAAATTTAACTCTGAATTAATACTTATGTTAAATATAAAAACCAAAAAGTGAAATAAATAATAAAAATATTATAACTAAGATTTTCATTAAATCAATTAATACAAAATTTATGTTGTTTTAATCAAATAAATATTAAATTGAGTTACTTATCATTGAGTTAGTAACAAATCAATTTTGAACTTATTATGGATTAATTTAAATAGCCTTATTTTAATCAAACTTATATAAGCAAGTATATAGAAATTCTTATGCAAATAATGCTCTCGCAAAAAACCATGGATATCAATAAATCTTAAATTTATAATCACCTATTCTTTGTTATTCTTTGTTAGATACATCCTTTGGTTCATCCATCATAATATAAAACTTAGAATTTTTAATTTCATCATGGAATTTATTTTTGATCCTATTGTTAGGATCCTACGTACTCGGCTAGAGAGGGGGGGTGTGAATAGCCGCCCCAAATCGCTCGTTTCTTTCTACAAATCAGGTTAGCGCAGCGGAAAAATAACAACAGAAACGTAAATGGAGAAATCAAACCTTAGACGCAGCGATGTAACGAGGTTCGGAGATGAAACTCCAACTCCTCGGCGTGTCCGTAAGGTGGACGAAGCCTATCAATCCGTCGGTGGATGAGTCCCCGGAGAACCGGCTAATATATACTCCTTGTGGGTGGAGAAACCTCGCCACAATAACTCTTGCAACAGCAAGATAGAAGTACACAAAATACAAAGAAGCACAAGACAATATGAATGTAAAAACCAACACGCTTGCCTTCTCGTCGACTGGTTGAAGCAGCAACTTCACGAGACGCCTACAACAGCAGGAACCCAGTCGAAGAAGCTCACACGAAGCTTCGGAACTCAACAAAGCTCAAGAGCACAGCAGCAGCTCCAAGAACAGGAAGAAGGAAGAAGAAGAAGAAGTAGCACCAAAGCCTTGATCTCCTTTTATAACCTGTGAACCTGCATAGCGAAGACAGAAGCCAGCGGAGAAGACGGAGCGACCCGTTGTGACTCAACGGTCGAATCGTGGACCGATCAGGCTCCACCCTGATCGGTCCAGGACCCTTCTGATCGGTCCCTAGACCGATCAGGCCCTGGGCTGATCGGTCCCTAGACCGATCAGGCCCTGCGCTGATCGGTCCCTAGACCGATCAGATTGCTCCACAGAAAGTTGCCCAATCTTTCTGTTCGTTTCCTGATCGGTCTGTGGACCGATCAGGCCATATCTGGATCGGTCCACAGACCGATCCCACCTCTCTCGGCTGCGTCTCTGATCGGTCCCCGGACCGATCAGTAAGCTCACAGAACCGATGGCTTTGCCTTCTGTTTGTTATCTGATCGGTCACCAGACCGATCAGAAACACAACCGTATCACTGGATCGGTCTGCAGACCGATCCAGAGCTTGGTTTTTGCCCAAACCAAGTCCCAAACCTTCCAAACCAATATCCGGTCAACCTTGACCTATTGGTACATCATGCTTAGCATCCGATCATTCCCTTGACCTGCTAAGACTCTCCACCAAGTGTCCGGTCAATCCTTTTGACCCACTTGGACTTTCCTCTTCGTGCCAAGTATCCGGTCACTTCTATGACCTACTTGGACTTCCCATCACCAGATGTCCGATCACCCTTGATCCATCTGGATTTTCCCTTGCCCGGCTTCACTCACCAGGACTTTCACCTAGCTTCACTCACTAGGGTTTTCACCTGGCTTCACTCACCAGGATTTCCACAACTGCCTGGCTTCACTCACCAGGACTTTCCAACTGCCTAACATCCCAGTTAGGACTTTCTCATTCACCTAGCTTCACTCACTAGGATTTTCACCTGGCTTCACTCACCAGGATTTTCCCGAATGCCTGGCTTCACTCACCAGGACTTTCACCTTCACCTAGCTTCACTCACTAGAATTTTCACCTGGATTCACTTACCAGTATTTCCCGACTGCCTGGCTTCACTCACCAGGACTTTTCAACTGCCTAACATCCCAGTTAGGACTTTCCCACTGCCTGGCTTCACTCACCAGGACTTTCCACACTGCCTAACATCCCAGTTAGGACTTTTCCGTGCCAAGTCTCCATACTTGGACTCTTCGCGTGCCAAGCTCCCTGCTTGGACTTTTCCAGTGCCAAGTCTCCATACTTGGACTTTTCTAGTGCCAAGCTCCCTGCTTGGACTTTTCCGTTGCCAAGTCTCCATACTTGGACTTTTTCCCGAATCAGGTCAACCAGGTCAACCTTGACCTAAGGTTGCACCAACAATCTCCCAAACATCTATTCTTGTCCCATATCAAGAATACAACTCTTCCACGAGTGTCAAACATCAACATGCAACTCAACTAGGTCAACCTTGACCTAAGGTTGCACCGACAATCTTCCTAAGTCAAACATCAAAATACAACTCGAGTCAGGTCAACTCGAGTCAGGTCAACCAGGTCAACCTTGACCTAAGGTTGCACCAACAATCTCCCCCTTTTTGATGTTTGACAAAACCCATAATCAAGTTAGGTTAACCCGATAACCTAACTTAGGTTTTCCAATCATCTTCCAATGTCCAATGTTCTTTCCTTGAACATTCTCTGGACATTCTCCCCTTAGGTTAACCCGATAACCTAACTTGGGTTCTCCAATAATTCTCCCCCTTTTTGACACACATCAAAAAGAATTCCAATGTTCTTCCTTGAACATTCCTTGACATTCTTCCCCTAGCTTAGGTTAACCTGATAACTTAACTTGGGTTCTCCAATAATTCTCCAATGAACACTCTCCCCTTTTTGACACACATCAAAAAGAAAAAAGATGGTATCAAGGTCAAGAGTTTCTTCCTAATGAAAGTCCCATACCTTTCATTGAAACTCTTAAGTTCCCCCTTGATACTAAACTCAACAATCAACTTAGTGATAATCCCATATCACTAATCCTCAAAAGTCTTAAGGAGTAAAAACTCCCCCTAAAAGTCAACTCCCCTTGACAATTAGGTAAAACTCCCCCTAAAGGTCAACTCCCCCTTGACCATTGCACCAACAATGTCTTTGTGAGTTCCAAACCTTTAGTAATCCACAAAACCCAACTTCCAGCTCAGATTTCAGACCAACAGCTGAAAATCGAATCAGCGCGCTTCGATCGGTCCCGGACCGATCGAAACCATGGATCGGTCCCCGACCGATCAGTTTCACCGGATCGCACCAAGCTCTGGTTCTTCGGATCGATGTCCGCGACCGATCCATGCTTCACTGGATCGGTCCACAGATCAGACTTCTGGATCGGTCCCAGACCGATCCAGACTCTGATAGGAAATTTCCTTCCGAAATTCAGAAACTCCTAGAAAATTTCAGAAAATTCAAAATTGTGAAATTTTGAGGATACATTCCTCATAACATATACTATCATGGAAAAATAGTTTTCTATGAAAATAACTTCCATTTTTCAATCTTGATACAAAGTTCAAAACCTTTGAAATAGTTCAAGTTTAACTTAACTTTGTATCACAATGTTCAATGATGAATGCTATCACTAGGAAAGCTTCATCAAGGTTTTTCAAATCAATTTTAAAATGCTTTTAAAACCATTTGAATTTAGGACCATAATCTTAGGGCTAGATGTACATGACTTGTACACAAGCTTTCCCTATGATCCTTAATTTCTTGAATTAGGGTCATCTAGGTACAAGGACAATGCACCTTGATCCTAACTCATGATCCTAATATCTCACACACATCTAAGGTGTATCAAACCACATTCAAGTCAATTTGATGTGAGATATGGGTTTAGGTATCTTAGACTAAGTTCTCATGCATTTTCTAAACACAAATTTGATCTCAATATCAAAATGTGTTTTTCATCCTTAAATCAATTCAATTGATTATTAATGCAAGAGATGATGACATGGCATAAAATGGTATCATAAATGAAAACATGTGCCAATGTCATGATGTCATGGCATAAAGTTTGAATTTTAACTAAAGCATGACATATAAATAACCTAAGCATTATCATGACATTTCAAATGATCATAAATTAAATATGATGTCATGACATGGCATATGGCAAACAATCATGGTAAGTTAGCACAAATGAAATACCTAGATTACCTATCTAAGTATCCTTAATCACTTAGCTAATTTAACATCTAATCCTAGATTGCCCTTATATCCCTAAGAGAAACCAAAATCCCAATTATGGTATTTCCCTAGGTTTTCCTCAAATTGTGCCACTTAAGATTAAAAATGATATTTCCACCATTAGGCACATTTAGCTCTTCAAGGAGTAACTAGTAATTCTATTTCATTTTCAAAGGTTAACAAAACCTTGAAAATGCTCCTTGAGTGTCAATTTCCTCAAAGTTGGGCTAACTACCCTTCTAATCGGAGTTGACACTCTCTAACCCATCTATGGGGTAGAGAAGATGCTCCTAGGAACCCAATACCTATTCGAGCTCATTGGGTTTACTAAATATTCACTAGGGATAACTTCCCTAGCAACCCTTCTAATGACCCTCTTAGGCTTTGAAGCCTTGGTCATTTGGGACTCATCAAGATCAACTCTAGGGGTGACTCCCCTTGTGACCTTGGTGGTGGTCTTCCTAGCCCTAGGTTTTGTTCCATAATCGAATGGAACATTATGATAAGTGGGCTTGACCATTTGGGACTTAGGTTTGTAACTCAAACCTTTCTTGTCCTTGGACTTGGGTTTTTGACCCCTAGACCCTAGAGTCAAATCCTCAAGAGCCTTTTCTAGAGAGTCAAGTCTTGACCTCAAGACTTGATTTTCTTTCTCTAATACCTCAAGTTTTAATTTATCATTTTTCTTTGAGGTATTCCTAGGCATATGTCTAGATGATTTTGGATTCCTA
The DNA here is from genome assembly GCF_018446385.1 of Zingiber officinale. NCBI lineage: Eukaryota > Viridiplantae > Streptophyta > Magnoliopsida > Zingiberales > Zingiberaceae > Zingiber > Zingiber officinale. The sequence continues at coordinate 92,533,408 of NC_056001.1, forward strand.
CCTAGGTTTTCCTTAGCCTTAGATGGGTTAATTCTAGGGTTGGCTTTCCTAGTGTTATCCTTATCTAGGCTCACATGTTTGGCACCTAAGCATGTGTATCGATTTCTATAATTAACATGCTTATCATTCTTGACAATAGCAATAAGGCTACTAGCATGCATCCTACTAGAATTGCAAGAATGTGCCTTAGAGATTACCTTAGGGTTTGCCCTAGCTCCCCCTATACATGTGCTCGATCTCTTGTCCTTGTGAGATTGCCTCCCTCTCGGACATTGGCTCCGATAATGTCCCCTTCGCTTGCATTGGAAGCACACCACGTGCTCCTTGCCCTTGCGTGTTGGGACTCCGGCTTCCTTGACCTTTGGCGCCGGTGGAGTCTTTCTAACTCTCTTTGGACATTTACTCTTGTAATGTCCATACTCCCTACACTCAAAGCACATTATGTGTAATTTGCTAGAACTTAAAATGCTTGAGTTACCTAGGTTTGAGGGTGGATGAAAGCTCTCTTCTTCATCCCTTCCGGAGGTAGACGCTTCTTCTTCTTCTTGCTCCGAACTTGAAGAAGAACTCTCCTCCTCTTCTTCTTTAGATGTTGAGTGGCCCTCAACTTCTAAATTCATTCCTTCATGAAGTGAGCTCCTTGGCTCACTTGACTCCTCTTCATGACTTGAAGTGGAGTTCTCCTCATGGAGCTTTGCCAAGTTATTCCACAACTCCTTGGCATCGTTATACCCACCTATCCTACACAAAACATCATTAGGTAAAGAAAATTCAATGATTTTCGTTACCTCATCGTTGATGGTTGATCTGTGGATTTGCTCCTTCGTCCACCTCTTCTTCTTGAGAGGTTTTCCTTCTTCATCCTCCGGAGGAGTGAAACCTACTTGCACACACCTCCAATTCTCAAGATTAGTCATAAGAAAATATTTCATTCTTACCTTCCAAAACGCGAAGTCATCGCAATCGTAGAAGGGTGGAATCGTGATGTCCTCTCCGAGTTGATCCATCTCTAGCTTGTGCTCCCTCGGGTGTTAATCCGGCGAAGAGCAACCTCGCTCTGATACCACTTGTTAGGATCCTACGTACTCGGCTAGAGAGGGGGGGTGTGAATAGCCGCCCCAAATCGCTCGTTTCTTTCTACAAATCAGGTTAGCGCAGCGGAAAAATAACAACAGAAACGTAAATGGAGAAATCAAACCTTAGACGCAGCGATGTAACGAGGTTCGGAGATGAAACTCCTACTCCTCGGCGTGCCCGTAAGGTGGACGAAGCCTATCAATCCGTGTGGATGAGTCCCCGGAGAACCGGCTAATATATACTCCTTGTGGGTGGAGAAACCTCGCCACAATAACTCTTGCAACAGCAAGATAGAAGTACACAAAATACAAAGAAGCACAAGACAATATGAATGTAAAAACCAACACGCTTGCCTTCTCGTCGACTGGTTGAAGCAGCAACTTCACGAGACGCCTACAACAGCAGGAACCCAGTCGAAGAAGCTCACACGAAGCTTCGGAACTCAACAAAGCTCAAGAGCACAGCAGCAGCTCCAAGAACAGGAAGAAGGAAGAAGAAGAAGAAGTAGCACCAAAGCCTTGATCTCCTTTTATAACCTGTGAACCTGCATAGCGAAGACAGAAGCCAGCGGAGAAGACGGAGCGACCCGTTGTGACTCAACGGTCGAATCGTGGACCGATCAGGCTCCACCCTGATCGGTCCAGGACCCTTCTGATCGGTCTGGGGACCGATCAGATTGCTCCACAGAAAGTTGCCCAATCTTTCTGTTCGTTTCCTGATCGGTCTGTGGACCGATCAGGCCATATCTGGATCGGTCCACAGATCGATCCCACCTCTCTCGGCTGCGTCTCTGATCGGTCCCCGGACCGATCAGTAAGCTCACAGAACCGATGGCTTTGCCTTCTGTTTGTTATCTGATCGGTCACCAGACCGATCAGAAACACAACCGTATCACTGGATCGGTCTGCAGACCGATCCAGAGCTTGGTTTTTGCCCAAACCAGGTCCTAAACCTTCCAAACCAATATCCGGTCAGCCTTGACCTATTGGTACATCATGCTTAGCATCCGGTCACTCCCTTGACCTGCTAAGACTCTCCACCAAGTGTCCGGTCAATCCTTTTGACCCACTTGGACTTTCCTCTTCGTGCCAAGTATCCGGTCACTTCTATGACCTACTTGGACTTCCCATCACCAGATGTCCGATCACCCTTGATCCATCTGGATTTTCCTCCCGGCTTCACTCACGGGACTTTCACCTAGCTTCACTCACTAGGGTTTCCCTGGCTTCACTCACCGAGATTTCCACCGCTGGCTTCACTCACGGGACTTTCCAACCGCCTAACATCCAGTTAGGACTTTCTCATTCACCTAGCTTCACTCACTAGGATTTTCACCGCTTCACTCACGAGATTTTCCAGACTGCTTCACTCACCGGGACTTTCACCTTCACCTAGCTTCACTCACTAGGATTTTCACTGGATTCACTTACCAAGATTTCCATTGCCTGGCTTCATCACGGACTTTCAACCGCCTAACATCCAGTTAGGACTTTCCCTGGCTTCACTCACCAGGACTTTCCACACTGCCTAACATCCCAGTTAGGACTTTTCCGTGCCAAGTCTCCATACTTGGACTCTTCGCGTGCCAAGCTCCCTGCTTGGACTTTTCCAGTGCCAAGTCTCCATACTTGGACTTTTCTAGTGCCAAGCTCCCTGCTTGGACTTTTCCGTTGCCAAGTTTCCATACTTGGACTTTTTCCCGAATCAGGTCAACCAGGTCAACCTTGACCTAAGGTTGCACCAACAATCTCCCAAACATCTATTCTTGTCCCATATCAAGAATACAACTCTTCCACGAGTGTCAAACATCAACATGCAACTCAACTAGGTCAACCTTGACCTAAGGTTGCACCGACAATCTTCCTAAGTCAAACATCAAAATACAACTCGAGTCAGGTCAACTCGAGTCAGGTCAACCAGGTCAACCTTGACCTAAGGTTGCACCAACACCTATTACCAATAATATGTCAGATTTCTTTTTGAATTTGTAGTGAGATATTCTTTGTATTTTCCATAGCTTTCTCTAAGACAATATTGCCAATACTAGCATAGCATTCAATTTTCCCAAAAAAAAAACATCTCAATGAAATTACCATGATTTTGGGAATTTGAAAATTCATATGACATCTCAATCCACATGCTTGTAAACTTAGCCAACATACGCTGTCAATTGCTATTATAAGCCTTACAAAAAATCCTTGATTTATAACTTTAGCTATATGTGGAGTTATATTCATCAAATCAACAATAGTGTGTCAAGTTAGAACTTTTCATAAAAATGTCAGCCTGGTGCATGAAGCTTTAGCCATATGAGGTCCCGGAGAAGGATCCATTGTACGCAACCTTACCCTGCTTTTTACAAGAGGTTGTTTTCAGGATTTGAACACGTGACTTTTTAGTCATATAGCAACAACTTTACTATTGTGCCAAGACTCTCCTTTTCAATTTAGAACTTTTCATGTAAGACAAAAAAGACACACTTGGTTCCATCATTAACGTATTTCTAACTTCTAAACTCTTCAAAGATAAATATAAATTGTTGTGCTTCACCTAATGATGCCGAGTTGGATAGTGATTATCCTGTGGACTATTGAATCTGTTGATTCGGGCATGAATACTAAAAAGATCTTCTACAACCTGTTGATTCGAAGAGTAATAAAAGGAAATAGGAAAATAAACAGTACTGTAAAAAATATTATTAAATAAAAAAACTTCACCCTAAACATAAACTAACATGATGCTTATATATACCCAAAATTCTAACTTGTAAAAAAAGAAAAGAAATCCTAACATATATTTTTTAATAGGCTCACAATCCTAAAATTTCTAAACAGACTCAAAATTTAAAAATACAAAAGACAAAAATTACCCTAAATACTAAAAATATCTTAAATATCAAAAAATTACTAAAAATAATATAAAAGATATTTAGATCCTCCTACATTATCTAACCACGAAATTTTTTTAAATAATGCATATTGAAATTTTAAAAATACAAAAGACAAAAATTACCATAAATACTAAAAATATCTTAAATATCAAAAAATTATTAAAAATAATATAAAAGATATTTAGATCCTCCTACATTATCTAACCATGAAATTTTTTTAAATAATGCATATTGAAATTGTCAACGTTGCTTTCATGATTCAGACCATGGGTACTATAACAATTTAGGTTGATGTGATCCCATTTTCATAAAAACTCAACTAATTTCATCATGATTATTAACAGGATCTCACCACATTGAAATACACAATTCAGGATCTCATTCATGAGAAATTTCATCAAATTCAACTCTCAATTCATTGAGATTTAGAATGAGGTTCAATCTCATTAAGAATGAATGTATTAGTCTTGGTTTTTTTGAATGACGAAGGATTATCAATTCTTGACTTAAAAAATGATAGAATATTATTCCCCTCTGATACAATGCATAAAGGAGGGGCCCGATATAGCCAGGAAGTTAATAGTCAAGGGGATATGGAAGTCAATAGTCAAGGGGGCGTGACAATCAAAAGTCAAGGGGATATGATAGTTAAAAGTTAAGGGGACGTGACAGTCAAAAGTCAAAAGAAGGGAATCGGACTGCCTCGCGTCATCAGCCATATAATTTATGGTCGGTCACAGGTAGGGCAAGTTCCCAGATTTGAGACGTAAGACGCAACCTGAATTAGTTATTGACCTGCCCTTGACGTATTGGGTTTCCCCAGCTTGGGCTTTATAGAGGGTCCTGTTACTTTTATCAAGACAACTCCCGACCGACTTTTCAGCGGTTGTTGTGCAAAAGGATGTCCACATATCTCTACAATGGTATGATATTGTCCACTTTGGGCCTAGGTCATCATGACTTTGCTCTTGAGTTATACTCAAAAGGCCTCATGCCAATGGAGATATCATGTATCCTTTTAACCGTATGATCTTTACCAAATCTTTTCAATGTGGGACTTTGATTGAACCCCAACAATCCTCTCCTCAAACGAAGGACCACAAATACTCTCATGGTCCATGTCTCCCCGTGAGCATCTGGTCACACTGACATACTTTGGGCCTCCCCACAAGCATCCGCACCCGGTCACCTTGACCTACTCCGGGCCTCCTCGCGAGCATTCGGTCACCTTGACCTATTTCAGGCCTCCCAGCGAGCATCCTGTCACCTTGACCTACTCACCTCCCCGCGAGCATCTGGTCACCCTGACCTGCTCTAGACCTCCCCACAAGCATCCAGTCATCTTGACCTGCTCTGGGCCTTCCCATGAGTATCCGATCACCCTGACCTGCTTCGGGGCCTTTCCCACAAGCATTCGGTCATCCTGACCTATTCCGGGCCTCCCCGTAAGTAGCTTGATCCTGTCAATCTTGACCTGCTTCGGGCCTCTCTGCGAGCATCCGGTCACCCTGACCTACTCATCGCCCTGCAAGTATCCGGTCACCTTGACCTGCTCTATGCCTCCCCGCAACCATCCGATCATTTTGACCTACTCTGGGCCCACCCTCAATTTCGTTCAAGGTGACACATGGGGTCTGGTCCGGACCATGACTCTGATACCATTTGTTGTGCCCAAAAGATGTCCACATATCTCCACAATTGCATGATATTGTCCACTTTGGACCTAGACCCTCATGACTTTACTCTTGGGCTCTCCCCAAAAGGTCTTATGCCAATGGAGATATCATGTATCCTTTTAACCCTTTGATCTTTACCAAATCTTTCCAATGTGGGACTTTGATTAAACCGCAACAGCGGTTAAGGCATGAAAGATGGGTCTCTCGCCACATTCTCAGATAAAACCCGATCGGTTTGCCACAGCTTATCCCCTTCACTAAGGCTCAATCCTGATGGTGCTTCTAAGCAGTCATCTTGAGTTGTCTGTAACAGAACCCGAACGGGACGGAAAACACTAAGCGACAACAATGTCAGAGAATCGTAATTTCCTGTTAGAGAATAATTGTAAAATGAAGGGAATATTCCAGTGATTTGCTATTACCTACAAATGGAATCTTTCTTTCATCAATAGGAGGCCACCGTATATCCTCTTTCACCCGACAGACCCTGACACCAGACATTCTTTGACAACAGGCAGACTCTGAAGGTATGTAGTGTCATATAAAAAGGGAGGTCCTCTTCCTTACCCAGGTACGTACACATACGCACTCGTTTTCAACAGTTCTTTTTCCATCGTACACTATTTTTTCAGAGAAAAAGGACCTGACTTGAGCGTCGGAAGGCCTGCGCTGAGAAATTTTCCTTGATTTTTTGTCTCTAACGTTCTGGATGCTTGTCTGAGTGTGTGTAGAGTTCAAGTACCACCAATCTTCATACTATAGACCTTGGAGTTCCATGTAGGGATTAGTTTCTCGGACGTGCGTACACAGGGTGCATCAAAGTTGCCTCTCCGTCAACACCAACGTTGTCTCCGTCGACCTTCGTCTAACTCATATTTTAGACAGGATCACCCTCTTTCTCTCTTCATATGATATTAAAATAACCCAAGTAATAAATTTGGTCATTTATACTTGTGGGAAGTAAAAACTCTATGCTACTGGTAAATAATTAGATTAGGGATCGTTTACATAATTCGATACTTGGAACTGACACCAAAGCTGCCTTTTGCTTGTTCAGTCATTTTTTTACAGAATGGAAGGAGAATATCGGCTTCCTTTAAGTTTGCTAAAAGGGAACATTCCCACTAGAGTGTCCAAAGTTAGGCAGTAAGCAAGCAACATGGCACCTTTTCCTACCTCTCGGCAACATTTAGCATGTACAACTACTGCTATGACTGCTACCACATGATGGGGATTGATCCACCTGCAGCCAGAATCTGCCTCTCCAGCTTTCATCCAGATGCACAAAATGTGAACGAGATTTAGTTGGATTCATACTTGAAACAAAGTAAACAAAAAATGATAGTAAATTTACACAAACACTTGTTTTTACCATACCCTGAACAGAGTTTCAAGCTTACTCTTTACCAGGTAAAACTCTTGCTTCACTTGTTGCAGACATCTGAGACATCTACGAAATTGGTATATATATGCTTGTTAGTGAAAGATACCATAGAATTTGAGAGTATATATATATCGAGAAAATTGGAGAACTAACCCTTCCTTGTTTGTCTCCTCGCAGATGTCCCGGAAGGCAATGCAGACATTTTTAACTCTCTGAGCACCTATGCTGTTCGAGATAATTCTGAAAGTTAATTTATGCTGATGAAATTTGAGCAAGATAGTAATCTCAAGAACATAGTTGTGGTCAAGCAGATTTTACTGCATGCATAAAATCTAGTAAGATGCCAAACATGCATCACAGGTAGGTATGTTTACTGGTTTTCGACTAAACAAGTTTGGAAAGAATAAGCTCGAATGGTGGTGGTGTGAATAACAACCTAGAGCTGCTGCCTTTCAGTTGGTGAACATGAGCATCCACTTTTTTGAAATCCACAGCCTGCTGATCTCTTGAGAGTTTGGAACCAAAGAAAGAAAGGAAGAAGAATTATATTGTGAAATATATCATGTCAAGTGCAACGCAGTTGGAGGAATTTTAGATCATATGGCTTACAGAGTCCTGCTTAGTTCATTCAAGAGCTTCTCAGAATCCTCAAAGAAGAGAGTCGCTACTTCTAGGACAAACTCAGGGTTGCTCTCATCCTGCAGCTGCTGCAGTTGTGTGAACTGGCTGTCCAGAAACCCCTTCTCCATCTCCAAACAAATTCAGAGACAAATCCAACAAAGGTGGAAGGACAAGGAGAGAAAGTGCAACAAGATCTCTGTACCTCATGGAAGAGAGCTGATATGTAGTCGATATACCCTCTTTGCAAGTTGCCCAAGTCCATGCTGCCTCCTCTTGTCTTTGACAAGGAGAATTATGTGGAAGAAATTGCAGAAGGCTTCAAAAGCTGCTTGCAAGCCTTAAACCTTTGGATCACAGCCTTAAAAGCTAGCCATAAATTTGCATGTCTTCCTGCAATAAATCTGCCTTCGTTTCTCCCTGCTTCAGTCTTCTGACTCCTCTCTTTTTACTACCATATATTATCTCTTTCTCTATGAGATAATGGTTGGGTAATGGTGGAAGAGTATTTCTCATCCTAGCCAGACAAGAAACTTGTTTGTCACATATGATTGAATCAGTACTGCAGGATAAGCCAATTCTATAGCTTCATGCTCACCAAAGAGTCAATGACAAGGATAGTGATTGTATTGGTCCCTCTGTGCCCTCCCTCAATAAGTTAACACAAGTTCCTGTCCCTATCTGGTCCTGAATGATGATGCATAATGGCCTAAGCAATATTTTTCTAGCTTTGTCTTGGCCCAGTTGCTGGCTAAATAGTGCTGTCGGTGTTTTAATCTTTGGGAATGTGATGCACACTTTGCCCTCACATTGCATTAATCTTTTTTTTTTCCTGTGAGAATTTCAACTTGAGCAGGTCCCGTTTGGGCACGGGCAGGTTTGGTTTTAGCTTCAACCATGCATTTTCAGTTATTTTTTGAACTGAACACCTGCAACTTTTGCAATATTGTAGGATAATTTTGTGTTTGGTTGTGTCAAGTTGGAACCGTGAAGAGGCTTGATCACTTGACTGTGACATCGTGTTGCCCATGTTGCCCCGGATAATGGTGCAGTGGTTAGATCTTTCAAATGGTTAACCAAACATCTAAAAGTTAAATTCAAGTTGCAACAGACCGTAGGGATTTTTCTTTAGTGGGATGATAATTCTGAGCTGTTAGGACAAATTAATCACATCCAAGATTATTAGTTCGAAAGAGTTGGATACAAGAAATTAAACGAGACTATCAGAAATTTAATTCAGCTCACTTCATGAACAGTTCCAATCATTTGACAAACCAACAATAACTCAGTCCAACAACAGAGTAACAATTAAAATTTAGTTATCAATTTCTTTCAACTTTCTTCCACTCTATTCATCCGCCCTCTCTTTCTTTTCCATCCGATGGACGATTCACCCTTCCTCTCAACCGAACTGGGCACGGAACCAACTCTAGCTAAGAAGGCATCCGTTAGCGCAGTCTTGGACGACAAAGCAGCATTAAGCAAATCAAGAACCTGAAACAAGAACAACGAAAACAGCATCAATCTCGTAATTATGAACAAACTGTAGCAACAAGACTAGCTAACCTCCTCTTCAGCTATGCCCAACTCTGCCATCTTGACAGTTCCAGAGATTTCCTTACTAACTGAGATGACTGCCGTGAGGGACAGCGGGACGACTACGAGCTCGTCGCTGACCAGGTACATCAATTTCTTGCAGTAGCTCCCATCTGCAGAATCTGACCATCTGGGATGCCTTTTGGGATCTATAAGCTTTGCAGGTTTGGCATTCGGGCGATTAAAATGATGTGAATGGCAGTAGTACCGCCTTGCGCTTAGTTTGCAGCGGAGGGGGCACGCATAGTAGACATCCTGCTTTCGCTCCTCCACTCCAATGACTTGATGCTTGCAGTTGAAATACGGTGCGAGCTTGGGATTAAGCAGTCTCTCTTCGCAGCCTGAAACCACGTAACCTGAGGAAGCCAAAAGCTCGGCACTGCCGTACAAGTTATTGAGGCAAGCAATCCGGAATCGACTGCCCAAGTGCTTCTTTAAAGCACCCAACGGGAATGCGAGGAAACTGAAAATCACATCAACAAAGTCCTGGGCAGCTTCAGCATACAGCACCTTGTTCCCCATAAGGGCCAGCTTTATTCTGAAGATCTTCTTCTCCTTGTCAGACGCCTTGATTGCAACTGTTTTTTCTACGGGAAGAGGAACTGAAAATTTGGGGGAGATACCTTCTCCATTGCGCAATAAGACATCACTTAGCGGAGTGTCGGAAACGAGGGATCTTTTCAGAATTTGTAAAACCTGCATATGTACATTCAATTTCTTGATCATTTTGATCGGCTGAGGCACCGGCAGAAAGAGAAAACTTACCTGTGCTTGTTCAATCTTCACCAGTCTCTCTTCCATGTTGCCCCAATCTCCATTGCAGCACTCGTTAAGAGACGACATGGCGTGCTCGATCAAAGAAACGGAGAGATCATCTGTGACAGCAAATTTAGCCCCCTTGATGAATACCCCGTGAAGTTCTTCATAGTTAACGTAATCTTGATTGAGATCATAACGGATTGACTTGTGCAAGTCGCCACCACACAGGCATTTGGCGCTTGGATAATAGCTGAACGTGCGATGAGGGCAGGACTTGCATATGCAAGTATATAAATTTCCCATTTCATCGACATTAATCTTTAGTTTCTGGCACCTCACTCCAGATGAACTCACTGGGTTCGTCAGCATCGATTTGCAGGCCGCAGTCACCAGGTATTTCTTATCAAGCTGCTCGACGCCATGGTAAAGCTTGTCGAAGCAACCCAAGGAGGACTGCTTGTTGAGAAGACGGACGACGGTGCCAACAGGCAGCGTGAGGAAGCTGAGGAGAACATCCACGAAATCCAAGTCGGATTCAACCAGAGCTACGCAGTTCTTGGTTTTGTTCACTAAGAGCTTGAGGGTGATGTGTTGGTGAGTGGCCATAGGCGATGGAGCAGAGAATTTATTCGTATTTGGCGAAAATATTGTGGCATATTTATGGTGACTGAAGAATTTTTGGGGACTTCAAAAAATTTTTGGAGCCGCCGTGTGTGATCCGACTGCAATTAGCTTGCACAATTTTAAGAGTCAGTAGTTGCTTAGGAACTTTAAAGAATCTTTGAATTTTAGGTAAATAATATCACATGAACGTGGAATTCAGTATTCACCACAATTCTTTTTAACAGAGAAGCTAAGGTGCATTGTTGAAATTTGAAAGTAAAAAAAAAAAATTGTGTCAAACGGTTTGGCTGATGGACTGAGCGGCCAATGATTTGACCTAGCCCAACTGTCATATAGGATCCAGGCCAACTGTCGTATAGGACCCAACTTAAAAATCAGGTTTTAGTAGAAACTCGGTCGGTCTATTTCAACAGCGTGATCAGATCACGACATATAGCAGGATTAAAGTGAATATTTTGAATGGCTTAACCAAAATACCTTTGATTTTAAAAGAAACGGCTAATTTGGAATTACTTTAGCCCTCTAAAATTATCATTGATGCGGCGTGAAAATCTGACCGTGTTTACTGGCGATAGAAATTCCACCTCATACCAAAGAGCTATGACGTCAAAGTTTTTTCATCGCTTTCTTCTCGTGGCATAGCCTTCTTCTCATGGAGTAGCTGACTCTGAAATATAACACGCTTGAAAGGGTTCATCAGGAATTATTCGATGAGGTCCCTCGATGTCTAAGTCACTGTGGAGTTCCAAATAATATAAAGTTGAGAAATGAAAAAAAAAAAGAAAAAAGAAAAGTAAAATGGAGTAAAGTAGATGATGAAATTATATTGTATCCAATTCCCTCTAGAGACCGCTACTCTCCTTATCTTATGTAGGGAGAGAAGTGTCCCTTCGGGGTGATGTAGTGATTAAGACATGAAATGTTAGTATATTAGGTCATGGGGTTGAAATTCTGTACATTTGAGTATCCCTAATTCTCTCATGCCTTGACCACTACACTAATGGATAATAGTTATCCATGATTTACCTCCTTCGTGTTGACCTAGGAACGGGTTGACAGGGATGTTGCCACATTAGGTCATGAGGTCGAAACTCGGTGCGTCCAAACATGCCTTCCCCCATGTCTTGGTCACTATACTAATGGCTAGTAGTCATTCGTGATTTACCTCCTCTGTATTGGCCTAGGGACGGGTTGACGGCGATACTACAAGCGAGCGAATCACCTTTTACCACATTATATAGGGAGAGAAGTCCAATGGACTCATCTCTTTGAAGGGCATCATTATAACTAATGTGTTCCTTCGAATTATGGTAACCATCGTGTCTTTTTGCATTCCAGGAGGTTGAGAACTTAGAGAGGTCAAAAGTTGGCAACTCGTGAAGTCGCATTGCCTTTGTTGATTGAATCAGCTCGATTGGTCAAAGACTGATTGATCCTATCTGAGAATGCTGATGGTCAACTTACTAGTGAGATGTGATTGATGTTGACTTTTCGGAGGGATCACCAGGCCACGTAATCCTACGAATCCTTTCCAAAGCGCATGAGATGAAGAACACACCCATAGGTTAGGGCGTTCAGGCATCCAGGTGCCCGGACCTGGATAAAATTTTATCCAGCGCCCGTTGCGTAGTCGTTTGCGTGACGATAAGATTTGCCATGCTAGGGGTGCTCGGAGAGGGTCTGGGCGCTCGGACCATGCCATGTCAGCAAATGATCGTTTTCGACCAGTGGGGCTATAAATAGAGCCCTGGTCTTCTCCTTTTCGAATAACACACTCTGTACTTTAAGTTTTGTTCTGTTTTTCATTTTCGAGCGTTATTTTCGTGTACGAGGCTTCTCCACCTTTGACGTTTTGTTCGAGAAGGAGATCTTCATAGTGAACTTATTTGCCTTGGAGTAGCAATCCTTTGATTGCCGACCAAGTAAAGTAATTGTCTCGTGCTTCTCTTTTATTCTGTAATATTTATTTAAGTGTGTAATTATTTTAAAGCCCGATTGTTTGAGAAAGGTATTTGTTATTTATTTATATATGGTAATTCATCCTCTCTTACCGGCCGCAAAGGACCTACAATTGGGTATCAAAGCAAGTAAACCTTAGAAGGACTAATTGCCAACTGAAGCAAAAACAATGGTCGGAATAGGCATTCATCCACCGAAGTTGCCAACTGAAAAGAATAGAGGTATATTTTAAAACTGATTTTGATATATTTTTAATTAAATAAATAATTTTGCAGTGCCTATTGACAACAACGGTGAGTTGAAGAAAGAAGAACACTGGACGAAGAAGGAACAAGTCAAATTTTTGGCAAATGGAAAAGCAGAATTCCATCTGCTAAGTGTGCTGCCACCATAAGAGGTAAACCGAATCGAAGTCTACGAGTCTATAAAAGACCTCTGGAAAAATTTCCTAGAGCTTCATGAAGGATCATCTGAAGCCAAGCTCGCAAGGAAAGATCGACCTCGAAACCAACTGACAAATCTACGACTAAAGGAAAGTGAAACAGTTCCTTAACTGCACACCAAGCTAAAGGAGCTAGTCACCGAACTCATGAATGTCGGAGAAAAGGTAACCAACCGAGATTCGCTAAGATATGTGCTTAACATTTTTCCTATAACTCCTAAATGGTCAACTCTACTAGATGCATATTACATCTCTAGAGATTTAGAGGTAAATAATTTAGAAGAACTATTTTCTACTTTTAAAATTCATGAGTCTAGATACGTAGATTTAAAGGAGTCAAAACACAGCATTGCCTTGAAGGTAAAAATGGGCGAACCAGATTTCAAAACCATCTCATGATGATGATGAAACTACATTTATGATAAGAAAGTTCAAAAAATTTATTAAAACTAATAAATTCAATCAAGTGTGGGCTAAAAGAAGAAAAAGGAAAGTGAGGTGCTATCATTGCAATGAAGAAAGATACATCAAAGACAACTACCTAAAATTAAAAAACAAGGACAAGGATACAAGACCAACCCAGAAGAAGCACAAAAATATAAAGGCGACGTGGGATGAAACGTCGTCATCAGATTTGAAAGTCGTAGCCTATGCCGTACTTGCACTGATGACAAATTACCAAGAAGATAACGAAGCAAGCTCATCCAAAATGAACATCGAGAGCATCAACGAAGGGGGATCCACTTCAGAAGGAAATAACAATACAGGGGAACATCAGATAACGAGATCGACAAGGTAAGTCAGGTACGATCTATTTCTCCTGATAAATTATATAAGTTTATAAAAATGATTTTGAAAAATTTGTGTCATTTAGAAATTAAAAATGAACAATTTAAAAAGGAAAAAAAAGAACTAAAAATAACTTTAGCAACATCTTGTCGATTAGAATATTTTGACAAATTGAAAATAGAAAATAAAAAATTAAAAGAACAAATAAAAAATTTCAAGAATTCTGCATGTTCGAATTTTACTACTTTTAGAAATTATCAAGAACTTAATTGATATTTTAGATATAATAAGGGGCAAATTAGAAAATTATCATCAAAATTTGTTTCAAAAAAATTTCTAATGAATTCGTAGGTAGAAACCTATATTGAGTTCGAAAATCATGCTTAAATTAATTTTTTTTATGCATGTCTTGCTTTTAATTTGATTTAATATTATTTTTACTTAGATTTGCCTAAATAAATTATGTCGTATAATTTTTGGTTGAAATTAATTTTATTTTACTTTTTTCAAGAAAGAAATTTTCATTACTTCTCTATAGAAAAAATTTCAAAATCTTTTGACCATTGAATTATTTTTTATGATTTTTTAATAAAAATTATATTTTTTTATCTAAAAATATTTTTTCGAGTTATTTTTGTAAACTTTATTTTTCTATGAAAATTTATTATATTCTCTACCCATGAAATTTTTTTTAAATTTTTTTTACTGTTATTGAATTTTATATGAATTATTTATCCAAAATTCTAACTTTAATATTAAAAATTCATGAAAAGTTGATTTTTCAAATTTTACTTTTTTTTTTACAAGAATGCATACTCTAATACATTCTCATAATTTTTTTAAAGATTTTTCTAGTTTAAAAACTATTATTAAGTATTTTTTTATTAAAATATATCTTTCTATAGAAAATAATTTATTAATTATTTCAGATTTATTTCAAAGTTAGTTTTCAATATTTTCTCACATTTTTAATGTGATCAAAGGGGAAAAAAATTAGAGATTAAGTCTAAGAGATGATACATTTTAAATTGCAAATTATGTACCTATTATTTTAATGTTATTTGTTTTGATATTCTTTAACTTAACTTGGGTTGCTCACATCAAAAAGGAAGAGATTGTAAGTATTTTATGATAGTTTTGATGTGATCAACCAATTCAAGTTAGATCCTATTGTCTTTTGATGCCTTGTGTCTAAGTGTGTAGGAACTTAGGAGCACAGGAAGTCGAGTGAAAGACGCAACTAGCAAGAAAGATAGCATGGGAGAGAGTCAACGGGCTCGATGAGTCCGAGGGATGAGGTGCTGTGGAAGAGTACATTGGTGGATGTGAAAGAAGTGCCTGACATTTTCGAGAAACGGGAAGTAGGAGCAGAAGACTGCTCGAGAAGGCCAGAAAATGAGTTCGGGTGAGCCTTATTTCGGATGGCAGAAATCACCCAAACGAGCGGAACCGGATGGAACAGAACTAGATAGTTAACGAGATGTTGACTATCTAACTGCTTGGACCAAGTCCAGGCCCTTGGATGGTCCGGGCGCTTGGACCTCCTAGGTCAGCCAAGGGGGCGCCTCAACACCCACCTCGTCGAGAAAGGGCGTCTAGGCACTTGATGCTGCTCTGGGCGCCCAGACCAGGATAATATTTTATCTTGCACCCATTGCATAACAGTTTACATGACAATAAGATTTGCCACGCTAGGGGTGCCCGGAGAGGATCTGGGTGCTCGGACCGTGCCACATCAGCAAACTGTCATTTTTGACCAGTGGGCTATAAATAGAGCCCTAGTATTCTCCTTTTCGAATAACACACTCTGTACTTCAAGTTTCATTCTGTTTTTCATTTTCGAGCGTTATTTCAGTGTACAAGGCTTCTCTACCTCCGACGTTTTGTTTGAGAAGGAGATCTTCATAGTGAGCTTATTTGCCTTGGAGTAGTAATCCTCTGATTACCAGTCGAGTAAAGTGAGTGTCTCGTACTTCTTTTTATTCTGTAATATTTCTTGTAGTGTGTAATTATTTTAAAGCTTGATTATTTGAGAAAGATATTTGTTGTTTATTTGTGCAAGGAAATTCACCACTCTTTTATCGACCGTAAGGGACCTACATCATGTGCGTGTACCTTTACTCACAAGGGTCAGCTACCTTTTGTTGGATCGATTGCACGTGAGAGGGGGGATGAATCACATGGTTCTTAACAACTCATTTTGTCAGTTTTAAAATCACAAGTATGCACAGCGGAAAGTACGTATGAAATCAAAATTAAAAAGATACGAGAAAGACAAAAGCGATTTACTTGGTTCGGAGCCTTCGGTGACTCCTACTCCAAGACTCAAGTCTCGCGGACCTATCGATGGATAATCCACTAAAAGCCTCTTCCGGTTCCTTCGTAAGAGGAAGTCTAATACACAGAAAGACGGAACAAGTGCAACACTCTGTACTTGTCCTATTGAAAATAATTAAAAATTAATTATAGCTCTTTACCCAACACCTTCGATGATTGCCAGCTTTGGCTCGGTGTCGGTCGGTTCCTCGACAGTAGTCGGGCGCAACAGTGTCATTGTAGAGTCACAGTTGTAGGCCGAAGCAGTTGGAACCTCAATTGGATGCGTAGAATCTTGTATGTGAATTATGTATTGAAGCTTTGGGCGAGCAGGCTTATAAAGAGTATGGAAGGCGCCTTTCAAGGCCATTGAAGGCGCCTCCAACCTGGGAAGCTCGATCCAGAACAGCCTGACACTTATCTGCAACAACGTCCAAAACTTCATCCTATGGAAGGCGCAATGGAATGCACCTTCTATAAACAGTACGAAGGTACCTTCCATCAAGCTCGAAGGTGCCTTCGGACACTGTTCATCCGAAGGTAAATGTGCTCCTTTGTCCTGCGAAACAACGTTAGTCCAAAAAATAAAATAATAACCTACAAGACAAATGTTAGTACAATAATAATGAATAGTATTAATTAGTTTCTGTCCTCCTAGGACTAGGAACTAGTCAATGTCTCAGATTAGGGATCCAAAATGGACCTAACCTAGACTGACGCCTACTGCCCCCTTAACTGGGACGCATCCTCACAAGGTTACTCCTCCAGTGACTTACCTTAACTTACCAACTTGCTAGTTGCCCGTTCCGCAGACCCAACTGGGCTTCCTGCCAGATATCCGGTCGGCTTGTTGACCTATCTGGACTTCTCGCCAGATATCCAGTCAGCCCGTTGACCAATCTGGACTTCCTTAGACTTGTCAACTCCTACACACTGGGTTAGTACAATAGATAAAGTAGTAAAGTAAAATAATGTCAACATATTTTAGGATTCGCTGGTCCGATCAACTGCGCGTAGTTGACCCGAAACCAGTTGGTCACACATTGCCTAGGGTCACCTCCCTAGGGTTGCCTAGCTGATGTGCGTAGATTATATACACTTACTTAACATGTTTTGACGCATATTCACATATTTTACGCATGCTTTGTCTATGCACTTTCATACTCTTTGTCTTACTTTCAGCATAATTACTCTTCTTTGTTCGGAGATCTGCTCTTGTGTATTTTCTGTTTACATGAGTTGAATTTGGAGAGAAAATGATGTTCATGGTCGATCCAGTCAACAAGTGAAGGAACACAACACTGGCCATGTGAGTCACACGGCCATGCCAAAGAAGTAAGGAGGAAAATGGCTTTGGTCGTGTGGTCCAGACAACCCATGTAGCTTCACCAGAGGAGGAGCATGACATGGCCGTGTGGATCCACATGGCAGCATCACCCTAGCAGCGTATCCAGAACATGGTTGTGTAGATCTACACGACCGTGCAACTCTTCCAAAGAAAAAGTAAGTCCAGGCCGTGTGTGCCACATGGTCGTGCAAGATTTCCAGAGGCTAAGATTGGCTAGGCCGTGTGAGCCACATGACCATGCAAGCCATCCAGAGACAAAGCAGGACACGACCGTGTGACCCTGGCCGAGAGCAGAATGGGTGAGGCTGTGTGAAGGCCACACGACCGTGGCATGGGTCGTGTGGTGCCCGTGCCCTGCTCTATATAAGGGAGTTTCTTCCTCTTTCAAAAGGGGGGGGGGAGGCTCTCCCTTTGGGGAGATCTAATTTGGGGCTGTTTTTCACCTTCTTCGGCCTTGATACGACAATCCAAGACCATCTCCATCTCCGTATCGACTCTAGAAGCTAAGGATTGGTTCCGAAGATCACTCATCATCTCTAGATAAGCATTTCTATTCTCTCTTCTCGATTGGGATTGAAATGTTTGTAATCTCCTTATCTTTGGATCTCTATCTTTGTACTATGGAGTAGATTCATGGTTCTAGGATTAAAGGAGTATTTATGCTGTTATTTGATGTAAGATCTCATGGATATGCTAATTTCCTATCTAGATGATATTGATGTGTTTTGTATCAATTTGATCTTGTGTGGATTCTTGTGTTTGGACTTAATTAACATGTTTGATTGAATGTTTGTAATACTTGTGGATCTCATAGAGGGATACCCTAAATCGTATGATCGAGGGGCGTTAGTGACAGGCTGCCCCGCTAACGGACGTCTAGGGGGTCACCTTGAAAGGTAAAGCTAGTCTCTATAAGGAGGTGGGATAGTTGAATTCGTTTAGTTTCTACACCTTTATGTGGATTGAGTGGTGATGCGTTTTTGTGTTGTATGACTCAGGGGTGCTAGTGATAGGCTACCCCGCCAACGGACTTCATAGGGATCATAACTATTTAATCGCTAGAGGTGTAGATCAAAGTCCCTTGCCGGTTGTCTTCTACAGGAGAAAACCGACAACTTCTTACAAATGCATATCAATTAAGGATATAAATTAGAGAACCATGATACATCAATGAATATCACAATGAAATCGAATTCATAGAATACTCACAAAATCAAATACTTCATTTACTTTCCTATTTATATTTTCTAGTTGCTTACTTGGTACATTCCCTACATTGTCGATTGTTTAGCTAATTCTACGTGAGACGTCTCTTGTGCTTATAACCAGTCTTTGTGGGATTGATAATCTTTTATTACTGATGACGAAACCGTGCACTTCTGGTTGAGTAAGACTAGATTCACTCACTAGGACTTCCATTGCCTGGCTTCACTCACTAAGACTTCCTCCACCTAGCTTCACTCACTAGGACCCGACTTCACTCACCAAAACTTTCACCACCTAGCTTCACTCACCAGGACTTCCACCACCTAGCTTCACTCACTAGGGTCTGACTTTACTCACCAGGACTTCCACCACCTAGCTTCACTCATTAGGGCCCGACTTCACTCACAAGGACTTCCACCACCTAGCTTCACTCACTAGGGCTTGACTTCACTCACCAGGACTTCCACTTGCCTAATCTCTAGTTATGACTTCTCACTTGCCTATTCTTTGGTTAGGGCTTACCCTTGCTAGTCATCTAGTCCTGAATAGACTACTCTCTTCTAAACATCAAGTCCTGTTTGGATTAACCCTTGATCAAACTGACCAGACTTGGGTGCATTTTCAAACATCGAAACCCTAGAGGTTAATTGCACCAACACCTTTTATAGGGCCCAGATGGTTTGACACGTTCTCCCCATTTCTCGCAAATGTTACCACGTTCTCAGAAATAAATGGTCCTTTATCACCCATTAATTTTGGAGTAAATATCTGCATTTTTCATCATTTTCACAATAATGGTCGCGTGGTCCTTGTCCCCCATGAATAACGGTTCATTCGAGAATCGAATCAAGGGCTAGGAGTAGAATCTCGAGAGACAAGAGTGAGACGAGAGTTGGGTGTTTATAATCAGTGGCTAGGAGCAAGGAGTTGAGGGCTGGAAGTCGGTAGCTGGGAGTTGGTAGTCGGGAGTCAGGAGTTGGTAGCTAGGAGTCGAGAGTCGGTAGTCGAGAGTTTGCCTTCCCTAACTTTGACTATCATCATGGAAAGACTTTTGATATTTTCAACCACGTGGCCTTCATTGATTACCCTCGTACCATTAATCGTCTCCTCAAGTCTAGTCAAAAGAAGCGAAAGTCCGATTGACTGAACTAAAGTGGTGTGGCAAGACATCTCTTTCCTTCTTGATTCTTCTGCCATATGGCAAAGAGTAAATCAAGGGCACATCCTTCAACAAGATCTACACTTTAATTACTGCCACACCCATCAAATGTGGGAGATGCTTTATCAACCTCAATTTTTGAGTTGGGAAGATGTCATTTCCTCTTAGATTATATCACATTAAAGTGAGGTGACCATTTAGCAGGGAAGACTAACTGCTTATATCTACGTAATGATTATTATGAATTATCGTGATCTATGTTTGATCGGGTAGTAGGTGGTCCATTCTTGCTTCCCAAGTGATCTAGATCCAAGGGTCATGATTAAACATCTCACTATATAAATAAGGTTGCAAGGGTTGTCATTCTGTGCAACCCTTGTTTGTGCGTATGCCGATCTTCTTCGTCCTCACTTCAAGTCCCTTGCATTTCCATCCTTGAGCAAGTCCCTCATCTCTTCACTATTGAAGGTTCACTGGTCTATCTTCGGCCTCTCATCTCCTTGTAGTTGCATGTACCTTAGCGCTAGTCTTGTAACGGTCGCGAGGTCTTCCTCTTCATCTATTCCTTGATATAAGTCTATAGAATCTTGTTTCGGTGAGGCCTTTTTAGTTCGCCTAAGGACCACCTATGAAATTCCGGCCAACCATATGCTAATACTCCCTAATGGAAACGACCGTCTTGCTTGTCCACCTCCAAGATATGTAACCTTCTTTCATAGTCATTTGATAAGTGGGTTGTGTTATCTCATTCATGATTTCTTCTTCGAAGTGTCACAGTACTTTCGTATTCCCTTGTCCCAGTTGGGACCCAACTGTTGGGACACTTCGAAACTAGAGGGGGGGAATAGCTTCTCGCGTTTCGTCGATGATGATGTTGCAGTGGATAAAACTTGACTCAAAAGCTCCTCAATGCTAACAAGAGGATTTACTTGGTATCCACCTCAAGAAGAGGTGACTAATCCAAAGATCCAGCCATCACTCACAGATCCACTAAGAATACACTCCTTCTCGGAAACACTCCAGAGGTGGAGAAATCTCGTACAAGACTCTCAATATAACAAGATGAAGAAAGAAGCAAATATAGTAAAATCTTACAAGATTTACACAAATAAAACCCTAGTTAGCTTCTTCTTCTTATCTGGGAACGCCTCTTGACCTTGGAAGTGCAGCAACACTTGTCTCCAAGAAGCTTCAAGAACTGACGAACTCGGTGAAGGGAGTGGAGAATAAAACCTGCGAGCGATACCTTAGAACAGTGCACGCGAAATCCTTTTATCGAGCACACAATGACTAGTTTTCCAATCGTAATCGATTACGCATGCTTGATCGACTAACCCAATTGATTAGGCATGCTTCTGTTCACACGAGAACAACTCATAAGTGATTAAGCTTCCCTACTTAATCGCTTACCAAACTCTCTGTGCATTCGCGAAATCCAAGCTTAATCGATTGTAGTAATCAATTAAGCATTCTTAATCGATTGACCTAATCAATTACAAACCTCTCTGTGCACTTCACAAAACTTGCTTAATCGATTACCTTAATCGATTCAACTTCGGTAATTGACTAACCTAGTCGATTACTAAGCCCTAACTTCCAAATCTAAGTCTAGGGATCCTTTACCCAACATCCGGTCAACCGTGACCTATTGGGACTCCTCATTACTTAGTGTTTGGTCAAACCTTTGACCCACTAGGACTTTACCAAGTGTCTGGTCAATCCTTTGACCCACTTGAACTTTTCTCCTTATACCAAGTATCTGGTCAAACCTTTGACCTACTTGGACTTTCAACACCATGTGTCCGGTCAACCTTGACCCACCTAGATTTTCACATGCTTGGCTTCACTCATGAGGACTTTTACCTGGTTTCACTCATAGGATTTTCATTTACCTAGCTTCACTCACCAAGACTTTCAACTGCTTGACTTCACTCACCAAGACTTTCACCTAGCTTCACTCACTAGGATTTTCCTTCTGCCTAGCTTCACTTATCAGGAATTTCACACCAAGTATCTAGTTAACAGTGACCCATTTGGATTTTCTTCTTCTGCCAACCTTCTTGTTGGACTTACCCTTGCCTAACCTCTAGTTAGGACTTTCCAGTTAAGTATCCAATCAACTTTGACCTACTTGACTTTCCTTTACACAAAACTGGTCAAATCTTGACCAATGGAGAATTACACCAACAATCTCCTCATACGGATAATTGCACCTGTAATCTTCATATACTGTCAAACATCAAAACTTAATATCAAGAATAAAACTTGAGCCAACTCAAGCTTAGTCAAACCGATCAACCTTGACCTAGGAAAATTGCACCAACAATCTCTCCCTTTTTGATGTTTGACAATATATTTAAGTTAGGCTAATCTCATAGCCTTAAATTATTTTTCATGCCAAAGCATGAATAAGGGTTTCCTTTATTCTCCCCCTTACTAAGAGGATAAACTTCTCCTTTGGGTTAAGAAGACCTAACTTAACCCTACATTCTCCCCCAGTGTCACACATCAAAAATTCTCCCCTTGAAGAGTTATTCATACGTTGTTTACAACCTCACTTGTTATTCACAACATCACAATGAAGGTCCTATACCCTTCATTATCCCCAAGTACTCACCCTTGAGCACTAACCCATCATTCAATGCTCATCCTAGAGCATTCACATTTCAACAATAAAGATATCCAATCTTTCATTGTTTTCCAATGCTTAACTTTGAGCATTCATCACAATGAAGGTTTTTAGCCTTCCATGGTTCCGAGAAAAATAAATACATGTCTCTAAGGAGTAGCTCCCCCTCGAAAACATGCTCTAAACTTCTATCATTTTACCAACAATGACTTAAAGTTTCTAAACCTTTAGAAAATCTAAAATTTAAAGTTTTGAGGTTTAAATATCAATATTGAATACAAACCTCATCCTAAACTCTAACTTAGTCCTTCTTAACCATCTCTTCTTGTTTTCATCATGAAAACTATCCTAAAATGTTTAAAGTTGAGTTTCATAGGGTTAAGGATGGTTAACACGACTTAACATGACATGTTCAACTTAAATAAACTTATTTAGACTGAAATTAGGATCTTAAGTGCCTAAATAAGGCTCATAATCGCTTGAGACCAGCCGTAATCGAATGAAGTTGAGATTCAATCGATTCTCAGGTGTTAATCGATTGCTGTAATTGATTAATACCTTTAATCAATTACTCTAATTGATTCAGTGAGCTACTATGCTCATAGGAACTCACCCTAATCGATTCAGATGGGTAATCGATTGTGCTAATCGATTATCATTTCTGATTTTTGAAATGGAATTCTGTCTAAATTTCAGAAATGCCCTAAAAATTTATAAAATTCTAAAAATCATGAAAATTCTTATAGACATTATTTAAGGCATATACTTTTATAGAAAAATAGTTTTCTAAGAAAATACATCTTATTTTCAAATATTGATACAAAATTAGAAACTCTTGAAAACCTTAATGTTTCTTTCAAGTTTGTGCCTAACTTTCCAATGGTGATTACTATCAACAAATAGTCTTCACCAAGTTTTGCCAAAGGCATTTTGAAATCATTTCCAAAATCAATTTCCAACCATGTTCCTTGAGCTAAGTGCACATGACTTGTACATTAGATTTTCCAATGATTGGATAACACACAACTATATATTTCGATGAAGCTAAAACTCAAATAGATGCACTAAATCAACATCTTGAGTCTTGTTTATTATCCTAACATCTCACTTGTATCTAATGTGTACTAAAACACATACAAGTCACCTTATGATTTGTGAGATGTAGATTTTGATTTTACCCTAATCTAAGAGATCATGCATATCTATCTAGGCATTGTTAAATTGATCATCCAACTAGGATGCCACTTGTTGATAAATATTATTGTCCTTAATTACAAAGAATTTAAAATAATGCATGATGATTTATGACATACATCAAAATGGATATTTTTCAAAAGAAAAACTCTTTTAGCTACATGATGTATGTATGACATGACATGACATGACATGATATTTTTATATTTTATTTTTCATAATAAATATGTATGCAAAATATGATATTATGGCATGTGATAGGCAAGCAATCATGGCAGTTTAGCATAAATAAATATACCTGCATTATCTATCTAAGTATCTCTAAAAATTTGCTAACTTAAGATTAATCCTAGATTGCCCCCTTTTCCTTTTAAGAAAATGTTAAAACCTAACTTGACATTTCTTTTACCTTTTTATTATTTGTGCCAATTTAAATTAAGTCTAATTTCTTAAATTTTGGCACATTTTATTATTCAAAAGAGTAACCATTAAAACCTTTTCATTTTCAAGAAGTATAACTACCTTGAAAATATCTTCCAAGTGTCAACTTTATAAAAGTTGGGTTAGCTATCCTTTCAATTAGAGTTGACACTCTCTAAAATCATTTAGGGTGTAGAGAAAATACTCTTAGGAACTCAAAACTGATTAGTACTTCTTGGATGTTTTAGGTATTACTAGGGATAACTTCCCTTGATACCTTCCTAATCACCTTCCTAGGCTTCTTAGAAGCCTTAATCACACTCATCTCTTCTAGGTCAACTCTAGGGATACTTTTCCTTGTGACATTCTTAGTGATTTTCTTAGGCCTCTTAAAATCCTTAGTCACATTTGTCTTTTCAAGGTAAGTTCTAGGGACGACCTCCCTTATAACCTTGGCTTGATCCTTAGACCTAGAGTTAGTTCCATAGCTACATAGAATCCTATGATAAGAAGAGACATCCTTCTTGGCTTTGGGTTTGTATCCCAAACCTTTATGGCCATTGGATGGCTCTCGCATTCCTAAACCTAGATCGTGCTCATTTTGCCCCTTAAAGACATTTTTCATTTTTTAAGGGTCTTTTCTAATTTTTCAAGTCTTGACCTCAAGACTTGATTTTTCAATCTCAAATCCTTTGATTTAGATTTTCCTTGATTTCTATGAGCATTTTTATTTTTAGGCATATATCTAAAATCCTTAGAGTTATGGCCTAAGTTATCTACCTTCCTAGCCTTAGGTATGGTAGTTTTCACATGATAAGCTACATATTTTTCTTTAACTCTATCATGCTTCCTATTTTCATGACAAATACCATTAAAGTGATATAAACTAGATCTAGTATGATTTTTATCATGGGTCAAAGGAATTGGTTTAATAAATGATACCTTGAGTTTCCCCTTAGAAGCTCCCCCTTGACTCTAGCTTCCTCCTCTGACTTTGGCTAGATTCTTCCCCTTTGGACATTGGCTCCGGTAATGTCCATTTTATTTGCAAGAGAAGCACACAATGTGCTCCTTGCCTTTGCGCACCATGGGACTAACCTTCTTCGGCTTCTCCTTAGTCTTTGGTGCCAGTTGACCTTTTTTCTTAGTCAACTTAGGGCACTTACTTTTGTAATACCCTTTTTCCCTACACCGAAAGTAAATAATATGATTTTTATTATTACTAATTGAAATTTCTATACCTTCGCTTATAGGGGTGGCACATGATCCTCCATTTGACCCGGAAGTAGAAACTTCTTCTTGTTCTGGTGCCAATGAATGTTGCTCCCCCTCAATCCTAGAGGTGGAGGCCTCTTCATCTTCATCCTTTTTCACATAAAACAAAGAGTATGCTCTCTCTTTACCTTTTTTGTTGCACTCCATTGAGGATGAAGCTTCTTGATCTTCTTCTTTAGATGTTGAGCATCTCTCAACTTGGGACTCCTCTTCTTCTTGATCCAATGAGTTTTCCTCTTTGGATTTGTCTTGATTTGGTGTAGTGGAGGGTTCTTCATGAATCTTTGCCAACTTGCTCCAAAGCTCCTTGGCATCTTCAAATTCTCCTATCTTGTTCAAGATGTTACTAGTCAATACATTGACCAAAAGCTTAGTCATTTTATCATTGAACTCACATCTTGGTCACTTTATCATTGGCCTCACATCTTTGGATTTTCTCTTGACTTCATTTGCTCCTTTTGATGCTCTTTCCCTTGTCATTTGTTGGGCCTTGAAATCCTTCCATTAGAGCAAACCATTGCTCTATCTCCATCATGAAGAAGTTTTCAATTCTTGATTTCTAAGAATCGAAGCTCGTTGATGTGAATGGTGGAGACATCCTTGTATCATATCGAGCCCATCTCAGAAATCCATCTTGAATTTGAGCTTTTGAAATCTTTAACTTGTTGAAATTGGGGCTTCAAATTCTTCTTCCTCTAGCTCGTTGCCCTTCCCGCGATGAGTCCGGTGAAGAGCGACCTCTCTCTGATACCACTTGTTGAGACACTTCAGAGCTAAGGGGGGGGGGGGTGAATAACTTCTTGCATTTCGTTGATGATGTTGCAGCGGATAAAACTTGATGCAAAAGCTCCCCAATGCTAACAAGAGTATTTAATTACTTGGTATCCACCTCAAGAAGAGGTGACTAATCTAAGGCTTCGACCCTCACTTACACATCCACTAAGAATACACTCCTTCTCGGAAACACTCTGGAGGTCACTCGTTCTTGGAAACACTCTGGAGGTGGAGAAATCTCATACAAGACTCTCAACAACAAGAGGAAAAAAAAGTAAATACAAGGAAAATCTTATAAGATTTACACAAATGAAATCCTAGCTAGCTTCTTCCTGTTTGGGAATACCTCTTGACCTTGGAAGTGCAGCAACACTTATCTCTAAAAAGCTTCAAGAACTGGCGAGCTTGGTGAAGAGAGTGGAGAAGAAAACCTATGAGCAATACCTTAGAGCAGTGCACGCGAAATCCTTTTATCAGGGGCACAACGACTAGTTTTTTTAATCGTAAGCAATTACTCTAATCAATTAGCATGCCTAATCGACCAAACCAATCGATTAGGCATGCTTCTATTCATGCGAGAGCACTCATAAGTGATTAAGCTTCCCTGCTTAATCACATACCAAACTCTCTGTGTATTCGCGAAATACAGGCTTAATCGATTGCAATAATCGATTAAGCATTCGTAATCGATTGACCTAATCGATTACGACCATCTCTGTGCACTTCACGAAATCTGCTTAATCGATTGCCTTAATCGATTCAGCTTCGATAATCAACTAAGCTAGTCGATTACCAAGCCCTAACTTCTAAATCTAAGTTTAGGGATCCATTACTTAACATCCGGTCAACCGTGACATGTTGGAACTCCTTATTGCTTAGTGTCCAGTCAAACCTTTGACCTACTAGGACTTCACCAAGTGTTCGGTCAATCCTTTGGCCCACTTGGACTTTTCTCTTTGTGTCAAGTATCTGGTCAAACCTTTAACCTACTAGAACTTCACCAAGTGTCTGGTCAATCTTTTGATCCACTTGGACTTTTCTCCTTGTGCCAAGTATCCGGTTAAACCTTTGAGCTACTTGGACTTCCAATCACTAGGTGTCTGGTCAACTTTGACCCACCTGGATTTTCACATTCCTGGCTTCACTCACCAAGATTTTTACCTGGTTTCACTCATAGGATTTTCAACTGCTTGGCTTCACTCACTAAGACTTTCACCTAGCTTCACTCACTAGGATTTTCCTTCTATCTAGCTTCACTCATTAGGGCTTTCAACTGTCTGGCTTCACTCATTAGGACTTTCACACCAAGTTTCTAGTCAACAGTGACCCATTTGGATTTTCTTCTTCTGCCAACCTTTCTATTAGACTTTCCCTTGTCTAACCTCTAGTTAGGACTTTCCAATCAAGTATTTGGTCAACCTTGACCTATTTGACTTTTCTTCACACAAAACTGGTCAAACCTTGACCAATGGGGAATTGCATTAACAATCTCTCCATACAGATAATTGCACCTGCAATCTCTATATATTGTCAAACATCAAAACTCAAATATCAAGACTCAAGCTTAGTCAAGCTGGTCAATCTTGACCTAGGGAAATTGCACCAACACTAACTTCTTCCGTATCTTAATTGGAGTAGATATTTTATTTCGCCTATATTGAATTCCTTTATCTACTCACTATTTCATTTCTTCTTTTATCAAAAAAATGGAGGATGGACTGTTCTTCTTTTCCTCCTGAATGGGTCAAGGCCCGCTCAAGGGTTTTCCCTCAACGTATAAGAGATGGAAACCCTAGTGTCTTGGCCAAACTGATGACAACATGACTTGCCGTCACCACCCTGCATAAAGGATAATCACTTGGTGTGAGGCTATTTCTGTGCATCTAAACAATTACAAGACTTGAAGTTTGACAATACTTTTTTGTTGGAGGAGGGGCTACTTCATATGTTCGGACTGAGCCCCATCCCAGTGCCTCTTCAACTTTCTTTTGGTAAACTCTTTTTCTCTTCTTCGAATTTTGCTTTCTAATTGAAAATACATCATATTTTGTAGCCTCCACCATGTTGAAAGCTACTATGGGTAAGGTGATGAGGCTGTTAGACGCTGAGTTAGATGCTTGAGACCTCGAGATTGCCAATTCAACCCAAGATGTAGGACCTAATAGGGAAATTATTCCTGATCCCGTACCAGTGGGGGTGGAAGTGGCTTTACTCAACCCAATGCTTGTTTTAGTGGAAGTTGCTCCTCCTGCACTGGCAGACATAGAGATTGCTAACACTAAGGATTCCACAACCCCCTTATGTGTGATCCACAAGAGGCGTCAGTTGTCCAACTGAGGAACTCTTCACAACGGGTTTGTAACTCATCGTCTCCTCCCACCTCCTAGAATTCTCGGGGTATAATTATACCTACTGGCAGTCCCTCGTCGTTGCCTGTCCAACTCCCAATTTCACGTGTAGGGATAGTAGGAGATCTTGTAGGTGCGAGTTCTTTGCATCCGTCTATCCCTATTTTCTCCAAGGCTCCCCTCTTCGAGGAGAGTCGGATGCTAGCACATCGTATCCCCCCCTCGGAACTGGCTCCAATAATCCTCCTCGATGAAGCACCCACTAGGCAATCACTTCCCATTGTGAGTGAATGTGCTGCTTCGGTCGACGAGGAGACGTCCCGAGGATAGGAGACACTAGAAGATGTCTAACTAGATTTAACCTTTATTGGCCCCATAGCTAGGCGATGGGAACATGCTGAGGCAGTATCAATAGGACTTTCCTTCAAAAATCTAGCTGTTGATCTCTTGAATACTAGTGTCGACTAAATGTCTCAACTGGTTATTTTCAGTCAGCGATTTCTTGAGTTATGGTAAGGTCACTAAGACATACAAGTCCATATTGTGGAACTGGAGACCCAACTGGCTGCCTCCAAAACAGAAGCTTCTTTGTTGCAATGGAGGCTCGTTCGCTTGAAGGAACTGAAGGAGAACCCTACCTCGGTGTTATCTAAAATTTGTCAATTTAGAGAAGCTGCAGCTAATGATAAGGTGGATAATATTAAGGCCAAGCATGAGGCGAGTGATGAGTTCATTTTTTGTCATGAAATGATATCAAAAGAATTTAAGTACTGAACCCCTCTAACTATACTAATGCAGTATAGAAATGACTCAGGTCATCTCTCAACGAATGCAATGATAGGATGGTAATTTAGGATTATTTGTTATTTATATTTTTAGAGTTTTGATATGAAAATAAGGGTTTAGGTTTTGGTTCTAAACCTAACAAATGAAATAGCCAAACAAGTATGAAATTTATGCTAATGAAATGAACAATATCCTATCTATCCATTAATAGTGATCTCACAACATATTGTCACTCTATGCTACGATTTCACTATCAACAAAATTAAACTAAGAAATAAAATAGAAAAACATTAGATGAAACCTAATCTAGTAAATGAAAAACAATATACGTAAAGGAAATCTAACCTAACCTAAATTACAATTGCAAGGGAATTAATGTCAATGCAAAGCAAACATTAAATGGAAGACAAAAACACAAGAAAACCTAAAGCATTCAACTAACTAAGCATAACACAACTTTTAACCCCAATAAATTGCAAAACTTAAATAAAACTCACCTAACAAACATTTCATCGAACACCTACTATGCATGAAACAAATGAAGTAAGATCAGTGCAATTCAAACATAGGGAATTGAGTACAATACAAGCATTCAATCAAAATTCACAAACATCAACAATGAATAGAATTAAACTAAGTAATCCATACCACAATTCACACATCAACTTTCAATACCAAGGACTACCCTTGCCGTCACACAAGGGTTGGAGAAAGAACCCCTAACTTTGATGACTAATAGCACACTGTCGGTCGACTGCTGATTTCGACAATGAAGAATATATGAATCCTCCAACGAAGAACCCCTCCGCTGGAAGTTGACTGGATGAGTTGGATGGATTGCCGGCTGCTGCCTCCTTGCTCTCCCATCTGAACCTCAGAAGGTAGAAGTTGTCGGAAGGAAGTTGGAAGATGGAGGTCACACCGGAGAACCCCTCAAGCGAGATGGATTGATTGGAGCTCACTGCCACCGCTGCCTCTTGAAACTTTTCTTTGCAAATACTATGGAAGAAATTCAAGGAAGTAAGGGAAGAAGAGTAGACACCGGAGAAACCCTCTCCGGTGAGTTGAGCTTGATCGGAGTCATCGTCGTTGCTTGCCGCTGCCTGGAAGAATACTTGCTGCCACTCGCCTCTTGGAATCAAAAAGAGGAAGAATGGATTGTGGATGGCCGGCTGATGATAGTGAAGGTAAGGGAAGAAGCCGTCGGCCGGTGGGGAAGAGAAAAGAAAGGAGAAGAGGAGAAGGGACGCGCTGTGTTCGCGTGCCCTACCAAAAACGTGAAGAAGAGATGAGGAGCATTTTTGCGTGTGGGAATCAGAAGAGAAGAGGTAAGGTTAATGGGTTTTGGATTTTTGGTTGATGGAAGAAGATCCAAATCCATTAGAAGTTGTGGATCCATTAGGTGGTGAAATTGTGCTTGAGATTGATTTGGGCTTCTCTCTTCTTGGATCCAAAATGGGTTCTTTTTGTTTGGATAAATTGTACTCTTCTTTCCTTGGATGAGGATGATCTCTATGAATGGTCTAGATCTTTCAGATTACTTCCCTACATATATGATGCATATTTTTTAGATAAAATACCAGAAATATAGAAAAAGTTATATCAATGCTCCAAATAAATCTCAACTCGTAAAATATGATATAAATATGGAATTAAGCATACGAGAAGGTAAAAATGCTAAGTATAAGAGACAAAATAATGCATCAAATACACGTTATCAACTCTCCCACACTTATTCTTGCTTGTCTCGAGCAAATGAACAAAACAAGAAAATAATTAAGATGTATTCCCCTAACAATTCTCAATCATGCTTAGAAAATAGTGAAAGAAAATTACCTAAGATTGTTCAATTTAAATGACCAAAGTATTTATGGATTTAATTCATACATCAATTAACAAACATGATAATTTCAATCCACAATGAATAAACTAAGGATGATAACAAAATAAACCTCACAAAGTAAGTGATGGTGACTCTCCTCTCATATTTATGCAATAGTGGAGCTCACTCAAGCTACTCATGAGTTATGCACTACTATATGCTTACTTTGCTTCTAATCTTCACCACTATCATATACATAAGAATCTATAATAAAACAATGAAGGCATTAATTATGTAAGAGAAACATGAATCAAAGCAAATGATAGTGTAAGAAAAGAAATAAGATAGAGTAAGGTAATGATGCAAGACATGTACATAATGGAATATTACATAGACGAGTACAAGAAAAAAGATTGCCCTAAAAGTATTACACCCAAACTTCCAAACTAGCTTCCCATAACTCAATAAACAAGTAAACAATCTCTACTGTAGCTTTTCAATAAAATCTACTCATGATATACAATAAAAATCTACATATTGCTATAATAAAGATTGTCTCTTTTAAAAATTCTATCACAAAAGAGTATAAAATGGCACAACATGTCAAAAGTATTTTTTCTTTTTCTCATTATTTTCTTTCTCTTTTATGTTTTTTTTCGTTTCCTGTGTTTTTTCCAATTATGTTTTTTTTTACTTTTTTTTTCCCAATTTTTTTAAAAATTCTTTCACCATGTTGTGCATATTCCTTATACATCATTATCAATAGCTCAAATAAAAAGATAAATAGCATGGTTTACCTATGGTGATCAAGCATGGTTCACGTATACTTCCCCTAAATTCTACTAAGTAATTCCTCTCCCCCTCACTTAAACTTTTGTCCATCCCAGACAAAATACTCATCATGCAATATCCAAAAATATCCACATCCATAAGAAGAATAAAGTGAAATAAATGAAAGAGAGAAAAGATTGAAATGCCCTAAGATAAGGGAATTATTCAAGCAACATGTGATAACAAAAGGAATGAATAAAAGCAAGTGAAATAGCCTTCATAAAAATCATGCAATCTTATAATATTGTGGTCTTGAAAGAATTAAACAAGTTCTAGAGTAGCATTAATCACAAGTGCATCACACATCCATAGGAATAATAGGCTTAAAAATCCTCACTAGGTATATCAAAATTATCATTTCAATTTACCAACATGGAATCCATCACCAAGTTGTAATCATATGCAATCTAATAATCCAATCATGATAATAAATCCCCAAACTTGACAATCAAATTTAACTAACTTTCATAATTTCTAAAATGATAACAAGAACATATAGGAAATTTAATATGAAAACCGACTAAATAAAATACAAATGAATTGCCAAGCAAAAACAAATCAAGCAAGGAAATATATACAAGCAGAAAGAAAAAGAAAAAGTGAGATGGAATAGACTCCCTTGAAATTCTGGTGGCCGAAGTCGATTTAGTTCCAGAAGTCATGCTGGAAGTGGAATGAATGTTGGTGAAATGAGGCACACTCTCTTCATCATCGTCTCCTCAAATATTTTCTCTAGTGGTCGAAGACGATTCAGTTGGAGTATCCACTCCAAAAGCTTCATTATTGCATACAGAGTTTGAGCTTTCTTTAATTGGTAGAATGCATCTTTACATGATTGACTGTAAATGAAATGCATGTAGAAATCCTATGCGAAATGTACTAGAAACAATATCAAAAGTAACAGAGCATGAACCAAAAGATGTCTCACATCTAATAAAATTAAAATGAATTGTTGGGACCGAAATGTAGCTAGAGAGGGGGTGAATAGCTCATCGCGATCTTGTGCTCTTCGTTGCTTTGTTTCTTCGATGATGTGCAGCGAAAAATACAAGAAACAACAATTACAATGCTAACACAAGGGATTTACTTGGTATCCACCTCAAGAAGAGGTGACTAATTCAAGGATCTACACACTCACGCACCCTCCACTATGAAATCACTCTTTTACGGTAACTACCGAAGGCGGAGAAGCCTTACAACACTCTCAATACAAGAAGAAAGAAGAGGGAAATGAATACAAGAAAATCTTACAAGATTTCTCAATATAAAACTCTAACCCTAGCTTCTCCTCCTTGTTTGGATTGCCTCTTGATCTTGGATATCCAGCAAAAACTTGCTCCAAGAAATCTTCAAGAATTGGCGTGAGAGCGTGAGGAGGAAACCGTGAGCACCTATGGAGAAGAGATGAAGAACTGGGCAGAAAAACGCTCGCCAACGGCTTTATCTGCGCCAACGGTCAAATCCCAATCAATTGGATTGCTCCCAATCGATTGGGGAGGATTTGGATCGATCGATCGATCGATCTAGAGTGCCTCTGTGCTTTCTGGAATCGCCCTGAATCGATTGCTCGATCGATTCAAGGCTTCTCGAGCGATTTCCAGTACTCCAATTGATCACCCGATCGATTGGAGGCTTCAATCGATCAATTAATTGATTCAGAAGCTTACTGTTCACTCAGAAACTCACCCAATCGATTGATCAATCGATTAGGGAAGTTTCAATCGATTAACCAATCGATTCAACCCATTTCTGCACAAATTAGTGTCACCTAATCGATTGACCAATCGATTGGAAAGTAGAAAACTGGATAGAGCTTGAAATTAGCTCTGTTTCACATCCAAGATCACCTCATTCCGATATCCGAGTCAAAAGTTATGGCCTTCGGAAGCTCACTACGTCCGAACTTCCTAGTTCCATGTCAACTCCCTATTGGACTTACGACCGCTAAGAGTTCAGTCAACTTTTGACCCATCTAGACTTTCTCGTTGCCAATTGTCAGGTCAACCTTGATCGACTTGGACTTACCATCTCGTGCCAAGTGTCCGGTCCTCCATGACCGACTTGGACTTTCACCAGATGTCTGGTCACCCTTAACCCATCTGGATTTCTTCGTGCCAAGTATCCAGTCAATCCTTTGACCTACTTGGACTTTCCAACACCAGGTGTCCTGTCAACCCTGACCCACCTGGATTTCTACTTGCCTGGCTTCACTCACCAGGTCTTCTCTTTTGCCTAGTTTCACTCACCAGGACTTTCACCTAGCTTCACTCACTAGGACTTTCACCTAGCTCAACTTACTAGGTCTTTCACCTGGCTTCACTCACCAGGATTTTCCCTTTTGCCCGGCTTCACTCACCAGGACTTTCACCTAGCTTCACTCACTAGGATTTTCACCTGGCTTCACTCACCAGGATTTTCCCAACTGCCTGGCTTCACTCACTAGGACTTTCTTTCTTCCTAGCTTCACTCACTAGGTTTTCCCAGTCAAGTATCCAGTCAGTCTTGAACTACCTAACTCTTCTTCACATCTAATTGGTCAGTCTTGTCTCTCTTCATGTATTGTCAAACATCGAAACCCAAACATTAAGACTCAAGCTTGAACCAACTCAATCTTAGTCAACCAGGTCACCTTGACCTAGGGAAATATTGCACCAACAATCTCCCCATTTTTGATGTTTGACAATACCTGTAAGTTAGAATACCTTTGAGTTAAGTTAATCCCATAGTCTTAACTCTCTTCATGCCAAAGTATGAATGATGGTTCCCTTCATTCTCCTCCTTCTCTAGAGGGCAACCTCCCTCTTAAGGAAATGAAGGCCTAACTTAAATCACACATTCTCCCCCTATGGACACACATCAAAAACTCTCCCCCTGAAAAGTTACCCAACGTTATTTACAACTTCACTCGTTGTTCACAACACAATAACGAAGGTCCCATACCCTTCATTATTCTTAACGCTCATCCTTGAGCATATACCACTTGGTATATTCATACACAATTCAATTGAAAGTCCCATACCTTTCATTTTATCAAATGCCCAACCTTGAGTATTTTCATGACAGAAGGTTAATCACCTTCTAAGGTGTATAAAAAGTAAATTTTGATGTCTTTAAAGAGTAACTCCCCTAAAGACATGCCCGGAACTTCTGTCATTGCACCAACAATGACTTTGAATCCCTAAATCTTTAGGAACCCAAATTTAGAAGTTTTGAGGTTTAAAAATTCAATATTGAAACCAAACCTCAACCCAAACCTCTACTTAGTCTTCCTTAACCAGTCCATCCTTATTTTCATCATGAAAACTTCCCCTAAATATATACAAATATGTTTTAAGGGGTAAAGAAAGGTTTTATAGACTAAAAATGGTTTAAATAATTGAAAACAAGCTTTCCCAGCTGAAATTAGTGATTCAATCAATCAATGGATCGATCGGTGGATC
The DNA here is from genome assembly GCF_018446385.1 of Zingiber officinale. Lineage (NCBI taxonomy): Eukaryota > Viridiplantae > Streptophyta > Magnoliopsida > Zingiberales > Zingiberaceae > Zingiber > Zingiber officinale. Next base: position 92,568,770 of record NC_056001.1, read on the forward strand.
AATCCAGCAAGCTTATGCTTGCGAGAAAATGCCTCTCAATCGATCGCCCGATCGATTGAGGCACTCCAATCGATCGGGTGATCGATTGGAGGCCTGAAATTGCTGAAATTCAATTTCAGTCAACTTCAGTAATTCCCCAAAAATTCTATAAAATTATAAAAATCATGAAAATTCGTGTAGACATTCCTTAGGGTATATAGTATCAAGGAAAAATAGTTTTCTATGAAAATACTTTATATTTTCAAAGATTGACACAAACTTGGGAACTTGTAAAAACTTTAGTGTTTTCTTCCAAGTTTGTGCTCAACTATTCAATGATGATTACTATCAAAAGATAACCTTCACCAAGGTTTTCTAAAATTATTTTCAAAACCAATATCCAACCATGTTCCTTGGGCTTAATGCACATGACTTGTACATTAGCTTTCCCAATGATTGAAAAACACATAACTATGTGTTTTGATGAACTTAAAACTTAAAAGAATGTACTAAACCAACATCTTGAGTTTTGTTCATCATCCTAACATCTCACTTGTATTTAATGTGTACGAAACCACATACAAGTCATCTTATAGTTCTTTGGTGAGATGTAAAATCTTGGTTTTGCCCTAAACTAGGGATCATGCATATCTACCTAGGCATTTTTGAAACTATGAACATCCACCCAGGATGTTACTTGTTAGTGAATGCCATTAGTCCTTAATTGCAAGAAATAAACTGATGCATGAAAAATGTTATGGCATACATCAAAGATAAATAATTTTCAAAAGAAAATTTCCTATAACTACATGATGTATGATGACATGATATGATATTTTTGTATTTTTCATAATAAAACATGAATGCAAAAACAAATAAATAAATATGATGTCATGACATATGATGGGCAAACAAGACATGCCAAATTAGCACACATACAATACCTAGATTACCTATCTAAGTATCCTTAACCTTAGCTAACTTTAACAAATTTGAACCCTAGATTGCCCACTATTTCCCAAGAGAATGCCAAAGTCTAATTTTGACATTTCTTTTACTTTTCTTAATTTGTGCCAATTTAAATTAAGCATATTTCTCAAATTTTGGCACAATTTTCTCCTTCAAGGAGTAATCATCGAGATCAAGTTCTAAATTTTTGCCCTTACTCCTTAAGAACATACCAAAATCCCAACTTGGTAGTTCTTTATGATTTTCCCAATTGTGCCGATTTAATTTAAAATTGAACTTTCAAATTATGGCACATTTTACTCTTCTAAAGAGTAAATGAAACTCCACTTCATTTTCAAAGGTTGATAATAACCTTGAAAATGCATGCTCTCCGAGTGTCAACTTCATCAAAGTTGGGTTAACTACCCTCCCAATTTGAGTTGACACTCTCTAACCCATCTAAGGGGTAGAGAAAATGCTCCTAGGAACCCAAAATCTATTGGCGCTCCTTGGATGCTCTAAGTACTCACTAGGGATAACTTCTCTAGACACCTTCCTAATGACCTTATTTGCCTTCTTAGAAGCCTTGGTCACCTTTTCTAGGTCAACTCTAGGGATTTCTTCTCTTGTGATCAACTCTAGGGATTTCTTCCCTTGTGACCTTCTTAGTGACTTTCTTAGACTTCTTAGAAGTCTTAGTCACATTTGTTACAAAAATACTCTTAGGGATAACTTTCCTTGTATTTTTGATTTGACCACTAGGCCTAGGGTTAGTTCCATAGCTATATGGAACCCTATGGTAAGAAGGCACATCCTTTTTAATTTTAAGTTTATATCCCAAACCTCTATTACCCTTGGATGACCCTTGTTGTCCTAAACCTAGATTTTGCTCATTTTTCCCTTTTAGGATATTTTCCATCCTTTTTAGGGTCTTTTCTAATTTATCAAGTCTTGACCTCAAGACTTGATTTTCTCTCATTAAATCCTTAGTTTTTAGTTTTTCATTTAATCCTTGAGCATTTTTATTTTTAGGCTTGTAACTAAAGTCTTTAGAATTCTTGTCTAAATTTTTATCTACCTTTCTAGACCTAGGTGTAGTAGTTTTAGCATGAAGAGCTACATGTTTTTCCTTAATGCTATCATGCTTCCTATTTTTATGGTAAATAGCATTAAAATGATAAAAATTAGAATTATCATGTTTTTTACCATTATTTAAGGGGATAGGCTCAATAAATGATACCTTTCGTTTTACCTTGGAGGCTCCCCCTTGATCTATGCTTCCTCCTTTAGCTTTGACCGCTTTCTTCCCCTTAGGACATTGGCTCCGGTAATGTCCTTTTTGATTGCAAGAGAAGCACACAATGTGCTCCTTGCTCTTCTTTGTTGTGGGGACGGTCTCCTTGGGCTTCACCTTGCCCTTTAGTGCCACTTGGCCCTTCTTCTTGGCCAATTTGGGGCACTTGCTCTTGTAGTGCCCATGTTCCCTACACTCAAAACATATAATATGATTTTTATTCTTAATTGAAACATTTATACCTTCATGTGTAGGGATGACATCTTCTCCTTTTGATCTAGATGTAGAGGCTTCTTCTTGATCCGACAATAATGATCCACGCTCCCCCTCAATCCTAGAGGTGGAGGCTTCTTCCTCTTCATCCTCGGATGTTGAACATCTCTCAACTTCCGAATCGTCATGCACATGAAATAAGGAGTAAACTCCTTTGGCTTTACCTTCGTGCTCTATTGAGGATGGACTTCCTTCTTCTTCCTCCGGTGTTGAGCACCTCTCAACCTCGGAGTCCTCTTCTTCTTCTTTTTGGTCTTGATTCAATGAATTACCCTCATTTGATTTTTCTTGGATTGGTATAGAGGAGGGTTCTTCATGAAGTTTTGCCAATTTGCTCCATAGCTCTTTGGCATCTTCAAATTCTCCAATTTTCTCCAAGATGTTGCTCGGCAATAGATTTACCAAAAGCTTGGTCACTTTGTCATTAGCCTCACACCTTTGGATTTGTTCTTGGCTCCACTTGCTCCTCTTGAGAATTTTGCCCTTTGAATTTGTTGGAGTCTCAAAACCTTCCATGAGAGCAAACCATTGCTCTATCTCCACCATCAAGAAATTCTCGATCCTTGATCTCCAAAGATCGAAACTCATCATTGTGAATGATGGAGGCACTCTTGTATCGAATCCAAGTCCGTCTTGGAATTCCATTTTGAAGTTGAGCCTTTTTGAATTCTTTGACTTGATGAATTTGCTTCAACTTCTTCACCCTCTAGCTTTTTGCCCCTTCCGGCGATGATTCCGGTGAAGAGCGACCTCGCTCTGATACCACTTATTGGGACCGAAATGTAGCTAGAGGGGGGGGGTGAATAGCTCTTCGCGATCTTGTGCTCTTCGTTGCTTAGTTTCTTCGATGATGTGCAGCGGAAAATACAAGAAACAACAACTACAATGCTAACACAAGGAATTTACTTGGTATCCACCTCAAGAAGAGGTGACTAATCCAAGGATCCACACACTCACGCACCCTCCACTATGAAATCACTCCTTTATGGTAACTACCGAAGGCGGAGAAGCCTTACAACACTCTCAATACAAGAAGAAAGAAGAGGGAAATGAATACAAGAAAATCTTACAAGATTTCTCAATATAAAACTCTAACCCTAGCTTCTCCTCCTTGTTTGGATCGGCTCTTGATCTTGGATATCCAGCAAAAACTTGCTCCAAGAAATCTTCAAGAACTGGCGTGAGAGCGCGAGGAGGAAACCGTGAGCACCTATGGAGAAGAGATGAAGAACTGGGCAGAAAAACGCTCGCCAACGGCTTTATCTGTGCCAACGGTCGAATCCCAATCGATTGGATTGCTCCCAATCGATTGGGGAGGCTTTGGATTGATCGACCGATCGATCCAGAGTGCCTCTGTGCTTTCTGGAATCGCCCTAAATCGATTGTTCGATCGATTCAAGGCTTCTCGAGCGATTTCCAGTGCTCTAATCGATCGCCCGATCGATTGGAGGCTTCAATCGATCAATTGATCAATTCAGAAGCTTACTGTTCGCTTAGAAACTTTCCCAATCGATTGACCAATCGATTGGGGAAGTTTCAATTGATTAACCAATCAATTCAACCCATTTCTGCAGAAATTCGCGTCACCCAATCGATTGACCAATTGATTGGAAAGTAGAAAACTGAATAGAGTTTTAAATTAGCTTCGTTTCGTATCTGAGATCACCTCATTCCGATATCCAAGTCAAATGTTATGGCCTTCGGAAGCTCACTACGTCCGAACTTCCTAGTTCCATGCCAACTCCCTATTGGACTTACAACCGCTAAGAGTTCGGTCAACTTTTGACCCATCTAGACTTTCTCGTTGCCAATTGTCAGGTCAACCTTGACCAACTTGGACTTACCATCTCGTGCCAAGTGTCCGGTCCTCCATGACCGACTTGGACTTTCACCAGATGTCTGGTCACCCTTAACCCATCTGGATTTCTTCGTGCCAAGTATCTAGTCAATTCTTTGACCTACTTAGACTTCCCAACACCAGGTGTCCTGTCAACCCTGACCCACCTGGATTTCCACTTACCTGGCTTCACTCACCAGGTCTTTCCTTTTGCCTGGCTTCACTCACTAGGACTTTCACCTAGCTTCACTCACTAGGACTTTCACCTAGCTCAACTCACTAGGTCTTTCACCTGGCTTCACTCACTAGGATTTTCCCTTTTGCCCGGCTTCACTCACCAGGACTTTCACCTAGCTTCACTCACTAGGATTTTCACCTGGCTTCACTCACCAGGATTTTCCCAATTGCCTGGTTTCACTCACCAGGACTTCCTTTCGTCCTAGCTTCACTCACTAGGTCTTCCCAGTCAAGTATCCAGTCAGTCTTGACCTACCTGACTCTTCTTCATATCTAATTGGTCAGTCTTGTCTCTCTTCATGTATTGTCAAACATCGAAACCCAAACATCAAGACTCAAGCTTGAACCAACTCAATCTTAGTCAACCAGGTCACCTTGACCTCGGGAAATATTGCACCAACATGAATTACTTCTATGAAAATTTCTAAAGATTCCAAAGAAACATTGACCTTACCATCTCGATAGGTACTTAGAGGCTCTAGAATAGTGAATGAGGCATCATCTTGATCAAGCAAAGGATCTGGCTCTAGATCAGACATAATCAGCGGAAGTGATTCTTGGGCCGTCCCTACACTTCCATCGTCAACAAATAGAATAATAGGCTTAGCTGACTTAGGTGATAGAATAGTCAAAGGAAACGATTCTTAGGACTCCCCTACACCTCTATCAACAACACCTGCAACCTCAAGAATATCTAGAACAGTAATATCATCAACAAAAATATTATCAGGATCAACTACAACATCATGATACAAAAAACTAGAAGAGCCATGTAAAGTAGCAGAATTCGAAATATTACAAACTCTACAATTTATCTCCTCAAAAATTGATGCAGTAGGTTGATCTGATAATAATTGTAATCGTGTTGATGTGTTCTTTTTTGGAATTAGATTTCTTGATGTTGCTAAAATTGTTGTAACTGCTCCCTAAAATCCTGCTCAGGTTGATGATGCTGAAAATAAGGCTGATAAAATTGGGGCCACTCAGAAGTCCCTTGTTGTGCATTCCCATACCTAAATCCTGTAAGTGAATTATACCTGTCTTGCTGATGAGTCTGATAATGTTGAGGATCAGGCTACTGATATCGGATCCTGGTCGAGAATACACCAGTAAAGGAATGAATATTTTTGACAATCACCAGTCTAGTCACATACTACTGATAATTTATAGCCATAATCTTAATAAGTTTTCTGGCCTGAATAGATGTCTTGTTAACTAGAGCTTCTCCACTACTTACATCAACCATACTCCTATCCATGGGAAGTAATCCCTCATAGAAATATATAATTAGTAGTTGATCACTTATCTGGTGCTGAGGGCAACTAGCAACAAGTCCTTTAAATCTCTCCCAATATTCTTGAAACAGTTCTCCTGTTAGACTTCACAAATACTCCTCTGAATAGCTGTGATCCTAGAAGCAGGAAAGAACCTCGCCAGAAATAATTTCTTTATCTCGAACCAGCTGGTGATAGAGTTTGGTGGAAGACAATACAACCAATCTTTTACTGAATCCGCTAATGAAAATGAAATTGCTCTAAGTCTGATATCTTCTTCTGATATACCATGTGGATTCCATGTAGAGCATACCGTATCCAATTCTTGTAGATGTCTATTGGGATCCTCAACAAAAAGTCCATGAAGCTTCGATAATAGATGTATAATAGTCCATAACTCAAAGTCTGCCTCTAAATCAGAATAATAAATGCAGAATGAATCATTTGACAAATCTAGCACCTAAAGTTCTTTGAGAGTTTTTTCAGTGTTGTTCTCCATGTTGCTTATCAAAGATAAGGTCTTGATCACATTGAAATTCTGAAACCGCTAATATCACATAAGAAATTTTCTGGTTTTACCTGAAACACTCATTCAAATACCATCAAAAGACACGGGAAAATATACAAGATAGAATGAATGCATACAAGAGATGAATAATTAAACCCTAACAATGTTTTTGAATTTTTTAGAAATAAGAGAGAAAATAGAAAAAATAATCCTAAGATCACTAAACACCGCTAATAATCCCCGCAATGATGCCAATTTTTGATAAAGTTTATTTTTGTCGTGAAACGAAATCAAAAGAATTTAAGTACTGAACCCCTCTAACTACACTAATGTAGTATAGAAATGACTCAAGTCATCTCCCAACGAATGCAATGATAGGATGGTAATTTAGGATCATTTGTTATTTATATTTTTGGAGTTTTGATATGAAAATAAGGGTTTGGGTTTTGATTCTAAACCTAACAAATGAGATAGCCAAATAAGTATGAAATTTATCCTAATGAAATGAACAACATCCTATCTATCCATTAATAGTGATCTTACAACGTATTGTCACTCTATGCTACGATTTCACTATCAACAGAATTAAACTAAGGAATAAAATAGCAAAGCATTAAATGAAACCTAATCTAGTAAATGAAAGACAATATACGTAAAGGAAAGCTAACCTAACCTAAATTACAATTGCAAGGGAATTAAAGTCAAGGTGAAGCAAACATTAAATGGAAGACAAAAACACAAGAACACCTAAAGCATTTAACTAACTAAGCATGGCAAAACTTTTAACCCCAATAAATTGTAAAACTTAAATAAAACTCACCTAACAAACATTTCATCGAACACCTACTATGCATGAAACAAATGAAGCAAGATCAGTGCAATTCAAACATAGGGAATTGAGTTCAATATAAGCATTCAATCAAAATTCGCAAACATCAACAATGAATAGAATTAGACTAAGTAATCCATACCAAAATCCACACATCAACTTTCAATACCAAAGACTACCCTTGCCGTCACATAAGGGTCCGAAGAAAGAACCCCTAACTCCGGTAAACGGTAGCACACTGTCGGTCGGCTGCTGACTTTGACAACGAAGAAGATATGAATCCTCCAATGAAGAACCCCTCCGCTGGAAGTTAACTGGATAAGTTGGATGGACTGCCGACTGCTGCCTCCTTGCTCTACCACCTGAACCTCAGAAGGTAGAAGTTGTTGGAAGATGGAGGTCACACCGGAGAACCCCTCAAGCAAGGTGGATTGATCGGAACTCACTGCCGCCGCTGCCTCTTTAATCTCTTCTTTGCAACTACTATGGTAGAAATTCGAGGAAGCAAGGGAAGAACAGTAGACACCGGAGAACCCCTCTTCGGTGAGTTGAGCTTGATCAGAGTCATTATCACTGCTTGCCACCACCTGGAAGAATGCTTGATGTCACTCGCCTCCTAGAATCAAAAAGAGGAAGAATGGATTGTGGATGGCTGGCCGGTGTCAGTGAAGGTAAGGGAAGAAGTCATCGGCCAGTGGGGAAGAGAAAGAAAGGAGAAGAGGAGAAGGGACGCACTGTGTTCGCGTGCCCTACCAAAAATGTGAGGAAGAGATGAGAAGAGTTTTTGCGTGTGGGAATTGGAAGAGAAAAGGTAAGGTTAATGGGTTTGGATTTTCGGTTGATGGAAGAAGATCCAAATCCATTAGAAGATGTGGATCCATTAGGGGGTGAAATTAGGCTTGAGATTGATTTGGGCTTCTCTCTTCTTGGATCCAAAATAGGCTCTTTTTGTTTGGATAAATTGGACTCTTCTTTCTTTGGATGAGGATGATCTCTATGAACGGTCTAGATCTTCCAGATTGTTTCCCTACAAATAAGATGCACATTTTTTTAGATAAAATACCAAAAAATATAGAAAAAAATTACATCAACGCTCCAAATAAATCTCAACTTGTAAAATATGATATAAATATGAAATTAAGCATACGAGAGGGTAAAAATACTAAGTATAAGAGCCAAAATAATACATCAAAATACTCATTATCAGCGAGTGGATTGCAAGTACAAATTGACTTCCTTTAGGCTCAAGCTAAGTAGTCAAAGTCGAGGAAGAAGAGACACAGAAGGAGATAAGGAAGTTGTCAGCCATGATGGCAAAAGAAGAGGCCAAACTGGGATCAACCGCAGCGGAGGTCAAAGCTACCAAGGATGAACTAGAAGCCTATCAAAAAAGGCGTAGCCTTTAGGAGGTGGAATTAGCGGTCATTCAGGAGGAGGCTAAATCCAAGAAAGCTCTAGCTGAGGAACGAGGAGGAGGCCACTCTCATAGGAGTCGAGAGTGAACTTCGGGTGGCCTTAGAGTCAACGTGCTAAGAAGCGAAATTTGCCTAAGTGCTAGCTGAGATTTGACTTCGTGAAATATAGACTACCAACTTCGTAGCCGAGATAAAATAGTCAGAGATTGAAACCTTAAAAGTCTCCAATGTTGAACTACAATCCACCTTCGAGGCCCAAAGGGATCAATTGGCAGGCTTGACTGCCGAGCTCTAAGAATATTATGCCGGTGAAGACGAACGTTGGTCCATTAAGAAGAAAAAATTCCTTAAATTCGAGGAATTACATGTTATGATCGACACTCGTTTTGCCCGAATGGTATGGTATGGCATCAACGGGGCCCTAAAGTAGCTACAATAGTCTGGCCACTGCCCTCTGACAAGCCTTTGCTCATCACCGAGTTATCCAAGATTTTGGATAGAATTCCTGAAGGAGACATGGCAAATTTCACCTAAATTTTCCTTGTTTCTTTTTTGTGTATAACCCTTTCGTGTAGGTTCCTTGGTAGCCGACTAGAGGGGATGAATAACCCTACAAATAAAAATAAACCTTTCTCAAACTTTACATTTTTATTAACACTTGCATAAAAAGTAATACAAACTAATTAAAGAAAGAAGAGACACAGGAAGAGTTACTTGATTTGCAATAAGCAGATTGCTAATCCAAGAGAGTTGAAAGCTTACTAAAATCTCTTATGGGCGGAGAAGCCTCTTACAACAGTCAAATCTCACGACTATAAAGCTAAACAGAATTAGAATTGATTACAAGTGTTGTTTTTAGCTTCTGAGATCAGGACTGTATTAATTGCCATGATCAGGGTGCTTGGAAGGATTCCAGGTACTTGGAAGGGGATAAAATTTTAACCTTGTTGTACTTGATCGTCCCAAACGAATTTCCAGCATGCATAGTTTATTATATGGCTTCTTGAACGGATTTCCAGCACACCCAAGGTATCATATTATTTTTTGAATAAATTGCTAATACTATTTAGAACATAACTGAACAGCTTAATGTGAGGATAGACATAAAGATGGCCAGCCTGATGTGCGCAAGTTTGTCACACCCGCAAAGAAAACTAACAAATGATATCCATTGAACCCCTTAACTATACAATGATGTTGTAATGACGAGCCCAGGATCGATCTCTCGAGGAACTAATGATAGGATGTAATCTAGGATTGTATGTTATTCCTATTTTTGAGGTTTTAATATATAAATGGGGGTTTAAGCTTTGAATCTAAATCTAACAAATGAAAAGCACAGTAATTAAGAAGCTAATCTAATGCATAAATGAGATCTACCTATGTGCCAATAGTCAAACCATAACGCATTGTCACCCTACGTTGTGATTAAATCATTAACACAATTAAACTAAGAATTGAATAACAAGACACAATTAAAATCTAATCTAAAGCATTGAATAAAATAGGGAATGCAATAACAAGACATAAAATAAATCTGATCTAAAGCACAATTCAAACCCTAACTTAGGAATCAAACTCCTAACAACTAACTAAGCTTCAAACAAGACTTAAACTAAATTGCACCACTGAAATTGCAACTACTTAACATAAACTAACTTCAATAAGACAAAGAAATGCTAGTTTGCAGTGATAAGAACATAACAAAAACCAAAATAAATCTGTTCAAGCTACAAAAATAATAACAAGTGAAAGAAAATGATAACTGTTCCAATCTCACAATCAAGTTATCCAAACAACACACTCTTGCTGTCACACAAGAGGCCGGAGATGAGAACGCCCAACTCCGGTCATCGATGTAGAATCTCAGTGGCGTATCAGCTCGAGATTGCTTAGCTACACCAGAGGAATGCCTCCGACAAGCTGTAAACAACCCGAATCTTATAATATGACCGAAAATCTAGAAATCTGCAATCCTTCACCTCTGAATCTGGAATGGAAGCTAAGGATGATGGATGATCGTCGGATGAAGCTCAACAACGCCCTAAATGTCGCTGATGGAAGGAGAAGCACAGATCTAAGGGAACACCCAACAAATCTATGAAAATAGAGGATCGCCGAGATGCAGAATTTCGCCGGAGGGAACGCTCGTCGATGGCTCCAGATGATCGGGATGAAGCTGCTGTGACGCTCTCCACTGAGTTGTCGCTTGAAGAGTTGATCGGAGGTGGAAACGGGGTCGGAATCTTGGAAGAAGCTCGCCGCAGGACGCGAAGAATAGCGTTGCGGAGATCGACGAGGAAGCTACTATAGCTTCTGGGTTTAAATCAGATCTGAGATCTGAACCGACGACTGGGATGCTTCAGAGCTTGATCAACGGTGAAAAGTCGCTTTAACTCCGATCCAAAGGTGTTGATCTTAATCTAGGGTTTGGATCTACTCTCCCTTAGGTCAGATGGACCAGAGCTTCAATTGATGGTTTAGATCTGTCCAATCTTTGACGAACGGTCCATAATGCTCCGCAGCTTGATCTTCTCGTTTAAACTCTGATTCGAGCATAATTTCGGTTTGAATAGATCCAAATCCAAGATCTTTTGATGCCTACAAAATAAGAATCAAATATTAGCATCAAATAATACCAAAAATAAGATAATTTGTAATTAAGTCCAAGAATAAAGATAATGTATGAAATGTGATGCATATATATATAGGTTTCATCTATGAATATAACATCAAACCATGCATGTATGAATTAAAATAATATAGTAAAATCATGGTTATCAAATCCCCCACACTTAGTCTTGAACGTCCCGTGCAAGTAAAGAAAGCTAAAAATCATCTCTACAAAAAATTCCCTAGCAATACCTAGAAGATAGTAAAAGGAATTTAACTAAAACCATCTAAAGATCACAAATAATCATGAGTACAATCCAAACAATAATTAGTAGGTATGGTAGTTTCAATCCAATTGAAAAAAAATTAAGCAAGTTACAATCTCACAAGGTATTCACCTATTCTATCCCTCACACTCAAACGTGTATAAGTGGAGCTCACTCAATACAACTCACAATATTTCACTACCATAAGCTTTCTTATTTTCTAATTCTCTATCACTATAAACCATAGCATACATGAATCAAAAGGATTTTATTAACAAGAATTGAAATAGAATCAAGAGAAACAATTAAAGTGAATGAAATTGGCAAAAGAAAGTATTTAATGAAGAAAATGAGAAGATGAGAGTATTGGAGGAATATACTTGATGAGTTGACCATTTTGATGTGAAAAAATATGAATACCATTTGTCATTATAAATTCAAAATATCAAGCTAACCTCTCATTCAATTTGATGGCTAACATAGAATCTTGATACTCTATCTCCACATTTGATATACTATTGATTTGCCAAAAATTTTTTTTCACTGTTTTTCCCCTCAATTCCATCACTTGGAGACTAAAACAATCTCAAATCACCTTATGGAGAAGAGTTCCCTCCCCCACACTTAAAACATTGGTCGTCTCGGGTAATGAAACACAACATGCTATCCACTTACTCGATACTCTTCTAGCCACTATTTCTTCGTTTCTTTCAATCTGCAAGTTATATTTTTCTTTTGTTTCTAGCCATTTTAAAGAGAAGCACTAAGCAATAAAGATGTGCATCTCTATTGCATTGGTGGAGGTCCAAATCAAATTCCATTAATCTCCAATAGCAGCTTTGTTCACAAAATTCAGCAATAATTAATCACAGCTCCAAACTAAGCAATTCAAATCTATTTATGCAATTCACAATTTCAGAATTTAAATCCTGGAACAAGCTTGACAAGTTCAGTAGGAAAATTCAGTAACTCAACTCAACAAATCCAGATTCCATTTGTTGAAAAACTTCTGCAATCTAGAGATACAATGGATTCCTTATACCATCTATACTTCTGACTTAGAACTTGTAATAAGAACATGACACTCATATGGCTTCCAACCCATTGATGAAACAAATTCTACATTCCACAATGAATGAATAAGAGCTTCACTTGAGTTTCTTTGCTTAAATTCTGTTCACTATTTCAGAATTTTGACTTGAAAGATATTTAGGTTTGATTCGGAAAGAGTTAAGCAAAGGTGAGGAATTCATTCAACACTTAATTGTTTTGAACTTCATTCCAGATTGCTGTCATTCACAAAAGACTATAAAGAGTTGGCACAATTCAGTCCAAGTTCTGTCCATAGCCTAACTTGCTGGATTAAGTATCCGTAATGAAAATCAAAGTAATCAGCAAATTTTGGGTCTCTTTCCTGTCAATGTTTCTTGCTTTTTATTAACACACGTCTCCTGTAATTTCATACTCTTTCAGTTTTTTAGCTGATACCTCAAATATGCAAGCACAGTTCCACTGCTACTAATTTCAGGACACTTAGTTTAGAAATTTCAGTTTCAGAATTGAGGCAATTTGAGTTTCAGAAATCAGGATCTATGAGAAGGAATTTCATTCAACAATGCAACTTTTAACCACCAAAGACTCAACTTAATAACTTCTGATTTCTGATTCAGCAGCATATTTTAGTATTTGGACAGAGTTTCAGAAACCAGTAATTCATAAAGTTGCAGCAATAATTTCAGAACTGATCTTTGTCACAATTGAGTTGCAGTTTCTGCAGAAAAGCATTGTTGATCAACCAGATGTATAATATTCAACAAAATCATAACCAAAATATCAAAATCCTGTTAAGAATATCAACTTAGGTTGTGAGCTCAAAGATTACAACTTCCAAGTGCCTCATATCTTTAGAAATAGATTCTAATTTGTATCTCATTTGGATTCATAGTTGGATTGGGAACTTTTCAATTCAACTTTTACAATATCAGGAACTTCAGAATCTCTGAATTCCAAATTTCTGAACACTTACTAGACTTGGTGTCACAGCAACAACAATTTCAGAAACTAGGACTGTCTATGTTGTTGTCACTGCTTCTCCTTATGAACGACCTCAAGCTCTACACAAGCAATGGAAACAATTCAAAAGTCAAAGGTAAACTAATAGCAACAAGCCTGAAGACAAAGGAACCAGCGGTGTGAGCTCGATACAAAATTGGCACACACAAATCAGAATGCTGCAAAGAACTTTGCACTTAGGTTTAAGACAATTGTTCCTTCTGCAACCTAGCTTCAAAAATTTGAATCCAAAAGACTCCCTTCTTACACCATAAAGAGCTAAACTTGGAAAAGAATTACAATTACCATTATACCATTTAGAACTTGAATTCATCATAATGTCAATCAGATTTGATTCAACCCTTCCAATTCTAGAATTTATTACATATTCTGATTCTAGAATTCAGATTCTCAAAAATCAAGTCTAATTGAAGTTTGCATTCCTAGAAACACCTCCAATTTAATGTAACCTGGAATAAATTTTTTCCAATTCTGCATCTATAAAACTTCCTAATCTCTGTACTGCAATTAAGTTGTAGAAATCAATTCACTGAAATTGCATACCTTCTATAGTTTTAGAGATTTTGTTACACTCTGTTAGTTCAGTCTTCGAGATCTGTAATGAGATAAAAACTGCAGAACTGGCTTTCTGAATTACAACTCAAACTAACTCATCTTACAGATTCCTTAGTTGCAAGCACTTTACTTGGCACCTAAAGATCAGTTTCAGAACTAACTCTGATTTCTGGATTTCTGGTTTTTAAATTCCACTTCCAGAAAATCAAACAGGAGCTAGTTTCTATCTCAATTGCAGGAACCCTACATCTAGCATTCAGCTTCTAACACTCTCTATTTTTTTTCTTTTCAGTAATTGGAATCAGAATTTATAGACTTCCCTGCATTACTGGTCATAATTAGCCTCTAAAATTAGACATATTGATTAAAATAAATAGCATAACAAAACTTCTGTGCCACACTTCCAAACACAGATACCATCAGAATAGTAAGGAGCTCCACTGATCAACCTTTAATAATAGCACTAAATTCCAATTTAAGAAACCAGCTCCTTTTCTTCTCTTGAACGTTTCAATTATTGCTGCCTAAGATCAGTTTCAAGAATTGATTCTTGAAAGTTTAGCTTTTTAATCACATGAGACTTGATAAGAATGAAATGCTACTTGTCCTTGAGTAAACAAGAACTTCACTTGGTCTTTACACTTATCAGAAACTTGCAACACAAACTTGGCACGCAACATGTCAAAGTTGATACATCAATTACAATTTATTGGCTATTCAAAATGCCTTCTATTTCTCAGATACAGAACAACAATGATTAACTCTGGAACTGGAAAAGAACACAGTTGGATTGGTATGGAGATAGAAACTTGACAATTCTATACTAATCTAGTTATGCAATTTCAGGAATCAAGGAAGTAGGAGATTAAACTCATGAATTCAGAAAATCAGCACTCTTGCACTATTGTTTCAAAACTCCACAAAATAACATTTCAGGAATTCATCTGTAATTCTCCATCTGTACTTCAACAACAAAATTTCAGAACACCATTTGATCCAACTATAGCTTTTGATATCAGATTCCAACTTATCAAGTAAACAATTCTGTTACGCACATCAATACCATTCAACATTTGTTGGTTTAGTATATCAATCCTCTGAGGTAACAACTTAGCTGGAATTCAAAGTAATCTCAGCTTGTATCAGAATTTCAGGACAGTTGCAGAACTCAGCATTTCTAATTTGTGAACCAACATCGAAGCATTGCTGTTGCAGATAGCATAGTGTCAACTGAACAAGTATCCAGACATCAGAAATAATTTCTATCATATCTAATTCCAACAACATCTACGGGAATCCAGTTTCATAAACTCAAAACTGACTGTGGAGCAGAATTGAAATTTTCACAGATTCTTGGACTTTAGTCAATCTCATTTCTCCCCTTCTAATTGAATTTATATTTTGATACAGATTCCAAAACTTTTTCCTGAAATCTAGTAACAACTTTCCAAGATGTGTTTCCCTACTTTGCAGTAAGTACCTATTCCTTTTGTCAAACAATCTGTTCAGCTATTGACGATGTCATCTTGTTGCATCAGATGTAGGAGTTGCTAAACATACCAACTGCTATAATACAATTTCAGAAATCAGATTCTAGAATATATAAATTCACTAAATTTCCAGCTTAAGTCTTGATGAGCTTCTGTTACTGCAATGGATAGAATTTCAAATGGAAGGATTTGTTGAATAACTGCAATAAAATTTTGCACACAATTGCTACATCAATTTCAGTTTTGCCATTCTGCTAACTTGTTTCTTCAGGAACTACATAGTAGCAAGATAAAGTATTGTGTTCAGCTGCAACTTTCGAGATCAGATTCCAATCCAATTCTCAAGGAACTCCTTCAGTAGCTACAATGCTTCTAGGATCCAATTAATTTTTGCAATTCGTGTACTCATGAATCATGCCAAATTCATAGATACAACTGATTTCTCTGGTTCCCAGATTCTAGTTTCAATATTTCTAGATTCCAACTCACTGATTCCAGCTCCAAAAACATTGAAATTTAGATTGGCACAACCCCCAACAAGTTCATCATTCACTTTTTATTATCAACCAAATGTTGAAAATTTTAATGTTGCCTTTTAAGAAAAAGTTATAACATCAGATAACACTACAATTTTGGCACACCCGCATCCTTGATACACACTTGTATCTGATCTTCAAGTGCAGAATTTTCAGCTTCATTTTCATCTCTGCAGGATTTAGCACATCAACATTTTCTTCCAACATGTCTCCTAGAGTTTTGAATGTATCAACATAATATCAAGTCTCAAAATCCAAAGCAATTGTAGCTTGCTCTTGACATGATCAAGCTCAGATAATGGTTAAGTTTAGCACAGAATACTAAGACTCATTCATTCAAAATAGAATTTTCAGAATTTTGCACCTTAAACACCTCCTAAACTCAGCCCTTGCTCAATCATTTTTCAAACCTTGATCCATTTTGGGATTGTACAGAATTCATACACCGCCCCCACACTTAATCCTTTATCAATCTTAGAAATCTAACTCATCAAGAGTTCAACAAAACTCTCAATAAAAGAATGACAAGCAAAGTAGATCAAGAATTAGAATGCTAGATGAGAATGTTTCAAGAAAATCGTGAAGAAAGAAATGGGAAATAATGAGGGAACAAGAATGAAAAATATCCTTCATCTCCATGCACCCATATACTATTGTGACTTTGAAAAGAAACTAAGCAAGTTCTAGAGTTTCAATTACTATGAGTGCATGCCACACAAAAATATAATAGTGTTTAGGCTTAAAGTGGTCCTCTCTAGGTAATTTTTCTTGCACTCAAGCTCAATTAATCAAATTGGAATCCACCACCACACTAACCAACATCATGTAAGTAGAGCATCCAATCATGTCAAATGACCTAAAATTGATGATCAAATTTAAGAAACTTTTACCATCTTAAAAATATTACTAGAAAATTCCATGGAAAATTTTATTCGAAATGACATGCTATATACTAAACAAAATGCAAAGTATCGAAATAAAATGCAAATGTAAAATATGAAACTAAGAAATGTATAAATAATTTATTAAACACAAAGTACGAATTAAAATACAAAAGAAAATGAAATTGGAACCAACTCCCCTAAATTCCCGGTGGTTGAAGAAGATCTAAAAGAAGTATCCATGCCGGTAGTGGAGTACTCATGGTTACACTCAAATTCTTTTTATTCATTATTTTTCCATTGCAAATTCTTTCTGGAGGTCTGAGGCGGTTCAGTTTAAGCTTCCACTTCGGAAGCTTATGTTCTCCTACAAAATCAACAAAGCAAAACACCTCTCATATGCGTATGGAATAAGAAGGAAATAGGAGAACATTAGTGTGGGTAGAAAATATATCATGAAATGAATCACATCTAATAAAATCAATGAATGGTACCTCTATTAAATTTTTTAAAAAATCACAAAAAACACTCACCTTGTCATGTTAAAAGGTATCTAAAGTGGTGATTGTTACCTCCTTTCCACCAAGTAAATGCTCAAGTTCTGGTTCTGGAGAATGTACAACTTCATGTAGTGATTCTTGGATCCTTGCCTCCATAGCACAAGGCCCTACACTTACATTCTCTATTCTTGGTGATTCTTGAGGTAATGCTTCTAGTAAGCAATCCCCTACATTTAAATTATCTTCTACATCTGTATCTGCATCATTCACAACATCTAAAGAAACACTATTATTAGAATCAGAAATTTGAACAGCTACATCATCATCACAAATAATACTAGAAAAAATCTTGTGAAGAAATAGAAGTAGGGTCAGGCCTGACAGAATCTCTACTTTCCATCCCCTCACTGGAGTTTTGTGCTTGTAACTGATCGATGGATAATGCAATTTGATCCAATTATAACTGTATATTCTGTATCCTTGCAAATTGTTGCTCTTGATGCTCACTCATTTGTTGCATAATTTCATTGAATTTCCATGTTGACTCTGCAAATTGTACTTGTGCATCCTCATACCTGAAATGTGAAAAATCCACCCTATTAGAATTATAGGCATTAGGAAATGACTCATACCTATTCTGCTGCTCCACAGGTGGGTAGTACTGATATTCAAGCTGATAGAACCTAGACTGAGGCTGATAATAATAACTCTCCCTCTAATCTCCAAAATACTAATAAAATGGATCCATGGTCAAATATATTTCCTGTTCTTACACTGACAACAAGCAAATAATATCAGAAAACTCAGGAACATATAAAATCAAACACAAGGATATATGAGCATGAAAACAATCAAAACAACAAAATTTTTAAGTTTTCCAAAATAATGAACAATCCTAAGATTATCAAACACCGTTTTCCTCGGGCAACGACGCCAAAATTTGATGTGCGCAAGTCTGTCACACCCGCAAATCAAATTAATAAATGATATCCACTGAACCCCTTAACTACACAATGATGTTGTAATAACAAGCCCAGGATCGATCTCTCGAGGAACTAATGGTAGGATGTAATCTAGGATTGTATGTTATTCCTATTTTTGGGGTTTTAATATATAAATGGGGGTTTAAGCTTTGAATCTAAATATAACAAATGAAAAACACAACAATTAAGAAGCTAATCTAATGCATAAATGAAATCTACCTATATGCCAATAGTCAAACCATAACGCATTGTCACCCTACGTTGTGATTAAATAATTAACACAATTAAACTAAGAATGAAATAACAAGACACAATTAAAATCTAATCTAAAGCATTGAATTAAATAGGGAATGCAATAACAAGACATAAAATAAATCTGATCTAAAGCACAATTCAAACCCTAACTTAGGAATCAAACTCTTAACAACTAACTAAGCTTCAAACAAGACTTAAACTAAATTGCACCATTGAAATTGCAACTACTTAACATAAACTAACTTCAACAAGACAAAGAAATGCTAGTTTGTAGTGACAAGAACATAACAAAAACCAAAATAAATATGTTCAAGCTACAAAAACAATAACAAGTCAAAGAAAATGATAATCGTTCCAATCTCACAATCAAGCTAGCCAAACAACACACTCTTGCCGTCACACAAGAGGCCAGGGACGAGAACGCCCAACTTCCATCATCGGTGTAGAATCTCAGTGGCGTATCAGCTCGAGATTGCTTAGCTACACCAGACGAACACCTCCGGTAAGCTGGAAACAACCCAAACCCTATAATATGGCCAAAAATATGGAAATATGCAATCCTTCACCTCTGAATCAGGAATGGAAGCTAAGGATGATGGATGATCGTCGGATGAAACTCAGCAACGCCGGAGGAATGCCCCAAATGTCGTTGATGGAAGGAGAAGCACATATCTGAGGGAGCACCCAACAAATCTGTGAAAACAGAGGATCGCCGAGATGCAGAATTTCGTCAGAGGGAATGCTCGCCGATGACTCTAAATGATCGGGATGAAGCTGCTGTGACGCTCTCCACTGAGTTGTCGCTTGAAGAGTTGATCGGAGGTGGAAACGGGGTCGGAATCTCGGAAGAAGCTCGCAGTGGGACGCGAAGAACAGCGCTACGGAGATCGACGAGGAAGCTATTGTAGCTTCTGGGTTTAAATCAGATCTGAGATCTGAACCGACGGCTGGGATGCTTTAGAGCTTGATCTACAGTGAAAAGTCACTTTAACTCCGATCCGAAGGTGCTGATCTTAATCTAGGGTCTGGATCTACTCTCCATTAGGTCGGATGGACCAGATCTTCAATGGATGGTTCAGATCTACCCAATCTTTGATGAACGGTCCATAATGCTTCGTAGCTTGATCTTCTCGTTTAAACTCTGATTTGAGCACAATTTCGGTTCGAATAGATCCAAATCCAAAATCCTTTGATGCCTACAAAATAAGAATCAAATATTAACATCAAATAATACCAAAAATAAGATAATTTGCAATTAAGTCCAAGAATAAAGATAATGTATGAAATGTGATGCGTATATAGGTTTCATCTATGAATATAGCATCAAACCATGCATGTATGAATCAAAATAATATAGTAAAATCATGGTTATCATAGCCTTATAAGCCGACCAGGATATACTCAGCCGATAACATGAGTAGAGAATCCTAACAATCTGTTAGAATAATCGCATGTTAGAGAATATTCTTTTGGAGCCTTCTTAGAGGATTATCATGTTCCTCATCAACCAACCATTTATAATAGCATATTCCTTTAAGTGCCTTATCAACGATATAAGTATAAATGACAAAAGAGGTACACATGTGGGTAATGGAAGTGATCATGTCTGAAAGCGGAGAAGATGACAAGCTGGGGATGTGGTTGGAAGTTTGACGGAGTGAAGACTCCACGTAGTCCTGTATCACAAAAGCGTTAGTGCTGGGTCAGAGAGGGGTTCCCAGCGTTGGCCCTCCGACACTCATGTTAGTTTCCGACGATGTAAAGAACAGTAGGAGTGTTGCAGCAAAAGAGCATGTAGAATGATGAAATTGCGCATCCCTCTGCCTGTAGGTGGGAACTCTCTTTCATAGTGCGATTGTAGTGTCTACGCATGCATCTCAGAGTGCACACATTTTTCCAAGTGTCCTATGAAAAGACCAATCAAAAAGTGTCATCGACACCTTTCCTTAAGCGAGCATGCATATCTTTGATGCGATAGGCTGGAATCTTCCAAAGTACATTTTGCCTATGGAACATGCTCTGTTGTCAGTGGCACAAACCTCCAAAAGAGTACAAGGAGATACACGGGTGGATCTAGCTGTAGGACAATCGGTGTCCACTCGACCGGGACAACTCTGCTCGGTTGTGTTGATTAGCATAACCTTCCTTCACTTATCTTTCCCGTAGTCGGAGGGCTACATCTCTCCCAAACGGGCATGCCACCTGCTCGATCGGGACGTTGGCCATGGGATGTAGTGTCCGTCTATCTCTTAACTTTATGTTGTCCGCTTAGTCTGGCTTGCCTGCTTGGACGTGCTGTCCTTCCGGCCATAACTGGCCTGTTCGGCCGATCTGTGGCCAGCGTCTGTTTGACTTAGCTTTGACCTCCATGTCAACCGATTTTCCTTACTTTGGCGTATCTTTGGTGGGGCTCCTCTTCATCACCACATTATAAGTGTTCCCTTCAAGTCTAGTCAAAGGATGCTACAAGTCTGACTAACTGGACAGTTAGTGTGGCCTAGAATTCTTTCTTCTTGACCGGGTGTCTTAAGGTTTAGAGTCGTCGCTTGGCTGTGATATTTTCTGCACTAGAGTTTATAGTCAACGCTCGACTGTGTCATTCACTGTTCAAGGGTTTATAGTCACTGCTCGGCTATGTCATTTATTACTCAATGGTTTATGGTTGCCGCTCAGTTGTAATCTTCACTGCTCAAGGGTTTATAGCCGCCGCTCGCTGTAATCTTCATTACTCAAGGGTTTATAGCCGCCGCTCGGCTATAATCTTTACTGCTTATGGGTTTATAGCCGTCGCTCGGCTGTAATGCTCACTACCCAAGAGTTTATAATTGCCGCTCGATGATATCATAGACAACATTTAGCCATTTTTTGACTTCCTTTTGATCTCTGCTCCAATCGCCTAGCTCACGTAGTGCCTTTTAATTGCCGCTGATATCACCATAATTTCTTGAAAGTCATTCAAATCTCCAACCATTAATACAAAGCATGCTTGGCCATGCCCGATAATCATGCTCTCTACTTCTTCATTAATGCCACTTGTAACTGAAGGTCACATGTCGCCCCTGTATGCCATCGCATGTGTGATATGGCATGCGACTATTTGGGTTTGATATGACGACTGCCTTTTCGAATTCAACGGTCATGATGGAACCCCATTTTCCAAAGCCCTCGATTGTACCACCCTAGTAGATCTCCTGCAGGAGTTTTTAAACCCTTAACTTTTTCCTTAGCCCCATCACATTCCTCGTCTTCGTCTTCCTCGTCTCCATGCTCTTCTTTCTTTGTTTATCGCTGGTGATCTCTCCTGTTCCCGTAGGTTCCTTCTCCTTTCTTTCTTTCAATCTTCTATTTCTATCCTCTGTTCCATGGCGTGTTCTCCTTCCCCACTCTTGGTTGTCCCTGGGCTGTGGTACACTTCCATCGAGTCCAAATTTAATGGCGATGAAGTTGACAAATGAAACTCACTTATCGCTTTCCCAATGGTTATCAAATTGTCATTCCTTTTGCGTAAAATCGCCCCCACATGCCTCCCGATGGTTTTTTGCCTTTCTTCAAACACCAATTTTATGTCAGCCTACGCTTTCCTATCCATCTTTTTTTTTTTCTGAAATTTGCACCTACTTTCACATTCTTATGCATCAGTTAGTCCCCAATTCCTTCAGATTTCTCTACGGGGTTATAGTACTATTCCGTCTATACGAGATTCCTCTTGTGCCTCATGTTTTCTACTACTTCTATTACTCGAAGCTTTTTAAGCCGGGTACCTTCCTCTTCCAAGCTTGAGTGGGCGTTGTATTTTTTTTTGACAAAATGCCCTCCTTGAATAAACACTGGAAAGAGCATTATTTCTATGTGTGTTTACCCGTTCGACCTACCTTTCTGACCCGCTGGCAGATCGAGCTGTCCAAACCTTCCCCACTTTGGAGGTACCGAAGCTCGCCGACCTACCTCAAAGCAGCTACGAGCTTAGTCGGTCAGAAATACCATATTTATAGGCCACTCTTGGAGGGGTCTTATATGTGTTCGGGTTGAGCCCTATCCGAACACGGTTGCCCGTCCCTCTAGGTATGCCCTTTTTCTCCTTGTCATATTTGAATCTAACTAATTTCTCTTTCTCTTTTGTAGATCAAATCATGAATCGCGCGTTGCTGAGTGACAAGTGTAGGATCTTCGACATGGACATCAATGCCAAAGGAGTGGCTGAGCTGCAAAGTTGTGGCCTGTTACCAGTTGAGCACTCCAACGAGTCAACTAGCGAAGTAGGAGGAAGCCAGGTGGCGTCCAGTGACGCAGTGGCAAACACTGGCGAGCAATTGGCCGAGCGCCCCACTATGGTGCCGACCCTCATCAACTGAGTCGGGCACATCGAGCGAGCCTTTGATCCAACGCCGGAAGTGACACCAAGCAGAGTCCTCTTCCCGCTCAGTGACTTCGGATTTATAGGCATGTGCCCCAACAACGACTTCCCGACCTCCTTCCGAGTGGGGAGAATACTCCACTTCTGTTGTTCCTATGAGGGAGGCTATCTTGCTAACTCACCCTTCTTCCGGCTGAACCCTTTCTCTGTCTATGTTGCTGGTCGTGGCCATACTCGCGTCGCTGACCACCTATCTTCCTCCTCCGCCGATCAGCATAGATGCCTCCATTTCCATCATTCGCTCCTCTCCATGTCTAAGTCCAAGGGCCCGACTATCTCAGATCCCTCATATCCGAGCAGTCGTAGGCATGTTAAGGCAATCCTTCGTCTGCCGACTGACGAGTGGCACCATTCAGATAATGCCAAGTCATAGTCTCCCCAGCATCAAATTACCATCTAGGGTCCCCTAGCACAGTTTTGGGCATACACTAGGGCTCGAGTGGCGACCATCTCGTCTGGGGAGCTCGTTGACAGTTTCACCCAAAAATTAATTGGAGTAAGTTTAGTGAAGTCTTTTCTTTGCTTTTTCTGATCGACGCTGACTTGCTTCATTTGTCTTGCAGTTCTGGGTGGAGAGTCTGGCTATGTGCCAGTGGTTGGCCTTCCTTGAAAACAAGAACCAACAACTGCGAGCGTCGGGTAGGTATACATACATGTCTCAGGCTCGGGTCAATCAATTGATTGCGGAGGTGGCCCAATTGAAGAAAGGCTTCAACACAAGCTCCGAGCAGCTATTGGGGTCTGAGCAGTCCCTCACCATAGAGAAGAATAAGAACCATGACAAGCTCTATAGCTTGATCGACTGACCAAGTAGGCTTACCACTTTGAGTCAAAGATAAATTCTGTCAACGCTAGAAAACTCCGAGCCAATGAAGATATGGACATCAAGAACAAGGAGGCTCGGGTCTTGACACAAAAACTAGAAGAGGTAGAAGAATCTCTAGCAGTTGAGTAGGTCAGCTCCAGCTCGAGGATCAAAAATGAATAATTGATGAGAAGGATGTCGAGCTGGAAGTGCTGAAGGCCAGGTTGGAGCCGTCCCAGGCTGCATTTGACAAATTCAAAGAGGAGGAGCCTGATCGGTTGGAATCTTTCAGAGTGAATTATCTTCACTCCCCTGAATTCAACAAAATGTTCACCAACTAAACTCTCTGCCTTTTTGACTATGGTATCGATGGAACCCTCCAACAACTCAAGGATGGCAGCTACCTCTCCCCCTATCTATCAAGCAAAATTATTAAAAGGGAGAAGATCTCGGACTCGCTCCCCGATGACGTGCTGGACTACCTCGGTAGCTTCTTTTATAAGTTTGTTAGCAGTTTTGTTGTACTCGCCAAGCACACTTTGTAAAAAATTTCTAAATATGAATCTGTTGTGCAAAAGGATGTTCACATATCTCCACAATGACATGATATTGTCCACTTTGAGCTTAGATCCTCATTACTTTTCTCTTGGGCCCCACAACTTCGTTCAAGGCTGCCCCACATGGCATCTGGTCTAGACCATGACTCTGATAACATTTGGGGCGGCCTTGAACGAAGTTGCGAGGAGGCCCGGAGCAGGTCAGGATGATTGGATGCTTGCGGGGAGGCCTGGAGCAGGTTAGAGTGACTAGATGCTCGCGGGCAGACGAGTAGGTCAGGGTGACCGGATGCTCGCAGGGAGGCCCGATGCAGGTCAAGGTGACCGAATGCTCGCGGGGCCTGGAGTAGGTCAAGGTGACCGGGTGAGGATGCTAGCAGGGAGGCCTAGAGCAGGTCAGGGTGACCAGATGCTTGTGGGGAGGCCAAGACCATGAGAGTAATTGTGGTCCTTCGTTTGAGGGGAGAATTGTTGGGGTTCAATCAAAGTCCCACATTGGAAATATTTGATAAAGATCATGAGGTTAAAAGGATGCATGATATCTCCATTGGAATGAGACCTTTTGGGGAGAGCCCAAGAGCAAATCCATGAGGGCCTAGGCCCAAAGTGGATAATATCATGCCATTGTGGAGATATGTGGACATCCTTTTAATCCCATGATCTTTACCAAATCTTTCCAATGTGGGACTTTGATTGAACCCCAACATAATCCACGTGGTCC
Organism: Zingiber officinale; assembly: GCF_018446385.1. NCBI lineage: Eukaryota > Viridiplantae > Streptophyta > Magnoliopsida > Zingiberales > Zingiberaceae > Zingiber > Zingiber officinale. Next base: position 92,594,013 of record NC_056001.1, read on the forward strand.
CATTCGGCGCCTTAGAGTCCTCTGTTCAAGAATCTTGTGGTCTTTTAACTTATCCTTAGTGTAGGAAACTTCACTTTTTATATTTGCTCGAGCAACATGTAGAATGTATTCCAAGCTTGCTCATACCATGGCCGAGCGACCTGCGAGCCTTCGACAATTAGTGCGAGGGATATGCTCGCTTATAACACGACCGAATGGTTCATGAGTTTTAGATACTTAGGCGTGAGGGCTTTGCTCGCTTATAACACGATCGAACGACACGTGAGTCTTTGACACTTAGGTGCGAGGGCTTCACTCACTTAAAACATGACCTCACGACACGTGAGTCTTTGACACTTAGGTGCGAGGGCTTCACTCACTTAAAATATGGTCGCATGACACGTGAGTCTTAGACACTTGGGTGTAAGGGCTTCGCTCACTTATAACATGGTTAAATGACACGTGAGTCTTTGACACTTAGCGCGAGGGCTTCGCTCTCTTATAACACGGCTGAACGGCTCATGAGTCTTTGACACTTAGTGAGAGGGCTTTGCTCGCTTATAACACGGTCGAACAGCTCGTGAGTCTTTGACACTTAAACGTGAGGGCTTTGCTTGGTTATAACACGGCCGAACGACATGTGAGTCTTTGACACTTAGACATGAGAGCTTTGTTCGCATATAACATGGCCGAACGACACATGAGCCTTTGACACTTAGACGCGAGGGCTTTGCTCGCTTATAACATGACCAAATATTACGTGAGTCTTTGACACTTAAATGTGAGTGCTTTGCTCACTTATAACACAGCCAAATGACATGTGAGTCTTTGACACTTAGGCGCGAGGGCTTCAGTCGCTTATAATATGACCGAACGACACATGAGTCTTTTACACTTAATAATTTTTCATTGAAAACCTCCTGCATTCATTAAACGAATATTTTTTACAAATTACATAAATTTATTCATGAACTGACTACCCGATCCGCTAGGGATGTAGATGTTGGTGCGGTTAGTACTAACGGTCTAACTCAAGTTTTGATGAATGACAAAATAGGTTAAATTAGTCTCGTTGTTATCTAACACTCTGATTGAGTGTGCAGGAGAAGCCCAGATAGGTTGACGGGCTGACCTGATGTCTGGCATGAAGTCCAGCTAAGTCGACAGGCCGATCAGATAGCTAGCACTAAGTCCAAACGGGTCAACGGGCTGACCGGACGTTTGACACGAAGTCCAGCTAGGTTGACGGGCTAACCGGACAGCTGGCACGAAGCCCAGATGGGTCGAAGGGCTGACCGGACGTCTGGCAGGTAAGTGAAGGTAAGTCACTGGAGGGGAGTGACTGTGAGGACGCGTTCCCGGGAAGGGAACTTAGGCGCCGATCCTACTTAGAACCATTTCGAAACTCTAAGTCGAGATCTTGACTAGATTCCAGTCTCGGAGAGACGAAATCTAATTAATGTTTTGTTTAATTTTAAACTGTGCTAATACTCTGTGTTGCAGGATATATCTTATATTTGTCTCCGGACTAACGTTTTCTTGCAGGAAGGAATCTGCTGGAAAATGAGGGTCCGGGCGCCCGGGAGGGATCCGGGCGCTCGGAGGTGAACTTTTATCCACAACGAGAAGTTCTTCCACTGCTTGCTTTGTCGTGCTACGCTCCTGCGATGCTCCTCCGACAACGCGCTTTTCTTGTCATTCCTTAGTTTTTGTCGGTATTATTTTCCTTTAAAAGAAATTGTAACTTCATCTATAATATTTTGAATTGCTAGTAGATTGTCCATCGAAAGCACCCTTGCGTGCGGGTCTTGGAGTAGGAGTCGCCGAAGGCTCCAAACCAAGTAAAAAACGACCTTGTTAGCGTTGCTCTTTCTTTTCGTTTATTCTTTCCGCTGCGTACTCTATCTAAATTTTTAAATCGCTATTCACCCCCCCTCTAGCGAAACTCATGATCCAACAAGTGGTATCAGAGTAGGTACTGCTCTGATTTGGTGCAACCACCAATCAGAAAGGGGGTGAAACTAGTTTCTTTTTCCTTTTTCTTTCTTTCTTTGATTTTCATATTTTTGTAATTTTCCAAACTGGTACTATTACCTTTTTGGAAACTTTTTTTGTCGCAATCAACTGAATTGGCGCAACACTAATTTAGTTTTTAAATTATTTCTATTTTATCCCGCACTACTAATCCAAGACCTAGTCTTGGGACCTTTTTGTCTTTTTCTTTACTTGTGTGTAGGATGTCTCAAATTGAAGGTTTCAGCATAGTACGCCCTCCCCTGTTCAATGGGGATGATTTCTCATACTGGAAGAAGCGGATGGAGGTCTACTTAAAGACGGACTTCGACCAATGGTTCAACATCACAAGAGGCTACAAAACATCAGTCGACAACTCCGGAATCCCACTGGACCTAGAACAGTGGACTCCGGATATGAAGAAGAAAGCATCAACAAAGTTTAAAGCACTCAACACGCTCCAGTGCGGACTGACGAAGGAAGAATTGAACCAGGTAGGACCGCACCAGAACGCAAAGGAATTGTGGGACAAACTGATCGAACTACACGAAGGGACAAGCAACGCCAAGGTAACGAAGTGCAATTTATTATTAAATAGATTATTTAATATTAAAATGCAGGAAGGATAAACAGTGAGTCATCTTTATGCGACGATTAAAGATATCCTCAACGGACTCCACACGATAGGACACCAGATGGAAAATCGATATCTAATCAGGTACGCGTTAAACGCTTTTCCACGCAACACTTTGTGGGCATCTATTGTCCTACACAATCTTGAAAAATTTATCCAAATTAAAATTAGATGAATTATTTTGTGAGTTAGAGTTACATGAGCAGACTAACACTGGATCCGAGAAAGGTGTTACCTTATTTGCAGGTTCCTCTAAGGAGAAATCTAAAAATAAGCCTGAACCTGAAGAAGAGTCTGATCAGGAGATTGAAGATGAAGAGTACTTGGTGAACCTGGTAAGGAAAATGTTCACCAGGAGAAAGAAAAGCTTCAGCAAGAAGGACCTGCAGAAGATCAACTCCCCCGAACTAAATAACGTAACGTGCTTCGGATGCAATAAGAAGGGCCACTACAAGAATGAGTGCCCGAAATTGAAGAACGACAAGACAAAGACATCCAAGAAGAAGACTCTCAAAGCGACTTAGGACGACTCTTCCTCGGAGGAATTGGAAGCCGAAAATCAGAAGCACCAGAGCCACCTCGCGCTGATGGCCCTCGAAGAAGAATTGGACGAAGAATCGGAAGATGGGTCCGAACTCGAATCGAGCCACGAGTTCGTACTCATTTCCGAAGGTCCCGACGAGGCAAATTTTAATTTAAATAGAATTTTTTTTTAAAATTATTGCATGTCTGAATAGTAAATTAGTTAAATTAGAAAAAAATAAATTGCTTCTTGAGGAAAATCAAAACCTCAAGGTACAAATCAAAAATTCAAATCCGACTCAAGACCCAACACTTGAGGAAGAAAATTTAAAAATGGAAGTTAATAAATTAAAAAAATGTTAGAAAAATTTACAACTAGATCTAAGAATTTAGATCTAATATTAAATAATCAAAAACCAATTTACAATAAAACCGGACTTGGCTACAAGTCAAATTCGAATAAAATATTTAAATCATTAATAACTCAACACAAACAATCAAGTAAAGCTTGGGTTCCAAAAGCTTGCTTAACCACGCAAGTAGGACTTAACCAATATTATATACCTAAAGAAAAAATATATTATGTAAAATCAAATGAATCAGCTAAAAAACCAAAATACAAACCTAAAACAAAAAATTCAAAATCTAAATATTTTAAACCCTACCAAGACTTAGAATATCACCAAGTCAATTATAACTATAAAAAGAACAGACATAAACAAAAAACTAAAAATAAAAATTAAAGGTCAATAATTCAGGGGGAGGCTCCAGAATAACTGGCACCTCCGAGACTAACCTACCCGACAGGGTAACCCAAACTAAGCTACCTGGCAGGGTAATTAGGACTAATTAGAAAGGGACCAAGTTTAACTTAACCTATGGTACTAGTGAAGTTTTGGATGATAGTACGTTAGGGAAACTTAGTCTATACATGTCTAGGAAGATATGGCTTCGACCTGGTGCATTTGGCTAAGTGGAACTGATCGAAGCTACCCTTTATATATCCTAACCAGTTAAACCGAGGTTTTGTATTAAGTTCAGTGGATAGGACTATTTAAAAACCTCGAAGGCATGGTTACTCTAATGATGTTCAAGTGACTCACCATAGTCAAGAAATTTATCCAAAGAATGCTTATTTGTTGAGCCCAAAACCAAACCTGAATTTAACACAAAATTAAATCAAATCCTAAAACTGAACCTAATTCATCTCACAAAATTATAGGATCCTTGATTGAAAACGTAGATCGGGTGAGATGACTAAGGACTCAATTAAATAAAACTAAATTAAATTAAATTAAAAATTAAATTAAATTAAAATTAAATCATTAAAAAAATCTTTTTAAATCCTTAAAAATTATGTTAAAAAATATTTTAAAAACTTTAAAAATTATTTTAAAATTTCTTTTAAAAATTATTTTTAAAAATTCTTTTAAAAACTTTAAAAAATATTTAAAAAATTATTTTTAAAACTTTAAAAATTATTTTAAAAATTATTTTAAAAAATATAGGTACAATCAACCACATATCCCCAAATTCCAACCCAATACAAACCCCAATCAATCCATTATCCTCAACAAAGAACAAGTCCTTTACACCTTAAGTCACTGTTCTAAAGCTTCTATTAATCCTATTAACAAATACCAGATTACAGAATACAAACCTTACCTCAATGATATCAATTGGATCAAGCAGGAATCAAGCAAGAAGATCACTGATCCAACAACAATCCTTCTAGTCTCTGCCCGACAGCTCACGAACACCTCACTGATCCCAACTTCTTCAACCGAATCCCCCAATCCGCAGTAATGAAGAGAAGGTGCAAGATCTGCTCAGGGGAAACAATCAGCACAAGAAGAATCAATGCCAGAAGAACCCTAATTTAGCGAAACCCTTGAATCTACCAAAGATCCGGCGATGCCTTACCTCCAAGATCGCTGCTAGGTGGAGTCGCTCGGTCTAATCCGGCCAGTGAAGAGGTGGATCGCACTGTGAGCAGCGTGAGGAGAGGAAAGGGAAGGTCAATTGGTTGGGAGACAACGCAAATCAAGCCTCCACCATGCCCTAGTCGCCATATCGTCGACGATCGGTCACTGAATCCACCGAACATCAACTCCTCAATTGAAGACGACCTGGAGCTTGCTGGTTTCCGTTGAACTCCGGTGGCTCCACTGGTTTCCGTCGAGCTCCGATGGCATGCTCCTCCGGCCTCGGCGTCGCGTCATTCGCAAGAGAGACCAAGAGGCATCGGGGAAGAGAGGAAGAAATGGTCGGGTGATCAACGATGAGTTTGGGGAAAATAAAAAGAAAGGGAATCTATAATTTAAAACATTTTCTCAATTAAACGGGGTATCCCAAACATGCTTTATCTGAACCCATACATTTGTCCCTGCAAAACCCATCGTACGAGCTCCGAAAAATTCCTAGAAATTTTTTAAAAATTCTAGAAAAATTCTATAAGGTTATTTCCCAAATAACCTCCACTAATAAAAATTTGGTCCCCAAATTTAATGGTCAACTCAGGGATCCTCATCCAAGGGTAACATCCAAGCAACAAACTCATATACCACTCCACATCCTGTGTAATCCCACAACAAAGTCCATCAAGACATGCTCCCAACTCCACTCCAAAATACGAGTCTACTAAAATAATCTTACTGATCTCTGATGTTCAGCCTCCACTTGCTGACATATTAGACATCAAGGTACAAAATCGACAAAGTCTTTCCTCATGTTACTCCAATTATCGGAACGCTTCAAGTCTCTATACATCGGGTGTCACCCGGATGTACCACAAATCCAGATCAAGGTGTTTCCTACAGTAACTCCTCCCAGATAAGAAGTGACTCGGGAACCCACATAATCTCCCACTAAAATAAAGAATCTCATTCTCATTTCATGAGAATTCTAACTACTGGCATGAGACTACTCCGCTCAAACTACATCGGAACCGCACCAAACCTCGGGTACGATACATCTGTGTAGAGTACAAATCCGTCTACACTAGAAAGCATAACTAAGACGATGCAGTTAACAACTTTTCATTCCAACTTCTAAATTGATCACGTAGACATATGTCTAAATAAACTCCACTCTTCCTAGACAGTCCAGTCAACGGCATAACAAAGCTAGAGAAACCCCCCAACTAAATTTCTGGTAATATCGAGCCAAACCAAGAAAACTGCAAGTCTCCCATATAGACTACGACTACTCCTAACTGGTAACAGCCTCTATCTCCTGTGAATCCACAGTATACCTCTATTGGTGACCATGTGTCCTAGAAATCTCACAGAAGACAATAAAAAATACACACTACTGAACTTCGCATATAGGCGTTCCCGTCGAAACATCTCTAGAATTATGTGAAGATAGTGTACGTAATCCGCCTCGGATCAGGAATATATCACAATATCATCAATGACGACAATGGAAACTAATCCAAACACCCTATGAATACCAAACACATCGAGTCAATATAAACATCTAGGGCACTGTAAACCTAAATGATAAAACTAAAGACTCATAATATCTGTACAACAGACATTCGTTACCGTAAGATTCCCAACAACAATTCTATGATCAGATCACCAACTACAAATCACCAAATCCATAAATATCACACATGTGCTACTCTCCATGTCATTATCAATATCAAACACTAAATGATAGATCATCAAGTCAAATATACACTAATAAATCATCAACAAATAACATATCACCACACCTGATCTCATAATATCCACCAAACTCCAACCATCCTCAACATCAATCAAACCTGATAGTTTCCTACACAATAATAGAGAAAAGGAATGCATCCATCCTTCAACACCCACTGCCATCAACTAAGACATATCCATCATGGTTCAACATTCCACGTCCATGTTGTAGCACTACAGGGGTTATATCTAGTGGGGAATTTTATTATCATAAATCTCTAGTGAGACAGACTAGTCATGTCCTCACAAATCTACTTCCCAATAACCTGCTCTCGTCAAGGGGTACAATCGAGATGTAGAACTATATCACCATCCTACTAAAAGTATATGACTACAGAAGTACAAGGGGTTTCCCTCGACTTCTTAATCGCTAATCATCAACTCTCCAGATGGTAGTGATACGATCAATCTATAAGAGATCAGTACAAACAACACTTGTAATCTCATCCAAAAATATCCAAAGAGTATGTCCAACCTCATCCTTTCAAATACTCAAAAATCTACAGTAAAGGAATGTTAGTCCCAAGTTCAAAAATTCACACAACCTCCACACTGAGAGTCTACCCATCGAGAAGATATCTCCACAACTCTCATAATCATCCCATAAATGTCCCTCAACAAATATCGATAAAAGGTCGAACCCTCTAATCTAAGATATAGCCTACAAGACATGGTAAAATGATCATGTGGTCAAGGTCTTGAGTTACTTGATAGAGACAATATTAGCTGAGTCATCTAACCATTGTATACTAAAAGCTGATCAAAATATCTGTCAATCGATGCTCTTGTTAGTGTGTATACTAAAAGCCTAACTTTTGTAAACATTTATTTTGAAATAAAGAATCACATCGGTCAAAAATATCTATATTTGTAGTTGTTCAATTAATTTATATTGTAGATAACATGGTGTGTGGTGTCACACACAGAAGATCATGTTATCAGTTCTTTATAAATTATAAACAGATGTTCACGACTAAGATGGAAAGGAACAAACTGTTGGAATAGTCGTAGTGTAATTAGGTATTAGTTTATCTTGACTAATAAATTACTCTAGTACACTCTAAGTGTATTGAGTAGGACCATTTAAGGTAAGTTCTTTTTGTTAGTTAGAGCCCTAGAGCCAATCATTTGATGATTGTATGGACTCATGTATATCATATTCTTATATATATATTAAGGCATTTGGTTTTTGGTTATTATGCTTATTTGTATTAGTGCCAGATAAAATAAGTATAGTAGCGTCCTTGAGTAGAAGGTTCATACCTATATTAATCGATTAGTTGAATCGATAGTGAGATGATATAGGGAACACTACTCTAATTTATTCCTAGTCGAGTATTAACATTCAGGGACAATGTTAATACAATAAGACTAGCATGTAGGTCAGCTCGATGACTTGATCTCACAAGTCATGGATATAGAGATATCAAGTTGACACATGGGTATGCATTAGAGAATGTATACTGAATGACCCGCCATGAGAAAGTATCATGGATCGTTATATGAGTGTCATATACTTTCTCATGTGGCTATTAGTATGACTATTAGTCCTTAGACCTGAAGTCACCATGGATCCCTACATAAGGAGTTATGTACTTTGGTTTCGTCAAACGTCACCCGTAACAGGGTGGACTATAAAGGCGATTACTGGGTATGTAACAAATTATGCAGAGGGATGTGAGTGATGTAGATGGGATCTATCCCTCCCATATGACGGGAGCGACATCAATATTCTTGATAGAGTTAGACCACGAAGTGCATGACCATGCCCAAATGAGTCAACATTAGATGTTGAGCTCATTTGATCGAGTGAGTCTACTTGGAGTTCAAGATTTAGATTGATTAGAGGATGACACGGTCTATGCCTCATATTGATCAATCTAGATGTCTAGGATAGAAGGACAATGTCACATATTGTGAGAAGTCACAATTAGTAGTCACAAGGTGATGTTGGATCTCGACATTTCTTGTAACTTGGGTAGCAATGATGTATTGCTAGATGCCGCTCATTGCTTATGTTTCTAAAGGAGTTTAGAAACATTGCCAACGTTACAAGAACCTATTGGGTCACACACAAAGAACATGTGGATGGAGATTAGGTTCATATGATGAACCAATTGGATTAGGTTCATATGATGCACCAAAGATTGGATTCAAAATTAGACTTATTGAGTTAGACTCAATTAGATTCAAATGTTGAATGAGTCTAATTTAAATTTGATTCATTGGGTCAATTTATATTAATGAATTAGATTCATTAAATTAAAATTGACTTGAATCAAAGGTTGGATTTAACTCAACAAGGAAGAGAATTGGTCAAGTTTGACTTGACTAAATGGAAGTTGAAACATCAAGTTTGACTTGATGTCTTGCCACATCATCATGAAGGTTGACTCATCCTACTTGGCATGACCAACCTAGCCACATCACTAGCCACATCACCACCTCATAATGGTATGCCACCTCATTGGAGGTTACACATCCAATTGGTTTTAATGTGGCCGGCCACATTAATGAGGGGCTTTATGGTGTGGCCGGCCACACATTAGATGGTGTGGAGTTTTTTGTTTTGTGAATTGATGTGGTGTCATTATTCCTTCTTCTTCCTTGGGTTCCCCTCTCCTCTTGAGTTGCTGTGGTCGTGGCTATCATGGTGAGGAGAAGATGTTGAGTTGTTTCCAAGAGCACAAGGGAAAGTGAAGGTCACAAAGGAGGGTACTAAAGGAGTGTATGTGATTCTCTCTTCTATTTCTCTCTTTTCTCCTTTTTTGTTCCCATCCGAGAGCTCTAGAAAAGTGCTAGCACACTTGGAGCTCTCTTCTCCATCTTTGAGTCGTAGAAGACCACTCCTTGTTCGTGTGGATATCACTAGAGGAGTGTCTACATTGACACTCTCGAGATCCAACGCTTCCTTGGACGAGCGGGACTAAACGAAGGGCACGCATCGAAGGTAAAATGGTTTTTTCCTTTGTAGATCTACTGTAGATCGTAGTATAAAACTTGTATTTGTGTTTTCGAAATTTTTCTTTGCACGGATCTACGGCTTTGGGTGATTCGGGGTTTCCGCGACGCGAAAAGCGATTTTCGCGGCCCGAAAAACCCAACAGTGGTATCAGAGCCAGGTTCAAGGCGAATACGAGTTTGTTTTTGGTTTTATGAAAACTAAATTTTCTGTAATTTTCTGTAAAATTATGATTTTATAGTTTTTATGGGTAATTTTTCCGTAGAAGCGAAGCACAAGTGTCTCGGCACTTGTAGGCTTCGGCTACCGGAAAGATTTTTCCAAAACGGCTTCGTTTTGCTCCAAATCCGTTTGGGACAGCGGGCTTGGGTGCCATTAGATCGCAAAGGAGAAACTCACGATGGTTAGATCGTGGGTAGGGGTACTGCCCCTAACCCCGCAAGGGGATTTGCTCCGCGATTGCACCCGAAATCGCTAAAAACGAACCCGTCGGGAAGATTTTTCCGAAACGGCAATGTCTCGGCCCAAATCGTTTTGGGACAGCGGGTTTAGGCGCTGTTGGATCGCAAAGGAACCCTCGCGATGGTTAGATCGCGGGTAGGGGCACTGCCCCTGGGCCCCGCAAGGGGATCCGTTCCGCGATTACGCCCGAAACCGCTAAACGGGACCGCCGGGAAATTTTACTCATAAAAAATTTTAAAATTAGTTTTAAAATTATAGAAAATTATGAAAATATATAATTTTGAATTATATATTAATTTTGTGATAGTCATGGCCCAAAACCCAATATGATTGGTTGTGTTGTAATTCATAATACGGCCTGCGTGCCGTTATGTGTTTGCGAGTGTTGTATTATATTCGCGACCTGCGCGTCGTGCCTTCTCTTATTTTCTTGTTGTAAATTAGATTTAGACTCGAATGTAACTCGAGTTTCAAATTGTAATGTACAAATTGGAGCGGTGGAGGGTCCACACGAGACGGAGTTCCGAGGCGGGCACGAGCAACACAAGGTGGTCAAAGGGAGGAGCTTGGAGAAGCTGTTGACCCTAGGTTGACCATTCGATCTTCTCATTGGCTTGAGAAGATTGTAGTAGGGCCATGACTAAATCACAAATAAATTAATTAATTAATTGTTATGTATATGATGCATGTTTAATAGTTAATTAATTAATTAGTGCCTTAACGATTAGATTAGATCTAAATCGTGCACATGATGCACCCTTGCGATTAGATTAGATCTAAGTCATGCAAAAGATGCATCCTTCTCGATTAGATTAGATCTAGATCGAACCAACTCTAAATGCCTAACCATGCCGTGATACCTATCACTACCTCGATCACATGTATTGTTGAATCTGCCAAAGCAGAGCAATACATATTATCTTGGTAGGGTACGGAGGGACAATCTTGGTCCCGCCTATCAACGCATGGGTGAATACAAACTCAATTAGATTGAGTATTCCTAGTTACTCGGTTGGATCGAGTCAACTATAGGCATTATTCCAACGGTTGGAAAAGATAGGTCAAAATCACATCTATATTAACTCTCGGGCGTATTAGCCAAAGCTAACTCGAGTTTTAATATAAATGCAGATATTGATTCTATAAACAAGAGTTGCATAGAGATGTAATTGGTAATCGTTACCTACCGATCATACTAAGCCTTGGGCGTATTAGCCAAAGCTAACTCAAGGGTTAGTATGATGTGGATCTTGTCCCACAAGGATTATAGAATTCAGTGGGAGCATCATTTAATTAAAGGCCTAATTAGATGATTTAAAAGAATATGATATTTATTTCTGCAAATTTTCTGTTGTAGATAACCATGACGTCGAATACGAACTTCTTCTCTCTGCGTTCTGTCCTTAAGAAGGACAAGCTCAACGGAGCAAATTTCCTGGACTGGTACAGGAACTTGAGAATAGTTCTCACCCAAGAACGTAAGCGCCCGGAGCGCCCATTCAGGCTCCTCCCGCCACCGCCACGTGAGCGGCACCGTGATGCTTACAAGAAGCATCAAGATGACGCATTCGATGTGTTCTGTCTAATGCTCGCAACCATGAACTCGAGCTTGAAGCAACATGAGTTGATGGGTGCTTCGATATGGTTGCACATCTTCGCCAACTATATCAAGGACAAGCAGAGAACTTCACAGGATACCTGGAAGATCTTAACAAGAAGAGAAATAAGATTTCTACTTCAGGTATAAATGTTATAGAAGTCAACCTCTCTATTTCTTCGTCGTGGGTATTAGATACCGGATGTGCTTCGCACATTTGTACTAATGTACAAGCACTGAGAAATAGCAGAGCATTGACAAAGGGCGAGATAGACCTGCGAGTAGGCAATGGAGCACGGGTTGCTGCTGTTGCTGTAGGGACTTATTTTCTATCTCTACCCTCTGGGCTTGTTCTAGAGTTAGATGATTGTTGTTATGTGCCTGCATTGACTAAGAACATTATATCAGTTTCTTGTTTAGACAAGAAAGGATTTTCGTTTATAATAAAGAACAAATGTTGTTCTGTCTATTTAAACGATATGTTCTATTGTAATGCACCTCTGATGAACGGACTCTATATTCTAGACCTTGAGAGCCCTATCTATAACGTTAGTACCAAGAGGTTCAAATCGAACGATATGAACCACACCTATCTCTGGCACTGTCGCTTAGGTCATATAAATGACAAGCGCTTATCCCAGCTCCATAAGGATGGTTTGCTGGACTCATTTGATTTTGAATCATATGAGATATGCGAGTCATGCCTACGAGGCAAGATGACCAAGACCCCCTTTAGTGGGCATAGCGAGAGAGCAACTGATTTGTTAGGACTCATACATAGTGATGTATGTGGCCCTTTCAATGTTGATGCTAGAGGCGGTTATAGGTACTTCATCACATTTACTGATGACTTCAGTAGATATGGTTATGTGTATTTGATGACACATAAATCTGAATCCTTTGAAAAGTTCAAAGAATTCAAGAATGAAGTACAGAACCATCTTGGCAAGAGTATTAAGGTACTTCGATCAGATCGAGGTGGTGAATACTTAAGCCATGAGTTTCGTGACTACTTAGCTGAGTGTGGGATTTTATCTCAACTCACTCCTCCTGGAACACCACAGTGGAATGGTGTATCCGAAAGGAGGAATCATACCTTATTAGATATGGTACGATCTATGATGAGTCACACAGATCTTCCGACATATCTATGGGGATATGCTCTAGACACGGCAGCTTTCATTCTCAACCGAGTTCCATCCAAGGCCGTGATAAAGACACCATATAGGATATGGACTGGGAGAGATGCCCAGGTGTCTTTCATGAGGATTTGGGGTTGTGAGGCTTACGTACGACGTCAAGTCTCAGACAAATTAGGACCCAAATCCGACAAGTGCTATTTCATCGGATATCCCAAGGAAACTAAGGGATATTACTTCTACATTCCCAGTCAGCACAAGGTAGTTGTAGCAAAGACTGGGGTCTTTCTAGAAAGGGACTTTGTTTCTAGAAAGACTAGGAGCGCGTTCGATCTTGAAGAATTTCCAGATGCGAACAATAGCACTGATGCCTCAATGGAAGTTGAACTGGAACCACAAAGTGTTGTGGATGATGTTGTTCCGCAAAGAGTTGAGGAACAACAACCAGTTCAAGTAGACATACCTCTTCGCAGGTCTGATAGGGTACGTCGTCAGCCTGAGAGATACTCATTTCTCTTGTCTGACCATGATGATGTTGTGCTCATAAAGGATGAGCCTACCACCTATCAGGAAGCTGTGATGAGACCAGATTCCGAGAAATGGCTAGAAGCCATGAGATCCGAAATGGATTCCATGTACACCAACCAAGTATGGACTTTGGTTGATCCACCTGAAGGGGTAAAACCCATTGGGTGCAAGTGGGTCTTTAAGAGAAAGACTGACATGGATGGACTTATCTATAAGGGTCGCTTGGTAGCTAAAGGTTTCAATCAAATTCATGGTATTAACTATGATGAAACCTTTTCTCCAGTAGCGATGTTTAAGTCTATTCGGATCATGCTTGCTATTGCAGCCTACCATGACTATGAGATATGGCAGATGGATGTCAAAACCGCATTTCTGAATGGAAACCTACTCGAGGATGTGTACATGACACAACCTGAGGGTTTTGTAGATCCACAGCATACTAGCAGAGTATGCAAGCTGCATATGGACTAAAGCAAGCTTCTCGGAGCTGGAATCTTCGATTCGATGATGCAATCAAACAGTTTGGTTTCATCAAGAACGAAGATGAGCCTTGTGTCTACAAGAAGGTTGTAGGGGATATAGTTGTCTTCCTCATATTGTATGTGGATGACATACTACTCATTGGGAAGGACATCCCTATGCTTCAGTCTGTCAAGACCTGGCTAGGGAGTTGCTTCTCAATGAAGGACTTAGGTGAGGCATCCCGCATTCTAGGGAGATAGATCTAAGAGATTGCTTGGCCTAAGTCAGAGTACATATATTGACAAGGTACTCCTTCGGTTTGCCATGCAGAACTCCAAGAAGGGATTTCTGCCGATGTCACATGGCGTGAGTCTTTCGAAGACTCAAGGTCCCTCTTCTAGAGAGGAGAGAGACCGCATGGATCAGATCCCTTATGCCTCAGCCATAGGATCGATCATGTACGCCATGTTATGTACTCGACCTGATGTCTCGTATGCTTTGAGCATGACGAGCAGATACCAGTCAGATCCAGGTGAAAGTCACTGGATAGCGGTCAAGAATATTCTTAAGTACTTAAGAAGGACTAAAGAATATTTCTTGATATATGGAGGCAATGATGAGCTAGCTGTAAAGGGTTACAGTGATGCTAGCTTCCAGACCGACCAGGATGACGATAGATCGCAGTCGGGGTTCATATTTTGGATTAATGGTGGTGCTGTCAGCTGGAAGAGTTCGAAGCAGGATACAGTAGCTGATTCTACAACAGAAGCCGAGTACATTGCTGCATCAGAGGCAGCAAAGGAGGCAGTTTGGATCCGCAAGTTCATCACTGAACTTGGGGTGGTTCCTAGCATCGCTGACCTAGTTGAGCTCTATTGTGACAACAATGGAGCTATAGCACAGGCGAAGGAACCTCGCTCACACCAGCGGACCAAGCATATACTACGGCGCTTCCATCTCATTCGAGAGATTATCGATAGAGGAGATGTGAAGATTTGCAGAGTACCTACAGAGGCTAACATCGCAGATCCCTTGACCAAGGCTTTGGCACAGAGGAAGCATGATGGTCACACTAGGTCATTAGGCCTTAGAGCCTATACTGATTGGCACTAGTGCTAGTGGGAGATTGTTAGTTAGAGCCCTAGAGCCAATCATTTGATGATTGTATGGACTCATGTATATCATATTCTTATATATATATTAAGGCATTTGGTTTTTGGTTATTATGCTTATTTGTATTAGTGCCAGATAAAATAAGTATAGTAGCGTCCTTGAGTAGAAGGTTCATACCTATATCAATCGATTAGTTGAATCGATAGTGAGATGATATAGGGAACACTACTCTAATTTATTCCTAGTCGAGTATTAACATTCAGGGACAATGTTAATACAATAAGACTAGCATGTAAGTCAGCTCGATGACTTGATCTCACAAGTCATGGATATAGAGATATCAAGCTGACACATGGGTATGCATTAGAGAATGTATACTGAATGACCCGCCATGAGAAAGTATCATGGATCGTTATATGAGTGTCATATACTTTCTCATGTGGCTATTAGTATGACTATTAGTCCTTAGACCTGAAGTCACCATGGATCCCTACATAAGGAGTTATGTACTTTGGTTTCGTCAAACGTCACCCGTAACTGGGTGGAAAGGCGATTACTGGGTATGTAACAAATTATGCAGAGGGATGTGAGTGATGTAGATGGGATCTATCCCTCCCATATGACGGGAGCGACATCAATATTCTTGATAGAGTTAGACCACGAAGTGCATGGCCATGCCCAAATGAGTCAACATTAGATGTTGAGCTCATTTGATCGAGTGAGTCTACTTGGAGTTCAAGATTTAGATTGATTAGAGGATGACACGGTCTATGCCTCATATTGATCAATCTAGATGTCTAGGATAGAAGGACAATGTCACATATTGTGAGGAGTCACAATTAGTAGTCACAAGGTGATGTTGGATCTCGACATTTCTTGTACCTTGGGTAGCAATGATGTATTGCTAGATGCCGCTCATTGCTTATGTTTCTAAAGGAGTTTAGAAACATTGCCAACGTTACAAGAACCTATTGGGTCACACACAAAGAACATGTGGATGGAGATTAGGTTCATATGATGAACCAATTGGATTAGGTTCATATGATGCACCAAAGATTGGATTCAAAATTAGACTTATTGAGTTAGACTCAATTAGATTCAAATGTTGAATGAGTCTAATTTAAATTTGATTCATTGGGTCAATTTATATTAATGAATTAGATTCATTAAATTAAAATTGACTTGAATCAAAGGTTGTATTTAACTCAACAAGGAAGAGAATTGGTCAAGTTTGACTTGACTAAATGGAAGTTGAAACATCAAGTTTGACTTGATGTCTTGCCACATCATCATGAAGGTTGACTCATCCTACTTGGCATGACCAACCTAGCCACATCACTAGCCACATCACCACCTCATAATGGTATGCCACCTCATTGGAGGTTACACATCCAATTGGTTTTAATGTGGCCGGCCACATTAATGAGGGGCTTTATGGTGTGGCCGGCCACACATTAGATGGTGTGGAGTTTTTTGTTTTGTGAATTGATGTGGTGTCATTATTCCTTCTTCTTCCTTGGGTTCCCCTCTCCTCTTGAGTTGCTGTGGTCGTGGCTATCATGGTGAGGAGAAGATGTTGAGTTGTTTCCAAGAGCACAAGGGAAAGTGAAGGTCATAAAGGAGGGTACTAAAGGAGTGTATGTGATTCTCTCTTCTATTTCTCTCTTTTCTCCTTTTTTGTTCCCATCCGAGAGCTCTAGAAAAGTGCTAGCACGCTTGGGGCTCTCTTCTCCATCTTTGGGTGGTAGAAGACCACTCCTTGTTCGTGTGGATATCACTAGAGGAGTGTCTACATTGACACTCTCGAGATCCAACGCTTCCTTGGACGAGCGGGACTAAACGAAGGGCACGCATCGAAGGTAAAATGGTTTTTCCTTTGTAGATCTACTGTAGATCGTAGTATAAAACTCGTATTTGTGTTTTCGAAATTTTTCTTTGCACGAATCTACGGCTTTGGGTGATTCGGGGTTTCCGCGACGCGAAAAGCGATTTTCGCGGCCCGAAAAACCCAGCACTTTTTATACTGACTTAATAAAAGAATAACACCTTAGTTATTATGGAAGTGTGTGTTCTTAATCCTAATATAATAACAAGCACATATATTTAGTATTTATTTCTTTAACTTATCAAAGGGTGAGATTTAGCTCGATAAATCAAAAGGCTCGATAAGTTGGGAAATGATATTACTTATAGTGTGTATTGTTGATTATTGAAGGAAACTGTGTCCTAGTAATCTAGGTTGAGAATGCCCCCAAAAGGAGCCCATAAGGATTTTCATGTTAAACCCTGTAGGTGGACTTAGTCCGACATGACGATGAGGTTGAGTGGTACTACTCTTGGACTAAGATATTAATTAAAATGAGTTGTCAGTAACTTAATTAATTAGTAGGCATTCGATATCTTAAACGCAAGGAGATTAACACACTCATGATAAGAAGGAGCCCATAATGTAATTTGGGATTGGTGCGGTAGTGCAATAATAACTCTCTAGTGGAATGAGTTGTTATTGATGAACTTGAGTTGTGTGTTCAGGGCGAACACGGGATACTCAAGCTCGTCGGGAGGCCAAAACCAATTTATCCTCTAGGTCTCTGTCGTAGCCTCATTAATGCCTCATATCCACCCATGAAAAGCCCATCTTGGTATCCAAGAGGGGGCCGACCCAAGGCTTGGTGACCAAGCCAAGGGCCGGCCACAATCTTCTCTAAAGGGGCCGGCCATAAGTCTTGCAAAGGGGGTCGACCACATAATTCAAATTATGAAGAGTATTTTGAATTTTTAAAATCTTCTCTTTGTAGATATCTACAAGTTTTAAAAGAGAGATTTTAAATTATAAAACTTTTCTTATTTGAATTAGGCCACATGGTTTAAAATAAAGTTTAAAAGTTTTAAAACTTTCCTTTTTTAACCATCCTTATGGTTTTTAAAAAGGGAGTTTTAAATTTGAAACTTTCCTTTTTTTTGTCACCATGTTAATAAAGAAAATTTTAAATGAGAAGTTTTAAATTTTAAAACTTGTTTTAAAATAAAGAAAACTTTCCTTTTTTAAACATCTACATTAGGAGATTAAAAGAGAGCTTGTAAAATTTTATAAGATCTTTCCTTCTTTGCTTATAAAATTTTTACAAGATTTTTATTTTCTTCCTCTTAGGGCCGGCCACCCTTTCTTGGTGCCCATGCAAGGGGTTGGCCAATCAATTGAATCAATCAAAGAGGAGAAAAAAGGAATTAAAAAGGAGGAAAGGAAAAACAAGAGGAAGATTTTAATTTTTTGTAAAAATCATTCCTTGTATGCCTTGGGCAAGTATTATAAAAGAAGGGGAGGAGAGGCCTCATGGATCATCAATTCTTATTCTCTTGCTTGTGCTCCCTCTTGTGGTCGGCCCTCTCCCCTTGCCTTTCCCCTTGCTCTCTTTTATTTCTTTGTGGTGGTGGTGGTCAGATTTTAGAGAAGAAGGAAGAAGCTTTTGGGTGGTGTTCATCTTGGAGGATCGTTGCCCACACGACGTCCAAGAGGAGGCGAGGAATACGACAGAAGATCTTGAGGTTATTAGCATACAAAGAAAAGGTATAACTAGTAATTATTTTCGGCATCATGCTAGTTTTTCTTTGTATGAATTCCAAACACAAGAGGCATATGATTCTAGAGTTTCAAATTTGTGATTCGAGTTTATGTTTTTTTTGTTTTTCAAATTTGTGATTCGATTGTTCTTTTTGGTTAAACCTACAGTTATATAAGGAAATTAAATATTAGCTTTCCTTAAAAGGCTTTGTCTAGGCGGTGGTGGATGATCCCATAACCAAGAAGGACTAGTACCTCGCCATGCAATCCTGGAAGCCAATTTTAGAAATTAATATTTAATTGAATTTATAACATAGGTGGATTTGGATCAATAATGTTAAGCATTGTTTGCAATCTAAATCTAAACCATTAAGAATAGATAAGTTAAATTTGGAATCAATAATGTTAAGTTCCGTTTGCGATTCCTAATTTAATTTCTAAAGAACACAATAGGTTGTTTAGGAAAGGTTCGACACTTGTACAAAATTTTTATACAGTGGAGCTGGTACGATCTTCCTAGGACCAACCAATAATTGGTATCAGAGCTAGGGTTTGCCTCTGTGTGTTTGGTTTTTAGTTTAGTTATGCACATGTCATACATAATTTAGGCAGGATAATAGTAAGATGTGCTAACTCTGTGGTTTCAGGCTCCAACTATTATGGCTTATAGATATTGTGTGTGATTGGACCCTTGGACATGTCAAGGGTATTTTATTGTGTGTGCATGATTGTAATATTAAATACAGCAGGAGCTGTATTAGTTATTAGGATTTTACTTTTTTGTTTCAATCTAGATTACATGTACATTCCTTTGTGGAATATAGGATCGATATATGTAAAATTCTATTTTTGTCGTGGATCGTATCCTTGCAAGGCGTGGTACTATTGGAGGACCAAAAGCGCAGCGGAAAAAGGAAGCTCGATGGACCCGACGGCATGAACCCTAGAGCTGGCAGCACGCGAAGGACAGTCATGGAAAAGTCCATAATAGTTGGAAAATTAATTTCCATATTTATTGCTTTTATTTACTGTGATGTGTGTGATGTATGCTTGCTAGGTTAATATTCCTCACCTTAAATAACTAAGTGGGAGAGGGATTTTTAAATAAATTCCACGGTCTCCATTACTGGTTTGTAAGTGATGCAAACAAACTTGCGCGCTAGCTCTGAGTGTCTTCCTCCATATCGGATGAGTTTGTTTGTGGATCACTAGATCAAACTTCTATTTTTGGATGACTATAGGAAATTAATTAGGAGTGTGTGATCTTCCCCATCGGAAGGGGCATAATCTTATTTAATGGACTAAGTGTCAAGTAATGGTATACACTTAGGCACGTCTAATAGTATCCTCCCCATCGGAGTCACTGCTATTATTTGTGTGACCGAAGAAAAACCAACTATTAATTTCATTTGTTATAAAGTTAGGTTGACAAGAATAAAATTAATGGGTAAAACCTCCTCTTACAAATGCTTGATTTTGTATACGTCCACACCATCGTGGCATGCAAAATTCACGGTGATTTGAGGTGTTGGTTAATTTAAATAGTATTGTTTGAGAATCAATATTATTTAAAATTTAAAGTCTTGACCAAAGTTTATTTTGTGATTCTTAGGATGACTTTCAACCCACTGACCACCATACTGAAAGAGAACAAATTTATTGGTCCCAATTATATAGATTGGAAAAGAAACCTGGACATTGTCCTAACTACTGAGAGCTATAAGTTTGTACTATCAGAGGAGTGCCCTAATGCGCCTAATGGTGAGTCTACCCAAGAGGAGATTGAGAATCATAGGAAATGGGTAAAGGCAGACGAGATGGCGCGGTGCTACATTTTGGCTTTAATGTCAAATGTGCTGCAACATCAGCATCAGGATTTACCAACAGCTTATGATATAATGAACAATCTCAAGGATCTCTTTGGTCACCAGGATTGGGCCGCTAGGGAAGAAGCTATGAGAAAGTTAATAACAGGCACCATCACAGAGAGGACTCCCGTAAGGGATCATATCCTAAAGATGATGGCTTATTTAAACGAAATACAAATCCTTGGAGGAGAAATCGATGGGGAAACCCAGATCGATATGATTATCCAAACACTACCCAGAAATTTTAAGCATTTCCACTTGAACTATAATATAAATAAAAGGATGTATTCATTGGTGGAACTGCTGACAGAACTTCAGGCAGCAGAAGAGCTATTTCGTCATAATTCTCAGATTCACTATGTTGAAAATAGTTCTACTTCTAAGTCAAAAGGTAAGAAGAAGAAAAAACAAGCTGTTTCAGCAAAGAAGGTGAATAAACCTTAAGGTACAGGACAAAAAGCTGGAATAAAGAAGACGAAGGGCAAGTGTTTCATCTGCAAGCAGTCAGGACATTGGAAGACAGACTGTCCTCGTAGGAAAGAGAACAATAAAGATATATCTCATGCTCTAGTGTTGAAACATGTTTAGCGGTGTTATCTACCAGCACCTGGTGTGTAGATACGGGAGCCACTAATTATGCCTGCAACTCTTTGTAGGGGTTCCAGGAAACCTAACGACTATTTGAAGGAGAGATAACCGTCTACATGGGCAATGCTACTAAGGTGGCGGCTATTGCAGTGGGAGATGTCTACTTATCTTTTGATAGGAATAGAAGTTTGATTTTAAGAAATTATCTTTATGTACCCAGTTTCAGAAAGAATTTAATTTCAGTTTCTAAACTGTATTTGGATGGATATTCTGTTTCTTTCAATAACAATGTGGTTATAAAGAGAAATAGGGTTATTATCTGTTCTGGTGCATTGGTTGGCAATTTATATACTTTAAATCCAATTTCTTCCACAAAGCAACAAATGGAAATTAATAACACATCTTCTAATTCCAATAAGAGAAAGGAACCTTTGGAAATGAACCAAACATATCTTTGTCATCTAAGGCTTGATCATATTAACTTAAGTAGAATTCAAAGGCTTATAGCTGATGGACTCTTGGGTTCATTAGTGGTGGAAAATTTTCCAACCTGTGAATCTTGCTTGGAAGATAAAATGACCAAGAGATCTTTTAAGGCCAAGGGGTATAGAGTTAAAGATGTGTTAGAACTGGTTCATTCTGATTTGTGTGGTCCTATGTCTATCCAGGCAAGAGGTGATTTCGAATACTTTGTCTCCTTTATAAACGATTATTTAAGATATGAATACATTTACTTGATGTGTCGTAAGTCTGAGTGCTTTGATAAGTTCAAAGAGTACAAGGCTAATGTGGAGAAACGCCTTGGTAAAAGTATCAAGACATTACGGTCTGATCGTGGTAGTGAATACCTCTTAGGAGAGTTTAGGAATTACTTATCAGAAGCTGGGATTCAATCTCAATTATCCACACCTGGAACACCCCAACAAAATGGTGTGGCAGAACGAAGGAATAGGACTCTTATGGAGATGGTTAGATCGATGATGAGTTATTCAGAATTACCAAATTTATTTTGGGGATACGTTCTAGAAACGACAGCGCACATTCTAAACTTGGTACCTTCTAAATATGTACCTTCTACTCCCACAGAATTGTGGAATGAGCGAAAGCCTAGTTTAAGACATATTCAGATTTGGAGTAGTCCAACACATGTGCTGAAAGAAGATGCTGATAATTAAGTTAGAATCTCGTACAGAAGTTCGCGTGTTTGTGGGTTATCCTAGAGGAACGAAAGGTGGTTTATTTTATATTCCTAAAGACCAGAAGATCATTGTTAGCACCAATACCCAGTTTTTAGAAGAAGACTATATAATGGACCACAAGCCCAGAAGTAAAATTGTTCTAGAAGAAATGAGATAGGACACGTCTACTTCAGTACCACCAGTACAAGATGAAGTACCACAAGAAACTGTAACACGTGTTACAAATGATGCACAGTTACAGACAGTGCCTCGTCGTAGTGGGAGGGTTGTAAGACAACCTGAGAGATTCATGTTTTTGGGAGAGTCTTCGGACTTGATCCCGGGAAAACATGAACCTGATCCCCGGACATATGACGAAGCACTCCAAGATAAAGATGCAGAATCTTGGCAAAAGGCAATGAATTCTGAAATAGAATCTATGTATTCTAATAAGGTTCGGGAGCTTGTAGAACCACCAAATGGTGTAAAAGCTGTTGTGTAACGACCCGCCTCCTACTAGCTAGGCTGCGAAGCCGATAGCTACATTATGCTGTGCTGGACTATTAATGCGGAATGAAAACTGGCTAATTTAAAATTTTACTGAACTAAATGCTGTAAAGTTTAACTTAGCATTCTGGGTGTACCTAGGAGTTGTACACATGCTAGGGGAGGTGTTTACAACTGATAATAAACTTCGGATCAATCCACAGATCGATCTACTGATACTAGCACGGTAGGAAACTCCGGATCGTTCCACCGACCGATCCATAAACTACACTGCAATCCTGTACGCTGCTGGATCGGTCTGCCGACCGATCCAGCTGGTCCCTGATCGGTCAATGAGACCGATCAGTGGCTTACTGATCGGTCTGCTGACCGATCAGTGGCTTACTGATCGGTCTGCCGAAATCAGAGTTTCATGCGAATCAGGCTCCGATCGATCCATGGATCGATCGTGGGTCCACGATTGATCCACCGACCGATTAGAGACTGATTCCGCGACCAGAAGGCTTCTGGATCGATTCGTATCAGGCCCCTGATATCAGCAATGATGCGTGCCAAAGTCATTACACAACACTATAAAAGCTAAGAGAAACATTCTACTAGGTAATGGCTAACATACTAAACATGATTAAGGCATAGAATACTAATTCATGGCATGTAAACATATGGAAACCAAAACTAACAAGGTTTTAAACTGTTCTCTTGCTAACTAACAGAAACATAAGATAACGCTTTCTATAAGTACTAATGCATACTGAACACGTTCCAATGCATAATAAAATAAAACTAGATCCCTAGGATCTTTATTCCAGTTCCTTCCACACACATCTTGATCTGCATTGACCTCCAGCCTCCACTGCTAGTCCATTTTCCTTTTACCTGTATATGCAGTATAAGGAAAATAGTATCTGTAAGCTAAAAAGCTTAGTAAGAAACTATCTACCTCACTAAAACATGCATACGATGCAAATATAATTTTAAATCATGCTGTTTGAAAGGATATGCTAAGTATACTGAATAAACTAAACATGGCATGGCATATAAGCATACAATCATAGCATATCTAAAGTTGAACATGATATCAATCACATAGTATCAATGAAGAACTAAGCTGATACTAAAAACTGAGCTAAGCTAATACTGAGCTACTGCTAGGACTGTACTGAATTCACGAACTAATTTGTGAAAGGTTGAAAACCATATACATATAGTAAGTGAAAATACTAAACATGCTGCTGATGGGCCCTGGCAACTGTACTTGCTGTGCGCGCATCCCTAACTAGACCCGGGATTGCAAGTTCCGAATCTAGTAGGGTTTACTAGGTTAGCTAAATCTAGGGACGACTATGGGAGCCCAACCCAATGGATATCTAATCTAGTACAGTGCCACTGAAAAGTAAAATACTGAAATAGCTAATACTATTTTACTGAATCTAGGTTATCTGAACCTAGAACTAGGTTGTCTGAACCTAGAACTAGGTTGTTTGAACCTAGAGTCGACTGTGGGAGCCCACCCATTTGGACATCTAGTCTCATAAAAGCTGAAATAAAAATTGATCATGCTAATTAACATGTTCTATGGCATTTAACTAAATGCCCACTGTATCATAAGGTTGTGCTAGGCATTTTGTCGAGCATTTGGCGCTCTCTAACTCTCCTCTCGATCAGGGAGACCACCTCTAGGCACCCAGCAGTGTCTAAACCCCTATCTACAGAGGATACACGTGCTCGGCCCATCTAGAGATGCTCACTAATCCCCTAATCTGTGAGAAGAGTTAAAATACACACGATATGCTGACAAAATTCAATAAAACTAATCTAATGCATAAAAGAAAACACGCGAGAGCTACTTATACTGCAGGTGAGGGGTTTCTTACCTCGTACGCTAGTTTTCTTACAATTCCTTTCGCTAGATTTCCGGTGGAGACGACTTCTCGACGATCTTCTCGCGTCTATGCGTTCCCCTCGCGAAGGAGAGCGTCCTCGTGCCGGAGTTATCGCCGGAAGATGTCTTAGGGCCCTAGGGAGGGAACCCTAGGGTTGGCTTTGGCTTGTTTGGGCGCCGAGAGAAGGAAGAGGAGAAGGAGAGGGTGTTTGGCGGTGAGGGTTTTTGAGAAAGAGATGTTGCCGAACCAAACTAAAAATAAACCAACCTAACTTAAGTTCTTAATTTATATTAAGTGGATAACTAGGCCCAACTCAAATATAAATATAAATGTTTCCCTTCTCTTTCAGCACGGCCCTACTGGGTTCACCGGTTACTAAGGCTAACTAAAGGTTTAGCGGACCCGAGAGGTCCCGAGTTCGATTCCCGCTTAAGCCTTTTTATTCTTCTAATTATTTTTGCTACTTCCGCTACTCGGAAAATTCCGGAAAAAATATCTAAAAATTCCAGAAAAATCATAGAATAATTCTAATGCAAGTTTGAGAATTTTCGGGCGTTACAATCCCCCATACCTTATAAAAAGTTTGTCCTCGAACTTAGAACAATTCTGGGTACTTCTGTCTCATGCTGGCTTCTGTCTCCCAAGTTGCCTCTTCTGCTGTGTGACTTTGCCAAATAACTTTTACTAAAGGTACTTCCTTGTTCCGTAATTTCTTAACTGCTCGGTCTATTATCCGAATAGGCCGACTGTCATAGCTGAGATCTTCGCGGACTTGTACCGACTGGGGCTCAATCACCTGGGTGGCGTCTGGGATATGCTTCTTCAGCATAGAGACGTGAAATACATTGTGGACAGCTGACATTTCCTGGGGTAGCTCTAACTCATATGCTACCTTGCCCACTCTTCTACTGATAAGGTATGGTCCCACATATCTGGGACTTAGCTTGCCCTTCTTCCCAAAATGCATCACTCCCTTCATGGGAGCTACTCTGAGGAACACTGAATCCCCAACTGAAAACTCTAAAGGTCTGCGCCGTGTATCAGCATAGCTTTTCTGGCGGCTCTGAGCTGTCTCTATCCTCTGGCTGCTGTGGTATCTGCTACTAGATCTGTCTGAAGTTCTAGTTCTTGCTGCTCACCACTCTCATACCAGCAGATTGGAGATCTACACCTCCGCCCATAGAGAGCCTCGTAAGGTGGCCGATAGTGGCACGATAGCTGTTGTTGTATGCAAATTCGCTAAGCTCGGATATTTGCACCAACTTCCTTGAAGTCTAGGGCACGCCGAGCATATCTTGAGTGCACTGATTTACTCGCTCCGTCGACCATCATGCGAGGATGGAATCTTGTCTTGAATTTTAACTTAGTGCTGTACACACTCCCAGAAGTGTGATGTGAATCTGCTGTCTCTGTCTGAAATGATGGTTCGTGGGACTCCATGTAGTCTGACGATCTCCTGGAGATACAACTGAGCTAGCTTCTCCATGGAGTAGGATATCTTGATAGCTAGGAAGTGAGCTGATTTAGTCAACCTATCGACTATTACCCAGATGGCGTCAAAACCATTCGTGGTTCTGGGCAGTCCCACTATGAAATCCATAGAGATATCCTCCCACTTCCATTCTGGAATCTGTATAGGCTGCAGAACTCCTCCTGGTCGCTGTTGTTCTGCCTTGACCCTCTGACAGGTGAGGCAGATGCTAACATATCTGGCGATGTCTCGCTTCATCCCGGGCCACCAAAAATGTTTCTTTAGGTCTTGATACATTTTGGTGGAACCTGGATGCATCGCATAGGGAGTCTTGTGAGCCTCATCTAAAATCTATCTCCGTAGCTCCTCCTGATCTGGAACACAGAGTCTGTCACCAAAATACAACACCCCGCTATCGGACTCTCTGAATTCTCTACTTTCTGATTCTGCTAGCCCTTGCTTGATTTTCTGAATTTCAGGGTCCTGCTCCTGAGCTGACTGAATATCACCAAGCAAGGTAGACTCTAAGGTCATAGTAGAGAGCTGTCCAACGATGAGTTCGAGACCGAAATCTACAATCTCCTTCTGTAGGGGCGGTGACATGGCTGTAAGAGATAATAAGGTAGCACTGGATTTTCTGCTAAGTGCGTCGGCTACCTTATTGGCTTTTCCTGGATGGTAGAGGATGTCTATATCGTAGTCTTTGACCAGCTCAAGTCATCTGCGCTGTCGCATGTTCAGATCCTTCTGAGTGAAGAAGTACTTCAGACTCTGATGATCTGTATACACTCTGCACTGAGCTCCATATAAGTAATGTCTCCAAATTTTGAGGCGAACACTCTGCTGCAAGCTCAAGGTCATGAGTAGGGTAATTCTTCTCATAATCCTTGAGTTGTCCGGAGGCATAGGCGATCACCTTGCCGTTTGCATCAATCGCTCCTAGTCCCAACTTAGAGGCATCACTATAGATGTCAAAGCTGCTGGTGTTGTCTGGTAGAGCCAAAATGGGAGCACTGGTCAATCTCCTTTTAGCTCATTGAAGTTCTCACGATCCTCTCCGAAATTTCTGTTCTTTACGGTAAGAGCATGGGTGGGAGGCTATCTGGAGAAGTCCTCTACAAACTTTCTGTAATATCCTGCTAATCCCAGAAAGCTCCTGATTTCGCTGGCGTTCTTAGGTCTCTTCCAGTTACTTACTGCTTCTATCTTGCTGGGATCTACCATAATACCATCCTTTGAGATGATGTGAACCAGGAAGGACACCTGATCTAGCCAAAATTCACATTTCGTGAACTTGGCGTATAGCTGGTTCTGCTGAAGGGTCTGGTGCTCTGAGTGTTCTTCCTGAGTTTCTGAGTAGATAAGAATGTCATCGATAAACACAATAACAAACTTATCTAAATACTCCCTGAATACTCTGTTCATGAGATCCATGAATGTAGCTGGAGCATTTGTCATGCCAAAGGGCATGACTACGAACTCGTAGTGTCCGTATCTGGTTCTGAATGATGTCTTGGGTATATCCCCTTCTTTAACCTTCACCTGATGATAACCTGATCTGAGATCTATCTTAGAGAACACTGCTGCTCCCTGGTCGAACAGGTCATCGATTCGGGAAGGGATACTGTTCTTGATCGTGACTTGGTTCGGTGATCGGTCTATGCACAATCGCATGCTTCCATCCTTCTTCTTTACGAACAATACAAAGCGCTCCCATGGTGAGTGACTCGGGCGTATGAAACCCTTGTCAAGCAGCTTGTTGTTGCTCTGAAGTTCCTTGATTACTGGAGCCATGCGATAAGGCGCTTTGGAGATAGGATTTGTACCGGGAATGAGCTCTATCTCAAAGTCAATCTCCCTGTCTGGTGCTAAGCCTGGTAACTCTTCAGGGAAGACTGCTGGGTAGTCACCTACGACTCGAACCTCTGCTAGCTGTTGGTTCTTGTCCTGGCTGGCGTTGACTACGTGTGCTAGGAATCCTGTACATCCTGAATCCAGTAGCTTCTGTGCTTTCATAGCTGAGAGAAACTTCTTGGCCTTTCTCTTTGGTTCTCCGCTGTATTCAAATTGCACTGCCGCTTCAGGTTGGAAGATGACTTTCTATTTACGGCACTCTATGGTAGCACCGTATCTGATCAGAAAGTCCATTCCAATGATAATGTCATAGTCGGTCATCTCTAGCACTATCAGATCACAAAAGAGCTCTCTGTCTGCTATAATGACCGGCACTGCTCTGAGCCAGTGCGTGGATGCCATGATCTCTCCTGAAGGTAGTGCCGTCAGAAACTGACCACTGAGTACCTCTGGAGGTATTTCTAATTTTTCGGAGAACATCCTGGCTATATATGAATGGGTTGCCCCAGTATCAAATAGAACAGTAGCACTATACTGTAAAATGCTAATATGACCCGTGACAACTGTCGAGGCATTGGCTACGTCCTCTCTGGTGAGTGAGTAGATCCTCGCATTCGCCATAGCTGGAGGGGGTTCTAATCTGCCCTAGCTGATAAGTGGACCTTCTAAAGCGGCCTGCATCTGATATAACTGAGCTGGCTGGCCTGCATACTAAATCTGCTGTGGCTGAGGAAGACCGGTCTTGTTCGGGCACTGCTTGGCCATGTGCCCTTCTTGTCCACATTCAAAGCATCCTCATGTTCCCTTGCGACAAACCCCTGGGTGGAATTTCCCACAAGTAGCACACTTTGGATAACTGGGTCGCTTGCTAGATGGTCCTCCTTTTGGGTCACTCCCTGATTTGCGCTTGCTGTTGGAGTTCCCTTTCCAGTTAGAGCTGTGGCCTTGCTGTTTTTGAGTGTGAGAGTTTCCTTGGCCTTTGGACTCTGAGAAGACTTGCTTCTGCTGCTTTATGCTGTTCTGGTAATGCTCTGTGGTCAAGGCACTGCTCACTAACTCCTCTGTGGTTTGTGGCCTATGTATGCCACCAGCCACGTTCACTGCTATCTCTAGCCTCAGCATCTTGAGCATCAACCGGATGCGTTCCTTCTCTGTGCTGACTAGCTCTGGGTATAGACGAGCCAACCTGTTGAATTTCTTCACGACTTCCTCAACTGAAAGGTTACCCTGACGAAACTCAGTGAACTCGTCGTAGTGGCGGTTTGTAACCCGTATGTGAAAGAACTCCTCGAAGAATTCTTTCTCGAAGTCAGCCCATGACATCTAGTTCACTGGGTGTTTCGTTCTGATTCTTTCCCACCACATGCGTGCGTCTCTTGTCAGGCAGAAGGAGGCACACTTCACCTTCTCGTGTTCTGGCCAGTCCAGAAGCTCCATCGTGCTCTCCAGTGTTTTGAACCAGGCTTGTGCATCCCATGGTTCACTAGTGCCTAAGAAGTTCTCTGGCTTGACTCACTGCCATTGGATCAGATAGGCTTCCTTTCTTGGCTCAGCTGCTGGGACTGCTGGTGCTGGTACTGGTGCTGGCGTCGTGGAATCTATCATCTTGTAGTTGCTGCCCGGTGGGGTAGTGAGTAGGAGGTAGCTAATTAAGTGATGAGTATCTTTGTTTTTTAAATAGAATGTGATGTGATGAAATTAGAATCATTTGCTTATATTTTAGATGGATAAGTGTATTTGAATGTTGCATTTTGTAGAATATAACTTGAATGTTATTTATTTTATTGAATCATGTTTTTGAATATTGAATGGATGTTGTTTTGTGAGGAATGATAAATATTGAATGTAGTTGCATTTATATTGTATTATAGGATTTGAATCAATTTTGATGGTGTGTATGTTAAAATTTTTACTAAAATTAGTGACCGATCCTCCTACTAGCTGTCTTGACCATCGCTAAATTTTGCGACGACTATTAATTTATGTGGCTAATTTAAAATTTTATCTCTAAATGGATTCGTGACAAAAATTATAGTGATCAAATATTGTTGTTACTAATTAGTTATTAATTGGTCGTTAATTATAGATGAAAATTTAGATCATTAATCTAGTAAGATGGAGTGCTCTTTTATAATATTAAAGTCCGCGCGCGGGTCGATGGGATCGATCGGTGGCTTACTGATCGGTCTGCTGACCGATCAGTGAGCCATTTTTTTCGCGACCCAGCTCCTGATCAATCCACGGATCGATCAGGGAACGAACAGAAAGCTTCTGTTCGCAGAAACCAGGTCCCTGATCGGTCTACCGAACGATCAGAGACTCCCTGATCGGTTTGCTGACCGATCAGGGGTTTCTGATTTCATATCAGGCCCCTGATATCAGCACTGATGCGTGCCAAAGTCATTACACAACACTATAAAAGCTAAGAGAAACATTCTACTAGGTAATGGCTAACATACTAAACATGATTAAGGCATAGAATACTAATTCATGGCATGTAAACATATGGAAACCAAAACTAACAAGGTTTTAAACTGTTCTCTTGCTAACTAACAAAAACATAAGATAACGCTTGCTATAAGTACTAATGCATACTGAACACGTTCCAATGCATAATAAAATAAAACTAGATCCCTAGGATCTTTATTCCAGTTCCTTCCACACACATCTTGATCTGCATTGACCTCCAGCCTCCACTGCTAGTCCATTTTCCTTTTACCTGTATCTGCAGTATAAGGAAAATAGTATCTGTAAGCTAAAAAGCTTAGTAAGAAACCATCTACCTCACTAAAACATGCATACGATGCAAATATGATTTTAAATCATGCTGTTTGAAAGGATATGCTAAGCATACTGAATAAACTAAACATGGCATGACATATAAGCATACAATCATGGCATATCTAAAGCTGAACATGATTTCAATCACATGGTATCAATGAAGAACTAAGCTGATACTAAAAAACTGAGCTACTGCTAGGACTGTATTGAATTCACGAACTAATTTGTGAAAGGTTGAAAACCATATACATATAGTAAGTGAAAATACTAAACATGCTGCTGATGGGCCCTGGTAACTGTCCTTGCTGTGCGCGCATCTCTAACTAGACCCGGGATTGCAAGTTCCGAATCTAGTAGGGTTTACTAGGTTAGCTAAACCTAGGGACGACTATGGGAGTCCAACCCAATGGATATCTAATCCAGTACAGTGCCACTGAAAAGTAAAATACTGAAATAGCTAATACTATTTTGCTGAATCTAGGTTATCTGAACCTAGAACTAGGTTGTCTGAACCTAGAGGCGACTGTGGGAGCCCACCCATTTGGACATCTAGTCTCATAAAAGCTGAAATAAAAACTGATCATGCTAATTAACATGTTCTATGACATTTAACTAAATGCCCACTGTATCATAAGGCTGTGCTAGGCATTTTGTCGAGCATTTGGCGCTCTCTAACTCTCCTCTCGATCAGGGAGACCACCTCTAGGCACCCAGCAGCGTCTAAACCCCTATCTACAGAGGATACACGTGCTCGGCCCATCTAGAGATGCTCACTAATCCCCAAATCTGTGAGAAGAGTTAAAATACACACGATATGCTGACAAAATTCAATAAAACTAATCTAATGCATAAAAGAAAACACGCGAGAGCTACTTATACTGCAGGTGAGGGGTTTCTTACCTCGTACGCTAGTTTTCTTACAATTCCTTTCGCTAGATTTTCGGTGGAGACGACTTCTCGACGATCTTCTCGCGTCTATACGTTCCCCTCGTGAAGGAGAGCGTCCTCGTGCCGAAGTTATCGCCGGAAGATGTCTTAGGGCCCTAGGGAGGGAACCCTAGGGTTGGCTTTGGCTTGTTTGGGCGCCGAGAGAAGGAAGAGGAGAAGGAGAGGGTGTTCGGCGGTGAGGGTTTTTGAGAAAGAGATGTTGCCGAACCAAACTAAAAATAAACCAACCTATCTTAAGTTCTTAATTTATATTAAGTGGATAACTAGGCCCAACTCAAATATAAATATAAATGTTTCCCTTCTCTTTTAGCACGGCCCTGCTGGGTTCACCGGTTACTAAGGCTAACTAAAGGTTTAGCGGACTTGAGAGGTCCCGGGTTCGATTCCCGCTTAAGCCTTTTTATTCTTCTAATTATTTTTGCTACTTCCGCTACTCGGAAAATTCCGGAAAAATATCTAAAAATTCCAGAAAAATCATAGAATAATTCTAATGCAAGTTTAAGAATTTTCGGGCGTTACATGTTGGGTGCAAGTGGATCTATAAAAGGAAAAGAGGGGCAGACGGGAAGGTAGAAACCTTCAAAGCAAGACTTGTTGCGAAACGGTACACTCAGAAAGAGGGAATCGATTATGAGGAGACTTTTTCACCGGTAGCTATGCTTAAGTCTATCCGGATACTCTTATCCATTGCTGCTCATATGGATTATGAGGTTTGGCAAATGGATGTCAAGATAGCTTTCCTTAACGGAAGTCTTGAAGAAAACATCCATATGAAGCAACCAGAGGGGTTCATTGAAAAAGGCAAAGAGCATCTAGTGTGCAAGCTCAATCGGTCCATTTATGGAAAGAAGCAAGCTTCAAGATCTTGGAACATCCGGTTTAATGAAGTAATCCAGTCATATGGATTTATTCAGTGTCCGGATGAGTCTTGTGTATACAAGAAGTGTAATGGAAACGTGATGGTGTTTCTTGTACTATAAGTAGATGACATTTTGTTAATTGGCAATAATGTCAAGGTGTTATCGGACGTAAGGGTATGGTTGTCCAAACAATTCGATATGAAGGACTTAGGAGACTGCGCACACATTCTTGGGATCAAAGTAATAAAGGATCGCAAGAAAAAGATGTTGTGCCTATCTCAAGCTTCATATATAGATACAATCCTTACTCGTTTTAGCAGGCAAAACTCCAAGAAAGGTTTCTTACCTTTTAGGCATGGAGTAGCTTTATCTAAAGAGATGTCTCCGAAGACATCAAAAGAGATAGAGGACATGAAGGCAGTTCCTTATGCTTCGGCTGTGGGAAGCCTAATGTATGCAATGCTATGTACGAGATCGGATATCTATTTTACCATGGGCATGGTTAGCAGATATCAAAGTAACCCTAGACAAGGACATTGGACTGCTGTAAAACATATATTAAAGTACCTGAGAAGGACTAGAGATTATATGCTAGTTTACCAGGCAGATGATATGCTCCCTGTGGGTTACACGGATTCAGATTTCCAATCAGATAGGGACAATAGTAAGTCTACATCAGGCTATGTGTTTACTTTAGGAGGTAGAGCCATTGCATGGAGGAGTGTTAAGCAGAAATGCGTTTCAGACTCATCCATGGAAGTTGAGTATGTGGCAGCCTCTGAGATAGCTAAAGAAACTGTATGGCTTAGGAACTTCCTAATGGACTTAGATGTGATTCCTGGTTTACCCAAAATCATCACAATTTATTGTGATAATAGTGGTGCAGTTGCAAACTCGAAGGAACCACGAGCCCATAAGGCGAGTAAACATATAGAGCGCAAGTACCACCTGATACGAGACATCGTGAAGCGAGGAGAAGTTGTCATCGCCAAGATTGCATCAGTAGATAACCTGGCAGATCCTTTCACTAAGGCCCTTACGATGAATGCTTTTGATCGGCATGTGGAGGGGATGGGAATCAGATGTATGGCAGCAGATATGGCAGCTTAGTCTTTTAGTATAAGTGGGAGATTGTTAGTGTGTATACTAAAAGCCTTGCTTTTGTAAACATTTATTTTGAAATAAAGAATCACATTGTTCAAAAATATCTACATTTGTAGTTATTCAATTAATTTATATTATAGATAACATGATGTGTGGTGTCACACACAGAATATCATGTTATCAGTTCTTTATAAATTATAAACAGATGCTCACGACTAAGATGGAAGGGAACAAACCGTTGAAATAGTCGTAGTGTAATTAGGTATTAGTTTATCTTGACTAATAAATTATACTAGTACATTCTAAGTGTATTGAGTAAGACCATTTAAGGTAAGTTCTTTTTATACTGACTTAATAAAAGAACAACACCTTAATTATTATGGAAGTGTGTGCTCTTAATCCTAATATAATAACAAGCATATATATTTAGTATTTATTTCTGTAACTTATTAAAGGGTGAGATTTAGCTCGATAAATCAAAAGGCTCGATAAGTTGGGAAATGATATTACTTATAGTGTGTATTGTTGATTATAGAAGGAAACTATGTCCTAGTAATCTAGGTTGAGAATGCCCCCAAGAGGAGCTCATTAGGATTGTCATGTTAAACCCTGCAGGTGGACTTAGTCTGACATGACGATGAGGTTGAGTGGTACTACTCTTGGACTAAGACATTAATTAAAATGAGTTGTCAGTAACTCAATTAATTAGTGGACATTCGATATCTTAAACACAAGGAGATTAACACACTCATGATAAGAAGGAGCCCATAATGTAATTTGGGATTAGTGCGGTAGTGCAATAATAACTCTCTAGTGGAATGAGTTGTTATTGATGAACTTGAGTTGTGTGTTCGGGGTGAACACGGGATACTCAAGCTCGTCGGGAGGTCAAAACCAATTTCTCCTCTAGGTCCCTGTCGTAGCCTCATTAATGTCTCATATCCACCCATGAAAAGCCCATCTTTGTGTCCAAGAGGGGGCCGGCCTAAGGCTTGGTGACTAAGCCAAGGGCTGACCACAATCTTCTCTAAAGGGGCCGACCATAAGTCTTGCAATAGGGGCCGACCACATAATTCAAATTATGAGGGATGTTTTGAATTTTTAAAATCTTCTCTTTGTAGATATCTACAAGTTTTAAAAGAGAGATTTTAAATTATAAAATTTTCCTTATTTGAATTATGTCACATGGTTTAAAAGAAAGTTTAAAAGTTTTAAAACTTTCCTTTTTTTAACCATCCTCATGGTTTTTAAAAAGGGAGTTTTAAATTTGAAACTTTCCTTTTTTGTCACCATGTTAAAAAAGGAAAGTTTAAATGAGAAGTTTTAAATTTTAAAAATTATTTTAAAATAAAGAAAACTTTTCTTTTTTAAACATCCACATTAGGAGATTAAAAGAGAGTTTGTAAAATTTTATAAGAGCTTTCCTTCTTTGCTTATAAAATTTTTACAAGATTTTTATTTCCTTCCTCTTAGGGCCGACCGCCCAAGCAAGGGGTCAGCCAATCAATTGAATCAATCAAAGAGGAGAAAAAAAGAATTAAAAAGGAGGAAGGAAAAACAAGAGGAAGATTTTAATTTTTTGTAAAAATCATTCCTTGTATGCTTTGGGCAAGTATTATAAAAGAAGGGGGGGAGGCCTCATGGATCATCAATTCTTATTCTCTTGCTTGTGCTCCCTCTTGTGGCCGGCCCTCTCCCCTTGCCTTTCCCCTTGCCTTTCCCCTTGCTCTCTTTTATTTCTTTGTGGTGATGGTGGCCGGATTTTAGAGAAGAAGGAAGAAGCTTTTGGGTGGTGTACATCTTGGAGGATCGTCGCCCACACGACGTCCAAGAAGAGGCGAGGAATACGGCAGAAGATCTTGAGGTTATTAGCATACAAAGAAAAGATATAACTAGTAATTGTTTTCCACTTCATGCTAGTTTTTCTTTGTATGAATTCCAAACACAAGAGGCATATGATTCTAGAGTTTCGAATTTGTGATTCGAGTTTGTGTTTTTTTTGTTTTTCGAATTTGTGATTCGATTGTTCTTTTTGGTTAAACCTAAAGTTATATAAGGAAATTAAATATTAGCTTTCCTTAAAAGGCTTTGTCTAGACGGTGGTGGATGATCCCATACCCAAGAAGGACTAGTGCCTCGCCATGCAGTCCTGGAAGCCAATTTTAGAAATTAATATTTAATTGAATTTATAACATAGGTGGATTTGAATCAATAATGTTAAGTATTGTTTGCGATCCAAATCTAAACCATTAAGAACAGATAAGTTAAATTTGGAATCAATAATGTTAAGTTTCATTTGTGATTCCTAATTTAATTTCTAAAGAACACAATAGGTTGTTTAGGAAAGGTTCGACACTTGTACAAAATTTTTATACAGTGGAGCCGGTACGATCTTCCTAGGACCAACCAACAGCTCTACCCCTCGAAGATCATCATCTGAAATTATACTTAATTACTGTCGGACCTCCTAGGTATTACTCAACTAGCACCACTTCTTCCGTATCATTACAGGTTGTAGGTCACTAGGTACATCAAGGATATTTAATTATATCCGATCAGTCCATGAGTTAGGATCTCCCATGGAACAATGTTAGATGAGTCGATTGATCATCGCCTTATAAACCCTCCTGCTACTGAAAGAGGTAAAGAAATACTCTCTCTCCAAACACCTCAAAGAAATCACTAAGTGATGACCTAATCTCCAAAAAGCATTCTCTACTTCTTCCTTCACGTGGTATCGGGTTACGTAAAGGTTAAGCAGTTAACATCATGTCTTCCACACCAGTACAAATCATATATCCGAATGTACTCTCCAAGTTATACCTTAGTAACGGTTGTATCTCATAAGTGTTAAGCAGGTAGCTATACACTTTCTCCACAACACTAGGGGTATCCTATCTGAATGTACCTTCTAAGTCATCCAATCAGGTATAGACGGTCCAAGGTCAAAGTCCGCATGGAATAGGATACAACAATCCTCTATAGACTGACTAAGCCGACAATGGTAAACTGCTAATTCAGTCCTTTCCACGACGGTTCAAGTTATGTACTCAAATGTGTCTCTCAAAATATCTAACCAAGCACGAGTACTCCCAAGGTTCAGAATCCCTATAATATAGAGTTTTTAACGGCAGGCTGGAGGAGTACATCATCGGAGCTTGACAGAAACCAGCGGAGCCACCGAGAAGATCTTCCACTGCTTGCTCTACCATGCTACGCTCTTGCGACGCTCCTCCGACAACGCGCTTTTCTTGTCATTCCTTAGTTTTTGTCCGTATTATTTTCCTTTAAAAGCAATTGTAACTTCATCTGTAATATTTCGAATTGCTAGTGGATTGCCCATCGAAAGCACCCTTGCGTACATGCCTTGGAGAAGGTGTCGCTGAAGGCTCCGAACCAAGTAAAAAATGACCTTGTTAGCGTTGCTCTTTCTTTTCGTTTATTCTTTCCGCTGCGTACTCTGTCTAAATTTTTAAATCACTATTCACCCCCCCTCTAGCGAAACTCACGATCCAACAGTAGATGGTTCGCGCTCTAGGGCTCTTCTAGATTTCTCCGAGTTTCTGTTGGTGCGGGAAGCATCCGACGATCGAACTTGAGTTTTGATTATGTCAAAGGATTGAAAGTTAAGATGTGTGGTGATCTAACAGTCTGAATGAGATTGCAGGAAAGTCCTAAGTGTACTTAGGCAAAAGCCCTAACTGTGGGTAGGCAAGGTGAAAACCCTAGGGGGTGGTAACCCTAGGTCATAGGGGGTGGTAACCCTATGCGGAAAGTCTTGGTGGGTCGAGTGCTTCAGGCAAAAGTCCTAGGGGGTAACCCTACGTGGAAAATCCTGGTGTCGCGAACCAGGTGAAAGACTGGACCAGCCGGGAAGCGGACGTCCAGCAAAAAGTCTGGAAGCATCGAGCACCGAGCAAAAGTCCAGTCGATCTGGAGGATCGCACTGGCAATAGGTAAATCTCCTGAATGGAGTAGGTGAGGATGCGTTCCCCGTAGAGGGAACAGTAGGCGTCGGGTCGACCTAGGGTTTTCGGTGGGAAATCCGAAGTCAGACTCGGACAGTCGGGAGACTGTCAAATTTATTTATATACTATCTTTTATGTTCTAACCCTGTTTTGCAGGAAACTAATATTTTTGTACAGGGTTAGAACTGACCGGGATCAGTCGACCGAACCTTGGGATCGGTCGACCGAACCCCCAAGCTAGCAGATCAGGTTTCCAGAAGTTGGACCGGGGTCGACCAGGGATCGGTCGACCGGACCTTGGGATCGGTCGACCGGACCTTGGGATCGGTCGACCGAACCTGGGATAAGTGTCGACTGGATCAGGCCGAGGTGAGCGGGTCAGAGGAGACTTATCGGTCGACCGGACCTTGGGATTGGTCGACCGAACCCGGGGATAGAGCTTGACCAGATCAAAGCGGAGCTACGGATCGACGGATCAAATGTGGTGGAAATCATCTGATCGGTCGACCGAACATGAGGATCGGTCGACCGATCCGCTTCGGGTCAAAGCTGATCCCGAGACTTGGGGATCTGGATCAAATTTGTAGAGGCTATAAAAGGAGGCTTAGGATGCAGCTTCGAAACAACAACTCTCATAAAGAAGAACCTGTGCTCTTGTGTGCTGCTCCGTACGCTTCAACAAGGCTCTGAAGCTCCAACGACTTAAAGCTCCAAAGTTCCTTATTTACTGTTCGTTGGTATAATTTTTCTTACTGCACTTAACTGTAATTAATCTCGTAATCATCGATTCTATAGTTATTGCCCACCAAAAGCTGTCAACGGCCGCGGGCCTTCGAGTAGCAGTCGAGCTAGGCTCCGAACGAAGTAATTTGACTGTGTCTTCTGTGTGTGTTTACATTTACTTTCCGCTGCGTTTAGTTACTCGAACAATTTCCGAAAAACGTGAAAGAGCTGCGAGCGCTATTCACCCCCCCCTCTAGCGCTTTCGATCCAACAATTGGTATCAGAGCGGGGTCATTTTGAATCGGTGCAACCACCATTCAAAACAATTTTTCGTGGTCTTTTTTATTTTTCGGAGTCAATTAGAAATCAGCTTTATAGCTATATTCTAATTCTTTTCTTGAATCGGTTTTTACTCGAGGTTGGTGCAACACCACCCGAGTTCGTGTTCTATTTTTTATATACTTCCCACACTACTAATCCAGGACCAAGTCCTGAAATTTTCTTGTTGTTTATTTTTTCCTAGTTGATCTAAAATGGCCCTTCAAGAAGGCTACAGTACAGCTCGCCCCCCACTATTCACCGGAGATGACTTCGGATACTGGAAGGGTCGGATGGAGGCATATCTTCAAACTCATTTTGAAGTTTGGATGATCGTCAAAACCGGACTCCAACTACCAACTGATAGCGCCGGCAAGCCACTACCATACGAGGACTGGGACGCATCTCTGATTAAGAAGGTGGAAGCTAATGCCAAGGCAACCTGCACCCTCTAGTGTGGCCTATCAAAGGAAGAACTTAACCGGGTCGGCCCCTTCAACAGTGCCAAGGAGCTGTGGGAGAAGCTCATTGAACTTCACGAAGGAACGTCCGACACCAAAGTAAGTAAAAGAGACCTAATCTTCAATAAATTATTTAATATCAAACTGCAGGAAGGTGAGACGGCTACCCAACTCCACGCCCAAATTCAAGATCTGCTCAACGGTCTTCATGCAATTGGACAGAAGGTAGATAACCAGGACATCATAAGGTACTCCTTAAACGCCTTTCCGAGGAACACCTTGTGGGCATCCATGGTAGATGCCTACAAGGTTTCTACGGATCTATCTACCATTAAATTAGATGAACTTTTTGCAAAATTCGAACTTCATGAACAGATTAATGCACGCCCGACCGAGAAAGGGTTGGCTTTGGTTGCAGGAACAGGAAGAATGCACGAATTAAAGATCAAGCGCAGAACCGAACCAGAGTCAGAAGAAGAACCAGATTCAGGCGATGAAGATGACGAACTAACAACTGAACTCGTCAATCTGGTAAAGAAATTGTACAAGAAGAAGAAGGGGTTCAACAAGAAGGACCTCAAGAAGGCAGTTCAGTCCAAGGAAGTTCAATCAAAGGTGAAGTTCGAGGTAACATGCTATGGATGCAATCAGAAGGGGCACATCAAGGCGAACTACCCAAATCAGAAAGATCCGATGAAATCAAGGAAGAAAAAGGCCCTAAAGGCGACATGGGACGAATCTTCAGAAGAGGATACCGACGACGAGCTCGAACAAACGAGCCTTCTTGCACTGATGGCCCGGGACCAGATCGACGTGTCCGAGAGCGAGTCGGAAGCAGAATCGGAGAGAAGCCACGGATCCGCATCCATTTCCGAAGGGCCCAATCCCTCTGTAAGTATCCCTCGCCTCAATAACTTAGTTAATTATTTATTACGAAAATTAGCTAAGTCGAATCTTAAAATTAAGTCACTTCTAAAGGAAGTAGCTGTCCTTAAAGAAGTGATTAACTCCGAATCTTTGGTTGAACCAGTTCAGACTAGAAACTCAACTCAAGCCCAAAAACTTGAGGAAGAGAATTCCAGCCTGAAAAATCAAGTCAAGGATTTGGAGAAAACACTAGAACGGTTTTCTTTAGGTTCCAAGAATCTTGACCTGATTCTTGGGACACAAAGAGTCGTTTACAATAGAACTAGTCTAGAATTTAAACCAAAAAGGAAATATAAATCCTATTTATCTCTTCTACAAAAAGCAAATAGAAAAATAGTCCAAGCATGGGTCCCCAAGTCCAAATTGATTAATCAAATTGGACTGGGTCAATATTGGGTTCCGAAGGATCAAATACACTACCTCGATAGACCATATCGAGGCTATGATCTAGGGGGAGCAAAAAGAAAAACGATATTAAAAATTAAAAATTAAAATTAAATTAAAAATTCAAAATTAAATTAAAAATTAAAAATTTAAATTCAATTAAATTCAAAATTCAAATTCAATTAAAAAATTCAAAATTTAAATTAAATTAAAAATTAAAAATTTAAATTAAATTAAAAACTTAAAATTCAAATTAGATTAAAAAATTTAAAATTCAATTAAAAATTCAGAATTAAAATTAAAATTTAAATTAAATTAAAAAATTCCAAATTAAAAAATTAAATTCAAAATTCAAATTCAAAATTCGAAATTGAATTAAAAATAAAAATAAAAAGAGGATCCAGAATAGCTGGCATCCCCAACTAAACTACCCGACTGGGTAACCCAACTTAATCTACCCGAAATGGGTAAACAAGAGTAGACTACTCGGCAAGGTAATTAAGGTTAAATTAAAAGGAGATAGGTTTAACTTGACCCACGGTACTGGTGAAGTATTGGATGATAGTACGTTGGGGAAACTTAGTCATCGCATGTCTAGGAAGATATGACTTTGACCTGGTGCATTTGGCTAAGTGGAACTGACCGAAGCTACCCTTTATGGATCCTAACTAATTAGACCAAGGTTTTGTATTAAGTTCAATGGGTAGGACTATTTGGAAAACCTCGAAGGCATGGTTACTTTAATGATGTCCTTGTGACTCACCATAGCCCAGAAATTTATCCAAAGAATGCTTACTTGTTAAACCCAAAGCTAAACCTGAATCTAACACAAAGTTAAATTAAACCCTAAAATTGAACCTCAAATCATCTCACAACAATTATAGGATTACCTGCTTGAAAATTTAGATCGGGTGAGATGACTAAGAAAATTAAATTCATAATTTAAATTAATTCAAAATTAATTAATTTAAAATCATTTTTCAAAAAGTAATTAATTTAAAATCATTTTTCAAAAATTAATCAACTTATTTTTTCAAAATTAACTTAAAATTATTTTTCAAAATTAACTTAAAATATTTTTTTCAAAATTAACTTAAAATATTTTTTCAAAATTAAATCAACTTAAAATTATTTTTTCAAAATTAACTTAAAACTATTTTTCAAAATTAACTTAAAATATTTTTTCAAAATTAACTTAAAATTATTTTTTCAAAATTAACTTAAAATTATTTTTCAAAATTAACTTAAAATATTTTTCCAAAATTAACTTAAAATATTTTTTCAAAATTAACTTAAAATATTTTTTCAAAATAAACTTAAAATATTTTTTCGAAATTACTTAAAATTATTTTTCAAAATTAACTTAAAATTATTTTTCAAAATTAACTTAAAATTATTTTTCAAAATTAACTTAAAATTATTTTTCAAAAATTAATTAACTTAAAATCATTTTTCAAAAATTAATTAACTTAAAATTATTTTTCAAAATTAATTGACTCAAAATTATCTTAAATTATTTTTTAAAATTTAATTAACCTAAAGTTAAACTTATATTTCAACCAATACAAAATCAATCACTTCACTTTCTTTTCATCAAATAGAGTCCAATTCAAACAATTTATGTGTAGGAACATAAAGAATTGGATCAGTGGATGTTAGACAGTGGATGCTCCAGACACATGACTGGAGATAAATTAAAGTTCACAAACTTCAAACTAAAGAATTTAGGGTCTGTTGCATTCGGCAACGACAGCAAACTTAAGGTAATCGGAAGAGGTAACATCGAACTTAGTTCCGATTTTATTATTCAAAAAGTTCTATTAGTTGAAAACTTCAATTTTAATCTTCTAAGTATAAGCCAATTATGTGATAGTGGATACTTAGTTACCTTTGACAAATCTAGTTGCTTAGTTGAAAATATTGAAAACCCTGAAATCACACTTAAGGGACTTAGGAAAAATAATATGTACTCAATTGATCTACCCACTTCCTCAATAAAGTGTTTACTAACACAAGAAGAGGAGACTGAGTTGTGGCACAGAAGATTGGGTCATACTCACACTAGACTCATTTCAAAAATGAGTCAAAATGTTCTAGTTAGAGGTTTGCCCAAATTAAAATTTATTGAAAACTCAATCTGTAATGC
Source organism: Zingiber officinale (assembly GCF_018446385.1). Taxonomy (NCBI): domain Eukaryota; kingdom Viridiplantae; phylum Streptophyta; class Magnoliopsida; order Zingiberales; family Zingiberaceae; genus Zingiber; species Zingiber officinale. The sequence continues at coordinate 92,636,668 of NC_056001.1, forward strand.
TTGTCAACAAGGAAAACAAACCAAGTCAACCCACAAATCAACTAATCTTGAAAGAACTAACTCTTTACTTGAGCTCTTTCACCTTGACTTATTTGATTCACATGGAGCCAAGTCACTAAGCAAGAACCAGTATTGCTTAGTTATAATTGATGACTACTCTAGGTTTACCTGGGTAAAATTTCTAAAAACAAAAGATGAAACTTTTGAAAAATTTAGTAATTTTTGCAAGTTAACAGAAAATGAAAAAGATACTAAAATTAAACGAATAAGAAGTGATCATGGGGGAGAATTTGAAAAATCATAGGTTTACCCAATTCTGTAAAATCAATGGGTATAAACATGAATACTCATGCCCTAGAACCCCTCAACAGAACGGTCTAGTGGAACGAAAAAATAGAACCCTACAAGAAGCCGCTAGAACCATGCTAAATGAATATAATCTAAACCATCAATTTTGGGATGAAGCAATAAATACAGCAAACTATATTCAAAATAGAACTCTAATTAACAAACTCCATAATAAAACCCCATATGAAATATATTATAATAAAATTCCCAACTTAAATTATTTAAAGGTATTTGGATGTAAAGTCCACATCTTAAACACTAAAGACTACTTAGGAAAATTTACACCCAAATCAAACCAAGGAATCTTTTTAGGGTACTCTACAACCAGTAGGGCCTATAGAGTCTATAATCTAAATACCCTAAAAGTTGAAGAAACAACTAATATAATATTTGATGAAGAAAATATTCTACCTAATATAGATCAAAATATTGACATTAACCCAAGAAATAGAGAAGATGATGAAATCGAACCTGAACCTATCGAATTTGAAGAACAAATCACTAACTCAAATGGTATACGACCAACAAGAACAAGCACAAATCACCCATCTGACCAAATTTTGGGTGACCCAACTTTAGGAGTCAGAACTAGGTCAACTTATAGAAACCAGAGCCAAATAGCCTTGATTTCAAAAATCGAACCCAAAACCATAGAAGAAGCCCTACCAGACCCAGATTGGACTCTAGCAATGCAAGAAGAATTGGCCCAATTTGAAAGAAATCAGGTCTGAGAATTAGTGCCTAAACCCGTTAATAAATCCATAATTGACACTAAATGGGTTTTCAGAAACATATTAAATGATCAAGGTGAAATAGTTAGAAACAAAGCTAGGTTAGTAGCTAAAGGGTTCAGTCAAGTAGAAGGGTTAGACTATGATGAGACCTATGCCCCTGTAGCAAGACTTGAATCCATTAGGATGTTGCTGGCCTATGCAACACACAAGGGATTCAAGCTATTTCAAATGGACGTAAAATTCGTATTTTTAAACGGATTTATTAAAGAAGAAGTATATGTAGGTCAACCCCCAGGATTTGAGGACATAGAACAACCAAATTATGTTTTCAGACTAAAAAAGGCCCTATACGGACTAAAACAAGCACCTAGAGCTTGGTATGAACGTATGCCCAATTATCTAACATCAAAAGGATTCAACCAAGGTCAAATAGATCAAACCCTCTTTGTAAAAACCTTAGAAAATGACATTTTCATAGCCCAAATTTACGTCGACGACATTATTTTCGGTTCAACAAACTCTAAATTTCTAAAAGAATTCACCAAACTAATGGAAAATGAATTTGAAATGAGTCTGGTAGGTGAACTTAATTTCTTCTTAGGTTTACAAATTAAGCAAACTAAAGATGGGATCTATATTTATCAAACTAAATATGCTAAAGAATTAATTAAAAAATTTGGCATGGAGAACTCAAAAATAATTAATACACCAATGGCTACTAATGCGACAATTAACGCAGACTTAGAAGGTAAACCAGTAGATTTGAAATACTATCGAAGTGCGATAGGAAGTCTACTGTACCTAACTGCGAGTCGACCAGACATTATTTTCGCAGTAGGTATGTGTGCACGATATCAATCTTGTGCAAAAGAGTCTCACTTAACCCTTGTCAAAAGAATCCTTAGATATGTTAAGGGAACCCTAAATGTAGGACTTTGGTATCCTAGATCTGGCACCCTTGACCTAACCGGCTACTCTGACTCAGACTATGCCGGGTGTAAGCTAGATAGAAAAAGCACGAGTGGTAGTTGTCAATTTCTAGGACAATGCCTAGTAAGTTGGTCAAGTAGAAAGCAACACTGTGTTGCTTTATCTAACACTGTGTTGCTTTATTTACCACTGAAGCTGAATATATAGCCTTAGGTGAATGTGCATCTCAGTTGCTATGGATGATGCATACTCTCAAAGACTATCAACTGAAATATCATAAAACAAAAATCTCAATTGACAATATAAGTTCAATAAATCTAACAAAAAATCCAATTCACTACTCAAGGACGAAACATATAGAAGTGAAGCACCATTTTGTAAGGGATCACGTAGCCAAGGGTGATATTGTACTCAACTATGTTGAGTCAAAATCAAACCTAGCTGACATCTTCACAAAGCCCTTACCTGAACTTGAGTTTAGCTCACTTAGAAGATAAATAGGAATGTGTTGGGTAAAGTAGGTATTGAGTTTCAAGTTTCAAATCAATTTCCTACCTTCATTCTTAAATGTTTTACTTGTTTTCAAAATAAAGTTTAAAATTCTAGGAAAATATTGGTTTTAAAATTCCAATTTTACTAGAGTTTCAAAAGTTGGACTTAGTTTAGGCACTACCCTAGAAATCTTGTTCCCCTAGATTTAAGCCAGAGCATCTCACAAACACCTAGGTATACCTTGCTTGTGTTTGAAAAACATAGAACAGCGTGAGATGTATAGGGTACAGCTTGGACTCAAGTATGCTTATATTTATGCATCAATATGAGTCTGGGCGTTAAATACTTTATTAACAGTAATCAAGTCAAGTCTTCCAGCACTAGTTAAATCTAACTGGATCTATAGACTTAACTTGACTAACCAAGTGAAAGTTGCTGCCCTCTAGGCAATCAGCAAGTAGCTAAAGATTAAACAGTTGGTGAAGGAAAATGGAAATATTAAGATTAAGCATGCTAGTGGGCTCTGATACCTGATAAAAAAAAATTAGATAATTTAAATGCTATTTAAACTTGACTCATGCTTGGACTTAAGGACCAATTGAATAAATAACCTAAATTAAATTTTTAGCTACCCCCTCTACATCCTAAAATTAACAAGTTCTTACTCCTATTTTTTTCAATAAGTATTGTCTTATTCAAATTAAGCTAAGTACCTTTTTAACCTAAGCTATATTTTCAAAATTCACTGTTTGCAAAAAGCTTAGCTAAGTGATTCATATAGCAACGTTCAAACTTTTTCAAACTTAGCCAACCGTGAATATTTGATAAATTCTTGCTAAAATATTTTCCTAAGTTACCTTTCAGATTCATTCTTTACTTAGCCAAAAGTATTAAAAATCATAGTTTTGCAAAGGTTAAACTCATTTGCTTTCAAAATATTTCTGCTAAGTAAAAAGAGACTTCAAATTTTTTCAAAAATTATTTGGCTCCAAAAATTCTTTAAAATCTAGCTAAGTTTTTTTTTAACAGATCTTCAAAATTTAGCTAAGTATTTTTCAAAAAGTGGCTAAAGTCATCTTTCAAAGTCAACCATATATTAGCCTTTTAAACTTAGGTGAAAATTCCTTCTTATCCTTCGAAGTCAACTTAGATTTTTTTTCAAAGGCAAATCTGTTTCAAAAAGAGTTAAAAATTGTTTAAACCTAGTTTATTTTTGATAAATGGCAAAGGGGGAGAGTAGGGGAAATCCAAAAAGTAAAAGAATCTAATTCAAAAAGCCCTGTATTAAGGGGGAGCTTCACAAAGTTTAAGTGTTAGCTTAAGTTTTGAGTAGGGGAAATTCAAAAAGTAAAAGAATCTAATTCAAAAAGCCCTGTATTAAGGGGGAGCTTCACAAAGTTTAAGTGCTAGCTTAAGTTTTGTTTGTATTTGAATTTATATACTTAAGCTTGCTCACTTAAATTTTTTTATGCATTTGTTTTACTTAACTTTGAATTTGGGTTGTCATAATCAAAAAGGGGGAGATTGTTGGTGTGGGAAGCATTCGACGATCGAACCTGAGTTTTGATTATGTCAAAGGATTCAAAGTTAAGGTGTGTGGTGATCTAACAGCCTGAATGAGATTACAGGAAAGTCCTAAGTGTACTTAGGCAAAAGCTCTAACTGTGGTTAGGCAAGGTGAAAACCCTAGGGGGTGGTAACCCTAGGTCATAGGGGGTGGTAACCCTATGCGAAAAGTCTTGGTTGGTCGAGTGCTTCAGGCAAAAGTCCTAGGGGGGTAACCCTAGGTGGAAAGTCCTGGTGTCGCGAACCAGGTGAAAGACTGGACCAACTGGGAAGCGGACGTCCAGCAGAAAGTCCGGAAGCATCGAGCACCGAGCAAAAGTCCAGTCGATCTGGAGGATCGCACTGACAACAGGTAAATCTCCTGAGTGGAGTAGGTGAGGGCGCGTTCTCCGTAGAGAGAACAGTAGGCGTCGGGTCGACCTAGGGTTTCCGGTGGGAAATCCGAAGTCAGACTCGGACAGTCGGGAGACTGTCAAATTTATTTATATACTATCTTTTATGTTCTAACTCTGTTTTGCAGGAAACTAATATTTTTGTGCAGGGTTAGAACTGACCGGGATCGGTCGACCGAACCTTGGGATCGGTCGACCAAACCCCCAAGCTAGCAGATTAGGTTTCCAGAAGTTGGACCGGGCACGACCATGGATTGGTCGACCGGACCTTGGGATCGGTCGACCAAACCTGGGATAAGTGTCGACTGGATCAGGCCAAGGTGAGCGGGTCAGAGGAGACTTATCGATCGACCAGACCTTAGGATCGGTCGACCGAACCCAGGGATAGAGCTTGACCAGATCGAAGCGGAGCGACGGATCGACGTATCAGATGCGGTGGAAATCATATGATCAGTCGACCGAACATGAAGATCGGTCGACCGATCCGCTTCGGGTCAAAGCTGATCCCGAGACTTTGGGATCTGGATCAGACTTGCAGAGGCTATAAAAGGAGGCTTCGGATGCAGCTTCTAAACAACAACTCTCAGAAAGAAGAACCTGTGCTCTGTGTGCTGCTCCGTACGCTTCAACAAGGCTCTGCTGCTCCAACGACTTAAAGCTCCAAAGTTCCTTATTTACTGTTCGTTGGTATAATTTTTCTTACTGCACTTAACTGTAATTAATCTTGTAATCATCGATTCTATAGTTATTGTCCACTGAAAGCGGTCAACGACCGCGGGCCTTCAAGTAGGAGTCGAGCTAGGCTCCGAACGAAGTAATTCGACTGTTTCTTCTGTGTGTGTTTGCATTTACTTTCCGCTGCGTTTAGTTACTCGAACGATTTTCGAAAAATGTGAAAGAGCCGCGAGCGCTATTCACCCCCCCCCCCCTCTAGCGCTTTCGATCCAACAGTTTCATCTTGTAAATATTAAGATCCTGAGCTGAGCTTCTAAATTACTTTGTATGGCCTACCCCATGGAGCCTCCAACTTGATGATGTCTTCAATACAAATATGTCATGGTTTTTCCCCAGATAGGCAACCATCTCTGCTTTCTTATCCATACCTAGATCAGTTGTTATAAAGGTTGTGGTCTCCGGCCGGGTGGGATGTGCTAGAACTTCTTCCTTTTCTTTATAGACCGGCTCCACTATCATGATTGCAGTCGCCTCTAACCCTTGTGCCTTTCGAGTGGTGTGTGACTCAGACTTGACCATCTCGACGTAGCACCACCGAGCAGCTAACTTGTGTTAGCTAGAGCCCTAGAGACAATCATTTGATGATTGTATTTTTGGACTTGTTGTATCATATTCTATATAAATAAAGGCATTTGGTTTTTGGTTATTATACTTACTTGTATTGGTGCCAAATAAACTAAGTGTAATAACGTCCTTGAGTAGAAGGTTCTTACCTATATCAATCGATTGGTTGAATCGATAGTGAGATGATATAGGGAACACTACTCTAAATCATTCCTAGTCGAGTATTAACATTCAGGGACAATGTTAATGCAATAAGACTAGCATGTAGGTCAACTTGATGACTTGATCTCACAAGTCATGGATATAGAGATATCAAGTTGACACAAGGGTATGCATTGGAGAATGTATACTGAATGACCCGCCATGAGAAAGTATCATGGATCGTTATATGAGTGTCATATACTTTCTCATGTGGCTATTAGTATGACTACTAGTCCTTAGACCTGAAATCACCATGGTTCCCTACATAAGGAGTTATGTACTTTGGTTTCGTCAAACGTCACCCGTAACTGGGTGGACTATAAAGGCGATTACTGGGTATGTAACGAATTATGCAGAGGTATGTAAGTGATGTAGATGAGATCTATCCCTCCTATATGACGGGAGTGACATCGATATTCTTGATAGAGTGAGACCACGAAGTGCATGGTCATGCCCAAATGAGTCAATATGAGATATTGAGCTCATTTGATTGAGTGAGTCTACTTGGAGTTCAAGATTTAGATTTGTCAGAGGATGACACGGTCTATGCCTCACATTGATTAATCTAGATGTCTAGGATAGAAGGACACTTTTCATATATTGTGAGGAGTCACAATTAGTAGTCACAAGGTGATGTTGGATCTCAACATTCTTGTAACATTGGGTAGTAATGATGTGTTGCTAGATACTGCTCATTACTTATGCTCCTAAATGGGTTTAGGGGCATTGCCAACGTTACAAGAACCTATAGGGTCACACACTAAGGACAATTAGATGGAGATTGAGTTCATATGATGAACCAAGAGGATTAGATTCATTTGATGAATCAAATTGGATTAAGAGTAATCCAAATTGGGCTAATTGAGTTGGACTCAATTTGATTCATGTATTCAATGAGTCTAATTTAGATTATGACTCATTAAATCAACTTAATTTAATGAATTAGATTCATTATATTAAGTTGGCTTGAATCAAATGGTTAGATTAGATCAACCATGAAAGAGATTTGGTCAAGTTTGACTTGACTTGAGAGGAAGAGGAAGAGTCAAGTTTGACTTGACTAATCGCCACATCATTAGTGAGATGGCAAGATGTGGACCAATGATGATGTGCCACATCATCAAAGTGTGCCACCTCATGGGAGTTACAACTCCATTCTCTTTAATGGCTACATTTAATGAGAATGGGGGTTACACCTTGGAGAGGTGGCCGACCACTTATGGTTTTGAATGGAATTCATTTTTCATTCAAGTGGGTAATCACTCTCTCTTCTTCCTCTCAAGCTCTCCCTCTCCCTCTCCTCCTCTCTTGGCCGAACAAGACAAGGTGCTAGCACACCTTTGTTTGGTTTTCTCCATCAAGGATTGTTCATGTGGATACTTCTAGAGGACCGTACGCTTGACGGTCTAGAGATCCGGCACCTTGGACGAGTGGGATTCACAAAGGGCCGCTTCAAAGGTATAACCTTTCTTCATGTAGATCTAGGAGTAGATCTAAGTAGAAACTCGTACAAGAAATTTTTGAAATCTATTCTTCGCACGAGATCCAGTGGCATGGGTGATTCGGGGTTTCCGCGACGCGAAAACGCGGTTTTCGCGGCCCGAAACACCCAACAGTGGTATCAGAGCCACGTGCGAAGCTTGTATGAGTTTAGTTTTTGTTTTTATGAAAAAAACTCAGTTCTATGATATTCTATAATTTTATGGTTTTTAGAGTTTTTATGGGTATTTTTCTCGTAGAAGCGAAGCACATGTGTTTCGGCACTTTTAGGCTTCGACTACCGAGAAGAATTTTTCAAAACGACAAAGTTTCGCCCCAAAAATTTTTGGGACAGCGGGCTAAGGCACTCTTGGATCGCTTAGGAGCAACTCGCGATGGTTAGATCGCGGGTAGGGGTACTGCCCCTAACCCCGCAAGGGGATTTGCTCCGCGATTGCGCTCGAAATCGCTGATCGGGACCGTCGAAAAAAATTTACTCATAAAATCTGTAAAATTATAAAAAAAAATTACAAAAAATTATAGAAATATATAATTTTGAATTATATATTAATTTTGTGATAGTCATGGCCCAAACGACCCAATTTGGATTTGGAAATGTGTTGTAATTCATAATACGGCCTGTGTGTCGTTATGTGATGTGCGTGCTGTATTTATTTTATTTTTATTTTATTTTCACGGCCTGCGCGTCGTGCCTTTCTCTTATATTCTGGTTGTAAATTAGATTTAGACTCGAATGTAACTCGAGTTTCAAAATTGTAATATAATTTTGAAGCGGTGAAATATCCACACGAGACGGAGTTACGAGGAGGGCGCGAGCAACACAAGGTGGTCAAAGGAAGAAGCTTGAGAAGCTGTTGACCTTAGGTTGACCATCCGATCTTCTCATTGGCTTGAGAAGATCGTAGTAGGGCCATGACACAATCACAAAATAATTTAATTAATTGCTTATATGTATGTGATGCATGTTTAATTAAGTAGTTAATTAGTGCCTAGCGATTAGATTAGATCTAAATCGTGCACATGATGCACCCTTCGATTAGATTAGATCTATCGAGTATATGATACGCATCATCATTTAGATTAGATCTAAATCATGTCAACTCGTAATGCCTACCATGCCGTGATACCTACCACTACCTCGATCGCATGTTGTTGTTGAATCTACCAAAGCAGAGCAACACATACTATCTTGGTAGGGTACGGAGGGACAATCTTGGTCCCGTCTATCAACGCATGGGTGAGTACAACTCAATTAGATTGAGTATTCCTAGTTAACTCGGTTGGATCGAGTACAACTGTAGGCATTCTTCCAACGGTTGGAAAGGTAGGACAAAATCACGTTTATATTAACTCTCGGGCGTATTATCCAAAGCTAACTCGAGTTTTAATATAAATGCGGATTTTGATCCTATAAACAAGAGTTGCATAGAGATGTAATTGGTAATCGTTACCTACCGATCATACTAAGTCTTGGGCGTATTAGCCAAAGCTAACTCAAGGGTTAGTATGATATGGATCTTGTCCCACATGAATTATAGAATTCAATGGGAGCATCATTTAGTTAAAGGCCTAATTAAATGATTAAGAATATGATACTTATTTCTGCATTTATTTCTGTTGTAGAATTTCCATGACGTTGAACACGAACACCTTCTCCCTGCGATCTGTCCTCGAGAAGGACAAGCTCAACGGAGCAAACTTCCTGGACTGGTACAGGAACCTGAGAATAGTTCTCACCCAAGAACGTAAACTGTACGTTCTGGAGCAGCCCATTCCGGAGGCTCCTCCTGCCACTGCCCCGCGAGCTGACCGAGATGCTTTCAAGAAGCATCAAGATGACGCATTAGATGTGTCTTGTCTAATGCTCGCGACCATGAACTCTAAGCTTCAGAAGCAACACGAGTTAATGGGCGCTTACGATATGGTTGAACATCTTCGTCAACTGTATCAAGGACAAGCGAGGCATGAGAGATTTGAGATCTCAAGGGCACTGTTTCAGTGCAAGATGTCAGACGGGGCTCCTGTAGGCCCATATGTACTCAAAATGATTGGGTACATAGAGAACCTACAAAGGTTGGGGTTCCCACTTGGCCAAGAGCTGGCTACTGACCTGATCTTGCAATCCTTGTCGGATAGCTACAGTCAATTCGTTCTAAACTATAATATGAATGAGATTGACAAGCCACTGCCCGAGCATGTTAAGAACCGCTGAGCTAAACCTTAAGAATGCTAAACCCAACACTTTTCTGATGGTTCATAAACATAAGGGCAAGCCCAAAGGCAAGGGAAAGTCCCAAGCCAAGGGCAAAGGCAAGGCAAGCCTAAAGGAGGGTCGCCAAGGATGCTACCGCTTCCATTGCGGTCAGGGCACTGGAAGAGGAACCGCAAGGTATACTTGGAGGATCTTAAGAAGAAGTGAGACTTCCTCATGTATATATGTTATAGAAGTCAATCTATCTATTTCTACATCATGGGTATTAGATACTGGATGTGCTTCTCACATTTGTACTGATGTGTAGGCGCTGAGAAATAGCAGGGCATTGACAAAGGGCGAGGTGGACCTACGAGTAGGCAATGGAGCACGGGTTGCTGCTGTTGCTGTAGGGACTTACTTTCTATCTCTGCCCTCTGGGCTTGTACTAGAGTTAGTCGATTGTTGTTATGTGCCTGCATTAACTAAGAACATTATAGCAGTTTCTTGTTTGGACAAGAAAGGTTTCTCGTTTACTATAAAGAACAAATATTGTTCCGTCTATTTAAACGATATGTTCTATTGTAGTGCACCTCTGATAAACGGACTCTATATTCTAGACCTTGAAAGCCCTATCTATAACATAAATACCAAGAGGTTCAAGTCAAATGACCTGAACCAAACCTATCTCTGGCACTGTCGCTTAGGTCATATAAATGACAAGCGCTTATCCCAGCTTCATAAGGATGGTTTGCTGGACTCATTTAATTTTGAATCATATGAGATATGCGAGTCATGCCTACGAGGCAAGATGACCAAGACTCCCTTTAGTGGGCACAACGAGAGAGCGATTGATTTGTTAGGACTTATACATAGTGATGTATGTGGCCCTTTCAATGTCGCTGCTAGAGGCGGTTATAGGTACTTCATCACATTTACTGATGGCTTCAGTAGATATGGTTATGTGTACTTGATGGCACATAAGTCTGAATCCTTTGAAAAGTTCAAAGAATTCAAGAATGAAGTACAGAACCAGCTTGGCAAGAGTATTAAGATACTTCAATCCGATCGAGGTGGAGAATACCTTAGCCATGAGTTTCGTGACTATCTAGCAGAGTGTGGGATCCTATCCCAACTCACTCCTCCTGGAACACCACAGTGGAATGGTGTATCCGAAAGGAGGAATCGTACCCTATTAGATATGGTGCGATCTATGATGAGTCACACAGATCTTCCGACATACCTTTGGGGTTATGCTCTAGACACGACAGCTTTTATACTCAACCGAGTTCCATCCAAGGCCATGATAAAGACACCATATAGGATATGGACTAGGAGAGATGCCCAGGTGTCTTTCATGAGGATTTGGGGTTGTGAGGCTTACGTTAGACGTCAAGTCTCAGACAAGTTATAACCCAAATCCGACAAGTGCTATTTTATTGGATATCCCAAGGAAACTAAGGGATATTACTTCTACATTCCCAGTCAGCACAAGGTAGTTGTGGCAAAGACTGGGGTCTTTCTAGAAAGGGACTTTGTTTTTAGAAAGACTAGTGGGAGCATGTTCGATCTTGAAGAAGTTCAAGATGCGAACAATAGCACTGAAGCCTCGATGGAAGTTGAACTGGAACCACAAAGTGTTGTGGATGATGTTGTTCCACAAGGAGTTGAGGATCAACAACCAGTTCAAGTAGACATACCTCTTCGCAGGTCTGATAGGGTACGTCGTCAGCCTGAGAGATACTCATTTCTCTTGTCTGACCATGATGACGTTGTGCTCATAGATGATGAGTCTACCACCTATCAGGAAGCTGTGATGAGACCAGATTCCGAGAAATGGCTAGAGGCCATGAGATCCGAGATGGAATCCATGTACACCAACCAAGAATGGGCTTTGGTTGATCCACCTAAAGGGGTAAAACCCATTGGGTGTAAGTGGGTCTTTAAGAGAAAGACTGACATGGATGGACTTATCTATAAGGGTCGCTTGGTAGCTAAAGGTTTCAAGCAGATTCATTGTATTGACTATGATGAAACCTTTTCTCCAGTAGCGATGTTTAAGTCCATTCGGATCATGCTTGCTATTGCAGCCTACCATGACTATGAGATATGGCAGATGGATGTCAAAATCGCGTTTCTGAATGGAAACCTGCTCGAGGATGTGTACATGACACAACCTGAGGGTTTTGTAGATCTATAGCATACTAGCAGAGTATGCAAGCTGCATAGGTCCATTTATGGACTAAAGCAAGCTTCTCGGAGCTGGAATCTTCGATTCGATGATGCAATCAAATAGTTTGGTTTCATCAAGAATGAAGATGAACCTTGTGTCTACAAGAAGGTTGTAGGGGATATAGTTGTCTTTCTCATATTGTATGTGGATGACATACTACTCATTGGGAAGGACATCCCTATGCTTCAATCAAACCGGCTAGGGAGTTGCTTCTCAATGAAAGACTTAAGCGAGGCATCCCGCATTCTAGGATACAGATCTATAGAGATAGATCTAAGAGATTGCTTGGCTTAAGTCGAGTACATACATTAACAAGGTACTCCTTCGGTTTGCCAGAACTCCAAGAAGGGATTTCTGCCGATGTCACATGGCGTGAGTCTTTCGAAGACTCAAGGTCCCTCTTCTAGAGAGGAGAGAGACCGCATGGATCAGATCCCTTATGCCTCAGCCATAGGATCGATCATGTACGCCATGCTATGTACTCGACCTGATGTCTTGTATGCTTTAAGCATGACGAGCATATAGGTGAAAGTCATCGATAGCGGTCAAGAATATTCTTAAGTACTTGAGAAGGACTAAAGAATATTTCTTGATATACGGAGGCAATGATGAACTACCCGTAAAGGGTTACAGTGATGCTACTTCCAAACCGATCGGGATGATTACCGATCGCAGGTGGTTCGATTTTGCATTAATGGTGGTGCTGTCACCGGAAGAGTTGCGGGACATGAGTCGATTCTACAACAGAGGCCGAGTACATTGCTGCATCAGAGGCAGCAAAGGAGGCAGTTTGGATCCGCAAGTTCATCACTTAACTTGGGGTGGTTCCTAACATTGCTGACCCCATTGAGCTCTATTGTGACAACAATGGAGCTATAGCACAGGCGAAGGAACCTCACTCACACCAGCAGACCAAACACATACTACGGTGCTTCCATCTCATTCGAGAGATCATCGAGAGAGGAGATGTGAAGATTTGCAGAGTACCTACAGAGGCTAACATCGCAGATCCCTTGACCAAGGCTTTGGCACAGAGGAAGCATGATGGTCACACTAGGTCATTGGGGCTTAAAGCCTATATTGATTGGCACTAGTGCTAGTGGGAGATTGTTAATTAGAGCCCTATAGCCAATCATTTGATGATTGTATTTTTGGACTTGTTGTATCATATTCTATATAAATAAAGGCATTTGGTTTTTGGTAATTATACTTACTTGTATTTGTGCCAAATAAACTAAGTGTAATAACGTCCTTGAGTAGAAGGTTCTTACCTATATCAATCGATTGGTTGAATCGATAGTGAGATGATATAGGGAACACTACTCTAAATCATTCCTAGTCGAGTATTAACATTCAGGGACAATGTTAATGCAATAAGACTAGCATGTAGGTCAACTTGATGACTTGATCTCACAAGTCATGGATATAGAGATATCAAGTTGACACATGGGTATGCATTGGAGAATGTATACTCAATGACCCGTCATGAGAAAGTATCATGGATCGTTATATGAGTGTCATATACTTTCTCATGTGGCTATTAGTATGACTACTATTCCTTAGACCTGAAGTCACCATGGTTCCCTACATAAGGAGTTATGTACTTTGGTTTCGTCAAATGTCACCCATAACTGGGTGGACTATAAAGGCGATTACTGGGTATGTAACGAATTATGCAGAGGGATGTGAGTGATGTAGATGGGATATATCCCTCCTATATGACGGGAGTGACATCGATATTCTTGATAGAGTGAGACCACGAAGTGAATGACCATGCCCAAATGAGTCAATATGAGATATTGAGCTCATTTGATTGAGTGAGTCTACTTGGAGTTCAAGATTTAGATTGGTCAGAGGATGACACGGTCTATGTCTCACATTGATTAATGTAGATGTCTAGGATAGAAGGGCACTTGTCATATATTGTGAGGAGTCACAATTAATAGTCACAAGGTGATGTTGGATCTCAACATTCTTGTAACATTGGGTAGTAATGATGTGTTGCTAGATACCGCTCATTACTTATGCTCCTAAATGGGTTTAGGGGCATTGTCAACGTTACAAGAACCTATAGGGTCGTACACTAAGGACAATTAGATGGAGATTGGGTTTATATGATGAACCAAGAGGATTAGATTCATTTGATGAATCAAATTGGATTAAGAGTAATCCAAATTGGGCTAATTGAGTTGGACTCAATTTGATTCATGTATTCAATGAGTCTAATTTAGATTATGACTCATTAAATCAACTTAATTTAATGAATTAGATTCATTATATTAAGTTAGCTTGAATCAAATGGTTAGATTAGATCAACCATGGAAGAGATTTGGTCAAGTTTGACTTGACTTGAGAGGAAGAGGAAGAGTCAAGTTTGACTTGACTAATCGCCACATCATTAGTGAGATGGCAAGATGTGGACCAATGATGATGTGCCACATCATCAAAGTGTGCCACCTCATAGGAGTTACAACTCCATTCTCTTTAATGGCTACATTTAATGAGAATGGGGGTTACACCTTGGAGAGGTGGCCGGCCACTTATGGTTTTGAATGGAATTCATTTTTCATTCAAGTGGGTAATCACTCTCTCTTCTTCCTCTCAAGCTCTCCCTCTCCCTCTCCTCCTCTCTTGGCCGAACAAGACAAGGTGCTAGCACACCTTTGTTTGGTTTTCTCCATCAAGGATTGTTTGTGTGGATACTTCTAGAGGACCGTACGCTTGACGGTCTAGAGATCCGGCACCTTGGACGAGCGGGATTCGCATAGGGCGCGCTTCAAAGGTATAACCTTTCTTCATGTAGATCTAGGAGTAGATCTAAGTAGAAACTCGTACAAGAAATTTTTGAAATCTATTCTTCACACGAGATCCAGTGGCATGGGTGATTCGAGGTTTCCGCGACGTGAAAACGCGGTTTTCGCGGCCCGAAACACCCAACAACTTGTCACCCCTAACTTCGTCCACCAAGTTGTCCACGGGAAACTTGATCTTCTAGCAGAACGTGGACACGACCGCTCGAAACTCATTCAGCGTCGGTCGACCCAAAATGTTGTAGGCAGACAGGGCATCCACCACATTGAAGTTCATCGTCCTTGTCCTATTGAGGGGTTCCTCCCCGAGGGATATGGCCAGTCGATCCTGGCCAATCTGTAGCACCTCATTGCTCATGAACCCATACAAGGGTGTTGTTATGGGTTACAACTCGCTCTGATCGATTTGTAATTGATTGAATGCCTTCTTGAATATAATATTTACTGAGCTGCCTATGTCTACAAAAGTGCTTTGAATCTTATAATTAGCAATTACCACTTTGATGATCAGGGCATCATCGTGAGGAACCTCTACTCCCTCTAAGTCTCGAGGATCGAAATTGATCTCGGGTCCTTTTGCTCTACCCTTGCTGCATCCGACAGCATGTATCTCCACTCATCGGGCGTGTGACTTCTGAGCCCGGTTAGAATCAACGTCGGTCGAGTCTTCTGTAATCATGTCTATGTCACCCCAAGTGGCAATGCTACGATTTTTCTCTTCATAGGCTGACAGGCGTGATCGCTCGGCAGATGCTCAAGTGAGCCCCTCATAATCTCTTCATTGAGCCAGCTGTTAATGTTGTTCGGTGGCCGACCTTCTATCCTCACACCGCCCTCCTGATCAGTGGAGATGATGTTGATCAGGAGAGGGGGGTCGATGGTGGATTCTTGGTAATGCTGCTCTACGAGTCTTCGATTTGAGTTGGTAGCAATCTTTAGTGTTATGCATTGGTGACCAATGATAAGCACAGAAGAGCAGTGTCCACGGTCTGGACTTGGTGAACCTTGTCCGCTCGGCTTTAACATACTGGACTGCATCGGTTCGAGGCTCTAGCTATGACTGTGCTATTCCTGTTTGGGTCCCCTTTGGTGGTTGGTATGTATGGGCCGCTCCGTAATCTAAGACAGCGACCGACTTGGGGATCACTTCCTTCTTCCGAGCCACCTGAGCCTCTTCAATGTTGATGTACTTGGTAGTCCGTCCGAACAGATGATCGAAGTCTCTCAGGGGCTTCCGGATGAGTGGCAGAAAGAACTCGCCCTCTATAAGTCCTTGGAAGAAAGAACTTATTAAGATTTTCGGAGTGGTTGATGGAACTTCTATGGCCACTTAGTTAAACCTCTTAATGTAGGTCCGTATTGCTTCCTTGGTCCCTTCTTTGATCACGAACAAGTTGACGTTAGTCTTCTGATAGCGGCGGCTACTTGCAAAGTACTAGAGGAACGCCGTCTAGAAGTCTTTGAAGCTGCATATGGATCCGATCAGCACTCGCCTGAATCACCTCTGCACTGATCCGGAGAGCATGGTGAGGAATACTTGCCATTTGACTCTATCAGTAGACTGATAGAGAGTGGCCATGTTATCAAATTTTATCAGATGATCCTCGAGTTTGATTGCCCCTGTGTATTCCCCGATTATTAGTGATCTATAATGACGTGGCAGTTAGTCATCCAACATCTTCTGGGAGAACTGCCTATTGATCCGCTCGGGAGAGTCGTCTAGTCACGGTGCTTTTCCTTTCTGCTCGTCCCGGGCGGGCATGCCCTCTGAAGAGGATCCTTGTGTCCTCTTCTCTCGGCCCTGCTCTTTTGATAGTGTGTGGAAAAATGCGCGGTGGTAAGGGATTTGCGCATTCGACGCTTCTTTGAAGGCGTTCGTCGACCTGTTGTTTGGCTTATGAACAGCGGGATTTTTCTCTCAGCCTCTTAGATCAGCTTGTCGACCCGTCAATGACACGACTAGGTCATTTGGCGCTCGACCATCAGCTGCTGCTTCTTGTTGCTATTGTACCATTTTTGCAACTCGAGTATTTATGAGCATCTCCAACTCTTCTTGTGTCAGTATTACCGTGGTGAGTCGTCCAACATCCTCCATTTTTCGTATTTCGGAGTCAGGTGAAGTTCCCATAAATGGCACCAAATATGATCATGTCCGAAAGCGGAGAAGATGGCAAGCTAGGGATGTGGCTGGAAATTTGACTGGGCGAAAACTCCATGTGGTCCTGCAACACAAAAGCGTTAGTGTCGGGCCGGGAATGGGTTCCTGGCATTAGCACTCCTATGCTCAAGTCAGTTTCCGGCGATGTAAAGAACAGTAGGAATGTTGTAGCAAAAGACCGTGTAGAATGATGAAATTGCACATCCCTCCACCTATATATGGGAACCCCCTTTTATAGTGCCGCTATAGTGTATGCGCATGCATCTCAAAGCATGCATACGTTTTTCCACGTGTCCTATGAAAAGATTAGTCAAAAAGTGTCCATGACATCTTTCTTTAAGCGAGCATGCATATCTCTGATGCGACAGGATGGAAGCTTCCAAAGTATGATTTTCTTGTGAAATATGCTCTGTTGTCAATGGCACAAACCTCCAAAAGAGTACGAGGAGATAGATGGATGGGTCCCATAGTAGGTCGGCCGGTGTCCACGCGGCCATGACAGCTCCATTCGATTGTGCTGATCAGAACAACCTTCCTTCACTTATCTTTCCCGTAGTCGGAGGGTTGCATCTCTCCCAAATGGACACGTTGTATGCTCGGCCGGGATGATGGTCGTGGGATGTAGTATCCGTCTGTCTCTTGACTTTATGCTATTTGCTTAGTTTGGCTCACCCGCACGGACGTGCTGTCTGTCCGACCATAACTAGCTTATTCGGTCGATCTGTGGCCCGCATCTCTTTTACTTTGACCTCCACGTCAACCGGTCTTCCTTACTTTAGTCTATCTTTGGTGGGGCCTGTTAGTTAGAGCCCTAGAGCCAATCATTTGATGATTGTATGGACTCATGTATATCATATTCTTGTATATTAATAAAGGCATTTGTTTGGTTATTATACTTATTTATATTAGTGCCAAATAGACTAAGTATAATAGCGTCCTTGAGTAGAAGGTTCATACCTATATCAATCGATTAGTTGAATCGATAGTGAGATGATATAGGGAACACTACTCTAAATCATTCCTAGTCGAGTATTAGCATTCAGGGACGATGTTAATACAATAAGACTAGCATGTAGGTCAGCTCGATGACTTGATCTCACAAGTCATGGATATAGAGATATCAAGCTGACACATGGGTATGCATTAGAGAATGTATACTGAATGACCCGTCATGAGAAAGTATCATGGATCGTTATATGAGTGTCATATACTTTCTCATGTGGCTATTAGTATGACTATTAGTCCTTAGACCTGAAGTCACCATGGACCCCTACATAAGGAGTTATGTACTTTAGTTTCGTCAAACGTCACCCATAACTGGGTGGACTATAAAGGCGATTACTAGGTATATAACGAATTATGTAGAGGGATGTGAGTGATGTAGATGGAATCTATCCCTCCCATATGACGGGAGCGACATCGGTATTCTTGATAGAGTGAGACCACTAAGTGCATGGCCATGCCCAAATGAGTCAACATTAGATGTTGAGCTCATTTGATCGAGTGAGTCTACTTGGAGTTCAAGATTTAGATTGATTAGAGGATGACACGGTCTATGCCTCATATTGATCAACTAGATGTCTAGGATAGAAGGACACTTGTCATTATTTTGTGAGTAGTCACAATTGGTAGTCACAAGGTCATGTCGGATCTCGACATTCTTGTAACTTGGGTAGTAATGATGTGTTGCTAGATACCGCTCATTACTTATGCTCCTAAATGGGTTTAGGGCATTGCCAACGTTACAAGAACCTATAGGGTCACACACTTAGGACAATTAGGTGGAGATTAGGTTCATTTGATGAACCAAGAGGATTAGATTCATTTGATGAATCAAATTGGATTAAGAGTAATCCTAATTGGGCTAACTTGAGTTCGACTCAAGTTGATTCATGTGTTAAATGAGTCTAATTTAGATTTTGACTCATTGAATCAATTTAATTTAATGAATTAGATTCATTATATTAAGTTGGCTCGAATCAAATGGTTGGATTAGATCCACCATGGTAGAGATTGAGTCAAGTTTGACTTGACTTGAGAAGGAAGACCAAAGGTCAATTTTGACTTGACCTTTTGCCACCTCATTGGTGAGTTGGCATTAGGTGGACCAATAATGATGTTCCACATCATCATGGGTGCCACCTCATGGAAGTGACAAAGCCACTCTCTTAATGGTTTCATATTAATTGCAATTAATACAATTAATGTGATTTTATGGTTTCATATTAATTGCAATTAATGCAATTAATGTGAATTTGAAATGTGGCCGGCCACTTTGTTTTGGGTGAAGAAATTCATTTTTCATTCACTTGTGTGCATCTTCCTCCTTCTCCCTCTCAAGCTCTCCCTCTCCCTCTCCTCCCTTGGCCGAACCACATAGGTGCTAGCACACCTTGGTTTTTGGTCATTTCCATCTAGTGTGTCCGTGTGGATACTTCTAGAGGACCGGCGCTTGACGGTCTTGAGATCCGGCATCATTTGGACGAGCGGGAACGCGAAGGGCATCGCATCAAAGGTATAAATGGTTTATCCTTATGTAGATCTACTGTAGATTAAAGTTTTCAAACTCGTACTCTTTTCGCTCGGTTTTACCTTGCACGAGATCCGTGGCTTGGCGATTCGGGTTTCATGACGCAAAGCGGTTTCGCGTCCGAAAACCCAACAAAGGGTATCGAGCCACGCAAGGCTTGTACGAGTTTGTTTTATTTTTATGAAAATAAAACCTTCTGTAATTTTCTGTAAAATTAGTTTTTATGATTTTATGGGTAATTTTTCCGAGAAGCGAAGCACAAGTGTCTCAAGACTTGTAGGCTTCGACCACCGAAAAGATCTTTCAAAACCGGCTTCGTTTTGCCCCAAATCCTTTTGGGACAGCGAGCTTGGGTGCCATTAGATCGCAAAGGAGCAACTCACGATGGTTAGATCGTGGGTAGGGTACTGCCCCTAACCCCGCAAGGGATTTGCTCCGCGATTGCACTGAAATCGCTAAAACGAACCCGCCGGAAGATTTTTCCGAAACGGCAATGTCTCGACCCAAATCGCTTTGGGACAGCGGGTTTAGGCGCTGTTGGATCGCAGGAACCCTAGCGATGGTTAGATCGTGGGTAGGGGCGATGCCCCTGGGCCCCGCAGGATCCGCTCATGATTGCCAAACCGCTAAACGCGATCACCGGAAATTTTATTCAGAAATTGTAAAATTAATTTTAAAATTATAGAAAATTATGAAAATATATAATTTTGAATTATATATATTAATTTGTGATAGTCATGGCCCAAAGCCCAATATGATTGGTTGTGTTGTAATTCATAATACGGCCTGCGTGCCGTTATGTGTTTGCGAGTGTTGTATTATATTCGCGACCTGCGTGTCGTGCCTTCTCATATTTTCTTGTTGTAAATTAGATTTAGACTCGAATGTAATTCGAGTTTCAAATTATAATGTACAAATTGGAGCGGTGGAGGGTCCACACGAGACGGAGTTCCGAGGCGGGCACAAGCAACACAAGGTGGTCAAAGGGAGGCGCTTGGAGAAGCTGTTGACCCTAGGTTGACCAATCGATCTTCTCATTGGCTTGAGAAGATCGTAGTAGGGCCATGACTAAATCACAAATAGATTAATTAATTAATTATTATGTATTTGATGCATGTTTAATAATTAATTAATTAATTAGTGCCTTAACGATTAGATTAGATCTAAGTCGTGCACATGATGCACCCTTGCGATTAGATTAGATCTAAGTCGTGCACAAGATGCATTCTTCTCGATTAGATTAGATCTAGATCGAACCAACTCTAAAATGCCTAACCGTGTCGTGATACCTATCACTACCTCGATCACATGTATTGTTGAATCTGCCAAAGCAGAGCAATACATATTATCTTGGTAGGGTACGGAGGGACAATCTTGGTCCCGCCTATCAACGCATGGGTGAATACAAACTCAATTAGATTGAGTATTCATAGTTACTCGGTTGGATCGAGTCAACTATAGGCATTCTTCCAATAGTTGGAAAGATAGGTCAATATCACATCTATATTAACTCTCGGGCGTATTAGCCAAAGCTAACTCGAGTTTTAATATAAATGCGGATATTGATTCTATAAACAAGAGTTGCATAGAGATGTAATTGGTAATCGTTACCTACCGATCATACTAAGCCTTGGGCATATTAGCCAAAGCTAACTCAAGGGTTAGTATGATGTGGATCTTGTCCCACAAGAATTATAGAATTCAGTGGGAACATCATTTAATTAAAGGCCTAATTAAATGATTTTTAAGAATATGATATTTATTTCTGCAAATTTTTGTTGTAGATAACCATGACGTCAAATACGAACATTTTCTCTCTGCGATCTGTCCTTAAGAAGGACAAGCTCAACGGAGCAAATTTCCTGGACTGGTACAGGAATCTGAGAATAGTTCTCACCCAAGAACGTAAACTGTACGTTCTGGAGCAGCCCATTCCGGAGGCTCCTCCTGCCACTGCCACGCGAGCAGACCGAGATGCTTACAAGAAGCATCAAGATGACGCATTAGATGTGTCTTGTCTTATGCTCGCAACCATGAACTCTGAGCTTCAGAAGCAACATGAGTTGATGAGCGCTTACGATATGGTTGAACATCTTTGTCACCTATATCAAGGACAAGCAAGGCACTGGAAGAGGAACTCCAAAGAATACCTGGAAGATCTTAAGAAGAAGAGAAATAAGATTTCTACTTCAGGTATAAATGTTATAGAAGTCAACCTCTCTATTTCTTCATCGTGGGTATTAGATACTGGATGTGCTTCGCACATTTGTACTAATGTACAAGCGCTGAGGAATAGCAGGCATTGACGAAGGGTGAGATAGACCTACGAGTAGGCAATGGAGCACGAGTTGCTGCTATTGCTGTAGGAACTTATCATCTATCTCTTCCCTCTGGGCTTGTACTAGAATTAGATGATTGTTGTTATGTGCCTGCCTTGACTAAGAACATAATTTCTGTTTCTTGTTTGGACAAGAAAGGATTTTCGTTTATAATAAAGAACAAATGTTGTTCCGTCTATTTAAACGATATGTTCTATTGTAGTGCACATCTGATAAACGGACTCTATATTCTAGATCTAGAGAGCCCTATCTATAACGTAAATACCAAGAGATTCAAGTCAAATGACATGAACCAAACATACCTCTGGCACTGTCGCTTAGGTCATATAAATGACAAGCGCTTATCCCAGCTCCATAAGGATGGTTTGCTGGACTCATTTGATTTTGAATCATATGAGATATGCGAGTCATGCCTACGAGGCAAGATGACCAAGACGCCCTTTAGTGGGCATAGCGAGAGAGCAACTGATTTGTTAGGACTCATACATAGTGATGTATGTGGCCCTTTCAATGTTGCTACTAGAGGCGGTTATAGGTACTTCATCACATTTACTGATGATTTCAGTAGATACGGTTATGTGTACTTGATGACACATAAGTCTGAATCCTTTGAAAAGTTCAAAGAATTCAAGAATGAAGTACAGAAGCTTGGCAAGAGTATTAAGGTACTTGATCAGATCGAGGTGGTGAATACTTAAGCCATGAGTTTCGTGACTACTTAGAGTGTGGATTTTATCTCAACTCACTCCTCCCGGAACACCACAAGGGAATGGTGTATCCGAAAGGAGGAATCGCACTTATTAGATATGGTACGATCTATGATGAGTCACATGGATCTTCCGACATATCTATGGGGATATGCTCTAGACACGGATCTTTCATACTCAACCGAGTTCCATCAAAGGCCGTGATAAAGACACCATATAGGATATGGACCGGGAGACCCATGTGTCTTTCATGAGGATTTGGGGTTGTGAGGCTTACGCTCGACGTCAAGTCCCGACAAGTTAGGACCCAAACCGACAAGTGCTATTTCATCGAATATCTCAAGGGATATTATTTCTACATTCCCAGTCAGCACAAGGTAGTTGTGGCAAAGACTGGGGTCTTTCTAGAAAGGGACTTTGTTTCTAGAAAGACTAGTGAGAGCACGTTCGATCTTGAAGAAGTTCAAGATGCGAACAATAGCACTGATGCCTCGATGGAAATTGAACTGGAACCACAAAGTGTTGTGGATGATGTTGTTCCACAAGGAGTTGAGGAACAACAACCGGTTCAAGTAGACATACCTCTTCGCAGGTCTGATAGGGTACGTCGTCAGCCTGAGAGATACTCATTTCTCTTGTCTGACCATGATGACATTGTGCTCATAGAGGATGAGCCTACCACCTATCAGGAAGCTGTGATGAGACCAGATTTCGAGAAATGGTTGAGGCCATGAGATCTGAGATGGAATCCATGTACACCAACCAAGTATGGACTTTGGTTGATCCACCTGAAGGGGTAAAACCCATTGGGTGCAAGTGGGTCTTTAAGAGAAAGACTGACATGGATGGACTTATCTATAAGGGTCGCTTGGTAGCTAAAGGTTTCAAGCAGATTCATGGTATTGACTATGATGAAACCTTTTCTCCAGTGGCGATGTTTAAGTCCATTTGGATCATGCTTGCTATTGCAGCCTACCATGACTATGAGATATGGCAGATGGATGTCAAAACCGCGTTTCTGAATGGAAACCTACTCGAGGATGTGTACATGACACAACCTGAGGGTTTTGTAGATCCACAGCATACTAGCAGAGTATGCAAGCTGCATAGGTCCATTTATGGACTAAAGCATGCTTCTCGGAGCTGGAATCTTCGATTCGATGATGCGATCAAACAGTTTGGTTTCATCAAGAACGAAGATGAGCCTTGTGTCTACAAGAAGGTTGTAGGGGACATAGTTGTCTTCCTCATATTATATGTGGATGACATACTACTCATTGGGAAGGAAATTCTTTTGCTACAGTCTGTCAAGCATTAGCTAGGGACATGTTTCTCAATGAAGGACTTAGGTGAGGCATCCCGCATTCTAGGGATACAGATCTATAGAGATAGATCTAAGAGATTGCTTGGCCTAAGTCAGAGTACATATATTGACAAGGTACTCCTTCGGTTTGCCATGCAGAACTCCAAGAAGGGATTTCTGCCGATGTCACATGGCGTGAGTCTTTCGAAGACTCAAGGTCCCTCTTCTAGAGAGGAGAGAGACCGCATGGATCAAATCCCTTATGCCTCAGCCATAGGATCGATCATGTACGCCATGTTATGTACTCGACCTGATGTCTCGTATGCTTTGAGCATGACGAGCAGATACCAGTCAGATCCAGGTGAAAGTCACTGGATAGCGGTCAAGAATATTCTTAAGTACTTAAGAAGGACTAAAGAATATTTCTTGATATATGGAGGTAATGATGAGCTAGCTGTAAAGGGTTACAGTGATGCCAGCTCAGACCGATCGGGATGATTACCGATCGCAGTCGGGGTTCGGATTTTGCATTAATGGTGGTGCTGTGAAGAGTTCACAGTCGCTGATTCTACAATAGAAGTCGAGTATATTGCTGCATCGAGGCAAGAGGCAGTTGGATCCGCAAGTTCATCACCGAACTTGGGGTGGTTCCTAGCATCACGACCCAGTTGAGCTCTATTATGACAACAATGGAGCTATAGCAACGTGCGAAGGAACCTCGCTCACACCAGCGGACCAAGCACATACTACGCTTCCATCTCATTCGAGAGATTATCGATAGAGGAGATGTGAAGATTTGCAGAGTACCTACAGAGGCTAACATCGCAGATCCCTTGACCAAGGCTTTGGCACAGAGGAAGCATGATGGTCACACTAGGTCTTTAGGCCTTAGAGCTTATACTGATTGGCACTAGTGCTAGTGGGAGATTGTTAGTTAGAGCCCTAGAGCCAATCATTTGATGATTGTATGGACTCATGTATATCATATTCTTGTATATTAATAAAGGCATTTGTTTGGTTATTATACTTATTTATATTAGTGCCAAATAGACTAAGTATAATAGCGTCCTTGAGTAGAAGGTTCATACCTATATCAATCGATTAGTTGAATCGATAGTGAGATGATATAGGGAACACTACTCTAAATCATTCCTAGTCGAGTATTAGCATTCAGGGACAATGTTAATACAATAAGACTAGCATGTAGGTCAGCTCGATGACTTGATCTCACAAGTCATGGATATAGAGATATCAAGCTGACACATGGGTATGCATTAGAGAATGTATACTGAATGACCCGCCATGAGAAAGTATCATGGATCGTTATGAGTGTCATATACTTTCTCATGTGGCTATTAGTATGACTATTAGTCCTTAGACCTGAAGTCACCATGGATCCCTACATAAGGAGTTATGTACTTTAGTTTCGTCAAACGTCACCCATAACTGGGTGGACTATAAAGGCGATTACTGGGTATATAACGAATTATGTAGAGGGATGTGAGTGATGTAGATGGAATCTATCCCTCCCATATGACGGGAGCGACATCGGTATTCTTGATAGAGTGAGACCACTAAGTGCATGGTCATGCCCAAATGAGTCAACATTAGATGTTGAGCTCATTTGATCGAGTGAGTCTACTTGGAGTTCAAGATTTAGATTGATTAGAGGATGACACGGTCTATGTCTCATATTGATCAATCTAGATGTCTAGGATAGAAGGACACTTGTCATTATTTTGTGAGTAGTCACAATTGGTTGTCACAAGGTGATGTCGGATCTCGGCATTCTTGTAACTTGGGTAGTAATGATGTGTTGCTAGATACCGCTCATTACTTATGCTCCTAAATGGGTTTAGGGCATTGCCAACGTTACAAGAACCTATAGGGTCACACACTTAGGACAATTAGGTGGAGATTAGGTTCATATGATGAACCAAGAGGATTAGATTCATTTGATGAATCAAATTGGATTAAGAGTAATCCTAATTGGGCTAACTTGAGTTCGACTCAAGTTGATTCATGTGTTAAATGAGTCTAATTTAGATTTTGACTCATTGAATCAATTTAATTTAATGAATTAGATTCATTATATTAAGTTGGCTCGAATCAAATGGTTGGATTAGATCCACCATGGTAGAGATTGAGTCAAGTTTGACTTGACTTGAGAAGGAAGACCAAAGGTCAATTTTGACTTGACCTTTTGCCACCTCATTGGTGAGTTGGCATTAGGTGGACCAATAATGATGTTCCACATCATCATGGGTGCCACCTCATGGAAGTGACAAAGCCACTCTCTTAATTGTTTCATATTAATTGCAATTAATGCAATTAATGTGATTTTATCGTTTCATATTAATTGCAATTAATGCAATTAATGTGAATTTTGAAATGTGGCCGGCCACTTTGTTTTGTGTGAAGAAATTCATTTTTCATTCACTGGTGTGCATCTTCCTCCTTCTCCCTCTCAAGCTCTCCCTCTCCCTCTCCTCCCTTGGCCGAACCACATAGGTACTAGCACACCTTGGTTTTTGGTCATTTCCATCTAGTGTGTCCGTGTGGATACTTCTAGAGGACCGGCGCTTGACGGTCTTGAGATCCGGCATCATTTGGACGAGCGGGAACGCGAAGGGCATCGCATCAAAGGTATAAATGGTTTATCCTTATGTAGATCTACTGTAGATTAAAGTTTTTCAAACTCGTACTCGTATTTTCGTTCGATTTTACCTTGCACGAGATCCGTGGCTTGGGCGATTCGGGGTTTCCGCGACGCGAAAAGCGGTTTTCGCGGCCCGAGAAACCCAACAGGGCCCCCCTTCATCACCGCATTAGGAAGATTTTTTGGACAATTATTGCATAGGTTGTACACTTTCCATTACTCAACAACCTCTGACATTCTTCGCCACCTCATGATTACGGAGATTATGAGAGGTGGTATATAAAGGGGGTCCTCTCCTTTGATAAGGTGCGTTCCTTGAACATCTGAAGCTTACTTTCGTGCACATGTTCTCTATTGTTCTTCATTCACCCATCCGAAATTGTACTAATTTGAGCGTTGAAGGGCCTTCACCAGGGACTCTTCTGATAGTGTGCGGAATAACGCCTAGTGGTAAGGGATTGGCACATTTGGCGCTTCTCTAAAGGCGCCGATCGACCTATTATTAGGCTTGCAAACGATGGGGTTTTCCACTCAACCTCTCGGATCAGCTTGCCGACTCGTCGATGACACAACCGGGTCGTTTAGCGCTTGACCATCAGTCGTTGCTTCTTGTTGCTTTTGTACCATTTTTGCAGCTTGAGTATTTATGAGCTTCTCTAACTCTTCTTGTGTCAGTGATGTGCGTAAATATTATGATCGTTTATGCATGTTTTAACGCACATTCACTTGCTTTATACGTATATATTCCTTGCATGATCGTCTCTTTTATCATATACTCATCATAAATACTCTTTTGTTTGGATATCTGCTCTTTGTTTGGTTTTGTGTTGACAGGGACAACTTTCGGAGCAAAAATAGTGATTGTCGACGCATCGGAACGAGGCAGAGAACACGACCGTGCAACCTCGTACAACCCTGTGGCCAAGCAGAAGAAGAGCAGTGCATGACCGTGCAACTCTTGCACGGTCATGCGGCCAACCAGAGACGGATCCTTGCATGGCCGTGCAATCCTGCATGGCCGTGTCCCCCACGACTATAGCCAAGCAATGCACGACCGTGCAAACCTGCAATGTAAAGAACAGTAGGAATGCTGTAGCAAAAGACCTGTAGAATGATGAAGTTGCGTATTCCTCCGTCTGTAGATGGGAACCCCCTTTTATAGTACCACTGTAGTGTCTGTGCACTCATCTCAAAGTATGCGCATGTTTTCCAATTGTCCTATGAAAAGACCAGTCAAAAAGTGTCCCTGACACTTTTCCTTGAGTGAGTATGCATATCTTTGATGTGAGAGGCTGAAAGCTTCCAAAGTATGATTTACTTGTGAAACATGCTCTATTGTCAGTGACACAAACCTCCAAAAGAGTATGAGGAGATACACGGGTGGGCCCCATTGTAGGCTGACCGGTGTCTGCTCGACTGGGACACCTTTGTTCGGTCGTGCTGATCAACATAACCTTCCTTCACTTATCTTTCCAGTAGTCGGAGGGCTGCATCTCTCTCGAACTGACACGTTGCCCGCTCGGCTGGGACGATGGTCGTGGGATGTAGTGTCCGTCTGTCTCTTAACTTTATGTTGTCTGGTTAGTCTGGCTTGCTCGCTTGGACATGCCGTCCGTCCGGCCATAACTAGCTCGTTCGGTCGATTTGTGGCGAGCATCTCTTTGACTTTGACCTCTATGTCAATTGGTTTTCCTTGCTTTAGCCTATCTTTGGTGGGGCCCCCTTCATCACCGCATCAGGAAGATTTTTCGGGCAATTATTGCATAGGTTGTACACTTTGCATTACTCAACAACCTCTGACATTCTTCGCCATCTCATGATTACGAAAATTATGAGAGGTGGTATATAAAGGGGGTCCTCTCCTTCGGCAAGGTACGTTCTTTGAACATCTGAAGCTTACTTTCGTGCACATATTCTCTATTGTTCTTCATTCACCCGTCCGAAATTGTACTAATTTGAGCATCGGAGGGCCTTCACCAGGGACTCGTCCTGGTTTCTGGGCACTGTCATTTTGTTTGCTAGTCTCAGTGTGCGTAGGATCGAAAGGAAATCTCTTCGTGGAGTAAAACATCTTCTCTCAGTCAAAAATCAAGTCAGTTGCTAGCGCACTATCTCTTCAATTTTCAAATAGGACCACGTGTGATTAAGAAATTTTAAAAATTTAGATGTTATTCAATAAATTGCCAAAGGAACTTTAGATGAGTTAAACTGACCAAGCTGATCATACCATCCCAACTGAATAATAAATTGATTCAAAATTAATTAATATGAACAAAGCATTAAACCTAACTTGCTCAATCTGACCCCATCAATTCGCTCAATTATATTGGAACACAATCCATTTGACAATAGTCTGTCCCAGGGTGACAATAATCCACTGAGCCAGACTCTGCTTGGCCTTGGCTGTCAAACTTGACCAAGACAATTGGATAGACATTATGATAGTATGAGACTTAATTAAATAATAATTTTTAAAAAAAGAAACACAACTACTATAACAATAACAACAACTACTACTACTACTACTAATAAACCAGATTAAACTAAAATGATAATTTTTCTGATAAGAAATTAAACAAGAGCACAACTGACAAAATGATACGATAACTTATTGATCAGTTTCATTCATTTACTACCACCCTCTCCCACCGTCCTCTCTTCTCCTTCTGATGGATCATTCACCCTTCACGCCCATCGAAGTGAGCACACCAACAGTGCTTGCTAAGAAGGCGTCCGTTAGCGCTGTTTTGGACGTCAAAGCAACAACAAGAAAATCATGAACCTGAAACAAGAGCAACAACAAAAGCAGCATGAAGTCTCGTATACTTTTGTAGAACTAGAACTGACACAAATTAAAGGCGAAGCAACCACACTGACCTCCTCTTCAGCTACGCTCAACTCTGCCATCATTATGGGATCAGAGATTTCCTTGCGAAATGAAATGACTTCTGTGAGGGATAGTGGGGTGACTACGAGTTCGTCAGTGACAATGTACATTAGTTCCTGACAGTAGCTTCCGCGTGAAGAAATTGTTCCTCCGGGTTGACCTTTGGGGTCTATAAGTGTTGCCTGTTCTGCCCACGCCTCATGTAAAATGCAGCAATAACGCGTAGTGCTTAGTTTGCAGCAGTGGTTACAAGTATAGTAGATAACTTGCTTCTCCTCCTCCACTCCAATGACTTGATTCTTGCAATTGAAATATGGCGCAAGCTTAGGATTAAGAAGTCTCTCTTCGCAGCCTGCAACCACGAAACCAGATGACCGCAAACGCTCTGCACTGCCATACAAGTTATTGAGACATCCAATCCGGAATCGACTGCCCAAGTGCCTCTTCAGAGAACCCAATGGGAATGTGAGAAAACTGAAAATTAAATCAACGAAGTCCTGACTTGCCGCAGCATACAGCACCTTGTTACGAGTAAGGACCATGTTGAGTTTGTAGATCTTCTTCTCCTCATCAAACGCCTTTCTTTCAACTGTTTTTTCAATGGAAGGGACTGAAACCTTGGGCGTCGTCATGTCTTCTCCATTGTGCAATAAAACATCAGTTAGCGGAGTGTTGGAAATGAGGGACCTTTTAAGAATATGTAAAACCTGCATGCGTTGAATTTAACAATTGAATTACCATCAGCTATTGAAGTAGAACGACAAGAAATTAAAAGACGCCGAAAGAAAAAGAAAACTTGCCTGCTCTCGTTCGATCTTTACCAATCTCTCTTCCATATGGTTACAATCATCATTGCCGCACTCGTTTAAAGTCGAAATGAGGTCCGTAACGAAAGCTATACAAAGAGCATCTGTAACAACAAATTTAGCCCCTTTGACGAATACGCCATGAAATTCTTCATAATTAACACCATCTCGATTCAGCTCATAACTAACTACTGCCTTATTAATGGAACCACCACACTGGCATTTGAGGCCTGAATAATAGCTGTAGCTAAGCCGATAGCAGTTAGCGGAAGAGCATTTATATAACTTTCCCATCTCGTCGATATTAATCCTAAGTTTCTGGCATTTCACTCCAGAGGAATTCACTGGGTTGGTCAACATCGATCTGCACGCTGCCGTCACCAGGTACTTCTCATCCAGCTGTTCAACGCTTTGGTAAAGCTTATCGAAGCAACCCATGGACGACTGCTTGTTGAGAAGACGGACGACGGTGCCAACAGGCAGCGTGAGGAAGCTGAGGAGAACATCTACGAAATCCGAGTCCGATTCGACAAAAGCTACGCAGTTGTTGGTCTTGTTCACAAAGACTTTGAGGGTGATCTGCTGCTGATCAGTGGCCATATATGTCCAACTAGTTCACACAACGTTCGTCATGAGGAGATAGAGCAGAGAACCTGTTTGGATTTTGTGCAAATATCTAAACAGCCAACAGCGAAGAGGAAATGAAAGGAGTGATGGTTACTGGAAGAAAGGTGATTAGCGGGCTTGCCGTTGGTTACTGGAACAAGAGACCTTTTGCTAGAGATGAGTTAAACAAAAATCAAGAAAACTACCGTAAGTGTAAAAAAAAAAGGAAGGAACACCTTTTTCCTCTTCGCTGGCGGCCTCGGCTAGCTCCGGCGGCTGCGGCCGAGATGTGAGGAGGGCAAGGAAAGGGGAAAAATAAAGGCTGCTGTGGTGGCTGCTGCTCTTGAGAAGAGAAGGAGCAGCGGGGAAAAAAGAAATGGAGGAGGGAGGACTGCTGCGGGTTGCAGTTTGGTGGCTGGAAGAAAAGGAGCAGGGAGAGATTGCTGCTGTTGTGAAGAGAAGCAGGGGAGAAATAGAGAGGAGAGGAGAGGAGAGGAGAGTCGGCGCGTGAAAAAGGGCAGGCACGTGAGGCCGCTGGAGGAGAAGAAACGAGGGAAAGCTAGGAGAACAGGTGGCGAGAAGAACGAAAAGTTTCCACATAAATTTTCTATTTCGTTTTAAATTTATCGATCCAATTTAATCAGTTTAAAATTTGATTCAATCGTCATTTAACCGATTCAAATCTAAAACGAACTCAATTTGTTTGTGCAGTCGCAAAGAGACCGTGAGTTTGCAATATCCACAAATTAAACTCGTTCAATCTTGTCGCGAACTTGAGTTCATACGGAGCCAAAAGCTCTCGTTAGCGGCATCACTATCACTAGTTGGTCTATCGTGGTTGCAAGGACTCCTTTTCCCAATTCTTTTCTCATTAATTTTTTTCTCAATCTGTTTTTCTTTTCCCGACCTTTCTCTTTAACCTTTCTTTTTCTTCAGTGGATTCCTTTCTCTCCATAATAATTAAAAACAAACAATAAAGATATGCTAAAGTTGATGTGAACTTTAAATTCTAAATCTTAAATTTGATATTTCAAATTATACTATTAAATATCTCAAAAAAAAAAAAAAAATCTACTATCTTAACGGTCCTCTAATATTAGCCCCATGGATACAGAGAGAGGTTCATATAGATACACAGACCATAGATAGAATTGACCCTTGATCATTACGTCAAAAATAGCATGTGCTCACCGTCTACGCTACGCCCTGGGAACATCCCTTTCTACTAAATATCTCTAAAGATGTTATAATTAGCAAGCCGAACAAATACCATAGAAATTCAAATTTGAGTGAAGAAAATATTATAATATCAATCTGTTTTTAATAAAATCATCCCAAAATAGATTAACAAAATTTCTTTTATAGTTTAATTAACTACTACTATATCAACATGAATGTGGTTTCCACCTAACATACTTAATATATAGAAAGTCTACCAAATATACTTAGAACATCCCCCATCCGATGCTATCGTATCTAAAGATTTTATTTTAAATTTTAGATAAGATAGTTAAAAAATCTTTACATTATCTACTTTATCTATTCCTTAAATTTAGATTTGATGAATAGTAAATCTCTAAATTTAGGAAATAAAATCTCTATCTGAAAAATAAAATAATATTTTTTTCTAATTTATTTCCTTTCACTCATTTCATAAATATAATATAATAAAAAAATAGAAAAAAAGAAGAAAATAATTAAAAATTGAAGATAATGAAAGTTTTAGGATAGTTGATATAATCTATAGTGAAAAGTGATTATCTAAATTTAATAAAGTGAATTATTTATCTTAAATTTTAGATATAGAGATAGGAAAACTCATATGGATGCTCTTAATACATAGAAATGCATACCTTTCAATAATGTACTTATTGGACGATGGATGTGAGCATTAATGGATATGAGTCAATTTAGGGCATCTCCTATAGTTAAACTTTTCCTAAAATTTTTTTTTTTTATTTTATAGTTTTCAATATGTCACATCAAAAAAAAAAATAGCCTTCCTTTTACAATAAAAAAAAATCTCCGTATACTTTTTTTTTATGATCCTACATTACAAATCACATATCTTTATTTATTATTTTTTTCATTTAATATCTCTATATAATTTTTACTTAATGTTTTAATTAATTCTGATCTTTAATTTAATTTAATTTATTTATAATTTTTAAATAATAAATTAATTAACTTATGATTTTTAGTTTAATTTAATTTATAATTTTCATTTAATATTTAATTAACGTATGAATTTTAATTTAATCATACTCATTTATATTTTTTAAACTTATTAAATATATTTATTTTAAAGAAAAGGAGTACAAATTTGATCATTCAAATAAAACATTTTAATTATTTAAAAAATTAAATATGTAATATTATTTTTTTAATGAATAATAGCTCCATCCCTAAAAGAAAAAACATAGATTTAAAAATTAAATTTGCTCTTGAACTAAGACCTCCATACGTATTAAAGCCTTTTTATTGAGCTTTTTTAATATTACAAATCTTTTTAAAAAAGCTGGCATGAAAATGCTCTTAATATTTGAATTGAATGGACCAGTTAATTCGTCATGCAATATGATAAGAACTTTTAATTTTCAAGTTAACATAACCTTTTTCATCATTTCTTCAAGTGGACCTAAATACTACGTACCCTGCTTTGTAAATTGCTTCGACACGAAGAAAGAAATAAAAAAATGGTCTCGATCTCCAACACATAAATGGTCATGAGGTCATGTTTCCATTATCTCCGTGTCTATCTAATTTAATTCGAATTCAAATTGACTTTAACTCAATCTTTCATTTTGTGTTCCCGATTCAATTAGTCTATTTTTATAGATCTAAAATTTAAATATATTTTTTCTCATAAAGATGAATATTTAACCGAATTTATCATGGCTGCTTTGAAGTTAGAAGGTTTTAGATGGCTTGGGTTTTCCAAATCATACGCAAGAGATGCATTTTCACTAGAAAGGATAAATCATATAAGAATTTTGATATTTTTCTTTATTTATCTAATAAGAAAATAACTTACTATGGATTCTAAATTGGTTTCCAGTAAGATTTTGGTTTATTTTTTTCATCCATTCAGAATTATACAACAAACTTTTCATCCTCTTCTAAAACATACAAATGCAAACAACAGTTTAACGAAGGCGTCGATGGGAAATTACGAATTAGCTATCGCAATGTCTTTGTAGGACCATATCCTCGCTCTTCTTTTCACTTTAGTTGTCTTCTCTCTCTCTCCTTTTTTTTTTTTCTCAATCTTTCTCTTTAACCTTTAGTTTTTTTAGTGGATTCCTTCTCCTCTTTCATCCATCCATGAGCCAGGCTATAAAAGATATAAAGGTATTCTAAAGTATAATCTCCAAAGATTTTGATTAGTAAGCCGAAATGAATACTCATAAAGTCACAAGTACAACCTATAACATAGAAAATTTAAATTTGAGTGAAGAAATTGTTGGGAATATGAATGAAATAAAAAGTTAGAGACTAGGAGATTCTATTATGCATGAGTTTTTTGTTTCACATTAGAAGTCTTTTGACTTTATTTTTGATTTAAATTGTGACACATGCATTGATTTTGTAAACATATACATGGGAAGAGTCTCTCTCACACATGAGTGTGCAAGGGTGGGTGCAAATCCAGGGTCATGATTATACTGAACTAAAGTTGACTTGTGTGCGAGTACGACCTACGCATGTCGAATACCGGACCAGTTGAGGCAAGATTTGCCTAAAAGAACGGACCAACGTTTTGCCACCTGAATATTCTTTTTTTACTTGCTCAAAAGTGTAACTGAAGCATTAATATGAAATTCATGCCGATTCTGTAACGTCTCAACATTAATGACGACATTAAACTTATTAATAGTGATTTCGTAACATCTCATCATTAATGACAACATTAAACTCATTAATAATGATTCCATAACGTCTCGATATTAATGAAGACATTAAACTCATTAATGACGACATTAAACCCAACATTTAATGACCATAATTTGGTCATTTATTACCGGCAAGGTGAGAGGTCCTATATAAGGAGGCTGTATCTTAAATAGAGGAAGAAATGTAAGAGAAGCGAAAACAAAAGAATTTGTCCACCTTTGTTTCTCGATTCTTTTATCTCAGTCGTGCATCCGTTTGGCTAAACTACTCGTGATAGCACTCAGGTGCATTCTAAGTTTGCCACATACAACCAGTGCTTGGTTATGTGCGTGGTTCTATCATTATATCTTGGAAAATAGACAACCCGAGAGAACCTCGAAGCACAACTGGAGGTGGTGCGAATCTGTTTCAAGGAAACTGCATTGAGCGCAAGCCTCGACATCTTCCTCGACGAATTCTTTTTATGATTTTGCTACGCACCGTATCAACTTTGTGACTCGAACCATCAGAAGCTTGGCAGAACCAGCCCCGCTGCAGCTTGAGATTATCTGTTCAGGTCATCTCGACAAATAAGTTGAATTTAATTTGGTGTATTTAAATTTAGCTAATTCTTCAATATCTCCGTCAATAAATTATTCAATAATCATGAAACAGACTCTATTTTGTTGAGATGACCACATAACAAAGTGTTAAGGTGCAATAGACTCAACACATGAAGGCTCACTCCACCCCGATTGGAACTGTGCCAATCAACCACGGAGAAAGGCTAGAGAAGATCATTGGAGTGAACTTCAAGAGCTGACAGCAAAAGATGCTCTTTTACTTGACCACGCTCAATCTGGCTTAGCTCTTGACCAAGAACCCTCCCAAGCATGCTAAGGATGTTGATACGCAGATCATCAGTGTAGTGGAGACATGAACTCATTCTGAGTTCCTTTGCCAAAACTACATCCTCAACTGTCTTGCCAACTCATTGTATACTGTGTATAGCATAAAGAGAATGACTAAGGAGTCATGGGAGTCCTTGGACAAGAAGTACAAGATGGGAGATGCAGGGACCAAGAAGTTTATCGTGGGCCGATTCCTAAACTACAAGATGGTTGACTCCAAGATGGTGATCAGCCAAGTCCAGGAGTTTTAGGTGATCTTGCACGAGATCCACTTAGAAGGGATGGTTTTGAGTGGAACCTTCCAAGTGGATATTATCATGGAGAAGCTACCTCCCGGATGGAAGAACTTCAAAAACTACCTGAAGCACAAATGGAAGAAGATGAATGTGGTGGAACTCATTGTTAGACTTCGTATCGTAGATGACAACAAGAGTTTAGAAAGAAAGTTGTTCTCTCAGGCTATTGTGAAAGCCAATATGGTCGAGCACAGTTAAAACTCAAAATGGAAGAACCTAAAGACTTCCAAGATAAGACCTAGAGGAGGCATTGAGAAATTCTCTGGGAAGTGCTTTAACTATGGTCGAGCCAATCACAAATCTTCAAAATACAGAAAGCTGAAGAAGAAGCAGGAGGTCAACCTGAACGAGGGACGAGAAATGGATGACCTTTGTACTGTTGTCTCTGAACTGAACATTGTCGATTCAGACCCGCGGTAATGGTGGATCGATACTAGAGCCACCAGACATGTCTGCTGTAATAAGGAACTGTTCCACAACTTTAAAGAAGTCAATGGAGACAACCTGTTCATGGGAAACTCAACAACCTCGGACATCATGGGTCAAGGAAAAGTAGTGCTGAAAATGACCTCGGGTAAAGACCTTACTCTGAATAATGTGTTATACGTTTCAGAGATTCAAAAGAATCTAGTACCCGGATTACTATTAAGCAAGCATGACTTTCATATTATTTTTGAATCAGACATAGTTGTATTGCCTAAGAATGAAATGTTTGTAAGAAGGGACTATGTATCTGATGGACTATTTAAGCTCAATGTAATGACCATTAGACTTAACATAAATAAATATGAAAGCTCTTCTATATATATGCTTGAGTCTTCATGTTTGTAGCATAGTAGAGTAGGATATATTAATTACGATATGTTGTGTAGATTAATAAACTGTAAAATATACCTACATTCCACCTTAACCCAAAACACAAGTGTGAGATTTGTGTTGAAGTGAAAATGACAAGGTCATCCTTTTAATGTGTTGAAAGAAGCAACGAATCACTCTGGCTAATTAACACCGATAGGTGCGACCTCAAAGGTACACCGATATGTGGTGGGAATAAATACTTCATTACTTTTGTAGATGATAACACAAAATATTATTATGTGTATCATCTCAAAAGTAAGGATGAACCTATAGAGAAATTTTCTCTCTATAAGAATGAGGTTGAAAACTAACTTAATAAAAAGATTAAGGTGGTTTGAAATGACTAAGGCGGTGAATATGTATCGTCGTTCGTTGAGTTGTGTGCTAAACATGGGATCAGACATGAAACCATAACTCCTTATACATCTCAGCAAAATGGTGTTGCTGAGTAGAAGAACCACACTCTAAAAGAGATGATGAATGCTCTTCTATTGAGCTTTGGACTGCCTAGTTCATGTGGAGGAAACTGTGTTAACAGCTAATTACCTTTTAAATATGATGTCCCGAAAGAAAATATATAAGAGCCCTTATGAGTTATGGAATGTAAGACAACTGACCTATAAATATTTACGAATATTGGGGGTGTCATGCCAAAGTTTTGGTGCCTGATCCGAAAATGATTAAGATAGGACCAAAGATTGTCGATTGCATATTTATTAAATATGCATATAACAACAGTGTGTATCAGTTTTTTGTGCATGAGTCACAAATATTGGATATACACAAGAACTTGATAATAGAATCAAGAAATACCTCGTTCTTCAAGCATGTATTTTCGTATATGACCTGAAAGAATGCTAGCTCCTCAAAATAAACATGTGAAACACAAGGCGAAGAAGATAATGATGAATCAGTCGAGGTTGAGCTTAAATGGAGCAAAAGAGCATGAGTAGAAAAATCCTACGGATAAGATTCTATCACTTTCATGTTGGAAAGTGAACTCCGAAGTTACTCAGAAGTAGTAAACTATTCTAATGAACCTCACTGGAGAGAGACAATTACATTTGAGATATAATCTATCTTACAAAATCACACTTGAGAACTTACGAATCTTCATCTAGGAAGTAAATCATTAGGTTGCAAGTGGATCTTTGAGAAGAAAATAAAGTCAGATGACACAATTGATAAGTATAATGCTAGATTGGTAATCAAAAGATACCGACAGTAAGAAGACCTTGATTGCTTTGATACGTATTCTCCAATATGGAGAATAACTTCCATTAGAGTATTATTGGCTATTACAGCTCTATGAAATCTGGATATATATCAAATTGATGTAAATACATCCTTTCTAAATGGAGATTTAGAAGAGAAAATCTATATGGAGCAACCTGAGGGGCTTTTTATACCAGGATAGAAAAATAAGGTCCGTAGATTGGTGAAGTCATTATATAGCTTGAAACAAGCACTAAAGTAGTGACATGAGAAATTTGATAATGTCATGAAGGAATGTAGATTCAAGATTAATGAATGTGATAAATGTGTTTACATGAAAATCATATAGAATGTCTACATTATCTTGTGTCTATATATAGATGACATATTTATCATTGAGAGTAATGATAAATAATCAAATCTACTAAAGATATGTTGAACTCAAGATTTGACATGAAAGATATGAGTCTAGCTGATGTGATTATAGGAATTAAAATTCTTAGAATAACAGAAAGACTTGTTCTCAGTCAGTCCCATTACGTGGACAAGATTCTTAAAAAATTACCAAGAGTGATATTGTGTTGGCATGAATGCCGATAGATACAAGTCAATATTTATCAAAAAAATCAAGGTGAAAGTATTTCTCAGATAGAGTACTCTCGAGTGATTGGAAGTCTAATATACATGATAAGTTGTATACGACCAGATTTGCCTACGCAATAAGTAAACTGAGTAGATACATGAGTAATCCTATTGTTGAGCACTGGAAAGGGATAACATGAGTATTGAGGTATTTGAAGTATACTCATGAATATGGATTGCACTATATGAGATATCCAACTGTTATAAAAGGATATAGCGATGCGAGTTGGATATCTGACATAAAAGACTCTAAGTCTACAAGTGGATATATATTCACTTTGGGAGGTGTAGCCATTTCCTAAAAATTTTCTAAGCAAATGGTAATAATCAGATCCATGATAGAATCTGAGTTTGTAGCGCTTGACAAATGTATTAGAGTGTATACTAAAAGTCTACCTTTTTGTATATAATAATCACATTGGTCAAATGTCTACATTTATATGCTAAGTGTAGTTGTTTAATTAATTTATATTGTAGATAACATGGTGTGTGGTATCACACACAGAAGATCATGTTATTAGTTCCTTATAAATTATAAACAGTAGCTTGCGACTAAGATGGAAAGGAATAAACCATTGGAATAGTCGTAGTATAATTAAGTATTAGTTTATCTTGACTGATAAATTACACTAGTACACTATGAGTGTATTGAGCAGGACCATTTGAGGTAGTTTCTTTTTATACTGACTAAATAAAAGAACAATACCTCTGTTATTATGGAAGTATGTGCTCTTAATCCTAATATAATAACAAGCACATATACTTAATATTTATTTTTTTAATTTATCAAAGGGTGTGATTTAGTTCGATAAATCAATAAGCCCGATAAGTTAGGAAATGATATTACTTATAGTGTGTGTTGTTGATTATAGAAGGAAATTGTGTCCTAGTAATCTAGGTTGATAATGTCCCCAAGAGGAGCTCATAAGGATTGTCATGTTAAACCCTGCAGGTGGACTTAGTCCGACATGACGATAAGGTTGAGTGGTACTACTCTTGGACTAAGATATTAATTAAAGTGAGTTGTCAGCAACTCGTTTAATTAGTGGGCATTCGACATCTTAAACACAGGGAGACTAACACACTCATAATAAGAAGGAACCCAAAATATAATTTGGGATTGACGTAGTAGTTCAATAATAATTATTTAGTGGAATAAATTATTATTGATGAAATTAAGTTGGGTGTTCGAGGTGAACACGGGAAGCTTAATTTCATCGGGAGACCAAAACCAATTTCTCCTCTCGGTCCCTATCGTAGCCTCTTAATTATAAAGTATTATATCCACCCATACTCACCTTCTTATCCATCCTAGGTGGCTAGCCAAGCCATGCTTGGAGCCCAAGCAAGGGCTGACCACATAAAGGCTTGGATGGGATGAAGTGTGGCCGACCCTAGCTTGAACTCAAGCTAGGTGGGTTGGCCACAATAAAAATAAAAGGGTTTTATTTTTTAAAATTTTTCTTATGTGATTCCATGGTTTTAAAAGAGAGTTTAAAATTTAAATTTTTTCTTTTATAGCTTTCTACAAAAGATTAAGAAAAAATTTGATATCTTTCCTTATTTGTTGATTGGAAGGAAGATTTTAATTTTGAGAAAACTTTCCTTTTTGTAACCATGTTCATGATTTAAAAAGAGAGTTTTAAAATTAAATATTTCCTTTTATAAGTTTCTACAAAAGATTAAGAAAAGATAAGATATCTTTCCTTATTTGTAGATTGAAAGGAGATTTTAATTTTAGAGAAAACTTTCCTTTTAGAAATCATCCACATGTTTTAATAAGAGAGATTTTAATTTATAAAATTTCCTTTTATAACCAACCATGAAGGGATAAATTATTAGAGAAATTTTAATTTTAAAATTTCCGGAAACAAATAAGAAAGTTTTAATTTTATGTTTAAAACTTTCCTTATTTGGAGCATTGGTGTGTGGCCGGCCATAGCATGGTTAAAAGGAAAATTTAATTAATTTTCGCTTAACAACCAAAGGCAAGGAATATAAGGGAATTTTAATAATAATTAAATTTCCTTATTTGCCAAGACCAAGGAATATAAAAGAGGGGGTAGAGGTGCCTTCACCTTACAACATCTCTTCTATTGTTCCTCCTCTTTTCCTTGGTGTGTGCCTGGCCCTATTCCCTCCTCTTCTCTTCTTCTTTAGTGGCCGGATCATCTTTCTCTTGGAGCTCTTGTTGGTGGTCAGTTCTAGCTAGGAGAAGAATGAGAGAAATGAGACTTTACTCTTGCATCCCTTGGAGCTTGGTGGTGGTGGCCGAACCTCTACATCTCTTGGAGACTTGGTGGTGGCCGAAACTAGCTTGGAGAAGAAGGAGCTTGGGTGGTTCTCGTCTCGGTAGATCGTCGCCCACACAACGTCCGAGATTAGAAGAGGAGGACGGTAGAAGATCAAGAGGTTATTGCTTACAAAGAAAGGTATAACTAGTAATTATTTTCCACATCATACTAGTTTTTCTTTGTATGAATTCCAAACACAAGAGGCATATGATTCTAGATTTTCGGATTAAAAAATCGAGTTTGTATTTTTTTTATTTTTCGAATTTGTGATTTGATTGTTCCTTTTGGTTAAACCTAGAGTTATATAAGGAAATTAAATATTAAATTTCTTTAAAAGGCTTTGTCTAGACGGCAGTGGATGATCCCATACCCAAGAAGGTCTAGTCCTCGCCATGCAGTCCTGAAAGCTAATTTTGAAAATTAATATTTAATTGAATTTATAACTTAGGTGTATTTGGATTAATAATGTTAAGCATCGTTTGCGATCCAAGTCTAAACCATTAAGAACAAATAAGTTAAATTTGGAATCAATAATGTTAACTTCTATTTACGATTCCGAATTTAATTTCTAAAGAACACAATAGGTTATTAGGAAAGGTTCGACACTTGTACAAAATTTTTGTATAATGGAACCAGTACGATCTTCTTAGGACTAACCAACAATTGGTATCAGAGCTAAGGTTTGCCTCTGTGTGTTTGGTTTTCAGATAGATTATGCACATGTCATACATAATTTAGGCAGGATAATAGTAGGATATGCTAACTTTGTGGTTGTAGGCTCCAACTATTATGACATATAGATATTGTGTGTGATTGGACCCTTGGACATGTCAAGGACATTTTATTATGTGTGCATGATTGTAATATTAAATACAGTAGGAGCTATATTAGTTATTACGATTTTACATTTTTGTTTCCATCTAGATTACATGTACATTCCTTCATGGAATATAAGATCGATATATGTAAAATTCTATTTTTGTCGCGGATCGTATCCTTGTGAGGCGTGGTGCTATTGGAGGACCAGAGGCGCAGCAGAAAAGGAAGCTCGATGGACCCGACGACATGATCCCTAGAGATGGCAGCACGCGAAGGACAGTGATAGAAGAAGCCATAATAGTTGGAAAATTAATTTCCATATTTATTGCTTTTATTTACTGTGATGTGTGTGTGTGTGCCTGTGATGTATGCTAGCATAGTCAAAAATCCTCACCTTAAATAACTAAGTGGGAGAGGGATTTTTAATAAATTCCACGGTCTCCATTACTAGTTTGTAAGTGATGCAAACAAACTTGCGCATTGGCTCTGAGTGCCTTTCTCTATATCGGATGAGTTTGTTTGTGGATCACTAGATCAAACTTCCATTTTGGATGACTATAGGAAATTAATTAAGAGCGTGTGATCTTCCCCATCAGAAGGGGTGCAATCTTATTTAATGGACTAAGTGTCAAGTAATGGTATACACTTAGGTACATTTAATAGTATCCTCCTCATCGGAGTCACTGCTATTATTTGTGTGACCAAAGTAAAACTAACTATTAATTTGTCATAAATATAGGGTGACAAGATAATAAAATTAAAACCCCCTCTTACAAATGTTGAGATTTTGTATACGTCTACACTATCGTGGCATACAAAATTCACAGTGTATGAGGTAATTTTATTTGTCAAGAAAATAAAATTAATGGGAAAACCCCCTCTTACAAATGTTTGGTTTTGTATACATCTACACTATCGTGGCATACAAAATTCACGGTGTTTGAGGTAATTTTATTTGTCATAAAGAGAGCTTGACAAAATATTAATGGGTAAAACCCTTCTCTTACAAATGTTTGAATTTGTATACGTTCATACTATCGTGGCATGCATAATTCCCGGTGTTTGAGGTGTTGGTGAATTTAAATAATATTGTTTGAGGAATCAATGTTATTTTAAATTCAAAGTTTTGACCAAATATTTGATCAAAGATAGACCAACTACTAATTTTATTTGTCATAAAGTTAGGTTGAAAAGATAATAAAATTAATGGATAAAATCTCTTTTTGATT
This sequence comes from Zingiber officinale, assembly GCF_018446385.1. Lineage (NCBI taxonomy): Eukaryota > Viridiplantae > Streptophyta > Magnoliopsida > Zingiberales > Zingiberaceae > Zingiber > Zingiber officinale. The sequence continues at coordinate 92,679,496 of NC_056001.1, forward strand.
TTGTATACATCCACACTATCATGGCATACAAAATTCACAGAGATTTTAAGGTGTTGGTCTTGACCAAATATTTTTGTGATTCTTAGGATTTCATATGTTTGTCAATCCCCTAGCCATTATACCATAGAATAGACTTAATAGTCCCAATTATAATTGGAAACAAAACTAGGATATTAAGGTGGACTGCCCTCTCAGAACTAAGAACAATATAGGTGTATTTTATTCATTAGTTGTTGAAACATGTCTAGTGGTGTTATCTACAGGTACCTGGCGTGTAGATACAAGAGCCACTGATCATGTCTGTAATTTATTGCAGGGGTTCCAGGAAATCCGACAACTATATGAAGAGAATCACCATGGGCACTGTTGCAAAAGTAGCAGCTATTGCAATGGGAGATGTTTATCCTCTAATAGGAATAAAACATGAATTTTTGAGAAATTGTCTTTACGTACCAAGTTTAGAAAGAACCAGTTTTCAATTTCTAAACTATTCAAAGAACTTGATATTCTGCCTCTTTTAATAACAAAGTTGTTATCAAGAAAAAAAGGGAAGTTATCTGTTCTGATACGTTGGTTGACAATTTAAAAATCCAATAACTCCCACGATGCAACAAATGGAAATTAATAACACATCTTCTAATCCTAATAAGAGAAAGCAACCTTCAGAAATGAACCAATTATATCTTTGGCATCTAAGGCTAGGTCATATTAACTTCAGTAGGATTCAAAGGATAATAGCCAAAGAACTTTTGGGTTCATTGGTGGTGGAAAAACTTTCCAACCTGCGAGTCTTACTTGGAAGGGAAAATGACTAAGAGAGCTTTTAAAACTAAGGGGTAAAGAGCCAAAGATGTGTTAGAATTGGTTCATTCTGATTTGTGTAGACCTATGACTATCCAGGCAAGAGTTGGTTTCGAATATTTCATCTATTTTATAGATGACTATTTGAGATGAGGGTACATTTACTTGATGCACCGCAAGTCTAAGTACTTTGATAAGTTCAAAGAGTACAAGGCTGATGTGGAGAAACGTTAAGATAAAAGTATCAAGACACTGCGGTAAGATCATAGTGGTGAGTACCTCTTAGGAGAGCTTAGGAATCACTTATCAGAAGTCGGGATTCAATCCCAACTGACTGCACCTAGTACACCCCAACAGAATGGTGTGATAGAAAGAAGGCATATGACTCTTATGGAAATGATTAGATCGATGATGGGTTATTCAGAATTACCAAATTCATTTTGAGGATATACACTGGAAATGGAAGTGAACATAGTACATTCTAAAGTCAGAACCCTCTACTCCCATAGAATTGTAGAATAGACGTAAGCCTAGTCTAAAGCATATTCAGATTTGGGATAGTCTAGCACATGTGCTGAAGGGAGACACTGATAAGTTGGAATAGGAGTTCACTTGTTTATGGCCTATCCTAGAGAAACGAAAGGAGATTTATAGTCCTTAAAATCAGAAGGTCATTGTTAGCACCAATGCCCAATTTTAGAAGAGGACTATGAACCACAAGCTGATCAGTAAAATTGTTCTTAAGGAAATTAGAGAAGATACGTTTAATCTAGTACCAATTGTACAAGATGAAATATCACAAGAAACTACAACACGTATCACAAATGATACACAATTACAGAAAGTGTCTCATCGTAGTGGGAGGGTTGTTAGGTAACCTGAAAGATTTATGTTTTGGAAAAGTCTTTGGACTAGATCCTTGGTAAACATGAACCTGATTCTTGAACATATGACGAAGCACTCCAAGATAAAGATGCAGCATCTTTGCAAAAAGCAATTAATACAAAATTAGAATATATGTATTCTAATAAAGTCTGGAAGCTTGTAGATCTATCATTGGGTGTAAATAGGTCTACAATAGGAAAAGAGGGATAGACGGGAAGGTGGAAACTTTCAAAGCAAGGCTTGTTGAAAATGGAAACTTTTTCACCGGTAGTCATGCTTAAGTCTATCCGGATTCTTTTATCTATTGCTGCTCATATAGACTATGAGATTTGGCAAGTGGATGTCAAGACAACTTTCCTTTATGGAAGTCTTGAAGAAAGCATCCATATGAAACAACCAGAGGGGTTCATTGAAAAAGGCAAAGAGCATCTAGCATGTAAGCTCAATCGGTCTATGGACTGAAGCAAAGTTTCAAGGTCTTGGAACATCCGATTTAATGAAGTAATCCAGACCTATGGATTTATTCAATGACCGGATAAGTCTTGTGTATACAAGAAGTGTGATGGAAACGTGGTGGTATTTCTTGTACTATACGTAGATGACATTTTTGGTAATTGGAAACAATATCAAAGTGTTGTCGGAAGTAAGGGTATGGTTGTCCAAGAAATTTGATATGAAAGGACTTGGGAGAATGCGCGCATATTCTCGCGATCAAAGTAATAAGGGACACAAGAAAAGAATGTTGTGCCTATCTCAAAGCTTCATACAATCCTTGCTCGTTTTAAGCATGCAAAACTCCAAGAAAGGTTTCTTACCTTTTCAGCATGGAGTATCTTTATCTAAAGAGATGTCTCCGAAGACATCAAAGGAGATAGAGGACATGAAGGCAGTTCCTTATGCTTCGGCTATCAAAAGCCTAATGTATGCTATGTTGTTAACGAGATCGGATATCTATTTTGTCTAGAGCATAGTTAGCAGATATCGAAGTAACTCAGGACCGGGACACTAGACTACCGTAAAACATATATTAAAAGTACCTTAGTGGGACTAGAGATTATATGCTAGTTTATAAGGCAGATAATTTAATCCCTGTGGGTTACACGGATTTTGACTTCCAATCAGATAGGGACAATAGTAAGTCGACCTCGGGGTTTTGTGTTTACTTTAGGAGGTAAAGCCATAACAATGGAGGAGTGTTAAGCATAGTTATTTTTCAGACTCCACCATAGAAGCTGAGTGTGTGGCAGCCTCTAGGCAGCCATAGAAGCTGTATGGCTTAGAAACTTCATGATGGACTTAGACATGATTTCTTGTTTGCCCAAAAATTATTACAATTTATTGTAATAATAGTGGTGCAGTAGCAAACTCGAAAAAATCATAAGCCCATAAGGCAAGTAAACACAATAGAGTGCAAGTACCACCCAATACGAGACATCGTATAACGAGGAGAACTTGTTGCCACCTAGATTGCATTAGATGATAACTTGAGAGATCCTTTCATGGGTATGTTGAAGGGATGAGAATCAGATGAATGACAGGATATATGACAGCATAATCTTTTAGTATAAGTGGGAGATTATTAGAGTGTATACTAAAAGTCTAGCTTTTTGTATATAAGAATCACATTGGTCAAAAATCTATATTTATATGCTAAGTGTAGTTGTTCAATTAATTTATATTGTAGATAACATGGTGTGTGGTGTCACACACAGAAGATCATGTTATCAGTTCCTTATAAATTATAAACAGTAGCTTGCGACTAAGATGGAAATGAGCAAACCATTAGAATAGTCTTAATGTAATTAAGTATTAGTTTATCTTGACTGATAAATTATACAAGTACACTATGAGTGAATTGAGCAAAACCATTTGAGGTAGTTTCTTTTTATACTGACTAAATAAAAGAACAATACCTCTGTTATTATGGAAGTATGTGCTCTTAATCCAAATATAATAACAATCACATATACCTAATATTTATTTCTTTGATTTATCAAAGGGTGCGATTTAGTTCGATAAATCAATAAGCCCGATAAGTTGGGAAATGATATTACTTATAGTGTGTGTTGTTGATTATAGAAGGAAACTGTGTCCTAGTAATCTAGGTTGATAATGTCCCCAAGAGGAGCTCATAAGGATTGTCATGTTAAACTCTGCAGGTGGACTTAGTCCAACATGCCAATAAGGTTGAGTGGTACTACTCTTGGACTAAGATATTAATTAAAGTGAGTTGTCAGTAACTCGTTTAATTAGTGGGCATTCGACATCTTAAACACAGGGAGACTAACACACTCATAATAAGAAGGAACCTAAAATATATTTTGGGATTGACGTGGTAGTTCAATAATAATTTTTTAGTGGAATAAATTATTATTGATGAAATTAAGTTGGGTGTTCGAGGCGAACACAGGAAGCTTAATTTCATCGGGAGACTAAAACCAATTCCACCTCTCGGTCCCTATCGTAACCTCTTAATTATAAAGTATTATACCCACTCATACCCACCTTCTTAACCATCCTAGGTGCCCGGCCAAGCCATGATTGGAGCCCAAGCAAGGGCCGGCCACATAAATGTTAGGGTCGAAAAGTAGCTAGAGGGGGGGTGAATAGTTCGTCGCAATCTCGTGCTCGTCGTTGCTTGCTTCTTGTGATGATGTGCAGTGGAAAATACAAGAATCAAATACAAACAACGCTAACTCTAGGGATTTACTTGGTATCCACCTCAAGAAGAGGTGACTAGTCCAAGGATCCACACACTCACGCACCCTCCACTATGAAAACACTCCTTTGCTGTAACTACCGAAGGCGGAGAAGCCTTACAAGCTCACAATACAACCATAAGAGAGAAAGAAGCAAAATACAAGTAAGTCTTACAAGATTACAATGAAACCCTAGCTTCTTCTTCTTGTTGTTGTAACTCACCTCTTGACTTGGACGTACCTCCAAGAACCTTCAAGAATTGGCGGTGAGGAAGAAAGAATCGCTGTGGAGCTGTGCTCTGATCGCCTGTGGAGAAGAGAGGAAGAAGTGTCGAAGAAAATGCTCGCCAACGTCTATATTTGAGCCAACGGTCGAATCCCAATCGATTGGATTGCTCCCAATCAATTGGGGAGGCTTTGGATCGATCGACCGATCGATCCAGAGTGCCTCTGTGCTCTCTGGAATCGCCCTGAATCGATTGCCCAATCGATTCAAGGCTTCTCGAGCGATTTCCAGCGCTCCAATCGATCACCTGATCAATTGAAGGCTTCAATCTATCAATTGATCGATTCAGAAGCTTACTGATCACTCAAAAACTCCCCCAATCGATTGACCAATTGATTGGAGAAGTTTTGATCGATTACCCAATCGATCCACAGCTTTTCTGCACAAAATCACGTCGCCCAATCGATTTACCAATAGATTGAACCCCCCAATCGATTGACCAATCAATTGGGGGCATAAATCTGTGTCGATCTTGAAATTAGCTTCGTTTTGCATCCAAGATCACCTCATTCCGATATCCGAGTCAAAAGTTATGGTCTTCGGAAGTTTACTACGTCCGAACTTTCTAGTTCCATGCCAACTCCCTATTGGACTTACGACCGCTAAGAGTTCGATCAACTTTTGACTCATCTGGACTTTCTCTTTGTACCAAGTGTCCGGTCCTCCATTATCCACTTGGACTTCCTTCCACCAGATATTCGATCAGCCTTGATCCATCTAGATTTCCTCGTGCCAAGTATCCGATCAATCCCTTTGACCTACTTAGACTTCCTAACACCAGATGTCCGATCAACCTTGATCCATCTAGATTTCCTCGTGCCAAGTATCCGGTCAATCCCTTTGACCTACTTGGACTTCCCAACACCAGATGTCTGATCAGCCTTGATCCATCTGGATTTCTTGTGTCTGGCTTCACTCACAAGGACTTCCCATACTGCCTAGCTTCACTCACTAGGTCTTTCACAACTGTCTGGCTTCACTCACTGGGACTTTCCTTCTGCCTACATTCACTCACTAGGACTTTCCACAACTGCCTGGCTTCACTCACCAGGACTTCCACCTGGCTTCATTCACCAGGATTTTTCAGTCAGGTATCCAGTCAACCTTGACCTACTTGACTCTCCTTCACAATCTCCCCACATGAACAATCACACCTGTAAGACTCGAGCTACATGTATTGTCAAACATCAAAAATTAACCATCAAGACTCGAGCTTGACCCAATTCAAGCTCATTCAACCAGGTCAACCTTGACCTAGGGAATATTGCACCAATAATCTCCCTATTTTTGATGTTTGACAATACCTCCTTTAAGTTAGGCTAATCCCATAGCCTCAACCTCCTTCATGCCAATATATGAATGAGGATTCCCTCCATTCTCCTCCTTTTCTAGAGGGCAACCTCCCTCTTAGGTAATGAAGGCCTAACTTAACCATACATTCTCCCCTTATTGACACACATCAAAAACTCTCCCCCTGAAGAGTTACCCAACATTGTTCACAACTTCACTCGTTGTTCACAGCACAATAACGAAGGTCCCATACCTTTCATTATTCTTAACACTCAACCTTGACCATATACCCCGTGAACAATGAAGATATCCACTCTCCATTGTAGACAAATGTCCAACCTTGAGAATTTACGCTAAGGAAGGTTAACCACCTCCCAAGGTGTATGAAAAATAGATTTTCATATCCTTAAAGAGTAACTCCCCCTAAAGACATGCACGTCACTTCTGTCATTGCACCAACAATGAATTGGAATCCCTAAATCTTTAGGAAACCCAAATTTAGAAGTTTTGAGGTTCAAAAATTCAATAATGAAACCAAACCTCAACCTAAACCTCTACTTAGTCTTCCTTAGCCAATCCATCCTTGTTTTCATCATGAAAACTCGCCCTAAATGTATATAAATATGTTTCAAGGGGTTAGAAATGGTTACCTAGACCAAAAATGGTTTAAATCACTGACAACAAGCTTTCCCAACTGAAATTAGTGATTCAATCGATCAATGGATCGATTCAGACCATGTGGATCGATTGGTGGAACAATCCAGCAAGCTTCTGCTTGCGAGAAAACGCCTCTCAATCGATCACCCGATCGATTGAGACACTCCAATCGATCGGGTGATCGATTGGAGGCCTGAAATTGCTGAAATTCAATTTCAGTCAACTTCAGTAACTCCCTAAAAATTCTACAAAATTCAAAAAATCGTAAAAATTCATGTAGACATTACTTAGGGTATACACTATCAAGGAAAAATAGTTTTCTATGAAAATAGTTCCCATTTTCAAAAATTGACACAAACTTGAAAACTTATAAAAACTTTAGTGTTTTCTTCCAAGTTTATGCCTAACTATTCAATGATGATTACTATCAAAAGATAGCCTTCATCAAGGTTTTTCGAAAGCATTTTAAAATCATTTTCAAAACCAATATCCAACTATGTTCCTTAGGCTCAATGTACATGACTTGTACACTAGCTTTCCCAATGATTGGAAAGCACATAACTATGTGTTTTGATGAACATACAACTAAAAAAAAATGTACTAAATCAACATCTTGAGTTTTGTTCATCAGCCTAACATCTCACTTGTATTTAATGTTTATGAAAACACACACAAGTCACCTTATAGTCCTTTTGTGAGATGCAAAGTTCGGTTTTGACCTAAACTATGGATCATGCATATCTATCTAGGCATTTTGAAATATAAATATCCACCAAGGATGTTACTTGTTAGTAAATGTCATTTAGTCCTTAATTACAAGGAATTAAACATAATGCATGATATGTTATGGCATACATCAAAATAAAATAATTTTCGAAGGAAGATTTCCTATAATTACATGATGTATGTATGCCACGAAATGATATTTTTATATATTTCATAATAAAACAAAATAAATAAATAAATAAATAAATAAATATGATGTCATGACATATGATGGGCAAGCAAAATATAGCAGATTTGCATAAATAGAATACCTAGATTATTTATCTAAGTATCCTTAACCTTAGTTAACTTAAAATTTGATCCTAGATTGCCCACTATTTCTCAAGAAAATGACAAAATCCCAACTTGGCATTTCTTTACACTTGATTTTTTATGCCAATTAAAATTATATCCAATTTTTTCAAATTATGGCACATCTTACCCTTTCCAAGAGTAACTTATTTATCCAGTTCATTTTCAAAGGTCAATAACAATCTTGAAAATGCTCTCCGAGTGTCAACTTCATCATAATTAGGTTAACCACCCTTTCAATTTGAGTTGACACTCTTTAACCCATCTAAGGGGTAGAGAAAATTCTCTTAGGAACGCAAAACCTATTGGTGCTCCTTGGATGCTCTAGGTACTCACTAGGGATAACCTCCCTAAACACTTTCCTAATAACCTTGTTGGGCTTCTTAGAAGCCTTGGTCACTTTTTTTAGGTCAACTCTAGGGATTGCTTCCCTTGTGATCTTCTTAGTGACTTTCTTAGACTTCGTAGAAATCTTAGTCACATTTGTTGTTGCAAAGATACTCCTAGGAATAGCTTCCTTTGTATCCTTGACTTGACCCATAGACTTAGAGTTGGTTCCATAGCTATATGGAACCCTATGGTAAGAAATTGCATCCTTCTAAGCCTTAGGTTTGTATCCCAAACCTCTATAACCATTGGATAACTTTTGTACTTCTAGACCTACGTTATGCTCTTTTTGCCCTTTTAGGATATTTTTCATCCTTTTTAGGGTCTTCTCCATTTTATCAAGCCTTGACCTCAAGACTTGATTTTCTTCCCATAAATCCCTAGATTTTGATTTTTCATTAAATCCTTGAGCATTTTTATTTCTAGGCTTATAACTATAGTCCTTAGTGTTATTGCCTAAACTTTTACCTACCTTCCTAACCCTAGGTGTGGTAGTCTTAGCATGGAGAGCCATGTGTTTTTCTTTAATGCTATCATGCTTCCTATTTTTATGGTAAATATATGCAAATTTATTTTTAGGGTTATCGTGGAATAACCTTAGGAAAATTTTTAAGAATTTTTAGGAATTTTTCTGGAGTTAAACGGAGTCCGTATGACTTGTTTTGAGGGATATATCGATAGGGTTAGATGGAGACAGGTTTGGAATACCCAAATTAAGTGGGAATTGATTAAGGTTAAACTTAGGTATTAATTAAGCTAATCTAAGGTTGGGATTAACCTCAATATAAAGCGCCGAAGCCTTCTTTCCCCCCCGACTCTCTTCTCTGTTCGTTCTCTGCCGCTCGCGACTTCGGACTTCACGCGGTCGAAACCGGCGACATCTTCTTCTCTCGGTGGCGCCGGCGAGGAGCGGACTTAGGAGCGTTGAGAGGAAGAGAGGTTAGTGACAGCCGAACCCTCTTTCTTCCCGATTCTTTCCTCCCTTCTCTGATCTCGGTGAACAACAGCGACGGAGCTCGGTTTGGGGATTTCGCCGGCTGCCGGGAAGGAACCAAGGGCATCGGCGTTGGATCTGGGCATCGACAACCGGTGGTGTGAGGTAACGCCCATTGTTTCCTTCCGATTTCCCTGTTTTGTTCGTCGGCAAGAACAAGTCGAGCCCTAACTTCGATCTCGGAGGTAAGGGTTTGGTTTTGGTTGTGAATTCGAACCTTGATCTTTTCTAGTTTTGATTCGGGTAGGTTTTGGCTATGAATCAAGGTTTCCGATCCCTTCTCTGTTCGTTAGCAAGAAACAGGACTGAGCCCTAATCGAAGGATTGGAGGTAAGGGGGTTGTTCCCTGCCTTGAATTTGGGTTCTGATTCTTCCTATGGTATTGATTCGAGTGGTTTCGATTCTGTGGACAGAGGTGATGTGGTGATTCCGGCCACCACAGATTGATTGGATTAGTTCTTCCACCGGAGTTGTGATCATCTCCGGCGATAGAAGAAGTAGAGGTAAGGACATCGACTTCTTGTTGTTGTTAATAGATTGGGTGATGATTTCTAGCTGCTCTTATTTCTTGTTCTGTTGGTAGAAATTAGGAGTGATGTGCAATTCTTGTTCTTTCCTCATGATTGAACCCAAGTAGCATTAAAACCAGTGTAATGCTTGAAGCTGGATCCAGGACAGCAGCAGTAAGAATTGTGTTGTTTAGGTGTTAGGAGTTCTAGTGTGCTGGTGCACTAGAATCTCTATGGCAATTGATCGGTTTTTGGTTAGCAGGAGTGAGAATTTCTGTGCTGGTTAGTTGAGGGTGGAGCAGGTGGTTTAACCAGAATCTGCAACATGTTAGGTAATGTTTAGGATTGCTTTCTATTAGGTGTTTGTGGGAACCTACGGTTTAATCAAAATCTGAAATGGTTTTGGTGAGGTTTAGGTTGGTTTCTGTTAGGGGTGTGAAAGGGTTAAGGGGGATTTAATTCTTGAAGGAGTTAAGCTAAGTAGAAAGTTAAACTAACTTTATCAGTGGAAGGAGTAGTAATTATAGCTAGCTACTATTGTAGAATTGGTTATTTGTTCATAGGTGATTCATTTATGTGTAGTATATGTATATGTATATTACATGAACTGTATGTGTGATACAGGACCTTGATTTATACGAGCAGCGTGACTTGGGGTGGTTCTGTTGATTGCGGGATATATCGAGGCGGGTATTTCTTCCTTAAGTTCTATTTAGTTCTTTGAACTTTAAAAGCATGGTTATATTTGGACAAGTAGGTTGCATTCCTTAAATCAGATTATTTGTTATTTTCCTACTTGTCACTTTTGCTTGATCTTTGATATAATCTGGGTTGATTCTTTACAGTCTCTATTCTTGTTATCTGTGACTCTATTGTTCATACACATGTAGAGTGTTGTAGGGATGACCGTATTGGGTATTTGTGGTCTATACCTGTCTAGGTTGTGATTGGTACGTGTTATGGGTTGTACATGATTAACAGTCCATTTGCATAGTGGTATGTGTAGTTACGTTTGTTATGGGTATTGGAGGTGTTTATGAGGGTTGAGGTTGTGGCATGGATGATGATTATATATATATATATATATCATGTTCATCATTCATTGCATCTGATGACCGTTGTCTCCCTTGTGGTTGAGAGAGTCATCAGTTGGTTTGGTTTAGCGTGCACCTTCGGCCACTCATGGGTAGTGGTAGCTGGAGCAGTTGCCGCTTGTCCTGTTGTGCCACCCGGTCACTAGGGTTTTGTGAGATCCGGCGTTGTGAGCAGTCAGGGACCCTGATGCTATGTAGTTAGATAGCTACTAGCGGACTGTCTGCCTCGACCACTCTATTGTGGGCTGGAGGGTAGTACAGTCGTCACAGACCCAAGCCTCTCGGCCATACAGGGGTCGTGGTGTCTAGAGAGGTGGCGGGGGTGACCATGGAGCATGCATTCACTTTTGCATATGATGCACGGTGCATCTGTGGGGATATTTTTGCATACATGCTTACTAGATATTAGTCGCATGTGATTGTGTATTGTTGCATTTGATTGAGCTATGTATGCTGCATATGGATGCCATGTCGCATACATGTCATTTACTTTACATATATTTGCAGTCGTATATGTATTGCACAGGTGTCGGGAGTATGTTGTTGACTCGGTGGGTTTACGGATCATGGTAGCAGGGTATTGGTTCTGTTCGGGTATGTACATTTATGTTATGTGCATTTATTATGTCAGGTATGTTCATGCACAGTTATTTTATCAGATATGGATAGATGAGTTATGTTATGATAGCATATTCTTATTCTTTACTTATGGAGACTGTATTCTTTGATTCCTATCTCATTATGTAGACCATGCTTTATCCTGTCTGTATCCGCTGAGTTCCCTGTACTCACTACCCCGTCTATATTATGTTGGTTTTAGGCAGTAGGTAGATGATATGGAGATGCTTGGAGTATGCTACTGGCCGGTCCCCTTTCCCACGTCATATCCGAGGACCTTTGTCGGTTTTGTTTCTCTTTTCTTACACTTCGTATTTGTTGGATTTAGAGTTGTGAGAACGAATTGTGTTTTTGATACGTGTATTGTGGACTTGTATCTGTGATGTGTTTCGTGGACTTTTGTATTTGTGGGGTTTCTCTTCGCCTTTCCGTTGTGTTTTGATATGGCCGTGTGGGCTATATATTAGTCGTATGCTTGTTTTCATTTCTTTTATCCAGCCGTGTAGGCTGTGGATTATTAACTGCGTGGTTGTGTTTCATTTTGTGCACATATATTCCAGCCGCTTGTGGCTGATGTATTTTGCTTGTATGTGAGGTTCAGATTGTCACCGATACAGGGGAGATGCTGCCGAAATTTTTCGGTAGAGACTCACCCGGGGCGTGACAATTTAGTGGTATCAGAGCGGGTTTACGAGGCTTATTTCTTTTCGTGTTTTGGATCTTTGGGGGTTTTCGTCAATTTGTGTTTTGGATTTTGAGGTTACGATGTCTATTTCTCGGGTCTTGGATTTCCGAGGATTGCGAGATTTACGAGTTTTACGAGGATTACGAAGTTTACGAGGTTTACACTCGGGAGTTGTATTTTTCTGATGTGACTATTCGGATATTGGGACCAGGCAGCGGCAGGATATCTCCAAGCTATAGGATGTAAGTTAAGTTACTGTTGTATTATATTGCTGTAGTCTTACCTTGTGGTACATATCAGGAATGAAGCGCGGAGATACGACCCCTCGTCCGCGTCGTGGTCCGGGGCGACCCCGGAAGCAGCCTATCGAGTCAGTAGAGGTTGAGCCAGAAGAGCACGAGGCAGATTCGGTTAGAGATCCTGTAGGGGTTGAGGTTGACAGTAGTCGACAGACTCCTCAGGCTTCTATTAGAGATCCGGGTTTTCAGCCTCAGTGGGTTCCTCCTACATTACCACCCGTAGCTCCCACTCCTGCTGCCACTTCTTGGACAAGGGACAGAGCTCGGATTCCATTACTGGCCCGGTCGGTAAAGGATCGTTTTACTTTTTTCCATGGAGTTCCTGATCCTAGTATTGCTCGTTCTTGGTTGGGAAATGTGGAGGATACTTTCGAGTATTTGTCGTGTACGGAAGAAGAAAAAGTCGAATTAGCTGCGTACCACCTTCGAGATCAGGCTGTTACATGGTGGAAGATGCAGAAGACACTTTTTGGAGACCAGAGTATCACCTGGACTTTATTCCGAGAGGCATTCGAGAGACAGTATTTCCCAGCTCCTTATCGTATGGCACGTCGACAGGAATTCTTACATCTGAAGCAGGGTGATCGGTCTGTGATGGAGTATGATGCGGAATTTAACCAATTGGCTGAGTATTGCCCTCATCTAGTTGCCCAGGAGAGCGATCGATTAGATCAGTTCACTCAGGGTCTTGCAGTATATATCCGTATCAGGATGTCTGGCTTCGCTCCTAGTACGTACCGGGAGGCGTTGGATAGAGCTTTGATGATTGAGATGACGCAACAACAAATTTCACTAGAAAAAGGAAAGGATAAGCAAAAGGCTCAGGGTACGCCTCCAAATCAGAAACAACGGAACCAGGGTCAGAAGAAACGGAAGAAATGGCAGGGATCCCAGGCTACTTCAGGAGAGTCCTATCGATCATCGAAGACGGGACGATCATCCGCTGGTTCTTCTAGACCTCCTCAGAAGGATTCCTCTGGTGGACTTAGATGTTTTAGATGTGGTGTTGAGGGTCACGCTAAACCGGACTGCCCATTGAGCCAAGATATATGTTACTACTGCAAGCTTCCGGGGCATGTGAGCCGCGATTGTACTCTGAAGGCTCAGCTACAGGCTGCCAAGGTTACTACTCAAGGAAGTCATAATACTCAGACTCGACGGCCGAAGGGACCGCAGAAGACCCAGAGCACTCCACATCAGCAGAGTATACCACCTTCTCAGGCACAGGTATACCATATTCAGAGTCAGCAGTACCCAGCGGTACCTATGGCTATGCAGTATTCCTCGGCTGTCCCGTCACATCAGATGCATCCGGCACATCAGTATTTTCCGACGCCACCTAGCTCTTGTCCGGTGATCCAGTCTTAGCAGTTAGCTACTACTCCATCAGCACAGTTTCAGACTGGCACTGAGATGCCACCGGCATGCACGGAGGCAGGACGGGTTTATGCTATTACTCGAGAGGAGGCACAGCGGGCCGAGGGATCGGTCTTTCGGGGTATGATTATTGTTTATTCTTTTCCTGCTGAATTATTGATAGATACTGGTAGTTCCCATTCTTTTATTTGTCGGGTATTTCTGAGTAAGATTTGTAGATTACCAGTTCGTCGGACTCATATATTAGCGGTATCTTTACCCTCGGGAGAGATACTAAATATCAGTCAGGAGATTAGAGATTGCCCGTTGGATTTCGAGGGTTAGACCCTTGTGGTGGACTTGCAGGTTCTAGATATGCTAGAATTTGACATCATTTTGGGTATGGACTGGTTAGCCAAATATTATGCCACCGTGGATTGCAGCGCGAGAGTGGTTACATTTAGACCTCCGGGTCTACCATCCTGGGTATTCATAGGTACCAAGGATGAGGGGATTTCTATCATCTCAGCGATGCAAGCTCAGAGATTATTGTCTCAAGGATGCCAGGGGTATTTGTTATCTATGATTAAGACTGATCAGGATCATACCCCACAACTTTCTGACATTCCTATAGTTCGGGAGTACCCTGACGTATTTCCAGAAGAATTACCCGGCTTGCCCCCGAAAAGGCAAGTGGAGTTCACGATTGAGTTGATCCCGGGGACAGCACCGGTGTCCAAGGCCCCGTATCGCATGGCACCTAAGGAGTTGGAGGAGCTAAAAATACAGTTACAGGAGCTGCTGGATAGAGGGTTTATCCGTCCTAGTGTGTCTCCGTGGGGAGCTCCGGTACTATTTGTGAAGAAGAAGGACGGTTCGATGAGATTATGCATCGACTATCGGCAGCTGAATGCAGTGACTATTAAGAATAAATATCCACTGCCACGTATAGAGGATCTGTTTGATCAGCTCAAGAATACTTGTGTGTATTCTAAGATTGATCTGCGCTCTGGCTATCATCAGCTCAGTGTGAGAGATTCAGATATACAGAAGACAGCCTTCCATACTCGATATGGACACTATGAGTTCTTGGTAATGCCATTTGGGCTTACCAATGCTCCAGCAGTTTTCATGGATCTGATGAATAGGGTATTTCTTGAGTTCTTGGATCAGTTCGTGATTGTGTTCATCGATGACATTTTGATATATTCTCGATCCGAAGAAGAGCATGGGCGACATCTTCGTATAATATTGGAGACGCTCCAGCGAGAACGTCTCTATGCAAAATTCAGCAAATGTGCATTCTGGTTATCTTCTGTAGGTTTTCTGGGACATGTTGTTTCTAGCAGTGGTATATCCATGGACCCACAAAAGATAGAGGCTGTTACTAGTTGGGAACAACCAAAGTCTGTACAGGAAATTCGTAGCTTTCTTGGTCTGGCCGGGTATTACCGCCGATTTGTTGAGGGCTTCTCTAGCATAGCTCTGTCGTTGACTCAGTTGACTAGGAAAGGGGTGAAGTTTTGCTGGACAGAGTCTTGCGAGACGAGTTTTCAGGAACTGAAGCGAAGACTCGTTTCTGCACCTATATTAGTGCTTCCTTCCGGAGATGATGGCTTCGTACTTTATACAAATGCATCATTACAGGGGTTAGGCGCAGTACTCATGCAACATGGACGGGTAGTTTCTTATGCCTCACGTCAGTTGAAAGAGCATGAGAAGAATTACCCAGTGCATGACCTGGAGTTAGCAGCTATTATATATGCGCTGAAAATCTGGAGACATCATCTATACGGGATCACCTTCGAGATATTCACGGATCATAAGAGTCTTAAGTATCTATCTACTCAGAAAGAATTGAACTTAAGACAAAGAAGATGGATGGAATTCTTGAAGAACTATGACTGTACGATCAACTACCACCCAGGGAAAGCTAACGTGGTAGCTGATGCGTTGAGTAGGAAATCCCGAGGAGTTCTTGCCTGCCACCGTGTGATGGTTACAGAACTGGTACAGAAATTTTCTGAGTTGGGATTAGTAGAGCAGGGTCAGACTGAGCGGGGTATTCTGTTATCTATGGTTGCCCAGTCACCCATTGTAGAGAGGATTAAAGAAGCTCAGGCTATAGATCAGCATCTGCAGTTTTTGTGTAGCAGAATTATCCCAGAACAGCAGACAGGGTTTTCTTGTGATGGAAATGGAATTCTATACTTCCGGGGGAGATTGTGTGTTCCTGAGCTACCTTCTTTGAGGGAGGACCTACTTCAGGAGGCACACCGATCCAGATTTGCGATTCATCCTGGTGGTACACGTATGTATAGGGATCTGAGACGTTCTTATTGGTGGGCTGGAATGAAGAAAGACATCGCAGATTCGTTGCACGATGCCTTGTATGTCAGCAAGTGAAGGCTGAACATCAGAGACCCGCTGGTTTACTCCAGAAGATACAGATACCGGAATGGAAATGGGAGCATATCACGATGGATTTCGTCGTGGGTCTACCCAGAACTCGGCGAACACATGATACGATTTGGGTGATCGTTGATTGATTAACCAAATCTGCTCATTTCCTTCCGATCCGTAGGACGGACTCATTAGATCGATTGGCAGAGTTATATTGTAGAGAGATTATCAGACTTCACGGTGTACCTCTCAGTATTATTTCGGATAGAGATCCGCGGTTTACCTCACGTTTCTGGTAGAGTTTACAGCAGGCTATGGGTACAGAGTTACGATTCAGTACCGCTTTCCACCCCCAGACAGACGGTCAGTCAGAGCGTACTATACAGACATTAGAGGACCTACTGAGATCATGTGTCATAGACTTCGGAGGTAGTTGGGAGGATCATTTACATTTAGTAGAATTTGCCTACAACAACAGTTATCATTCAGCGATACAGATGGCACCTTATGAGGCATTGTATGGCAGAGCATGTAGATCTCCCACTTTATGGATGGAAGTTGGGGAAACACAGATTTTGGGGCCACAGAGTCTTCAGCGTGATGCAGAGATGGTTTGTACCATCAGACGCAGGTTGTCAGAGGCTCAGGATCGGCAGAAGAGTTATGCAGATCGGAGACGGAGACCTTTAGAGTTTTCCGTTGGTGATCATGTATTCTTACGAGTATCCCCTACGAAAGGAGTAAAAAGGTTTGGGTTGAAGGGTAAGTTGGCACCTCGCTACATTGGACCCTTCCAGATTCTCGAGAGGATAGGTGAGGTGGCGTATCGACTGGCGCTACCACCATCACTTATTGGGGTGCATGATGTATTCCATGTATCTATGTTGAGGAGATATGTACCGCACCCTTCGCATATTCTCACTGATGTATCAGTTGTACTTCATCCGGATATATCTTATGAGGAGATTCCAGTTCGGATTTTGGATCGCAGAGAGCGCCGGTTGCGGAACAAGACAATTCGACTGGTCAAGGTCGGATGGCGGCATCACTCAGATGAAGAAGCCACCTGGGAGTTGGAAGATAAGATGCGAGCTAGTTACCCACACATATTTACCGAAGGTGAGTAAAGTTTATTTCAGTAACTAGAATAAGTTTATCTACTACTTCTTGCTTTGGTTGGTAGTGGTAAATTTGGGGACCAAATTTTTATTAGTGGGGTAGAATGTAATATATGCAAATTTATTTTTAGGGTTATCGTGGAATAACCTTAGGAAAATTTTTAAGAATTTTTAGGAATTTTTCTGGAGTTAAACGGAGTCCGTATGACTCGTTTTGAGGGATATATCGATAGGTTAGATGGAGACAGGTTTGGAATACCCAAATTAAGTGGGAATTGATTAAGGTTAAACTTAGGTTTTAATTAAGATAATCTAAGGTTGGGATTAACCTCAATATAAAGCGCCGAAGCCTTCTTTTTCCCCCCCCGACTCTCTTCTCTGTTCGTTCTCTGCCGCTCGCGACTTCGGACTTCATGCGGTCGAAACCGGCGACATCTTCTTCTCTCGGTGGCCCCGGCGAGGAGCGGACTTAGGAGCGTTGAGAGGAAGAGAGGTTAGTGACAGCCGAACCCTCTTTCTTCCCGATTCCTTCCTCCCTTCTCTGATCTCGGTGAACAACAGCGACGGAGCTCGGTTTGGGGATTTCGTCGGCTGCCGGGAAGGAACCAAGGGCATCGGCGTTGGATCTGGGCATCGACAACCGGTGGTGTGAGGTAACGCCCATTGTTTCCTTCCGATTTCCCTGTTTTGTTCATCGGCAAGAACAAGTCGAGCCCTAACTTCGATCTCGGAGGTAAGGGTTTGGTTTTGGTTGTGAATTCGAACCTTGATCTTTTCTAGTTTTGATTCGGGTAGGTTTTGGCTTTGAATCAAGGTTTTCGATCCCTTCTCTGTTCATTAGCAAGAAACAGGACCGAGCCCTAATCGAAGGATTGGAGGTAAGGGGGTTGTTCCCTGCCTTGAATTTGGGTTCTGATTCTTCATATGGTATTGATTCGAGTGGTTTCGATTCTGTGGACAGAGGTGATGTGGTGATTCCGGCCACCACAGATTGATTGGATTAGTTCTTCCACCGGAGTTGTGATCATCTCCGGTGATAGAAGAAGTAGAGGTAAGGACATCGACTTCTTGTTGTTGTTAACAGATTGGGTGATGATTTCTAGCTGCTTATTTCTTGTTCTGTTGGTAGAAATTAGGAGTGATGTGCAATTCTTGTTCTTTCCTCATGATCGAACCCAAGTAGCATTAAAACCAGTGTAATGCTTGAAGCTGGATCCAGGACAGCAGCAGTAAGAATTGTGTTGTTTAGGTGTTAGGAGTTCTAGTGTGCTGGTGCACTAGAATCTCTATGGCAATTGATCGGTTTTTGGTTAGCAGGAGTGAGAATTTCTGTGCTGGTTAGTTGAGGGTGGAGCAGGTGGTTTAACCAGAATCTGCAACATGTTAGGTAACGTTTAGGATTGCTTTCTGTTAGGTGTTTGTGGGAACCTACGGTTTAATCAAAATCTGAAATGGTTTTGGTGAGGTTTAGGTTGGTTTCTGTTAGGGGTGTGAAAGGGTTAAGGGGGATTTAATTCTTGAAGGAGTTAAGCTAAGTAGAAAGTTAAACTAACTTTATCAGTGGAAGGAGTAGTAATTATAGCTAGCTACTATTGTAGAATTGGTTATTTGTTCATAGGTGATTCATTTATGTGTAGTATATGTATATGTATATTACATGAACTGTATGTGTGATACAGGACCTTGATTTATACGAGCAGCGTGACTTGGGGTGGTTCTGTTGATTGCGGGATATATCGAGGTGGGTATTTCTTCCTTAAGTTCTATTTAGTTCTTTGAACTTTAAAAGCATGGTTATATTTGGACAAGTAGGTTGCATTCCTTAAATCAGATTATTTGTTGTTTTCCTTCTTGTCACTTTTGCTTGATCTTTGATATAATCTGGGTTGATTCTTTACAGTCTCTATTCTTGTTATCTGTGACTCTATTGTTCATACACATATAGAGTGTTGTAGGGATGACCGTATTGGGTATTTGTGGTCTATACCTGTCTAGGTTGTGATTGGTACGTGTTATGGGTTGTACATGATTAACAGTCCATTTGCATAGTGGTATGTGTAGTTACGTTTGTTATGGGTATTGGAGGTGTTTATGAGGGTTGAGGTTGTGGCATGGATGATGATTATATATATATATATATATATATATATATATATATATATATATATATATATATATATATATATATATATATATATATATCATGTTCATCATTCATTGCATCTGATGACCGTTGTCTCCCTTGTGGTTGAGAGAGTCATCAGTTGGTTTGGTTTAGCGTGCACCTTCGGCCACTCATGGGTAGTGGTAGCTGGAGCAATTGCCGCTTGTCCTGTTGTGCCACCCGGTCACTAGGGTTTTGTGAGATCCGACGTTGTGAGCAGTCAGGGACCCTGATGCTATGTAGTTAGATAGCTACTAGCGGACTGTCCGCCTCGACCACTCTATTGTGGGCTGGAGGGTAGTACAGTCGTCACAGACCCAAGCCTCTCGGCCATACAGGGGTCGTGGTGTCTAGAGAGGTGGCGGGGGTGACCATGGAGCATGCATTCACTTTTGCATATGATGCACGGTGCATCTGTGGGGATATTTTTGCATACGTGCTTACTAGATATTAGTCGCATGTGATTGTGTATTGTTGCATTTGATTGAGCTATGTATGCTGCATATGGATGCCATGTCGCATACATGTCATTTACTTTACATATATTTGCAGTCATATATGTATTGCACAGGTGTCGAGAGTATGTTGTTGACTCGGTGGGTTTACGGATCATGGTAGCAGGGTATTGGTTCTGTTCGGGTATGTACATTTATGTTATGTGCATTTAGTATGCCAGGTATGTTCATGCACAGTTATTTTATCAGATATGGATAGATGAGTTATGTTATGATAGCATATTCTTATTCTTTACTTTTGGAGACTGTATTCTTTGATTCCTATCTCATTATGTAGACCATGCTTTATCCTGTCTGTATCCGCTGAGTTCCCTGTACTCACTACCCCGTCTATATTATGTTGGTTTTAGGCAGTAGGTAGATGATATGGAGATGCTTGGAGTATGCTGCTGGCCGGTCCCCTTTCCCACGTCATATCCGAGGACCTTTGTCGGTTTTGTTTCTCTTTTCTTACACTTCGTATTTGTTGGATTTAGAGTTGTGAGAACGAATTGTGTTTTTGATACGTGTATTGTGGACTTGTATCTGTGATGTGTTTCATGGACTTTTGTATTTGTGGGGTTTCTCTTCGCCTTTCCGTTGTGTTTTGATATGGTCGTGTGGGCTATATATTAGTCGTATGCTTGTTTTCATTTCTTTTATCCAGCCGTGTAGGCTGTGGATTATTAACTGCGTGGTTGTGTTTCATTTTGTGCACATATATCCCAGCCGCTTGTGGCTGATGTATTTTGCTTGTATGTGAGGTTCAGATTGTCACCGATACAGGGGAGATGCTGCCGAAATTTTTCGGTAGAGACTCACCCGGGGCGTGACACTGGGTGTGGTAGTCTTAGCATGGAGAGCCATGTGTTTTTCTTTAATGCTATCATGCTTCCTATTTTTATGGTAAATAGCATTAAAATGATAAAAATTGAAATTAACATGCTTTTTACCATTTGTCAAAGGAATATGTTCAATAAATGATACCTTACGTTTTACCTTGGAAGCTCCCCCTTGACTCGTGCTTCCTCCTTTGACTTTGACCCCTTTCTTTCCCTTAGGACATTGGCTCCAATAATGTCCTTTTTGGTTGCACAAGAAGCACACAATGTGTTGGTGCAGTAAGCATCTGACGATCGAACCTCAGTTTTGATAATGGCAAAGGGATTCAAAGTTAAGATTCCTTGTTATCTAACGTGGTTAAATAAGGTTTCAAGAAAGTCCTAACTGCGGTTAGGCAGGGGAAAATCCTAAGGGGGGGTAACCTTAGGTCCTAGGGGGTGGTAACCCTAGGTGAAGGAAAATCCTAAGGGGGGGGTAACCTTAGGTCCTAGGGGGCGGTAATCCTAGGTGGAGGAAAACCCTAAGGGGCGGCAACCTTAGGTCCTAGGGGGTGGTAACCCTAGGTGGAGGAAAACCCTAAGCGGCGGCAACCTTAGGTCCTAGGGGGCGGTAACCCTAGGTGGAGGAAAACCCTAAGGGACGGCAACCTTAGGTCCTAGGGGGTGGTAACCCTAGGTGGAGAAAAACCCTAGGGGGCGGTAACCCTAGGTCCTAGGGTGTGGTAACCCTAGGCGGAAAGTCCAGTCGGTCTGGAGGACCGGACTGGCATCAGGTAAATCTCCTGAGTGGAGTAGGTGAGGACGCGTTCCCCGTAGAGGGAACAGTAGGCATCTGGTCGACCTAGGGTTTCCGGACGGAAATCCGAAGTCACACCCGGATAGTTCGAAGACTGTCATTACTCTGTTTTCTATTGTATTGTGTTAACTTTGTGTTGCAGGATATTGTTTGGGACTAACATGTCTTGCAGGCACAAAATAATGAAGTTTTTCCTCAGATGAACAGTGTCCGAGGCGCCTCCATGGAGCTTGGAGGCGCCTCGGGTGCAAAAGCTGACCTGGCCACGAAGCAGGGCTGAAGGCGCCTCGGTTGGCTATGGAGGCGCCTTGGAAGGCGCCTTGAAGACCTATGAAGGCGCCTTCAAGGTGATAAGCACAGAATGGTCAGCGCTCATCTGCACGGTAGACTCGGAGCTATGGAGGCGCCTTCGGAGGCTTCCAAGGCGCCTTGAACACCCTTTATAAGGGGGTTTCGACCAGCACCTTAAACCAACGAATTCCAAGTCTTCTATCTTCAACGTGCTGCTCCGAAAGACGCCCGGAAGTGCTGCTACAAGTCTCCGACGACCCTAAGCTCCAAGATTCTATTCTTGTCGTCAGTATAATTAGTTTTTGCATTTACTTGTACTTCAAAGCTGTAACTCCTTTTTCGTACTTATAGTTGTTGCCCATGGAAAGCGATCAAGGATCGCGGGCCTTCGAGTAGGAGTCGACCTAGGCTCCGAACAAAGTAAACGACCGTGTTCTTGTGTTTGTTTCCTTTATTCCGCTGCTTTAATTACTCGACGAACGTTTTACGATTCCGATAATCGAATGATTTAGCCGCGAGCGCTATTCACCCCCCCTCTAGCGCGGTCTCGATCCAACAATTGGTATAAGAGCGGGGTCCTTTCGTTTTTTTTCCCTCCAAAACTATTTTCAAAAAATTCATTTTCATCTTTTCACAATTGATTGGGATTAACGAAATATCGAATTTGGCAAAATTTGAAATAATATTTTTTAAATACTTTTTAACAATATTTTATTATTATTTTATTATTTTTTCTCGAAACTCGTAAATTTCTATTTCTATCCCTCTACCGTACTACTAATCCAAGACCAAGTCTTGGAACAAGTTTTATTGTGTTTATTTTGCGAGATTCCTTCTAATGGCCTATGAAGATGGGTACAACTCCACATGTCTACCACTGTTGTCTGACGAGAACTTCAGATACTGGAAAGACTAGGTGGAGCATCAATTAAAGACCGAAGCAGAAATATGGACCATAGTCCATATTGGATTCACTCTCCCCACCAAAGAAGGTGTACCCATCACCTGTGACAAGTGGGATGCACAAACAATAAGGACATTCGAGGCAAATGCAAAAGCAACTTACATTCTCCTATGCGGGCTAACAAATTCAGATCTTGATCGAGTTGGAAAGTTCAACAATGCTAAGGAGCTTTGGGAGAAAGTGCTCAAGCTTTATGAGATCCCTTCAGAGTTAGAAGATCGAATAGAACCTGAGTCCGAATTTGAAATTGAAACCTCAGAGTCAACCTCCGAACCAGACTCAGAAGAATCAGAGCAAATCGATATCATAGCACTGATGGCCAAAGACGAGATATCTGAATCTGAGTCTGAATTCGAGACGGCAACAGTCACGGGGGAGGATCCTATCATGGATCTAAAAGGCAAAATTGTAAATTCAAATTGTAAATCTCTCATAATCTGTTTTAAGTGTAGGGAAAGAGGGCACTATAGAAACGAATGGCCCACTCGTAAAACTCGACTGGCACAATCGGAGGAGAAGGAGAAAATGATCAGGAGAGGGAAGAAATACATTAAATGCTCCAAATGCAAACTAATGGGTCACTACAAAAGACAATGCCCAGAAAGAAGACCCAAGAATCCAGAGGGAGAAATCAAGGTTAGTACATTTACATTATATGAAAATCCAGTTTTTGCAACACATGATTGCACTAGTTTAACTAATCTTGCTTGCTCTAGTATAGATTTCTCTTCAAAATTAGATATGCATGCTAATAATGTAATGAATAAAATTAATTCAAATAAAAATAAGAAATTAACTCTTAGAAAATTAGAAATACAAAACAATATTTTAAAAGATAAAATTGATAAATTAGAGAAGATTGTTAATAATTTAGTCAAATCACGAAATCTAGACTTGAGTTATAAGTCTAAAGTAAAACTTAAACAGTACAAACCAAGCTATAATCAAGTACCTTTTATTTACTAAACTTAATTTAAATAAAACATAAATCAATAACATAGGAGGAGGCTCCAGAATAGCTGGCACCTCCGAAATTAATCCACCTGATAAGGGTAAACAAGAGTAGACTACCCGACAGGGTAATTAAGGTTAGAAAAAAAAATGGGCTAGGTTTAACTTGACCCACGGTACTGGTGAAGTTTTTGGATGATAGTACGTTAGGGAAGCTTGGGCATCGCATGTCTAGGAAGATATGTCTTTGACCTGGTGCATTTGGCCAAGTGGAACTGACCGAAGCTACCCTTAAATAGATCATAACTAGTTAGACCAAGGTTTAGTATTAAGTTCAATGGGTAGGACTATTTGGAAAACCTCGAATGCATGATTACTTTAATGAGTTCCTTGTGACTCACCATAGCCCAGAAGTTTATCCAAAGAACAACTACTTGTTGAACCCAAAGCTAAACCTGAATCAAACACAAAGTTAAACTAAACCCTAAAATTGAACCTCAATTCATCTCATAACAATTATAGGAGTACCTGATTGAAAATTTAGATCGGGTGAGATGACTAAGGAATTTGAAATTCAAATTGAAAATTAAATTCGTAATTAATTTAAATCAATTTCAATATCAAAATTATTAAAAAATTATTTTCAATTTCAATTTAAAAATTATTCAAAAATTATTTTCAAATTCAATTTCAAAATTATTCAAAAATTATTTTCAAACTCAATCTCAAAATTATTTTCAATTTCAATTTCAAAATTATTCCAAAAATTATTTTCAAATTCAATTTCAAAATTATTCAAAAATTATTTTCAAATTCAATTTCAAAATTATTCAAAAATTATTTTCAAATTCAATTTCAAAATTATACAAAAATTATTTTCAAACTCAATTTAAAAATTATTTAAAAAATTATTTTCAAACTCAATTTCAAAATTATTTAAAAAATTATTTTCAAACTCAATTTCAAAATTATTCAAAAATTATTTTCAAACTCAATTTCAAAATTATTTAAAAAGTATTTTCAAATTCAATTTCAAAATTTAAATCAATTTCAAAATTATTTTCAAATTCAATTTCAAAATTATTTAAAAAGTATTTTCAAATTCAATTTCAAAATTATTTAAAACTCTTTTGAAAATTGTTTAAAAAATCTTTTAAAACTTAATTTCAAAATTAGTTGAAAAATCTTTTTAAAAATTATTTAAAAATATTTTAAAACTTAATTTCAAAATTATTTAAGAAATCTTTTAAAAAATCATTTTAAATCTTTTAAACCTTAATTTCAAAATTATTTGAAAAATCTTTTAAAAAATCATTTTAAATCTTTTAAACCTTAATTTCAAAATTATTTGAAAAATATTTTAAAAATCATCTTAAATCTTTTAAACTTAATTTCAAAAATCATTTTAAAAATCCTTTCAAAATTAATCTAGAATGAGTGAGATGGAAAGATAGGAAAATATTTTTTTTTAACCTCTCATGCTTGGACTCCTGAACTCAAAAAATTTATTAAGACATTAATTAAGGGGGAGTGATTTTGAGTTGGTTTTAAAATAGTTTTTCTTTAAAATAAAATTTTGACTTGACCTCAAAATTAAAAACTATTTTTTACTTATCTTCAAAAATTCAGGTTATTTTTAACTTAAATTTAAAATTAAAATTATTTATGACCTGGCTTTTAAATTACAACTGTTATAGAATGTTTTCAAAGCTAAGCCTTTATGTAAAACCGCTTTAAGCTAAGTACTTAATTAAGTTTTCTCTAACTAAACTTAGTTAAATTATTTTCTAAACTTAGCTACTTGGCAAGATATTTTCTCAATGCAATCGTGTTTAAGCAGAAAACATAGCTAAGTATTTTCAAATTTAGCTAAATATTTTTCTTCTTTTTTCAAAAACATTTAGCTAAGTACTTTTTAAAGTGTTTTAAAGTTAGGGAATTTAGCTAAGTGTCTCTCAAAGCAATTGTTATCAAATGCTAAGTTCTGCTGACTATGCTAAGTATTTTCCAAAGCATTCCCAAAATTTCATCAAAACAGTTTTTTTTTTAAAAAAAAAACTAAGTCTTTTTAAGGTTAAATACTTAACAAAACTAAGAATTTTGCTAAGTCTTTAAGTATCTTCATAAGTTTAGCTAAGTCTTTGATAAAAGTATTTTAAAAGTAAAAATCTTAGCTAACCTAAGTCTTGATCAAATTTTTTATCAAAAATATGCTAAGCTAAGGCCTAGATTTTCTTCACTCTCTTGGGTATTTTGATATATGGCAAAGGGGGAGAGTAGAAAGAAATTCAAAGAAAATTCAAAGAAAATTAAAATTCAAAGAAAATTAAAAAGAAATTTTTGTCGTGAATGTGCCTATGCTTTATTTATGTCTGTGCTTATTTATGCGTATCTTTATTGCATTTTTACTTAACTTTGAATTTCGATTGTCATAATCAAAAAGGGGGAGATTGTTGGTGCAGTAAGCATCCGACGATCGAACCTCAGTTTTGATAATGGCAAAGGGATTCAAAGTTAAGATTCCTTGTTATCTAACATGGTTAAATAAGGTTTCAGGAAAGTCATAACTGCGGTTAGGCAAGGGAAAATCCTAAGGGGGGTAACCTTAGGTCCTAGGGGGTGGTAACCCTAGGTGAAGGAAAATCCTAAGGGGGGGTAACCTTAGGTCCTAGGGGGTGGTAACCCTAGGTGGAGGAAAACCCTAAGGGGCGGCAACCTTAGGTCCTAGGGGGCGGTAACCCTAGGTGGAGGAAAACCCTAAGGGGCGGCAACCTTAGGTCCTAGGGGGTGGTAACCCTAGGTGGAGAAAAACCCTAGGGGGCGGTAACCCTAGATCCTAGGGGGTGGTAACCCTAGGTGGAGGAAAACCTTAGGGGGCGGTAACCCTAGGTCCTAGGGGGTGGTAACCCTAGGCGGAAAGTCCAGTAGGTCTGGAGGACCGGACTGGCATCAGGTAAATCTCCTGAGTGGAGTAGGTGAGGACGCGTTCCCCGTAGAGGGTACAGTAGGCGTCGGGTCGACCTAGGGTTTCCGGACGAAAATTCGAAGTCAGACCCGGACAGTCCGAAGACTGTCATTACTCTATTTTCTGTTGTATTGTGCTAACTTTGTGTTGTAGGATATTGTTTGGGACTAACATGTCTTGCAGGCACAAAATAATGAAGTTTTTCCTCGGATGAACAGTGTCCGAGGCGCCTCCACGGAGCTTGGAGGCGCCTCAGGTGCAAAAGCTGACCTGGCCGTGAAGCAGGGCTGAAGGTGCCTCGGTTGGCTATGGAGGCACCTTGGAAGGCGCCTTGAAGACCTATGAAGGCGCCTTCAAGGTGATAAGCGCAGAATGGTCAGCGCTCATCTGCACGGTGGACTCGGAGCTATGGAGGTGCCTTCGGAGGCTTCCAAGGCATCTTGAACACCCTTTATAAGGGGGTTTCGACCAGCACCTCAAACCAACAAATTCCAAGTCTTCTATCTTCAACGTGCTACTCCGAAAGACGCCCGGAAGTGCTGCTACAAGTCTCCGATGACCCGAAGCTCCAAGATTCTATTCTTGTCATCAGTATAATTAGTTTTTGCATTTACTTATACTTCAAAGCTGTAACTCCTTTTTTGTACTTATAGTTGTTGCCCACGGAAAGCGATCAAGGATCGCGGGCCTTCGAGTAGGAGTCGACCTAGGCTCCGAACGAAGTAAACGACCGTGTTCTTGTGTTTGTTTCCTTTATTTCGCTGCTTTAATTACTCGACGAACATTTTACGATTCCGATAATCGAACGATTTAGCCGCGAGCGCTATTCACCCCCCCTCTAGCGCGGTCTTGATCCAACACAATGTGCTCCTTGCTCTTCTTTGTTGTGGGAGCGGTCTCTTTGGATTTCTCCTTGCCCTTAGGTGTCACTTGGCCCTTCTTCTTAGCCAATTTAGGGCACTTGCTCTTGTAGTGCCCATGTTCCCTACACTCAAAACATATAATGTGATTTTTATTTTTAATTAAACAATTTATACCTTCACATGTAGGGATGACACTTGATCCTCCATTTGATTCTTCATGACTCTTGGAGGATGCATCATCTTCTTCTCCATTTGACCCAGACGTAGAGGCCTCTTCTTGCTCCGGTGTCAATGATCTACACTCTCCCTCAATCCTAAAGGTGGAGGCTTGATCTTCTTCTTCATCCTCTTGTACATGAAACAAGGAATATGCTCCTTCCTTTCTCTTTTAGTTGCACTCCTTTGAGGATGAAGCTTCTAGGACTTCTTCTTCCGATGTTGAGCACCTCTCAAGCTCAGAGTCCTCTTCTTCTTCCTTTTGATCTTGATTCAATAAATCACCCTCATTTGATTCTTCTTGGATTTGTACAGTGGAGGGGATCTCATGAATCGTTGCCAATTTGCTCCAAAGCTCCTTGACATCCTTGAATTCTCCAACTTGAGCCAAAATATTGCTTGGCAATAGATTGACCAATAGCTTGGCCACTTTGTCATTTGCCTCGCTCCTTTGAATTTGCTCTTGGCTCCACTTGCTCCTCTTGAGAATCTTGCCTTTTAAATTTCTTGGAGCTTCGAAGCATTCCATTAGAGCAAACCGTTGCTCTATCTCCATCATAAGAAAATTCTCAATCCTTGATTTCTAAGAATCGAAGCTTGTAGATACATATGGTGGAGGCACCCTTGTGTCGAATCCAAGGCCATCTTGGAATTCCATTTTGAAGTTGAGCTTTTTGAATTCTTTGACTTGATGAATTTGCTTCAACTTCTTCACCCTCTAGCTTTGTTGCCCCTTCCGGCGATGATTCCGGTGAAGAGTGACCTCGCTCTGATACCACTTGTTAGGGTCAAAAAGTAGCTAGAGGGGGGGGGGGGTGAATAGCTCGTCACCATCTCGTGCACGTCGTTGCTTGCTTCTTGTGATGATGTGCAGCGGAAAATACAAGAACCAAACACAAACAACGCTAACTCTAGGGATTTACTTGGTATCCATCTCAAGAAGAGGTGACTAGTCCAAGGATCCACACACTCACGCACCCTCCACTATGAAAACACTCCTTTGCGGTAACTACCGAAGGCGGAGAAGCCTTACAAGCTCACAATACAACAATAAGAGAGAAAGAAGCAAAATACAAGTAAGTCTTACAAGATTACAATGAAACCCTAGCTTCTTCTTCTTGTTGTTGTAACTCGCCTCTTGACTTGGACGTGCCTCCAAGAACCTTCAAGAATTGGCGGTGAGGAAGAAAGAATCACTGTGGAGCTGTGCTTTGATCGCCTGTGGAGAAGAGAGGAAGAAGTGTCGAAGAAAATGCTCGCCAACGTCTATATTTGAGCCAACGGTCGAATCTCAATCGATTGGATTGCTCCCAATCGATTGGGGAGGCTTTGGATCGATCG
Source organism: Zingiber officinale (assembly GCF_018446385.1). Lineage (NCBI taxonomy): Eukaryota > Viridiplantae > Streptophyta > Magnoliopsida > Zingiberales > Zingiberaceae > Zingiber > Zingiber officinale. The sequence goes on from NC_056001.1 coordinate 92,708,541, forward strand.
ACCGATTGATCCAGAGTGCTTCTGTGCTCTCTGGAATCGCCCTGAATTGATTGCCCGATCGATTCAAGGCTTCTCGAGATTGGAGGCTTCAATCGATCAATTGATCGATTCAGAAGATTACTGTTCGCTCAAAAACTCCCCCAATCGATTGACCAATTGATTGGGGAAGTTTTGATAGATTACCCAATCGATCCACAGCTTTTCTGCACAAAATCATGTCTCCCAATCGATTGGCCAATCGATTGGGAGGCAGAAATCTGTGTCAATCTTGAAATTATCTTTGTTTCGCATCTGAGATCACCTCATTCCGATATCCGAGTCAAAAGTTATGGTCTTCGGAAGTTTACTACGTCCGAACTTCCTAGTTCCATGCCAACTCCCTATTGGACTTACGACCGCTAAGAGTTCGGTCAACTTTTGACTCATCTGGACTTTCTCTTTGTGCCAAGTGTCCGGTCCTCCATTACCCACTTGGACTTCCTTCCACCAGATGTTCGATCAGCCTTGATCCATCTGGATTTCCTCGTGCCAAGTATCCGATCAATTCCTTTGACCTACTTGGACTTCCCAACACTAGATGTCCGATCAACCTTGATCTATCTGGATTTCCTCGTGCCAAGTATCCGGTCAATCCCTTTGACCTACTTGGACTTCCCAACACCGGATGTCCGATCAACCTTGATCCATCTGGATTTCTTGTGCCTGGCTTCACTCACCAGGACTTCCCATACTGCCTAGCTTCACTCACTAGGTCTTTCACAACTGTCTAGCTTCACTCACCGGGACTTTCCTTCTGCCTAGCTTCACTCACTAGGACTTTCCATAACTGCCTGGCTTCACTCACCAGGACTTCCACCTGGCTTCACTCACCAGGATTTTTCAGTCAGGTATCCAGTCAACCTTGACTTACTTGACTCTCTTTCATAATCTCCCCACATGAATAATCACACCTGCAATATCCATGTGTTGTCTACATGTATTGTCAAACATCGAAACTTAACCATCAAGACTCAAGCTTGACCCAATTCAAGCTCAGTCAACCAGGTCAACCTTGACTTAGGGAATATTACACCAACAATAAAGGCTTGGATGAGATGAAGTGTGGCTGACCCTAGCTTGAACTCAAGCTAGGTGGGCCGGCCACAATAAAATTAAAAGAGTTTTATTTTTTAAATTTTTTTCTTATATGGATTCTATGGTTTTAAAAGAGAGTTTAAAATTTAAATCTTTCCTTTTATAGCTTTCTACAAAAGATTAAGAAAAGACTTGATATCTTTCCTTATTTGTAGATTGGAAGGAAGATTTTAATTTTGAGAAAACTTTTCTTTTTTGTAACTATGTTCATGATTTAAAAAGAGAGTTTTAAAATTAAATATGTCCTTTTATAAGTTTCTACAAAAGATTAAGAAAAGATAAGATATCTTTTCTTATTTGTAGATTAAAAGGAGATTTTAATTTTAGAGAAAACTTTCCTTTTAGAAATCATCCACATGTTTTAATAAGAGAGATTTTAATTTATAAAATTTCCTTTTATAACCAACCATGAAGGAATAAATTATTAGATAAATTTTAATTTTAAAATTTTCGGAAACAAATAAGGAAGTTTTAATTTTGTGTTTAAAACTTTCCTTATTTGGAGCATTGGTGTGTGGCCGACCATAGCATGGTTAAAAGGAAAATTTAATTAATTTTTCCTTAACAACCAAAGGCAAGGAATATAAGGGAATTTTAATAACAATTAAATTTCCTTATTTGCCAAGACCAAGGAATATAAAAGAGGGGGTAGAGGTGCCTTCACCTTACAACATCTCTTCTATTGTTCCTCCTCTTTTCCTTGGTGTGTGGCCGACCCTATTCCCTTCTCTTCTTTTCTTCTTTAGTGGTTGGATCATCTTTCTCTTGGAGCTCTTGTTGGTAGCCGGTTCTAGCTAGGAGAAGAAGGAGAGAAATGAGACTTTGCTCTTGCATCTCTTGGAGCTTGGTGGTGGTGGCCGACCTCTACATCTCTTAGAGACTTGGTGGTGGCCGAAACTAGCTTGGAGAAGAAGGAGCTTGGGTGGTGCTCGTCTCGGTAGATCGTCGCCCACACGACGTCCGAGATTAGAAGAGGAATACGGTAGAAGATCAAGAGGTTATTGCTTACAAAGAAAGGTATAACTAGTAATTATTTTCCGCATCATACTAGTTTTCCTTTGTATGAATTCCAAACACAAGAGGCATATGATTCTAGATTTTCGGATTAGAAATTCGAGTTTGTGTTTTTTTTTTATTTTTCAAATTTGTGATTCGATTGTTCCTTTTGGTTAAACCTAGAGTCATAAAAGGAAATTAAATATTAAATTTCTTTAAAAGGCTTTGTCTAGGCGATGGATGATCTCATACCCAAGAAGTCCTAGCCCTCGCCATGCAGTCCTGGAAGCCAATTTTGGAAATTAATATTTATTAAATGTATAACTTAGGTGGAATTGGATCAATAATATTAAGCATCGTTTGTGATCCAAGTCTAAACCATTAAGAACAAAAAAACTAAATTTGGAATCAATAATGTTAAGTTCTGTTTGTGATTCCGAATTTAATTTCTAAAGAATACAATAGGTTATTAGGAAAGGTTCGACACTGGTACAAAATTTTTGTACAGTAGAACCGGTACGATCTTCCTAGGACTAACTAACAAAATGTGGTGAAGAGGCTGAATGACTACAATAATTCTTAGAAGATATTCTGAAATGGTCGAAACCTGTGCCAGTAATTTGCATACATTGCGATAGTCCTCTCAATGAGAGTTATCACTGTTGATTTTGTGAAGTCAAAGGATAACCTAGTAGATTCGTTAACCAAGGGATTAAACAGAGAGTTAGTTGCAAGCTCATCGCGAAGGATGAGTTTGATGTCGTTGTGAATGATCAGTGTAAAGGACACCCAACCTATGTTGACTAGAGATCCCAATAACTAGGTTAAAAGGGACAACTAATTTGGGAACAACCTAATAAAATAGTGACTTGATAGAATTAGAGGGATAATTCTTAAAACTTCTCACAGAACCAGGCGTGTTCATGGCTAAGAATGAACATACTCATGAGAATTGAGTTGTATCAGGGAGAGTCTTGGGTGAGATTTGTAAATACTTACACAAATGGCAATATAGTTCAAGGACATCATGTTTGCTATCAATCAGTGAACAAATAGATCTTCACAAGGGAAGGTTCAAAGGGTAAAACCTACCTATCTTATACTTGACTTAACTGCCGAATGTTATCATATACCCTATTTTCCATTTATATGGGGGATTGTTGGAAATGTGAATGGAATAAAGACGCGAAGATGAGGAGACTATTGTGTATGGGTTTTTAGTTCCACATTATAAGTCTCTTGGCTTTATTCTTAGTTTAAATTATGGCACATCCATTGATGTTGTAAACATATGCATAGGGAGAAACTTTCTCACGTGTGGGTGCGCAAGGGTGGGTGCAAATCTAGAGCCCGGATACTGAACCAAAGTTGACTTGTGTGCAAGTACGACCAGCGCATGTTGAATGTCGGACTGGTCGAGGTAAGATTTGCCTAAAAGAATGAATCAACATTTTGCCACCTGAATATCTTTTTGCTACCTGCTCAAGAGTATAACGGAAGCATTAATATGAAATTAATGGTGATTCCATAATTTCTCGATATTAATGATGATATTAAATTCATTAATGGTGATTTCGTAATGTCTCAACATTAATGACGATATTAAATCCATTAATAATGATTCTGTGACGTCTCTGTTGGATCGAGACGCGCTAGAGGGGGGGTGAATAGCGCTCACGGCTATTCGTTCTATTATAAGAATCGTAAAACTATCAAAGTAAATTTACGCAGCGGAAGTAACGAACGCAATCACAGAAGAACACAAGTAGTTTTACTTCGTTCGGAGCCTAGGTCGACTCCTACTCGAAGGCCCGCGATCCTTGATCGCTTTCGGTGGGCAACACTTATAAGTACGAAAAAGGAGTACAAGATTTACAATTAGTACAGTAATTAAAAACAAGTATACCGACGACAGAATCGTAATCTCGAAGCTCCTGGTCGTCGTGGACTTGTAACAGCACTTTAGGGTCGTTGAATGAGCAGCACGCAGCACAAGGATTGCTTGGAAGTTGTATATGAAGCTGCTGGTCGAGACCCCTTATAAAGGGGGTTCAAGGCGCCTTACACTGTTCACTAAGGCGCCTTGAACGAGCCGAGTCACCCGCGTGGATCAGCACGGACCTGGTCGAACTCTATCTAGTTTAAGGCGCCTTCAGCCTATCCAAGGCGCCTTCAACCTCCGGTTCAAGGCGCCTTGATCTCCATTCAAGGCACCTCCAGTCTGCTGCGCTGGCCTTTTCCTGGCTCGCACCCGAGGCGCCTCCAAGCTCCATAGAGGCGCCTCGGACACTGTTCATCCGAGTCCTTCTTTGTGTTTTTGGTACCTGCAAGTATGTTAATCCAAAGATACCTGCAACACAAAGTTAACACAACATAATAGTATGAATATGAAATTATGACAGTCTCCGGACTGTCCGGGTCTGACTTCGGGTTTCCAACCGGAAACCCTAGGTCGACCCGACGCCTACTGTTCCCTCTACGGGGAACGCGCCCTCACCTACTCCTCTCAGAGCGGTGATCCTCCAGATCGACTGGACTTTTGCTCGGCACTCGATGCTCCCGGACTTTCTGCTGAACATCCGCTTCACCGGCCAGTTCAGACTTTCACCTGGTTCGCGACACCAGGACTTTCCACCTAGGGTTACCACCCCCTAGGACTTTTGCCTGAAGCCATCGACCTGCCAAGACTTTTCGCATAGGGTTACCACCCCCTATGACCTAGGGTTACCACCCCCTAGGGTTTTACCTTGCCTAACCACAGTTAGGACTTTCCTGAAACACTCAGCAAAAGCTGTCAGATAACAAAGCACCTTAACTTTGAATCCTTTGCCATAATCAAAACTTAGGTTCGATCGTCGGATGCTTCCCGCACCAACAATCTCCCCCTTTTTGATTATGGCAATACGTAATTCAAAGTTAAAAAAAACATTTGTAATAACTGAATATATGTAATAACTGCATAACGTTAACCAGGCTTAATTAAACTTCAAATGAAATAACAGTTAAGCTGGAAACTTTTTACCTTGGTAATATTAGACTCCCCCTTAATAAAAGCCCGCCTTTTATTAAATACTTTGAATTTTCCTTTAACTTTTAATTTACCTACTCTCCCCCTTTGCCATACATCAAAAATAAACCAGTTTGAGAGTAGATTTGTATTTTTCTGAAGGAAAGTTTTCAAAGAAAAAAAATAAATTTTCTTTTTGACAAAACGACTTAGCTTTTTGAATTTTGGAATTTGCCAAATATGAAGGTACTTAGCTATATATTTAGCTTTGAAATGATTTGTCTTGAGAAGATATTTTGCAAAAATAGCTAAGGTTAGAGTACAGTATAACTAAGTCTAGTTAAAATAGTCTTGACATTAACTAGGTTTGAAAATAGGAGTATTTGAATTTTCAATAAAAGGAATTGTTTAGAAGTTATAAAATATGAAGTCACTTAAAAACTTTTAAACCGTTACAAAAAAGTTGACTAGATTTGAAAATAATTGAATATTCACTACATAGATAAGTTTTCTGAAAAACTGTAATTAAGTTTTGAATACCCATTTTGAAGAAGGAAAGAGGGAGTAGCAGTAGTTTGTTTTCTAGTCCAAGTATGAGTCAAATTAAATTATTGAGTTTAAATTGATTAAGTATCAGAGCCTTTAAAATAATTAGGTAAAGTAATTTGATTAGAACCTTAAGTACTATCATGCTTGACCAAAAAATTGAAACATACTTTTCCTAATTGTCTAACCTTTAGCTACTTGCTGATTGCCTAGAGGGCAGTAGCTTTCACATGGTTAGTCAAGTTAAGTCTATTTGGTCCAATTAGAATTGGCTAGAGCTGGAAGACCTGACTTGATTACTATTTATGATGTGTTTAACGCCCAGACTCATATTGATGCACAAATATAAGCATTCTTGAGTCCAGGCTGTACCCTATGCATCTCACGCCTTTCTAAGTTTTTCAAACACAAGCAAGGTAGACCTAGGTATTTGTGAGATGCTCTGGCTTTAATCTAGGGGGAACATGATTTCTAGGGGAAAGCTTAGGCTAGATCCAAATGTTGAAAATTCTAAGAAATTGGAATTTTGAAATAAGTATTTTCCTAGAAATTTAAAAGCAAATGATAACCAAACATTGTCTATTCTACCCAACACATTCCTATTTGTCTTCTAAGTGAGCTGAACTCAAGTTCAGGTAAGGGTTTTGTGAAGATGTTAGCTAGATTTGATTTTGACTCAACATAGTTGAGTATAATATCACCCTTAGCTACATGATCCCTTACAAAATGGTGCTTCACTTCTATATGTTTAGTCCTTGAGTGATGAATTGGGTTTTTTGTTAAATTTATGGAACTTATATTATCAATTGAGATTTTGTGTTATGATAGTTCAGTTGATAGTCTTTAAGAGTGTGCATCATCCAAAGCAATTGAGATGTGCATTCACCTAAGGCTATATATTCAGCTTCAGTGGTAGACAAAGCCACACAATGTTGCTTTCTACTTGACCAACTTACTAGGCATTGTCCTAGAAATTGACAACTACCACTTGTGCTTTTTCTGTCTAACTTACATCCGGCGTAATCCGAGTCAGAATAGCCAAGAAGGTCAAAGGTGCAAGTTCTAGGGTACCAGAGTCCTATATTTAGAGTACCTTTAATGTACCTAAGTATTCTTTTAACATAGGTTAAATGTGACTCTTTTGCACAAGACTGGTATCTTGCGCACATACCAACTGCAAATAATATGTCGGGTCGGCTTAAGCAGGATTCCTATGGCACTCTTATAGTACTTTGGGTCTACTGGTTTGCCTTCAGGGTCAGAGTCTATGTTAATGTTGGTTGCCATGGGTGTATTTATTATTTTTGAATTTTCCATGCAGAATTTTTTAATTAATTCCTTTGCATATTTAGTTTGATAAATATATATTCCATCTTTAGTTTGTTTTATTTGTAAGCCTAAGAAAAAATTAAGTTCACCAACCATGCTCATTTCGAATTCATTTTCCATTAATTTAGTGAATTCTTTTAAAAATTTAGAGTTATTTGATCCAAAAATTATATCATTAACATAGATTTGAGCTATGAAGATGTCTTTGTCTACAGTTTTTACAAATAGAGTTGGATCTATTTGACCTTGGTTGAAACCTTTGGATATTAAGTGATTTGACAATCGTTCATACCATGCCCTAGGGGCTTGTTTAAGTCCGTACAAGGCCTTTTTTAACCTAAATACATGATTAGGATATCCTAAGTCCTCAAATCTTGGGGGTTGGCTTACATATACTTCCTCCTTAATAAATCCATTTAAGAATGCTGACTTGACATCCATTTGGTATAGTTTAAATCCTTTGTTTGCTGCATAGGCTAACAACATTCTAATGGATTCTAGTCTAGCTACTGGGGCATAGGTTTCATCATAGTCCAAACCTTCAACTTGGCTGAATCCTTTAGCTACAAGCCTAGCCTTATTTCTAATTATTTCGCCTTGATCATCTAGCTTGTTTCTAAATACCCATTTTGTATCGATTATTGATTTATTTGAGGGTTTAGATACAAGTTCCCAGACTTGATTTCTCTCAAATTGGGCTAACTCTTCCTGCATAGCTATGATCCAGTCAGGTAGTGCTTCTTCTATTGTTTTTGGTTCGATTTTAGAAATTAGGGCAATCTGACTGTGAATTCTGTAGGAGGATCTAGTTCTTACCCCTAGATTTGGATCACCCAAAATTTGATCAGATGGGTGAGAGGTACTGACCCTAGTTGGTCTGATAAGTGGGTCAGGGGCTGGTTCCTCTGGTTTATTAAGATTTGGTTGAATTTCATCATCTTCTATATTTCTTGGATCAATATCAACATTCTCATTTATATTTGGTAGATTATTTTCTTCATCAAATATTATATTAGTTGTTTCTTCAACTTTTAGGGTGTTTTGATTGTAGACTCTATAGGCTCGACTGTTTGAGGAGTATCCTAAAAATATTCCTTTGTTAGATTTGGGTGTGAATTTTCTTAAATAATCTTTAGTGTTTAAAATGTGAACTTTACATCCAAATACTTTTAAATAATTTAAGTTAGGAATTTTATGATAATATAGTTCATAAGGGGTTTTCTTGTGAAATTTGTTGATCAAGATTCGATTTTGAATATGATTTGCAGTATTTATTGCTTCTGCCCAAAATTGGTGATTTAAATTATATTCATTTAACATGGTTCTAGCGGCTTCTTGTAGAGTTCTATTTTTACGTTCCACCAGACCATTTTGTTGGGGGGTTCTAGGACATGAAAATTCATGTTGATATCCATTTATTTTACAAAATTGGGTAAGTTTATGATTTTCAAATTCCCCTCCGTGATCACTTCTTATTCTTTTAATTTTAGTATCTTTTTCATTTTCTATTAATTTACAAAAGTTACTAAATATTTCATAGGTTTCATCTTTAGTTTTTAGGAATTTTACCCATGAAAATCTAGAGTAGTCATCAATTATTACTAAGCAATACTGGTTCTTGCTTAGTGACTTAGCTCCATGTGAATCAAATAAGTCAAGGTGAAGGAGCTCAAGTAAGGAGCTGGTTCTTTCAAGATTTGTTGATTTGTGTGTTGACTTAGTTTGTTTTCCTTGTTGACAAGCATTACAGATAGAATTTTCAATGAATTTTAGGTTTGGTAAACCTTTAACTAGACCATTATGACTCATTTTTGAAATGAGTCTAGTGTGAGTGTGACACAATCTTCTATGCCACAAAGTAGTTTCCTCTTCTTGTGTTAGAAAACACTTTGTTGAGGATGTCGGTAGATTAATTGAATACATATTATTTATCCTAAGTCCCTTAAGTAAGATTTCAGGATTTTCAATGTTTTTAACTAAACACCTGGTTTTGTAAAAAGTTACTAAGTATCCGCTATCACACAATTGACTTATACTTAGTAAATTAAACTTGAAATTTTCAACTAAAAGGACTTTTCGAATAATAAAATCGGAGTTGAGTTCGATATTACCTCTTCCGATTACCTTAAGTTGACCTTCGTTACCGAATGCAACTGATCCTAAGTTTTTGTATGTGAGTTTAGTAAACTTCAATTTATCTCCTGTCATGTGTCTGGAGCAGCCACTATCCAACATCCATTGATCCAATTCCTACATAGGAAGTGGTTGAATTGTTTTAATGGATTTCACGATAGTTAAATTGAAGTAAACTTGTTAGAGATAAATTTTGAAGGAGTTTTGAAATTGAATTTTTAAAATTATTTTGAAATTTAAGTTTTAAAATAATTTTGAAGTTGAGTTTTAAAAGGATTTTTTTTTTTAAATAATTTTCAAATGAATTTTATTACTTAGTCATCTCACCCGATCTAAATTTTCAATCAGGGAATCCTATGATTGATGTGAGATGATTTATTGTTGAATTCAGGAGTTTGGTTTAACTTTGTGTTAGATTCAGATTTAGCTTTGGGTTCAACAAGTAAGCATTCTTTGGATAAACTTCTGGGCTATGGTGAGCCACAAGGAGCTCATTAAAGTAACCATGCTTTCGAGGTTTTCCAAATAGTCCTACCCATTGAACTTAATACCAATCCTTGGTCTAACTAGTCAGGATTCATTTAAGGGTAGCTTCGGTTAGTTCCACTTGGCCAAATGCACCAGGTCGAAGTCATATCTTCCTAGACATGCGATGCCCAAGTTTTCCTAACGTACTATCATCCAAAAACTTCACCAGTACTGTGGTTCAAGTTAACCTTAGTCCGTTTTAATCTAACCTTAATTACCCTGCCGGGTAATCTACTCTTGTTTTACCCATTTCGGGTAGATTAGGTTCAGTTACCCTGCCGGGTAGTTTAGTTGGGGGTGCCAGCGAGTCTGGATCCTCCATCTTTATTTTAATTTCAAATCTTGAATTTTTTAACTTAATTTTGAAGTTGATTTTAATTTTGAGTTTTGAATTTATAATTTAATTTTGAATTTCAATTTCGAATCTTGAATTTAATTTTTAATTTCAATTTCGAATTTAATTTTTAATTTTTAATTTTAATTTTGAATTTTGAATTTTGAATTTAATTTTTAATTTCAATTTCGAATTTTGAATTTTGAATTTAATTTTTAATTTCAATTTCGAATTTTGAATTTAATTTTTAATTTTAATTTCGAATTTTGAATTTAATTTTTTAATTTTAATTTTGAATTTTGAATTTAATTTTTAATTTCAATTTCGAATTTTGAATTTTGAATTTAATTTTTAATTTCAATTTCGAATTTTGAATTTAATTTTTAATTTTAATTTCGAATTTTGAATTTAATTTTTTAATTTTAATTTCGAATTTTGAATTTAACTTTAATTTCAATTTAGATTTTAGAATTTAAAATTTTTAGGATTGTCTTTCTTTTTGCTCCCCCTGGATCATGGCCTCGATATGGTCTATCGAGGTAGTATATTTGATCCTTCGGAACCCAGTATTGGCCAAGTCCAACTTGATTGACCAAGTTAGACTTGGAGACCCATGCTTGGACTGATTTAATACTTTGTTTGTTTATTAGTGATAAATAAGATCTATATTTACTTTTGTATCTCAACCCAGTTCTGTTGTAGACGGCTCTTTGTGTCCCTAGAATCAAGTCCAAATTCTTGGAGCCCAAAGTAAACCGTTCTAAGGTATTTTCTAAATCTTTAACCTTATTTGTTAAACTTGAATTTTCTTCCTCAAGTTTTTGAACTTGAGTTGGAAATTCAGTCTGACTCTGGTCAGGTAAGGGTTTGGTGTCAGCCACTTCTTTAAGGACACTTACTTCCTTTAGAAGTGACTTAACTTTCAGGTTTGACTTAGCTAATTTGCGCAATAAATAGCTAACTAAAATGTTCAACCGGGAGATACTTACAGCGGGGTCTGGTCCTTCGGAAACGGATACGGATCCGTGGCTTTGCTCGGACTCTGCCTCAGACTCGCTCTCGCATCCGGATTCGACGACTTGGTCCCGGGCCATTAATGCGAGTAGACTCGTTTGTTCGAGCTCGTCGTCGTCGTCCTCTGATGAAGACTCGTCCCATGTTGCCTTAAGGACCTTTTTCCTTCTTTGCTTTTTGATCTCCTTCAGGTTAGGGCAGTTGGTTTTGATGTGCCCTTTTTGGTTACACCCGTAGCATGTAACTTCAAACTTCATCTTTGTATTTTGTGGGCCTTCCTTTGATTTCACTGCCTTCTTTAGATCTCTTTTGTCGAATCCTTTCGTCTTGTAGAGCTTCTTCACGAGATTTACCAGCTCGGTTGTAATGTCACCTTCTTCATCATCAGAGTCTGGTTCAGCTTCCGATGCTGGTTCGGTTCTCCGTCGAGGTCTCGGTTCCCGGGTTCGGCTTGTACCTGCAACCAACGCAATACCTTTCTCGGTAGGCTGTGCATTAGTCTGCTCATGAAGTTCAAATTCACTAAAAAGTTCATCTAGTTTTAAAGAAGATAAATCCTTGGAAACTTTGTAGGCATCTACCATTGATGCCCACAATGTATTCCTTGGAAACGAGTTTAGGCATACCTTATTACGTCCCGATTTTCTATCTTCCGCCAATTCGTGAAGAGAGTTAAGGATGTCTTGTATTCTCGTGTGAAGAGAACTCTTTCGCCTTCCTGCATTTTTAGATTATATAATTTATTAAGTAAAAGATCTCTTTACTTACCTTGGTGTCGGTGCCTTCGTGGAGTTCGATGAGCTTTTCCCGAGTTCTTTTGGAGAATGGACCGACACTGTTGAGCTCTTCTTTGGTAAGACCACATTGAATGGTGCGGTGGCTTTTGGCTTCCACCTTTTGATAAATCCCGGCTCCCAATTTTCACGTGGTGTAGGCTTACCGTCGGTGCGGCCCATTCTCTGTTTGATGATTATCCGTATCGAATCGATCTTCAGATATATCTCCATTCGCCTCTTCATACCCAAGTCTTCTCCGGAAAATAGTGGGGGACGAACGGTGCTATATCCTTCATGTTGGGCCATTTTAGATCTAAAAGAACAAAAACAACAAAATCTATTCCAAGACTGAGTCTTGGATTAGTAGTGCGAGAGTAAAGGATAATAAAAACGAACTCGAGTGGTGTTGCACCTACTTCGAGCAAAAGTCGATTCGAGGGAAACAAAAATTAGAATATAGCTATAAGGCTAAATTCTAATTCGACTCCGAAAACGAAAAAAACTGCGAAAAATTTGTTTTGAAAGGTGGTTGCACCAATTCAAAACGACCCCGCTCTGATACCAATTGTTGGATCGAGACGCGCTAGAGGGGGGTGAATAGCGCTCGCGGCTATTCGTTCGATTATCGGAATCGTAAAACTATCAAAGTAAATTTACGCAGCGGAAGTAACGAACGCAATCACAGAAGAACACAAGTAGTTTTACTTCGTTCGGAGCCTAGGTCGACTCCTACTCGAAGGCCCGCGATCCTTGATCGCTTTCGGTGGGCAACACTTATAAGTACGAAAAAGGAGTACAAGATTTACAATTAGTACAGTAATTAAAAACAAGTATACCGACGACAGAATCGTAATCTCGAAGCTCCTGGTCGTCGTGGACTTGTAACAGCACTTTTGGGTCGTTGAATGAGCAGCACGCAGCACAAGGATTGCTTGGAAGTTGTATATGAAGCTGCTGGTCGAGACCCCTTATAAAGGGGGTTCAAGGCGCCTTACACTGTTCACCAAGGCGCCTTGAACGAGCCGAGTCACCCGCGTGGATCAGCACGGACCTGGTCGAACTCTATCTGGTTTAAGGCGCCTTCAGCCTATCCAAGGCGCCTTCAACCTCCGGTTCAAGGCGCCTTGATCTCCATTCAAGGCGCCTCCAGTCTGCTGCGCTGGCCTTTTCCTGGCTCGCACCCGAGGCGCCTCCAAGCTCCATGGAGGCGCCTCGGACACTGTTCATCCGAGTCCTTCTTTGTGTTTTTGGTACCTGCAAGTATGTTAATCCAAAGATACCTGCAACACAAAGTTAACACAACATAATAGTATGAATATGAAATTATGACAGTCTCCGGACTGTCCGGGTCTGACTTCGGGTTTCCAACCGGAAACCCTAGGTCGACCCGACTCTACGGGGAACGCGTCCTCACCTACTCCTCTCAGGAGATTTTACCTGTTGCCAGTATGATCCTCCAGATCAACTGGACTTTTGCTCAGCACTCGATGCTCCCGGACTTTCTGCTGAACATCCGCTTCACCGGCCAGTTCAGACTTTCACCTGGTTCGCGACACCAGGACTTTCCACCTAGGGTTACCACCCCCTAGGACTTTTGCCTGAAGCCATCGACCTGCCAAGACTTTCCGCATAGGGTTACCACCCCCTATGACCTAGGGTTACCACCCCCTAGGGTTTTACCTTGCCTAACCGCAGTTAGGACTTTCCTGAAACACTCAGCAAAAGCTGTCAGATAACAAAGCACCTTAACTTTGAATCCTTTGCCATAATCAAAACTTAGGTTCGATCGTCGGATGCTTCCCGCACCAACAGTCTCAACATTAATGAAGATATTAAACCCATTAATGATGACATTAAATTCAACATTAAATGACCATAATTTTGTCATTTATTATAGGTAAGGTGAGATCTCCTATATAAGGAGGTTGAATCTTGAGCAAAGGGAGAAGCGTAATAGAAGTGAAAACAAAAGAATTCCTCCATCTTCGTTCCTTGATTCTTTTATCTCGATCATGCATCTGCTCTGCTGAACTACTTGTGATAGTACTTAGGTACATTCTCAGTTCACCATATACAACCAGTGCTTGGTTGTGTGCGTGGTTCTTCCGTTGTATCATGGGAAACAAATAACTCAAGAGAACCTCGAAGCATAGTTGGAGGTGGGGCAAATCTGTTTCAAGGAAACTGTGTTGAGCGCAGGCCTCGACATCTTCCTCGATGAATTCCTTTTTTGATTCTGCTATGAACCATATCAACTCCGCGATTTAGACCATTGGAAGCTAGATAGAACCAGTCTCGCTGGCAGCCTGAGATTATCTGCTCAGGTCATCTTGATAGATAAATTTAATTTAATTTGGTGTATTTAAATTTAGCTAATTTCCCAATATCTCCGGCAACAGATTGTCCAACAGAAATATCATAATATCAATATTTTTTTAAATAAAATTATAACAAAATAGATTAACAAAATTTGCTTTACAATTTAACTATGACTATACCAATATGAATATAGTCTCTACCAAACATACTTAATACTAGAGCAAAGTGGTATCATCCTACAATACACTATGTCATGTTCGTATACTATGGATGGTGTTGCTGAAAGATGAAATAGAATTTCTCAAAGCATAGTAAGGAGTATGATTTATCATTCTACTTTACTAGAGTTACTTTAGGGAGAAGTATTTAATGTTGGTGCAGTTAGCGCCAATGATCGAACTTGTATTTTTGATATCTGGAAAAGGGTTTAAAGTTAGACATTATGTATTTGATATTCTAGTTAAGTGTGTAGGTCGATTGACATGGAAAGTCCTAATAGGTCAGGAAGACATTTGGCATCGAAAACAGCTAGTGGGTCAGAAGGATTAAACATTAGACAAGTAGAATAGGTGGATTAGAAGGACCAAACACCAGGTTGAAGAGTATATTATTAAGAATCGTATAAGCTAGAAAAGGGGGGGGGGGGGTGAATAGCTTTCAATCACTTCTCTCAATCTTGTTGTTATCGCCATTTGAATGTGCAATGGAAACTTTGATTCAAACTCGACTCCATATATACTACACCTTTATTTTACTTGATATTCACCTCATTGAGATGACTAATCCAAGGGTTCACTCCTCACTATAACTTCCACTAAGAAAATCCTCCTCGGAAACCTTCCAGAGGTGAAGAAACCTTCCGATGTTGAGCACCTCTTAACCTCGGAGTCCTCTTCTTGTTGATCCAATGAGATGCCCTCTTTGGATTTTTCTTGACTCGGTGTAGTAGAAGGGTCTTCATGGATCTTCACCAACTTTCTCCAAAGCTCATTGGCATCTTTGTATTCCCCTATCTTGCTCAAGATGTCACTAGGTAATAAATTGACTGATAGCTTGGTCACTCTGTCATTGGCCTCATATATTTGAACTTGCTCCTTGCTCCATTTGTTCTTCTTGATGATTTTATCTTTGCTATCTTTTGGAGCTTCAAACCCTTCCATTAGAGCAAACTATTGCTTTATCTCCATCATGAAGAAGTTTTCAATTCTTGATTTCCAAGAATCAAACTTATCATTGTAAATGGTGGAGGCACCTTTGTGTCGAATCTGAGTCTATCTCAAAATTCCATCTTAAAGTTGAACTTTTGATGAAGTCTTTGACTTAATGAAATTTGAGCTTTGACTTCTTCTTCCTCTAGCTCATTGCCCTTCCGGCGATGAGTTCGGTAAAGAGCGGCCTCACTTTGATACCACTTGTTGGGTCACTTCGGGAGCTAGAGGAGGGGGAGGGGGAGGGGGGGGGGGTGAATAGCCATCTCCCTTGTTTGCTTGTGTCGAAGAGGGTGATATGCAACGGAAACCTCACTGTTAGGATGTATACTAAAAGTCTAGCTTTTGGTATAAACATTTATTTAGAAATAAGAATCACATTGGTCAAGTGTCTATATTTATATATACCAAATGTAGATGTTCAATTAATTTATATTGTAGATAACATGGTGTGTGGTGTCACACACAGAGGATCATGTTATCAGTACCTTATAAATTATAAACAGTAGCTCGCGACTAAGATAGAAAGGAACAAACTATCAGTATAGTCGTAGTGTAATTAAGTATTAGTTTATCTTGACTAATAAATTACACTGATACACTTTAGGTATATTGTGTAGGATCATTTAGGTATGTTCTTTTTGTACTGACTTAGTAAAAGAACTAAGTCTTAGTTATTATGGAAGTGTGTGCTCTTAATCCTAATATAATAACAAGCACATATATTTAATATCTATTTCTTTGATTTATCAAAGGGTGAGGTTTAGCTCGATAAATCAATATGCCCGATAAGTTGGGAAATGATATTACTTATAGTGTGTATTGTTGATTATAGAAGGAATATGTGTCCTAGTTATCTAGGTTGAGAATATCCCCAAGAGGAGCTCATAAGGATTGTCATGTTAAACCCTGCAGGTGGACCTAGTCCGACATGACAATAAGTTGAGTAGTACTACTCTTGGAGCTAGATATTAATTAAGTAAGTTGTCAGTAATTTACTTAATTAGTGGGCATTCGTAATCTTAAACACAAGGAGACTAACACACTCATGATAAGAAGGAGCCCATAATGTAATTTGGGATTGGTGCGGTAGTACGGTAATAACTCTTTAGTGGAATGAGTTATTATCGATGAACTTGAGTTGTGTGTTCGGGGCGAGCACGGGATACTCAAGCTCATCGGAAGGCCAAAACCAATTTCTCCTCTAGATCCCTGTCGTAGCCTCATTATAGCCTCAAGTCCATCCAAATGTAAGGCTCTTCTTGGTGTCCAAGAAGGGGGTCGGACCATTGCTTGGTGACCAAGCAATGGCCGGCCACAACCTCTTCTATAGGGGCCGGCCCTTTGCTTGGTGACCAAGCATGAAGGGGTCGACCACAATATTCAAACAAGGAGGGTTGTTTTGAATTTTTTAAAATCTTCTCTTTGTAGAAAACTATAAGTTTTAAAAGAGATTTTAATTTTTTTCAAAATTTTCCTTATTTGAATTTGGCCACATGTTTTAATAGAGAGTTTTAAAAGTTTTAAAACTTTCCTTTTTTAACCATCCTCATGGTTTAAGAAAAAGGGAGATAAGTTTTAAAATTAAAATTTTCTATCATCATGTTAAAAAAGGAAATTTTATAATAGAGTTTTTAAATTTTAAAACATGGTTTTAATTTTTAGAAACTTTCCTTTTTTAACTCATACTTTAGGAAAGAGAGCTTGTAAAATTTATAAGAGGATTTCTTCTTGTAAATCTTTTTAAAAAAAATTATTTTTCCTTTCCTTTTAATTGTGGCCGGCCACCTTGCTTGGTGTCCAAGCAAGGGCCGGCCAATAGGATTAAACCAATCTCAATCCTAAACCAAATAGGATTGATCACAACCATTGATTGGTGATTGATTCAATCAAGAGGAAAGAAAAGGAAAAATAAAAAGGGGAAAAGAAAAACTCTTGGATGATTTTATTTTTTGTAAAAGGTTTTTCCTTATTTGTCTTGGGCAAGTAATATAAAATAAGAGGTGAGAGGGCTTCATGAGATACAACTCTTATTCTTTGGCTTGGAGATCTCAAGTGGCCGGCCCTCTTTTCTCTCCCTTCTCTTTTCCCTTTTGCTCTCTCTCCTTGGTGGTGGTGGCCGGATTTTAAAAGAAGAGGAGAAGCTCTTTTGGGTGGTGTTCATCTTGGAAGATCGTCGCCCACACGACGTCCAAGGCGAGGCGAGGAATACGGCAGAAGATCTCGAGGTCATTAGCATACAAAGAGAAGGTATAATTAGCAATTGTTTTCCGCATCATGCTAGTTTTTCTCTTTGTAAGAATTCTAAATACAAGAGGCAATTAGATCTAGTTTTTTGAAATAGTTTTTCGAGTTTGTGTTTTCTTCTTTTTCGAACTTGTGTTTCGATTGTTCCTTTTGGTTAACCTAGAGTTATTTAAGGAAATAAATATTAGTTTTCCTTAAAAGGCTTTGCCTAGGCGGTGGTGGTTGCTCCCATATCCAAGAAGGTCATGTGCCTCGCCATGCAGTCCTGGAAACCAATTTTGGAAATTAATATTTATGGAATTAATAATCTAGGTAGATTTGAATCAATAGTGTTAAGTTCCGCTTGCGATTCAAATCTAAACCATTAAGAACAGATAAGTTAAATTTGGAATCAATGATGTTAAGTTCCGTCTGCGATTCCTAATTTAACTTCTAAAGAACACAATAGGTTATTTAAGGAAAGGTTCGACACTTGTACAAAAATTTTTGTACAGTGGAACCGGTACGTTTTCCTAGGATTAACCAACAATTGGTATCAGAGCTAGGGTTTGCCTCTGTGTATTTTTAGAATTCAAATAGGTTATGCACATGTCATGCATAATTTAGGCAGGAAAATAGTAGGATGTGCTAACTCTTTGGTTGCAGGCTCCAACTATTATGGCTTATTGATGTTATGTGTGATTGGACCCTTGGACATGTCAAGGGCATTATTTATGTGCATGATTGTATGTATAAAATACAGCAGGAGCTGTATTATTTTTAGAATTTTATTTTTTCGATCTAGATTACATGTACATTCCCTCGAGGAATATAGGATCGATATATGTAAAATTCTTTTTATGTCGCGAATCGGATTCTTGCGAGGCGTGGTACATTTGGAGCATCAGAGGCGCATTGGAATAAGAAGCAAGATGGATGCGACAACTCGACCCGGTGGCGATGGCTAAAAATGGTAGCAGCTAGGGTTGGAGCATACTGAGGACAGTGAAAGGAAAAAGCCATAATAGTTGGAAAATTAATTTTCAAATTTATTGCTTTTATTTACTGTGATATTTATGTGCATGTGTTATATGCTAGTATTAGGTTACAATTCCTCACCTTAAATAACTAAGTGGGAGAGGGATTGGTATATTAATCCCACGGTCTCCATTACTGGTTTGTAAGTGATGCAACAAGCTTGCGTGTTGGCTCTGAGTGCCTCCCTCCACAACGGATGAGTTTGTTTGCGGATCACTAGATCAAACTTCCTTAATGGATGGTTATAGGAAGTTATTTAGGATGTGTGTGATCTTCTCCAACTGAAGGGGCACAATTCTATTTAATGGACTTAGTATCAAGTAATGGTGTACACTTAGACACATTTAATAGTATCCTCCCCAACGGAGTCACTACTATCACTTGTGTGACCAAAGGGAAACCAACTATTGATGTCATAAAACTAGATTGGCAAGATAATAAAATTAATAAACCCCTCTTACAAATGTTTGAATTTGTATATGTCCACACTAACGTGGCATACAAGATTCATGGTGTTTGAGGTAATTTTATTTGTCAAAAAGTTATATTGACAAGATAGTCAATGGGTAAACCCTCCTATTACAAATGTTGATTTTGTATACGTCCACACTAACGTGACATGCAAAACTCACGGTGTTTTGAGGTGTTGGTAAATTTAAATAATATTGTTTGAGGAATCAATATTATTTTAAATTTAGAGTCTTGACCAAATATATGATCAAAGACAGATCAACTATTAATTTTATTTGTCATAGGTTGACGAGATAATAAAATTAATGGATAAAATCTCCTCTTTGAATTTGTATACATGACATACAAAATTCACGGGGATTTTAAAGTGTTGGTATTGACCAAATATTTTTGTGATTCTTAGGTTTTCAAATGTTAGTCAATCCCTTAGTTGTTATACTATAGGATAGACTTAGTGGTCCCAATTATAAAGATTGGAAATAGGACTTGGACATTAAGGTAGAATGTCTTCTTAGAACTAAGAACAATATAGGTGTATTTAATTCATTAGTTGAAACATGTTTAATGGTGTTACCTACCAGAACTTGGAGTGTAGATACAGATGCCATTAATCATGTCCGTAATTCATTACAGGGTTTCAGGAAACCCAACAACTAAATGAAAATAAAAACACCGTCCACATGGGCACTGCTATAAAAGTGGCAGCTGTTGCAGTGGGAGATGCTTATCCTTTGATAAGAATAAAACATGGATTTTTGAGTAATTGTCTTTACGTACCAAGTTTAGAAAGAACTAGTTTTCAGTTTGTAAACTATTCAAAGAACTTGATATTCTGCCTCTTTTAATAACAAAGTTGTTATCAAGAAAAAGAGGGAAGTTATCTGTTCTGGTACGTTGGTTGGCAATTTATAAATCCAATAACTCCCACGATGCAACAAATGGAAATTAGTAACACATCTTCTAACTTTAAGAGTAAGTAACCTTCGGAAATGAACCAATCATATTTTTGGCATTTAAGGCAAGGTTATATTAACTTGAGTAGGATTCAAAGGATAATAACCAATGAACTCTTGGGTTCATTGGTAGTGGAAATCTTTCCAACCTGCGAGTCTTACTTGGAAGGAAAATTTAAAAGGAAAATTTCCAACCTGTGTGGCCGACCATAGCATGGTTAAAAGGAAAATTTAATTAATTTTTCCTTAACAACCAAAGGCAAGGAATATAAGGAAATTTTAATAACAATTAAATTTCCTTATTTGCCAAGACCAAGGAATATAAAAGAGGGGGTAGAGGTGCCTTCACCTTACAACATCTCTTCTATTGTTCCTCCTCTTTTCCTTGGTGTGTGGCCGACCCTATTCCCTTCTCTTCTCTTCTTCTTTAGTGGCTGGATCATCTTTCTCTTGGAGCTCTTGTTGGTGGCCGGTTCTAGCTAGGAGAAGAAGGAGAGAAATGAGACTTTGCTCTTGCATCTCTTGGAGCTTGGTGGTGGTGGCCGACCTCTACATCTCTTAGAGACTTGGTGGTGGCCGAAACTAGCTTGGAGAAGAAGGAGCTTGGATGGTGCTCGTCTCGGTAGATCATCGCCCACACGACGTCCGAGATTAGAAGAGGAATACGGTAGAAGATCAAGAGGTTATTGCTTACAAAGAAAGGTATAACTAGTAATTATTTTTTGCATCATACTAGTTTTCCTTTGTATGAATTCCAAACACAAGAGGCATATGATTCTAGATTTTCGGATTAGAAATTCGAGTTTGTGTTTTTTTTTATTTTTTGAATTTGTGATTCGATTGTTCCTTTTGGTTAAACCTAGAGTTATATAAGGAAATTAAATATTAAATTTCTTTAAAAGGCTTTGTCTAGGCGATGGTGGATGATCTCATACCCAAGAAGTCCTAGCCCTCGCCATGCAGTCCTGGAAGCCAATTTTAGAAATTAATATTTAATTAAATGTATAACTTAGGTGGAATTGGATCAATAATGTTAAGCATCGTTTGTGATCCAAGTCTAAACCATTAAGAACAAAAAAACTAAATTTGGAATCAATAATGTTAAGTTCCGTTTGTGTAACACCCCACTCTCCTCACTACCGGTCTGTGAGGGCGGAGCGCTACTGGACTACTAACTTTACTTAACTATCCTTGTTCACATGTTGATATAAATTCCTAAAACTCTCGGAGAACTCAAAACATACAATTAACTAGCAGCGGAAGACTAAATGACTCATCTAATACATTTTACTCAACTCTTTGTTAATAAATTCTTATGCTAAATCCCAAGGCTTCTATAGTCCAGGCATCACACATCCATCCGCACCTCCTTGTCGCCTTCCTTTGCTATAACTTTTCCTTTCCTTTATCTGCAGTAAGAGGAAATGCATCTATAAGCAAAATTGCTTAGTAAGCGCTATCTAACTCACAAAACTCGAGTATGCATGTAAACTGAAAGAAATCTAGAAACTGAATGCTCATCTAATAGCAAACGAAACATAGCATACTGAAATACTAAACATGTAAGCAAATCTAAACAACATGTCAGTATATAAGAAAGCTAAACTTGCTGAATTTTAAACTTATGTGAAGCTTATTTCTTTTATTTGAAAACTTATACTTTAATACTTCAAAATAATAATCAACTTTCTTCTTGGGCCCAGGCGTAGTACCATCTTATGCGCGTTCCCTAATAGGTTGGGGTAGCGAGCCACCAATCCTAAAAGAGCAGACCTCGGTCTACCAGGGCCAAGACCTCGGAATTGGACACCTGGATTTGTTTAACGACAACCTCGGAAGTTGGGTACTAGCCTCTTAAATAAAGTAAAATACTTGTTATCTTTTATTACTTCTAATATATAATGCCTCGGCATTTTCTTTAAGCACCTTGTGTGCCAAAATCCCTAAAGTCTTGACTTTGGGATCTACTTAAGGACTTGACCTTTCTCTTCTTTTCTTTATCTTTCTTACACTTGTTAATACTTCTAATAAAAGAATGCTTCTTTAAAAACTGAAATGTTTAAACAAATTCTAACTTTGAAATGCATAAACAAAAATCTGCATACTATGCTAATCAAAATTCTGCATACTATTCTAATCAAGGTTCTGCATTCTATGCTACACTATTTCTGCATACTATGCAAACATAAATTCTGCACTATAATACTTAACCAAACTGCACTATAATCTTTTTCTTTAAAAACTGCATTATAAGTTCCACCAAAAATCTGCACTATAAACTTTAAAGAAATCTGCACCATAAGCTCTTAAGAAATCTGCACTACAAGCTCTAAAGAAATCTTCTCTAAAGAAATCTGCATTTTAAGCTCTAAGAAATCTGCACTACAAGCTTAATTAAAATCTGCACTATAAGCTTACATAAAAATCTGCACTATAAGCTTGATTGAAATCTGCACTATAGGCTTAATTAAAATCTGCACCTATAAACTTAATTAAAATTTGCACTATAAGCTTAATTAAAAATCTGCACTATAAGCTTAATTAAAATCTGCACTATAGGCTTAATTAAAATCTGCACTATAAGCTTACATAAAAATCTGCATTATAAGCTTAATTAAAATCTACACTATAGGCTTAATTAAAAATCTGCACTATAAGCTTAATTAAAATCTGCACTATAAGCTTAATTAAAATCTGTAATATAAGCTCTACATAAAAATCTGCATTATAAGCTTAATTAAAATCTGCACTATAGGCTTAATTAAAAATCTGCACTATAAGCGTTTAATTAAAATCTGCAATACAAGCTCTACATAAAAATCTGCATTATAAGCTTAATTAAAATATGCACTATAGGCTTAATTAAAAATCTGCACTATAAGCGCTTCTTATGCTTCGAATTCAAGAAGAACAAAGGTCCGAAACTACTCCTACTGCAGGTGAGAAGCACTTACCTTGCTTCTTGGACTCACAACCGAACAAAAAGGGCTTCTAGGACCTTGGCCGGCCGTCGGAGATGATGCCCTAACTCCCTTTCGTTTTCTGCCCGAGCTCCGCCATCGTACGCAGCAGAGAAGGAGAGAATGGTTTAAGTCCCGGGAAAACAGAGCATCAACTTATCCCTTTTTATAACTTAATATTTCTGTTAACTCCTTAAATAAATTCGCTACCTTTTCTAAACAGACAAATCCAACATCAACTTATCTCTTTTATAATATTCTGTTAACTATCTTAAATAAATTCGCTACCTTTTCTAAACAAACAAATTCAACATCAACTTATCCCTTTTATAATATTCTGTTAATTATCTTAAATAAATTCGCTACCTTTTCTAAACAAACAAATCCAACATCAACTTATCCCTTTTATAATATTCTGTTAACTATCTTAAATAAATTCGCTACCTTTTCTAAACAGAAAAATCTGTTTGCCCACTTGGTCAGCCGGATTTTGACCGAATCAAAGGTCGTGGGTTCAATTCTCGACTTGGACATTTTTTTGTCGAAACTTCCTTCGTTTAGTAAAAATACCAAACGACTTCCAAAAATTACATAAAAATACTCTAAAAATTTCTAAAAATCTCTAGAATATTTCTAAAATATTTCTAAATATTTTTAAGAACTTTTAAAACTCCTAATGAGGAAAATTGGGTCGTTACAGTTTACGATTCCGAATTTAATTTCTAAAGAATACAATAGGTTATTAGGAAAGGTTCGACACTGGTACAAAATTTTTGTACAGTGGAACCGGTACGATCTTCCTAGGACTAACTAACAAAATGTGGTGAAGAGGCTGAATGACTACAATAATTCTTAGAAGATATTCTGAAATGGTCAAAACTTGTGCCAGTAATTTGCATACATTGCGATAGTCCTCTCATTAAGAGTTATCACTGTTGATTTTGTGAAGTCAAAGGATAACCTAGTAGATTCGTTAACCAAGGGGTTAAACAGAGAGTTAGTTGCAAGCTCATCGTGAAGGATGAGTTTGATGTCGTTGTGAATGATCAGTGTAAAGGACACCCAACCTATGTTGACTAGAGATCCCAATAATTAGGTTAAAAGGGACAACTAATTTGGGAATAACCTAATAAAATAGTGACTAGATAGAATTAGAGGGATAATTCTTAAAGCCTCTCACAGAACCAGGCGTGTTCATGGCTAAGAATGAACATACACATGAGAATTGAGTTGTATCAGGAAGAGTCTTAGGTGAGATTTGTCAATGCTTACACAAATGGCAATATAGTTCAAGGACATCATGTTTACTATCAATCAGTAAACAAATAGATCTTCACAAGGGAAGGTTCAAAGGGTAAAACCTACCTATTTTATACTTGACTTAATTGCTGAATGTTATCATATACCCTATTTTCCATTTATATGGGGGATTGTTGGAAATGTGAATGGAATAAAGACGCGAAGACGAGGAGACTCTATTGTGTATGGGTTTTTAGTTCCACATTATAAGTCTCTTGGCTTTATTCTTAGTTTAAATTATGGCACATCCATTGATGTTGTAAACATATGCATGGGGAGAGACTTTCTCACGTGTGGGTGCGCAAGGGTGGGTGCAAATCTAGAGCCCGGATACTGAACCAAAGTTGACTTGTGTGCAAGTACGACCAGCGCATGTTGAATGCCGGACTGGTCGAGGTAAGATTTGCCTAAAAGAATGAATCAACACTTTGCCACCTGAATATCTTTTTGCTACTTGCTCAAGAGTATAACGGAAGCATTAATATGAAATTAATGGTGATTCCATAATTTCTCGATATTAATGATGATATTAAATTCATTAATGGTGATTTCGTAACGTCTCAACATTAATGACGATATTAAATCCATTAATAATGATTTTGTGACGTCTCAACATTAATGAAGATATTAAACCCATTAATGACGACATTAAATTCAACATTAAATGACCATAATTTGGTCATTTATTGTAGGTAAGGTGAGATCTCCTATATAAGGAGGCTGAATCTTGAGCAAAGGGAGAAGCGTAAGAGAAGTGAAAGCAAAAGAATTCCTCCATCTTCGTTCCTTGATTCTTTTATCTTGATCATGCATCTGCTCTGCTGAACTACTTGTGATAGTACTCAGGTACATTCTCAGTTCTCCATATACAACCAGTGATTGGTTGTGTGCGTGGTTCTTCCGTTGTATCATGGGAAACAAATAACTCAAGAGAACCTCGAAGCATAGTCGGAGGTGGGGCAAATCTGTTTCAAGGAAACTGTGTTGAGCGCAGGCCTCGACATCTTCCTCGATGAATTCCTTTTCTGATTCTGCTATGAACCATATCAACTCCGCGATTTAGACCATTGGAAGCTTGACAGAACCAGCCTCGCTGGCAGCCTGAGATTATCTGCTCAGGTCATCTTGATAGATAAATTTAATTTAATTTGGTGTATTTAAATTTAGCTAATTTCCCAATATCTCCGGCAACAGATTGTCCAACAGAAATATCATAATATCAATATTTTTTTAAATAAAATTATAACAAAATAGATTAACAAAATTTGCTTTACAGTTTAACTATGACTATACCAATATGAATATAGTCTCTACCAAACATACTTAATACTAGAGCAAAGTGGTATCATCCTACAATACACTATGTCATGTTCGTATACTATGGACGGTGTTGTTATACTATGGATGGTGTTGCTGAAAGATGAAATGGAATTTCTCAAAGCATAGTAGGGAGTATGATTTATCATTCTACTTTACTAGGGTTACTTTAGGGAGAAGTATTTAATGTTGGTGCAGTTATCGCCAATGATCGAACTTGTATTTTTGATATCTGGAAAAGGGTTTAAAGTTAGACATTATGTATTTGATATTCTAGTTAAGTGTGTAGGTTGATTGACATGGAAAGTCCTAATAGGTCAGGAAGACATTTGGCATCGAAAACAGCTAGTGGGTCAGAAGGATTAAACATTAGACAAGTAGAATAGGTGGATCAGAAGGACCAAACACCAGGTTGAAGAGTATATTATTAAGAATCGTATAAGCTCGAAGAAGGGGGGGGGGTGAATAGCTTTCAATCACTTCTCTCAATCTTGTTGTTGTC